>NC_045430.1:48962960-49610460 GCF_902635505.1 Sarcophilus harrisii
GACAGGCCATTAGTTCATACTTTTCTTCAATTTCATGTTTCAGTTGATTTCTCATTCATTCATCATGGGCCAGACACATTGCTAATAACAGGGGGGTCCAGATATGAAAACAAAAATAAAACAGTGTCTGTCCTCAAAGAGCTTATATTCTACTGGAAAAAAATAATATGTGAAGGAAACATAAAATAGGCACAGAATAAATGCAAAGTCATTTTCAGGTAGGGGAGACCACAGCAACTAGAGGGAGGCAAAGCTGAAGAAGATCTCATTAGGATAAGCTAAAGAATAGAATCTCTTTTTATATAGTTTGCTAGGTAGCAGAGTTATAGAAAGGAGATAATAACATCTGTAAAGTTGGAGCTAGAGGTGGCAAAATTTTTCAAGACAAAAAATATTTCAAGGAGCATTATTTTTTTAAGTCTCCACAGATGTGAAAACACCTATGCATCATCCAAAAGACTAAATTGAACATTAAAAAAATCGTATCACAAACACATTTGTGTGCCTGATATTGATGCGGGAAAGATTCCAATCTTTGATTCCCAACCCCCCTAGCTAATGTAAATTACCCTTTGACTCACAAATCCTGGTCCCTTTGAATTCCAATAGAAGGTCCGGACCTGTCCCAGCCCCACCCGGATCTGAGCCAACTTTGGGGCTACACCCCAAAGCCCCTCGAGCTAAGTCTCCGACTTAAAAGGACCACACTGGGAACCCCTCTTTGCAGAGATTCCAAACATGGTCGCCATGTGAGGACCCTCTGTCCACTGGACCCTCTGTCCAGTGCCCTCTTTATCTCTACCTTCACCTATCTCCTACTTCTAAACTCAATAATAAACCTCTTTTATTAATTTAGCTCTCTGGGCTAATAAATGCTTTTATTGGGAATCCGCGCCGCTTCTAGACCTCATGTACCGCCGTATCCTTGCGCCGAATCTAAGGGGGTTGCAGGGGAACTCTGTTTGACTCCCTGTACCCCAAACCTGCCACTAGACCTAACTAAACCCTAATTTCATTTAGGTATCCCAAATGTAGACCTCAACACATGTGGTCTACACCTCAACATTCGGTTCCTAATCTCAACAATATCACTTAAGAATTCTCTCTAAATAATTAAATGTAATACTATCACAGTGGAACATTGAAACTTGTTGTGAAGATAGTCTAAGAATATTATTCCCAATGGCAATTTGTCAGTATTAAGCATTCAGTTTCCCTAAAAAATCATTTTATAGGATGATACATAATCAGTTGTAGCAGGTTTTGTGTGTTTGTTAAAAAGGAATTATCTATATTTTTCTCAGAGTTATATCTGATATCTACTAGTTATGACCAGCCTCATCAACCTTTCTTTTGATAGGAGAGGGAAAAACAATTTTCTGTTAAAGCTTGTAAATGGGTATGCAATGGTATAACAACTCTAGGAGATAATTCTCAGAGTGTGGGTAAATTTAATGTGGACTTTTGACTTCATTGATGTAGAAACACACTCCATTGGAACAGACTGTAAATTTTTATACAATTAAAACAATAACAGATATTTCCATAACAGGGTTTATAAAACATTTTAACAAATAATAATAACTAATATTTATATAGCTCTTTAAGATTTGCAAAGCATTTTGCATACATTTTCTCAATTGATTCACACAACAATCCTGTGAGGCAGATGCTATTATTTTTGCTACTTTATAGATAAATAAACTGAAGTTGAGAAATATTATAGTGATTAAGTAACTGAGGCAGATTTGATGTTGTCTTCATGATTTCTTAGCTTTGTAACCCCAGGACAATGCCTGGTGCATATCAGCAACATAAAATAAACTTGTTGAATTGAATTGGCATCAGAATGATAGTGAAAATGCTATAAGCTTGTTCTTCTTATAAAGGTTGCTATGTGAATTATAAAGCTACTTTTATGGTGGATAGACTATTCAATGACATTTCATTTATATATGCATATAAATGGAAAGTTATATAAATCTTGTTTTTTCTCCACGTATAAAGAATTTAATTTCATATATACTATATACATATATTTGTGTAATGAAAGAAAGTCATGGAATAGTGGATAGAGAGCTGTCCACAGAACCAAAAAGACATGTCTTCAAAACCTGTCCTTGGCCACATACTGCTGTTACCTAATCAAATCCTTTATTTTCTCAGTTCTATTTTAAACTCTGTAAGAAACAAACTTCAGTGAAGGAGCCCACCTGCATTGGTAGAGAACTTTATCTTAGAGTTTCCAATACTGATGAAATCATAGGTTTAGTCCTCATCCTTAGAAATATAAATATATAAATGAATCAATGAAAAGTATTGGGCAAATCTTGTGTTTTTTAATAGTATATCTAACTATCTTCTTACAGATGGTAATCTGTTTCACCATATTTAGATATTACTGGATCAAATAAAAGAATCATTTCTAAATGAAAAAGGTGGGGTTTTTTTCCTGCATAACCATTTTTGCTTTTATTATTCCAATACTAAATGGAAGTTAGCTAGGGACCTAGACGAATATATGATCTAATTTCTTTTTCTTCTTCCCTCCCTCCCTCCCTTCCTTCTTTTTCTCCTTCCTTTCCTTCCTTCCTTCCTTCCTTCCTTCCTTCCTTCCTTCCTTCCTTCCTTCCTTCCTTCCTTCCTTCCTTCCTTCCTTCCTTCCTTCCTTCCTCTTTTCTCTCTCTCTTTTTCTTTCTTTCTTTCTCTCTCTCTTTTTTTCTTTCTTTCCTTCTTTCTTTCTCTCTCTTTTTTCTTTCTTTCTTTCTTTCATATTTTGCATGAGAAAGAAGGGAAGGGAATAACCACTTACATAATGTTTAATATGCATCAGGTACTTTACGTATGAATCTAATTTGATACTCACAATATTCCTGAGAAGTAGGTAGTTTTTATAGCTAGGGAAACTGAGGCAAAGAGAGGTTTGGATTGTTATTGTTGTTTTTTAAGTGTCTTTTAAGTGTCACAATTATAACACTTTAGTAAGGTATCTAATGGAGTAGCTAGGTGGCTTATTGGTTAGTGCACTGGATTTGGAATCAAGAAAATTCATCTTCTTGAGTTACTCATCTTCCTCAATTCAAATCTGACCTTAAATACTTACTAGCTGTGTGACCCTGGGCAAGTCAGTTAACCTTGTTTGCCTCAGTTTCTTATCTATAAAATGAGCTGAAGAAGAAAATGGCAAAGCAATCCAATACCTTCGCCAAGAAAACCCCAAAATGGATCATGAACAGATGAACCTGACTGAAAAACAACATACATGTTAGCTAGTAAGTATTTAAAGTCACATTTGAATTTGTGTGTTTCTGCCTGTAAGTCTAGTATTTATCCACTGTATAACCTGTCTCAGAAATTTAGTTCTAATTATTTTCTTTAAAGCTTTGTGTGTGCTTGAAAGTATTAAAGTGACACCAGCATCTCAATTCTAGGTAGGATCAGAGGACTATTGGTAAGTAGCTTTTTCTCTTACCAGATTCTGCACCATGCACATTCTCTCACTTCTCAGTTCTGCTACAAGTCCGTATATATCCACAAAGTCATGGTCATTTATATGTTGTGTTAAATGGTCCAGAGCAATAAAAACTCCAGTTCTTCCAACTCCAGCACTGTGAAGGAAATAGACCATACACTATGAATAATTTACACTATACCATACCATGCATCATCATGCTGTACTTAACAAATGGAAATCTTGTAGGACAATGGATAGAGTGTTGGGCTTGGCATCAGGAAGACAAGTTTAAAGCTGGCCTCAGAAACCTTCTTGGTTGTGTGATCCTGGGCAAGTTACTTTATCCTACTTACTTCGATGGTCTCATCTGTAAATGAGTTGGAGAAGAAAATGGCAAACTATTTCACTTATCTTTGCCAAGAAAACCCCAAATGGAGTTATAAAAAGTCAGGAATGATTGAAAACAACTAAACAACAACATCAAGATTTATTTCTACCTCTAAATCTCTAATTCTATGAAATGCTTATTGATGAATGAAGAGGAAACCTGTTACTAAGAAATGTCAACCATTTAAAATATGAAACATTTCATAATATGATGTATAGCATAGTGCTAGGCTCACCATAGGTTTTTATAAATGTTGTCAACTTGCTTATATAGCTTTTTCCTCCACCGTACTAAAATGAAGATGTTCTGTTCTCCTGAATATTTTTGCAGGTTTTCTTAAGTATGCTTATTTGTCACAGATACAACAATTGAGAGATGATTTAAGAAAGCAAGGAGAAATAGAACACTGCACTTGGAGATAGATCTAAATTTGAAAACTGCTTCAGAGATTTAATAACTATGTGACCATGGACAAATCTTTTTTTAGTTTGTTGTGGGGTTTTTGTTTTTGGGGGAAGCAAATGAAGTTAAATGATTTGCCCAGACACACAGCTAGTAAGTATCTGAGCCTGGATTTGGACCCAGGTCCTCATGAAAGCACCAGGGCTGGTGCTCTATCCAATTCACCACCTGGCTGCCGCTGTAAGTCACTTTGACCTCCCTCTGCTCCTGTTTCCTCATCTGTAAAAAGTGGTTAAATGACACTATATTCTCTAGGCTCTTAATCTCACAAGTGAGAATTAAAAAAGAAAACATACATAATGTATTATATAAACATTACCTATGATAATTTGATTTTATGACACTTGCGCTTTAATGTTTCAGTGTGTGCCTTATCCAGTGAAATTGGGGAGGTGGTATTTAAAAGCAAAGGAAAACCAACAAAAAAGTGAAACTTCCTTGAAATTAAGAAACCTGTACCAGAAACACGTTGCAACAATTTACATCATCATATAGCATTAACTACATGTGGATAGTAGGATTCCTTCTAGGAAAGCAGTGGAAAGCATGCTGATTTAATGGGGTCTTAACTCAGTACTCATGAAGAATTTTTTTTTAATTTTTAGAATTATATTTCAATAGAACTGTTTTCCTTATCATGTGCATTAAGTTTATTTTAAAACATTGCAGTTTAAAGATATGATTCTGACTAGGGGTCCATAGGTTTTGCCACATTGCCAGAGGCATCCATGACAAATAAAATGTTAAATATCCTTGCTTTGCAGTTGGAGAATGTGGATTCAGATTTTCCCTAAGACATTTCTCCCATAATTATGGTAAGTCACTTAGCTTCCCTAGACCTTTCCTTTTCTGCAAATTAAGGGATTTGGATTAGATAGTCTTTGGGGCCCCCTTCATCTCTCAATGTCGTTGTTATTTACTTCAAATGTGATAATTCACAATTTCTCTCACTAAGGTAAATGGTATTGTTTGTTTTAAGAACTGGAAAAGGAGGGACAAGGAGAGGCTAGAAAATGAAGAAGTTAGATAACCTGTGAGCTTTTCACTAAGGAGCAGAGATGTGATGTGAAGGAGCCAGAGGAATTCATCATCAATGGCTTTTAACGCCTCCAGAAGTTGTTTATGATTTATCCCTGATTTTAGAGGCACACAGTGCTGGCCAAGCAAGGCCAGGAGTAATGTGATCTGAGCGGCTCATTCCAGGGATCAAACATGCTCTAGCAGCAAAAAGGGCATTACAATCATGTAGCTTCGAAGCCTCAAGGGTGTGTGTTGTTGTTATAAGGTTGTCATGGTATAAAACAAGGGTGTAGTCTGTGGAAATTATGTGGCTAAAAAAACCCCACAAAAACCACTTGCATTTTATCTGCCATGTAACAGTGGATATAAAAATGAACACTGACTTCTTACTTCCAAACATGCATTCAGAATTTTTACACTATCTTTGGAAATGTAATTTAAAATATTTTTGTAGCTGAAAAATGTTACACATACATATATGTGGATGTAAATATTATTAAATAACAAATATAATTTAGTTTACTACCTATAGTGTAAAGCTTCTTAAAGGCAGTGACCATGCCTTTTTAAAATCTTTTTATTCCTCTGGCCTTAGAAGAGGGGCAGTATGGCAGAGTTATGGGATCACAGGTTCAGAACACTGAGAAAGATCAGAAGCCATTTAGTACAACCCTCCCATTTTTCATGCGAGGAAACTGAGGCCCAGAACAGATAATGGCTTTCCCATGATCACAGAGGTGGTAAATACTACCGGAAGATTTTTGACCCCAGATTTTTTGACTCCCTAGAGAGTTGATCATGACTTTGGTGCTTACTATGGAAAAAAGAAACAACATGATAGAGCAGGTAAGGGGCTGGACTAAGAGACAGACAGATCTAGATACAGCTTCTGTTTCTGACACACAGTAGTTTTCTGACCACAGACAAATATCTTAATTTCTCAGAATCCCAGCCAACCCTATAAGATTATAAATTCTAGAGGGGTTAAAGATCGTTATCAGTGCCCAAGTCCTTTGTCTTTTGTCTGGCCCTAGAATTTCTTGACACCAAGTCAAATCCTTCAATCATTTAACCATGCAGCCTCTCCTTGTCTATAGTAAACACTTAATAAATGTTTACTAGTACTGGGTAAAAATAATAATGAAAGACATTACAATTGTGTTTGATATTTGCAAATTTCTATATGGTCTAGTGATAATTTCTAAAACTAAGCTGTATATTAAGATGTAGGGAAAATGAAAAAGTCATGAAATATGGATAAAATATCGAGGCAGGAAAAGCAACTTCTGACTTGATGATGATTTTTGAGGTATCTTTGTAATTGAAGAACCAGTTAAATTTACTTCTTTTGTTGTATGTAACATAAATTGAATGGTAAACTTGACCTGAATAAAAATAGTGACTCAAAACTCATCTAGATCCTATTGACTCAGTTTCTTTATCTGAGAATAGTAATAATTTTCTAGTGTGTCTCTTATGCAACTGATGTAAAGAATACCTTTTGTAAAAATTAAAGAGCTATTTGATTGTAAATGTTATATGCACACTTGAATATAAAGCATATTTGAGTATTCAATTTTTTTCTGATAGATTGTTCCATGTATAACAAGCAGGCTTTTGTACATTTGGCCATATTTATCCAAAGAAAGATTTTAGTAGAGAAATTCCAATATCCAATTATTCCAGAATGGCATATGAGAAAGCTCAAAGGTATTTCAGAATAGTGTGTAATTTATTTCAATTTAGGATTAAGAAAGAATTATAGTCTTGGTAAAAGTGGTTATTCAGGAAATAGAAAGACCTAATAAATATTATTGAAGAAAAATTGTTTTTAGTGCACCCTCCCCAGATATTTCTAAAAAGTGTAATTACCTTGATTTCATAGTTATTTTTATCTAACTTAAATTTAAAAATCTTAAATAAATAAATGACAGTTCTCCCCCCTAAAAATTGACATTTTATAGAGATGTAGGTTCCTTATCATAAATTCTAAAATAAGGTAGGAATTCTTTAAGGTGTGTACACCTTATAGTACAAAACTACTAAATTTTTATTTATCCATGTGTAATCTCTATAACTTCAGTCTTTGAAGATATATGAGTTAGTGTAGTAGATTCTGAGATCTATGTAATTAAGGAAGAAGCTTACTAAGCTATTGAGGAAAACTTAATAGTTATGTTTTCCACTAATCTCTGAGCCTAGAAAATAGCAATTATTATAAAAGGAAAAAATTTAAATTTATAATTAATTTATATTGAGCAAGTTCCATAAAGAAAAACAGATTTCTCAGAGCCAAAATAAAAGAATAAAGGCAGGAACTAGACTAAGTTCTCCCAAATTTCCCTTCAAACATTATTAAAATAATGCCTCATAATGAATTCTGTAGTTGCAGAGCCAACAAAATAGAGTGAAACAATTTTCCAGCCTAAGACAACTTAGAAGTTCAGCTAGAAAGGTCTGTTGCACTGGGATGAGAGAGAAGTATAATCCACTTGGCAACACTTCAGGAAGACAGCAAAAAGCTTTAAAGGTAATTAAAATGGCAACAGCAAGCTGTGATGGTAAGGGAGTCTAACCAGCCAACTGGATAGAAGAAGATTACAGGAGACCCTTTGCTGGCATCAAAGCAGGATTCTGTGACATTGTTCATATGAAGATTTAAGTAACAGTTCCAAGGTGAAGAGGAGCACTAGCAGGAGTTGGGATCTGGTCATAGTTCCATGATAGAAAAGAGTGTTTGTTGTCACTTAAACCATAATATAGGCCAGAAGAGGATTGACAATACTTCTTCCTAGATCATATAACCTTGGAAAAAGCAAAAACTTATAGAAAAGAGCAACATGAAAAACCTGAAGCTTGGTAAAATGTCCCTCTCATCCCAGCAGCAGAGCCCAACTTTACCCAGTGATAGCCTGGAAAAATGAGCAAAAGATAAAAAAAACAAAAACAAAAACAAAAAAACCTGACAATAAAAAGTTATCATGATGACAGGAAAGATCAAAACATTTAGAAGACAACAAAGTCAAAACAGCTATATCAAAACCTTCACAGAAAAATATGAATTGGTCTCAGGAACTAGAAGAGCTCAAAACTTTTTTAAAGTTAATAAGATAAACAGAGAAAAAATCAGGGATAGAAATGAGAGTGACACAAGGAAGTTATGAAAAAAAAGTCATCAGATTGTTTACAAAGGTACAAAAATAGTAAAGAAAACACCTAAAAAAGCAGAATAAGCCAAATGGTAAAGAGACAGAAAAATCCAATGAAGAGAACTTTAAAAAGTAGAATTGGCCAAATAGAAAAAGAAGAACAAAAATTCACTGGAAAAAAGAAACTTCAAAAAAGTAGAATTGGCCACATGGAAAAAAAAATACAAAAGCCCAATGAAGAAATAATTCCTTAAAAAGTAGAATTTGGCAAGTAGAAGCTAAAAAACCAATGAGACATCATGAAATAATAAAAACAAAATCAAAAGAAGAAAAAATAAGATGTGGAATATCTCATTAGAAAAAACAGTTTTGAGGAAGGACAAAATGAAAGGATAGGGCAGAAAGAAAATATAGTGGGCGAAGCAGAATGGAAGGAATACACAATCAGTAATCATAATAGCAGAAAGGATTAAAATACAGAATCATATTCTATGTTGTTTACAAGAAACACATTTGAAGCAGAGAAATAAACACAGAATAAAGAGAAGGGAGTGAAGAAGTATCTATCATGCTTCATCTGAGGTGAAAAACAAAAATATGGATAGCAATCATGATTTTACACAAAACAAAAACAAAAATCTCATTTAAAAATAAGCAACTGCATTTTCCTAATAAATTACATAGACAATGAAGCAATATAAATATTGATTTAGAGAAAATTCTCTCTCGCCTCATTAAAAACGGGGGAGAGGAAAAGGGAAAAGAAAAAGAGTAATAAGGGAAGGAAGGGGGAAAGACTCAAAGGGCGGGAGGGAGGGATTATAAAGAGGATAAGTATCGTGATACAAGAGGGGTACATAAGTTTAAAAGGGGGAAAGAGGGTTGGGGGAGGCAAGAATAAATAAAGCACAATCTGGGGTTATTAGGATGGCAGGAAATACAGATTTAGTAATTCTAACCGTAAATGTGAATGGGATGAACTCCCCCATAAAGAGGAGGCAGATAGCAGACTGGATCAAAAGTCAGAACCCTACAATATGTTGTTTACAAGAAACACATTTAAAGCAGGGGGATACATATAGAGTAAAGGTAAAAGGCTGGAGCAAAATCTATTATGCTTCAGGTGAAGTCAAAAAAGCAGGGGTAGCCATCCTTATCTCAGATCAAGCAAAAGTAAAAATTGATCTAATTAAAAGAGATAAGGAAGGAAACTACATCCTGCTAAAGGGTAGCATAAACAACGAAGCAATATCAATATTAAACATATATGCACCAAGTGGTATGGCACTCAACTTCCTAAAGGAGAAGTTAAGAGAGTTGCAAGAAGAAATAGACAACAAAAATGTAATAGTAGGAGATCTCAACCTTGCACTCTCAGAATTAGACAAATCAAACCACAAAACAAATAAGAAAGAAATTAAAGAAGTAAATAGAATATTAGAAAAATTAGGTATGTTGGATCTTTGGAGAAAATTGAATGGAGATAGAAGGGAATATACTTTCTTCTCAGCAGTTCATGGAACCTATTCAAAAATTGACCATATATTAGGACATAAAGACCTCAAAATTAAATGCAAGAAAGCAGAAATAGTAAATGCTTTCTTTTCAGATCATGATGCAATAAAAACTACATTCAACAAAAAGTTAGGGGGAAATAGACCAAAAAGTAATTGGAAACTAAACAATCTCATCTTAAAGAATGATTGGGTGAAGCAGCAAATTATAGATACAATTAATAATTTCACTCAAGATAATGACAATGATGAGACATCATACCAAAATTTGTGGGATGCAGCCAAAGCGGTAATAAGAGGGAATTTTATATCCTTAGAGGCTTACTTGAATAAAACAGAGAAAGAAAAGATTAATGAATTGGGCTTGCAACTAAAAAAACTAAAAAAAGACCAAATTAAAAACCCCCAATCAAATACTAAATTGGAAATTCTAAAATTAAAAGGAGAAATTAAAAATATTGAAAGTAAAAAAACTATTGAACTAATTAATAAAACTAAGAGTTGGTTCTATGAAAAAGCCAATAAAATAGATAAGCCTTTGGTAAATCTGATTAGAAAAAGGAGGGAGGAAAATGAAATTAGTAGTCTTAAAAATGAAAAGGGAGAACTTTCCACCAATGAAGAGGAAATTAGAGAAATAATAAGGAGTTATTTTGCTCAACTTTATGCCAATAAATTTGATAACCTAAGTGAAATGGATGACTACCTCCAAAAATATAGACTTCCCAGACTAACAGAGGAGGAAGTAAATTGCTTGAATAGTCCCATTTCAGAAAAAGAAATAGAACAGGCAATTAAACAACTCCCTAAGAAAAAATCCCCAGGACCAGATGGATTTACATGTGAATTTTACCAAACATTTAAAGAACAATTGGCCCCAATGCTATATAAATTATTTGATAAAATAGGGAATGAAGGAGTCCTACCAAATTCCTTCTATGACACAGACATGGTACTGATACCTAAACCAGGTAGGCTGAAAACAGAGAAAGAAAATTATAGACCAATCTCCCTAATGAATATTGATGCTAAAATCTTAAATAAGATATTAGCAAAAAGACTACAGAAAATCATCTCCAAGATAATACACTATGATCAAGTAGGATTTATACCAGGAATGCAGGGCTGGTTCAATATTAGGAAAACTATCAATATAATTGGCCATGTTAATAACCAAATTAACAAAAACCATATGATCATCTCAATAGATGCAGAAAAAGCATTTGATAAAATCCAACATCCATTCCTATTAAAAACACTTGAGAGTATAGGAATAAATGGACTTTTCCTTAAAATAATCAGCAGCATCTATTTAAAACCATCAGTAAGCATCATATGTAATGGAGACAAACTGCAACCATTCCCAATAAGATCTGGAGTGAAACAAGGTTGCCCACTATCACCGTTACTATTTAATATTGTATTAGAAACGCTAGCTATAGCAATAAGAGCTGAGAAAGAGATTAAAGGAATAAGAATAGGCAATGAGGAAGCCAAATTATCACTCTTTGCCGATGACATGATGGTATACTTAGAGAACCCCAGAGATTCTGCTAAAAAGTTATTAGAAATAATCCACAACTTTAGCAAAGTTGCTGGTTATAAAATAAACCCACATAAGTCATCAGCATTCTTATATATCACTAACAAAATCCAACAGTCAGAGTTACAAAGAGAAATTCCATTTAAAGTAACTACTGATAATATAAAATATTTAGGAATCTATCTGCCAAGGGAAAATCAGAAACTTTATGAGCAAAATTACAGACCACTTTTCACACAAATTAAGTCTGATCTAACCAATTGGAAAAATATTAAATGCTCTTGGATAGGGCGAGCAAATATAATAAAGATGACAATATTACCTAAACTAATCTATTTATTTAGCGCTATACCAATCAGACTCCCAAAAAACTATTTTAATGACCTAGAAAAAATAACAACAAAGTTCATATGGAAAAACAAAAGGTCAAGAATTTCAAGGGAATTAATGAAAAAAAAATCAAATGATGGTGGCTTAGCTGTACCAGATCTAAAATTATATTATAGAGCAGCAGTTACCAAAACTATTTGGTATTGGCTAAGGAATAGATTAGTTGATCAGTGGAATAGATTAGGTTCAAGGGATAAAACAGTCAACAAATATAGCAACCTAGTCTTTGACAAACCCAAAGATCCCAGCTTTTGGGATAAGAACTTACTGTTTGATAAAAATTGCTGGGAAAATTGGAAACTAATATGGCAGAAACTAGGCATTGATCCATACTTAACGCCGTACACCAAGATAAGGTCAAAATGGGTTCATGACCTAGGCATAAAGAATGAAATTATTAATAAATTAGAGGAACATAGGATAGTTTACCTCTCAGACCTGTGGAAGGGGAAGGTCTTTATGACCAAAGCAGAACTAGAGATCATTACTGATCACAAAATAGAAAATTTCGATTATACCAAACTGAAAAGTTTTTGTACAAACAAAACTAATGCAGACAAGATTAGAAGGGAAGCAATAAACTGGGAAAATATTTTTACAGTCAAAGGTTCTGATAAAGGCCTCATTTCCAAAATATATAGAGAATTAACTCTAATTTATAAAAAATCAAGCCATTCTCCAATTGAAAAATGGTCAAAGGATATGAACAGACAATTCTCAGATGAAGAAATTGAAACTATTTCTAGTCATATGAAAAGATGCTCCAAGTCATTATTAATCAGAGAAATGCAAATTAAGACAACTCTAAGATACCACTACACACCTGTCAGATTGGCTAAGATGACAGGAAAAAATAATGATGATTGTTGGAGGGGATGTGGGAAAACTGGGACATTGATTCATTGTTGGTGGAGTTGTGAACGAATCCAACCATTTTGGAGAGTAGTTTGGAACTATGCTCAAAAAGTTATCAAACTGTGCATACCCTTTGATCCAGCAGTGTTACTACTGGGATTATATCCCAAAGAGATTATAAAGAAGGGAAAGGGACCTGTATGTGCACGAATGTTTGTGGCAGCCCTTTTTGTAGTGGCTAGAAACTGGAAACTGAATGGATGTCCATCAGTTGGAGAATGGCTGAATAAATTGTGGTATATGAATATTATGGAATATTACTGTTCTGTAAGAAATGACCAACAGGATGATTTCAGAAAGGCCTGGAGAGACTTACACGAACTGATGCTGAGTGAAATGAGCAGGACCAGGAGATCATTATATACTTCAACAACAATACTATATGATGACCAGTTCTGATGGACCAGGCCATCCTCAGCAACGAGATCAACCAAATCATTTCTAATGGAGCAGTAATGAACTGAACTAGCTATACCCAGAAAAAGAACTCTGGGAGATGACTAAAAACCATTACATTGAATTCCCAATCCCTATATTTATGCACACCTGCATTTTTGATTTCCTTCACAAGCTAATTGTACAATATTTCAGAGTCTGATTCTTTTTGTACAGCAAAATAACGTTTTGGTCATGTATACTTATTGTGTATCTAATTTATATTTTAATATATTTAACATCTACTGGTCATCCTGCCATCTAGGGGAGGGGGTGGGGGGGGTAAGAGGTGAAAAATTGGAACAAGAGGTTTGGCAATTGTTAATGCTGTAAAGTTACCCATGTATATATCCTGTAAATAAAAGGCTATTAAATAAAAAAATTAATAATAAAAAAATAAAAATATATATATAAATATTGATGATATAATATTCAAATTCTTAGAGACAAAGTTAATTGAGTAAAAAAAAGAAATATAAGGTAAACTGTACTACTTTCCTCTCTTGTAACTGATACATCTAAGAAAAAAAAAAGAAAATCTATCCTGGGATCTATAATTGGAATGCAGGGCTGGTTCTTCAATACTAGGGAAAACTATCAGCATAATTGCCCATAATCAATAACAAAATAACAAAAAAGTCGAGTATTTCATTAGATAGAGAAAAAGCTTTTTTTTTTTAACAAAATACAACATATTTCTATTAAAACCTTTAGCATAGAAATAAATTCCTGATATAGATCCCACTTGATCATTGTGTATGTTCTTTGTGAGGGATTGCTAAAATTTTGTTAGTATTTTATTTTTAAAAATTGGAGACATTTGTCAGGGAAATTGGTCTAGTTTTCTTTTTCTGTTTTTTTTTCTTCCTTTTAAGTGTCACCATCATGTTTGTGTCATAAAAGGAATTTGATAAGCTCCTTTGTCTATTTTGTCCAAATAGTTTGGAATTAATAGTTTTTTTTTTAAGATTTAAGTATTTAAAATGATAAGTCATATCTACCTAAAACATCAGTAAGCACTATGTAATTAACAATTAACTATGATTACCCAAGCCAATTTATTAAATATTATTTATTTAATAATTGAAAAGAAACCCATTTTTATAAACATTTGTTCACTTTGCATTCTATATGTGCGTGTACATTGGTGTATATGTATTTGGGTGTGTGTGTATGTGTATGTGTGTAACTATATCTATTGTGATATCTATTGTGTATGGATCTTTAAGACACCATATTATCCATAAAGCAAAGATACTGGAATGGTTTGCTATTTCTTTTTCTAGGGAATTAAGGAAAGGAAAGGTTGAGTCACTCAGCTAGTAACTGTAGGTGGACATATTTGAATTCAGGTCTTCCTGATTCTATCCACTGAACTATCTAAATACACACACACACACATATGTATATGTGAATATCTAGATCTATCTATCTATGTATTTCTTAATATCTTAGGCAAAACGTTAACATTAATAGATGTATTATCTATTAAAATAATGTAATACAATAAAGAAGACCAAATGATTATTGTTTAGATATTTCAGTCATGTTCAAATCTTTGTGATCTCCATTTGGAAGTTTTGTTGTATTTCTTTTGACAAAGATACTGGAATACTATTTCTTCCTTTAAACTTATTTTAAAGATGAGCAACTGAGACAAATTGAGTTGTTACTTGTCTGAGGCCAGATTTGAACTTGGGATATGTCTTTTTTTTACTTTGGATCCAGTGCCATCCAGCACATAAATTATTAGCCATCATATAACTGCAATGAGAAAGATTGAAGCCAAAGTCACTTTGGTATTGACATATAAACTATTATTGCAACCATTTGCAGAATTCCACCATTTAATTCTCTCATGAAATTAATTAACCTTTTCTCAAGAATTCTTTCCATTTCTCCCCATGGTTAAGATTAAATCCAGTCCTTTCAGGAAGTTCTCTTAGTCCTTCTTCTTCTTTCCACTATTCAGCTATCCCAGTTAAGTCTTTTTAGAACTACATTTAAGTTATCAGGTTTCTCGATACTTAAATTAATGTGGAACAAGTTTCCATCACCTCTTAAAATAATAATAATATCTATAATAATAATAAAATCCAAAGCAGGAGTTCTTATGTTATACTCTCCTTTGACAATAAGGCAAAGCCTCTGGATCTCTTAAATGGTGTTTTAAATTAACTGAAGAAAATGTTAAGTTTCAGAGGTCTGGAGAAATAAAGATATCCTTTTTTCCCTAATTAAATTCATAGACTCTCTAAATCTCTATAGACCTCAGGTTAAGAAACCCTGATTTAAAGTCTCAGTGGAAGAGGCTATTGAAACTAGTATTATATTCCATATTATAACCATCATCTAAATCATCCATATCATTATTTATTTTTCAGTTTATTTATTCTATGATTAATTTTATGATAAACTTCTTAGTAAACTAAAGGATATCATCCTCTTTTTCCTACCCCAAGTATTTATTTGGAAAATTCAACTAATCAATTATATTGGTATATATATGTATTATTATTACAGACCCAACTGTTGCTCAAAATCACTAAGACATAACACTGATCTACAGTAAGGAAGAAAGGAAGGAAAGAAGGAAGGAAAGAAGGAAGGAAGGAAGGAAAGAAGGAAGAAAGAAAGGAAGGAAGGAAGGAAGGAAGGAAGGAAGGAAAGAGGGAGAAAGAAGCAAACAAAAATCTTAAGATTAATATGCAAATTACATAGAAGTAAAGTCTTTTAAATTATAGAGACCTAGCAGAAGACATCATAAATACACAAGAATAAGTTGTAATACATATCTTTCTCTTCGTCCTTTCTGCTATTGGATGTATACTGAAGATGTTTTTCTGTGAGTGTAGAAATTGAACTTGCATCTTAATTCTTTTATTTCTCTACAGAAAAAAGCTCTTCTATAAAGCTGAAAAATAATCTGCCAAACCTTGAGTCAAAAAGATTAATGGGATGATAACCGTTTGTCCTGGGAATATTTCTATCTGACCTCAATCAAATAAGATGAGAAGAACGATTTTTCTCTTAGGGTTAGGGACTGAATCTGTGATTTCATTGTTATTAGAAGATTTAACTGGGGATTTTTCTATAGTAGACTTAGTAATAACAACAATAATTACTTCCAGTTATATAACATTCCAAGGTTTGCTGAATGTTTTTGATATGTTAGCTCTTTTGAATCTAAATGGAAATTTTGTAAGATGATTATCATCTTTATTAATAATGAAAATCAAGCTATCAATGTGAACAAAATTTTTTTGGATCAGTAAGTAAAAGATATTTAATTTTTTTGTCATGGGGAACTTTAGTATAGGAATTCCTTTCACTAATGAAGATAGCAAACTGTGCATGATCATAGATAAGTTTTAGGGAGTTGCTTAAAGCACAAATAGCATGATTAACAGGTTTTGAATATTGATCTTCCTGATTCAAAGCCAAGAACTCTAGCCACAATACATCAATTTTTGATAATTAAAATTTTGAAGTCAATTTGACCATATGTAATACTTACCTGCAATGAACAACCATTGGTGTGGTGTCATGGGCTCTATTTGCTCGAATTAACTTCACAAAGTGAATTAATGGTGCACTATTTTCAGGAACTCCATGTTCAGGCCAAGCAGTAAAGTTACACTGTCGAACTGTCATACAATCTCCATGCTGGCAACCAGGTCAAATTAAAGAAGAAGATTAAAGAATATAGCATAATATGACATCAATTTAATCATAAAGTATGAAAATAGCAGAGTTAAAACATTATGCCAGTAACATTACAGAAATATCTAGCTGAGCTTAATATGTCTAGTTAGTATGACAGATAATTCATTTTACAAAAGATTCAACACTAATATACTAGTGAGAATTTTACTCTGAATATACAGTGAAAAATTGATAAGAATAACTACAAATAGCTATTTCCCTAGCATTTTTATTCATATTTATTAAACAGTATAATAGAATTCTAAAGCTGTTTTTATAAAGTTAGGTTTAGCAAAAGTCATTTTAGAATCCAATCTTAAGCAAATTATGCAGATATGTTTTCAGAATATGAAAAACCTTGTATATGGATATAAATGATAGAGAGCTGGATAGAAATCGGACTTGTGATTCATTGGTAGAGGAAAAAATCCTGGGAGAGGAAACTTCCCTTATCAATATATATGGGCACATTCACTAGTATTAGGGGGTTCCCTTGAATATTGAGAGGCTAAGTAATTGCTGTGGTTCACACAGTCAGCATGTGCTATAGAATGGCCTTAAAACTAGGTCTTTCTGGTTTTGAGATATACAGACATAAAGTAAATGTAGCTATAGCTATATATATATATATATTTGCATATAAATAGAAAGAAAACTCAGGAATGGGGACATTCTAAAATATAGAAACCTGGATTATCTGGATTAACCGTCTGTTGAGAATTATTACGTGACTTCAATGACTCCCTGTTTTCTTATATATAAAATGAAAGTATTGGACTCACTAGATGATACCTAAGGACTGTCCTCATTCTAAATCTAATACATTTTTTAATCCTCCTACTTGATTTTTTTTCCTCTACCACTGCTTTGATATGGGGCTTTGTAATGTTTTAACTTGCTGTTACAAATATTCTCCCATTTTTTTCTACAGCTATTATGGCCATGTTTTCTCTAGCCTTAAAATAATCCCCTACAGGCACCTTTCTATTTCTATTTCTTATCTGTCTTTGATTCCCTAAAGAATCCAGATATATCAAAGAACAGGGAGTGGAAGTCAGATAGATTAGCTAAATATGGTAGAATATGTCAGAACATTGACATGTTCTATTTCAATTACAGTGATATGGATAATACATTAAAATCCTCTTTACTATGATTTGAGGTAATACTGAGTTCTAAGGCTCATCTATGTGGGGTTCAAATTCTGATAAAGTCCTGTCAAGCTACAAAGTTCAAGAACCAACTTACCTACATTGCAAAAGGAGGTGGTCTCAGAGAATTAAATTCAGGAGTATTTTTAAGAATAGAAGACAAAACAAATAGCTTTTGCCTTCAAGTTTATTGTCTGTAGTGATAAACATTTCAGGTTGTGACAACTCTAGAATCACTGCCCCCCATCATATATTTTAGAAATAAAGGATGAAATAAGCAGACCTAATAGACTACAGGTGATTTTTCCCCCTGTTATATTATGATGCTTATACTTTATGTAATTTAGTCAAAGAATTTGTACTGTGTAAAAAAAAAAAAACAAACAAAAAAATAACTTTGCTCTGTCAATTCCCTCAACTAATATAGCTTATAATCTATTTATTACTTATAGTGTTAAAGAGTTGCTCAAGACTCAAAAAAATTTTCCTGAGTCATAAAACTCCTGTAGAAAGGGAGATTTAAGTCTAAGATTTCCTGACTTAAATTTTATCACTTTGACTGTGCAACTGTGCAGCTTGGTTTTATACAGACTGATAAGATTTTACTGACATTTCATCGCTCTATATAAAATTGAAAATAAAGGTTTGCTGTAATTCATACAACAGTACTAACTCTTGTCTCTGTGTTTATACCTAGGATGTTCTCTCTCCATTCTTTGTTTCTTAGAATCCCAACTTTCTTCAGAGTTGAGTTCAAATGTCACTTTCTACCGTAGGCCTATCTGGATTCCACTAGTTACTAATGTCTTAAATCATTTTGTATATATCAGGTATTTAATTTCCTATATATACTATGATTTATTCTATCAATAGAAAGTAATCTCCTTGACAGCAGATCTGTTTAGTTTTTTTTGTCTTCAGAACTTAGCACGATCTAGAACACATTAGATGCTTAATAAATCCTTATCAAACACAGTTAAGAGTCAAATTACTAGTTATAATTATAGGAGGGAATTTTCTTAAATGTTTTTCTTCCATTTCTTAATGTTAATGACTTCTTTTTCTTACTCTTTCAATTTTCAGATCTCTGATGGTCCAATCAATCTGAATGTCTTCTAATACTTTGGTAATCACTATATCTCCAAATACAGTCACTGGCTTGTTGTCTTCTGGCCAATATTGATGGCATCGGATCTGCATTTAGAAAAGATAGTAAGTCATAAAAACAAAAACTTGTCTTGACTTAAACATTAAAATTAAGTTCCATAAAAACAATTCACACAATACAATTATAAAGCATAGAATTTATGAAATCGTTTTAAAGTAACTTACTCGTCCTTTTTCAAAACATTGTGTCAGCATCACTAAAGTTTTTGCTCTGGTTTCCCAGACCATTCGCCAAAAATCCCCTACTGTTCCAGGTAATGGTCCTTGAGTAGCAATAAATTCATTTGGACATAGATAGCCCTAAAAGAAGCAGAAGAAATTACTATCCTATTGCATCAATACTGAAAAATAGAACTATTATTTTGTTCTTTAGAAGTCTTTATACATGACCAAGAATTTCAAGGGAATTAATGAAAAAAATGTAAACGACGATGGCCTAGCTGTACCATACCTAAAACTATATTATAAAGCAGAGGTCATCAAACCACTTGATATTGGCTAAGAAAAAGATTCAGTGGAATAGATTAGATTCGCAAAACACAATAGTCAATGACTATAATAATCTAGTGTTTGATAAACCCAAAGAACCCAGCTTCTGGGATAAGAACTCACTATTTGAGAAAAATTGTTGTAAAAATTGGCAAGTAGTATGGCAGAAACAAGGCACTGCATAACAATTAACATGTACACAAAAATGAGGTTGAAATATGTTCATGATTGAAACATAACGGGTAATACTATAAGCAAATTAGGAGAATAAGGGATAGTTTACCCCTCAGAGCTGTTGAAAAGGAATTTATGGCCAAAAAAAAAAAAACTAGAGAACATTATGCAATGCAGGATGGATAATTTTGATTATATTAAATTAAAAAGGTTTAGTACAAACATCAATGCAGCCAAGATTGGAAGGGAAGCAGAAAACTGGGGGAACATTTTTACACCCAAATGTTCTGATATAAGCTTCATTTCTAAAATATAGAGAATTGATTCATAAACCACTTAAGTAGTGTGTTTATGTTTACCTGGAGAGAGAAATCTAGAACAGTTATTCAAGGTACTGTCTAATAGTTTTATTAACTTGGATGAAAGCAATATGACATAGAAGCAAGAGAGCTGGCCATAGAGTCAGAAAGGTCTGGGTTGAGGTTCTACTTCTAATATTAAACTTGGCAAGTAATTTAACCTCTTAATTCTCTGAGAACCTCTCAAGATTATAAATTGCAGAGAAAGTGTGACCATACATTGGTAGAGAGAATGTCCTCATCCAAGGAGCTTCCTAGAGTTTATACAAGTTTATATGTGCACACATACATGCACACACACATACACACATACACACACATACACAACACAGATATTTCTGTTGGTTTGTACTTTGCATTTTTCTTCAAGTTTGTTATCTGATCAAACAGTGAACTTTTCGTATATTTCCTGGAGTGTTCACATAGATATTTGATAAATGTATTTCAAAATACTTGATTTCTTCTATAATTCCATGGATTTTATTTTATGAACTTAAAAATATTTTTTCTGAAATGGGGTCAATTGGCTTCATCTGACTTCCAAAGATGCCCACGACACAAAAAAAAATGTTTAAGAAATCCAATTATAAAGGGATACAACTTATTCTATAAAGTTTCAGGGAGCAGATAAAATGTTAGTGAGTGAATATTTCAGGGAGACAGATTTGGGGCTCAATATATGAAAAGGGCTAACAATTATAACTTTTTATATATGGAAAGACTAACAATTATAACTTTTCAAAAATTGTCATGACCTGCTGTGATGAATCAAGAATGTGACCTTTCTGGTACTGTTTGTGTGAATTTGAAGATATGAAAAGTCTTTGCCTATAAAGTTGCCACATGTTGTTTTATATTTTCTACTGTGAGAAGAAGGCATCAATTTCAGTCAGGTAGCTTTTGTAAATTTCTTTGGCTAGATTGCTTTTATGTATTTTGCATTATTTAAACCATTCCTTCATGGTTATATCTCTATAAAATGCCCCATAGAATTCAAGAGTGTGGTATAAAAAGTGAAATGTTCCTGGGAAAACTGATGCTGGAGTTTGTGGGGATCCATTTGGTGGATCTGATAATCCTAAATAACAGCCTGGTGAAGAAATTACAAGGGTTTCCTTTAAATTTTAGAAATTTTAGAAATTTAGACATTTCCTTTAAAATTTAGAAAGTAATTCAGGACAATTTCTTCTTCAAGAGATTCTAGAGTATAGTGTAGCTCTTTGTAAAGTTCTAAAAATGAAAAGGGTTTTAGACAACTTCTTTCATGATTGTTTCATGAGATAATGATGTACTGATATGTTTAAGTAGAGGGTAGAAGACCATTGATCGAGTATTTTGAAAGCAGGAATTTCTTAATGGATGGGGGATTCCCCCTATATGTTGTTTTCCTTTAACAGAATATAAATTTCTTGACATCAGAGACTGACATGCTTGCTACTTTGCATATTTTAACCTCTTAGCACACTGTCTAGTTCAAAGTAAACATTTAATAAGTTATTTATTTATTTGTCCAACCACTCACCCATCCATCTAGCCATCCATCCATCCATCCATCCACCCCTATCCATCCATCCATCCATCTATCCATCTACTTATTTAGCTAGTTATCCATCTATCCATCTATCTAGATATCCCTTGAGGTTGATTATAAGTCAATAAGAAACTATGATTTGATACTCAAATTCTCCCTTTACATGCATTTATATTGGGCTTTGGCTGGACAAGTGATTTCCCAGCTACAGGGAAGTTATCTTTGCTTTTTAATGATAAAATTGTCATTATCAGTGCAGATCACCTACACTTTTACAGTTTATGATATTAAAGAGAATTAAAGACAGTCTCTGTACAAAGGCAGGACTTGAACCTAGTTATTACTAACCAGTTCTCTATCTTCTACATTTCTCATGTTGAATTATATGTTGTAAAGCAAACATAAGTTATAGGCTCAGAAATTATTCAAATACAGATACTTATTAAAAATTAAAGAACAATTGAACAAAAGCTCACTGACTAATTCCTTTAAATCCTAAGTATTGTTCAGTCATTTTTGCGTTATATCTGTCTCTTTGTGACTTCATTTAGAGTTTTCTTGGTAGAGATAATAGAATGATTTGCTATTTGCTTCTCCAGCTCATTTTACAGATGAGGAAACTGAGTCAAATGGGGTTAGGTTACTTGCTCAGGGTCACACAGCTAGGAAGTACCTAAGAAAAGGTTTGAACTCAGGAAGATGAATCTTCCTGACTCCAGCACTCTACACATTGCACCACTAGTTTCTCCAAATCCTGTGTACATATTAAATTTTATGACATGTCTCTTTATAAACCATGCATTTTTGCTATACAAAAACCAGTGGAAGTTTCCATGTTGCTTAAAAGGAATATACATACATAGGAATATAAATACAGTTTTAGAAGTGTAACCAAAAAACGGATAGCACACATATAACTTACAGACACATAACTGGCATTGATGTAATCAGATCCTGGTACACTGGCATCTGCTATTAGTTTCACTCTGTTGTTATTATCTATTAAAAAAAAAGCTTAATCAATTTTAACTCAACTGAAAATGAGAAAGAATATTAAGAATATTAGAAAGAATATTAAGAAACACTCTTCAATTGAAGTACATTGTGATTTTGAACAGTTTTGAAAGCAACCCATGCATCTTCAAGTTTAAACATATATTATGCATAAGCAGATATTTAACCTGATATGTTTATATCACTAAAGGAAAAGTCACATGGTGAACCACTTCAAGTGTTACATTTTGAGGAAGTCCTGCTCTAATATTTCTTCTTATATTGCTGCTGGCACGTTAGTATGCATCAGTTGCTGAAATCTATGAAATGAGAATACTAAACCCTTTGATATCTAACTCCAGTATGGTTGTGAACCTCAAAAGTCCACAGAAATATTAATTCCTGCCTGCATCATTATAATTCTCAAAAGCAGTAATGTATGTAAAATGCTTTGTAAACTTAATATGCTCTTATGGATGTCAGCAATTATCATGATAGAGAAGGGTGGCACATGTTTGAGTACAAATTTTTGCATTTTTACTTAATAAAAACATCTTAATATATTTCTGTTTAATAGTATTATTAAAGAGGGGAACTCATTAAGTGTCTAGAAACAAAGAAATTAAACCTTCATTTTACTGGAAAGCTCTCACAAACTACTTTATCTAGTAATGTGAAGGTTTGGAAATCTCTATATTTATTTGCTAGTAAGTATAGTATTTTGAAACTTGTGAGCTTCATATATCAAGCTGTTAAAATGCTGCTTTCAACCCTATGATAAAATATCATGCATTTCTAAGAGTGAAGGCTTATGGTTCAGTCTCTAAAGTAATCATGTGTATTATATGCAGTACTCCTTGGTCTAAAATCCTCAGATGATTTGGGAAAATAATTTCCTAAGGGGTGATATTTTCTAGGGGTTCATTCATAATTAATGTCAGTACCCTCCTCACATTGCATAGAAACTGGGAATCAAAGATACATGTAGAAAAGTATCCCACTAAATAATATGCTTGGAGTCAGTTTGGGAAGAAAGAATCAGTGGTAATTGGTGACAATATTAACATTTTAAAAGGAGTAGGAATTTTTATTAGGACTTGAGGGAAGGATAAATTTAGTGAGCCTGTCATGTATAGTCTGATGCCTTAAGGAAATATGCAAATGTAATCAAAATGAAGAAGAGAACATTTGGAAAACCTGCTCTCTGAACCTTGATACTAATCTTACAGGGTGAATAAACAACTTCTGAATAAATAAACTACTGAAGATAGGGAACTTTAGAAGGAACTTTTTCTATTTTTATTTAAATAGTTACATTGTTTTCATTTCATAAATAAGATCATAGGATCACACTTACAGAATTAGAAGGGAAATTAGAGATTATGATGGTAAAAAATAATATAATAAATAGTAAGATAGGCTTTGGACCTAGGATTTCTATTACTAGACGTCAGCACCTTCTTGGAAACTTACTGTATTTTATTTATTTGTTTCTTTAATATTTTATTTTCTTCAATTACATGAAAAAAATTAAGATTCAATTGTTTAAAATTTTTGAGTTTCAAAATATCTGATTACATCAATGCCAGTTATGTGTCTATAAGTTATATATGTGCTATCTGTTTATTGGTTACATTTCTAAAACTGTATCTATATTTGAATTCCAATTTTTCTCTCTATCTTTATTTGATATGGGTTACACGTGTATAGCATGTAAAACTTATTTACATATTAGTTATATTGTAAATGAAAACATAGATCAAAGGAAAAAAAAGGAAGAAATAATTCAAAAAAATAATTTTGTGGATTGCTTGCTATCTTGGGGAGAGTGGTGGGAAGCAGGGAAGCAGGGAGAAAAAAAAAATTGGACCACAAGAATTTGCAAAGTTGAATGTTGAAAACTATTTTTGCACATATTTGGAAAAATGAAATACTATTAAAAATAAAATAAAATTGGTAAAAAGAAAAAAAAGATAGAAATAAAAAAGGATGTAAGTCCTTAGAATTGTCTTAGACCATTGTATGCTGAGAATAGTTAAGCTATTTACAAATGATCATACAATACTGCAGTTACTATGTACAATGTTCTTCTGGTTCTGCTCACTTTACTTTGTATCTGTTCATTTCCCCCTTGAAGTACTGTGCTTAATTTCACTGGGCAGATTATTCTTGGTTATAATCCCAGTTCCTTTGCCTTCCAGAATAGTATGTTCTATGACCTCTAATCCTTTAATGTAGTAGCTGTTGAGTCCTGTGTAACCCTGATTATGGTTCTCTGGGTTTTGAATTGTTTCTTTCTGGTCACTTCAGCATTTTTTTTCTTGACCTAATAGTTCTGAAATTGTTCCTTAGAATTTTTGTTTGGGGATCTCTTTCCTAAGGTGATCAGTTTTTCTTTCAAAGCCTATTTTGCCCTCGAACCAGGATATCATGGCAATTTTCCTTGATAGTTTCTTGAAAGAGGCTATCCAGATCTTTGTCAGTGTTAGCCTTGCTAATTCTGATACTGTTTTTTCCAGATCAGTTTTTTCCAGTGAGGTATTTTACATTTTCTTCTATGTGTTTTTCAAGTTTTTGAATTTTTGATCTCTCATAGAAACATTAGCTTCCACTTTCCCAGTTCTAATTTGTAAGGAATTCTTTTCCTCAGTTAGCTTTTATACTAAGCAGTTTTCTCTTTCTAAACTGTTGACCCTATTTTCATAATCTCTTGCATCACTTTCATTTCTTTTCTCAAATTTTTCTTTTATCTCTCTTGTATGATTTTTAAACTCCTTTTTGAGCTCTTACATGAGTTGTTTCTGGATTTGAAGCCACTCTTCTATTTTTTTCCCCTTTGGAGTTTTAACCATAGGTTTTGTGTTGTTTTCTTCTAAGTTTTTGTCTTGGTCTTCCTGGTCAATATAATAATGTTTTAAATTCTTTGTAGGTTTTTGCTCATTTGAGGGGTCTTTTCCCTTTCTTTTTAATTTGAACTCTGCTCTCAGTGTAGAGACGAATTATCTCAGGCTTCTTGGACCAGGGACTGAAGGCTTTAACTGTTTACCTGATATTACCATGAGAGCCATAGGGTCTAATGCTATTCGGAGGAGTTGGAGGAGAGGTCTGGCAACATACCTGGTATTGAGTTGGGATCCTAGTGCTGGTATCTGGAGTATGCAGAAGACAGTGGGGTGTTCTCATATTTCCCTAGGGACTATACAGGAAGCATTTAGTAATCTGTTTGAGGATGCCTGTTTGCCCAGGGCTACACTGAAACATGGGGTACATCTTCAAGCTGGAATCTGTCAGTTTCCCGTTTATGTGGAAGATCCTGGTATTGGCGTTTGCCTGCTCCACCAAATAGGGCCTTAGGATCTCCCACTGGTTTGCTTAGACAAGGCTTGCTAAATATTAGTATTTAAGCAATAAATGCAAAGCATCTAAGAAAGGAGCAGATCTTGATGTCCCTAGGGTGAGTGGTTGATACAGATCAAGCATTACAGGTGAGAGAGCATTCACTAATAAGCAGAGAAAGGGCATGATGACTGGTAGTAACTTCTTGGTGTAATCATTTTCTTTTTTGGTTCTTAACCTATTTAGACAATAGCCCAGTGGGCTGGAGAGGAAATGTATTCTGGGCTCAGAGAAGCCTACTCTGGTTCACATTTTCTTCAATTCCACCTTGCCTCTAATTATTAATGTCTACCTTTGGGCAAAAGAACAAGGATGAATAAACTATAGCTTTTCTGAGCCTATGATCAGAGGCAGCATCTTGTTAATAGACTTTCCAAGCCAAAGATATGGCAGCAGTTGGAGCAATAATAAAGTTTCCACAAAAGCAAAAAGCAAAAGTAAACAAGTATTTTCTAATGTGGTATGAGAGAATGGCTCATGGGTAGTGTTTCTAACTCTCAATCTTCTGTGAAGTAAATAGATTTTTGGTTTCATAGATAATATGATGATAGAATTTAGCTTTCTGATTAAAAGGGAAGACTTCTTGATTAATGTTGCCCTCTGGGATTGCTTTAAGAGTAATCCAAAGTGTGAGGGATCAGAGATAAAATGTTCCAAGAGATAAAAAGGCAATTCCTGAACAGCACAACTCTTAAAGAAAGGAGATGATTTGTTCTTAGAGATTCAATTTAATTTGTAGATTTTCCCAGAACGTGATGAGAGGGAAGGAGAGGAGAGGAGAGGAGAGGAGAGGAGAGGAGAGGAGAGGAGAGGAGATAATGAATGAATTAGTTTCCCAGGATAAACACTTGGTGGAGGAAATGAACAGACAGAAAATGAGCCTTTCAGGTTAACCCCTGAGAACATTTTGTTTGAATTAAATAGAGATGTAGAAGTTCTTCGTTCATGTGTTATATTCTCATCAAGAGAGCATATCTCATTTGGAGAAATGAGATAAGTCTGTCAACAAGAGCAAAATAGGCTTGGCAAGAAGCAACAAGGGCCAGAAGAGGTTAAGTTCATCCTGAAACATATATACAGGAACACTTTCTATTGGCAACCTTTT
Organism: Sarcophilus harrisii; assembly: GCF_902635505.1. Classification (NCBI taxonomy): domain Eukaryota; kingdom Metazoa; phylum Chordata; class Mammalia; order Dasyuromorphia; family Dasyuridae; genus Sarcophilus; species Sarcophilus harrisii. The sequence goes on from NC_045430.1 coordinate 48,990,301, forward strand.
CTCCTAAAAGGAGTCTTATCTATGTAGATAATCAGGCTAATGATTTCCAAATTGAGAATATTATGAGATTATAACTTGTTCTTCTCCATGTAGACAACCAGGCTTAAAGTAAAATTATAGACTTGACATTATTTAGTAGATCATTCTTTTACTGACTATATAATATACATAGATATATGTGTGTATGTATATAACAAATCATTTTTTTTCAAAATGTGATGTTAAACTCTCAATTGGGGAAGTCAGAGGAGAACACCATTGTTTTCTCTGAAAAATCTAATAAAAATGATTGGATGTGCTATTCCCTGAGGGAAATGTAATTTTAGAAATTTACCATGTCTTCCTTTGTAACTAGATAGTATAGTAGATAGAATAGTGGATCTGAAGTTAGGAAGCCCTAAATTCAAATCTTGTCTCAGACACTTACTAGTTAGACAATTCTGACCTATATGCTTCAATTTTCTCATATATAAAATGGGAAATAATAACACTTTCCAGATATATATATATATATATATATATATACACACATACATATATACATATATAACATAATATAATAATAATATAATGTATATACATACATATGTGTGTGTGTGTGTACACATTTCATACCATGCCATTCAACAAGCTTGGAAAATTATATTATATTTATTTGTAACATAATATGTTATAGCTATTTTAAACAATTTTACTTTATTTTTTCTTCTTTTCTATTCATACTTTTACTCATTATTCTATCATTTGCTGTTCTGAAGAAGTCACTGAGCTTCAATTCTATATCTTAATGATTACATCTCATAACAAGTACAACAGTTTCTATTTCAATAGTATTTTAAGGTGTACAATGTGTTTTCCACACACAGTCCTATATTGCTGGTCATTAAAGTCTTATTATTCCATTTTATAGATCATTAAACTGAGAGTTTGAGAGGTTATATCATGTAAATACATAATAGTTTTTTGAACTCCTTGGAATAAAGGTTTTAAAATTTTGATTTTGTATAGAGATTTTGATTTTAAGATTTCAAAACTATATTAATTTATTGCATTAAATATTATCTGTGCCCAACTTATTTTTAGGACCATATTAGTAAAATTTTTGTAGGACTGGTATCAGACTGGTATCATCTTAAGACCATTGCTATATATTAACACTAAGCAAATTACTTTTTTCAAGTGATACATTACTAGTGGCCTTTACAGAAAAAAACTCATAGAACTCTCAAAGTAACTAATGTTCAACTAGATAGTTCTTTAGACATTAGATTCATAATCTTATGTTTCTTTGCAACATCCCAGACTTTTATTCCAATTAAAATGATAAATCAACCTATATTTAATTTTCCCCATTTTTGTATTTTATGTAGAATCAATAAAATTTAAGTATGTATAAGAATATAGAAAATATTTTCAAAGTTTTTTTTAACATTTACTTTGAGTTCAAAGTACTCTAATTCTTTTGAATAAAAAATTTAAATTTATAAATTATGCAAATTGACATTCCTCATTTGTATATTATATTAGAAAATGCAGTATGGAAATGTTGACTAGAAATAACTATTATGAAGTTAATATCAGCGAATATAGCCATCATTAACAAAAGAAAGTTCTGTTCTCCCTTTCACATCACTGTTAATTCTTAAAACAATAATGGCATTTCTTGTATTATTAAGTGAAAAATGAAGATGTGTTGACTATAGTACTATAAATCCCTGTCTTCTTTGATAAAAATCTATCTGGGCTTTTAAAGTCCTCATATATATTCTGATCTTCAAAGAAAAATCTTGCAACACATATTTGAAAATCCATAGGAAAGTAATGCTATAATCCTAGGGAGAAACCAATATGTCACATGAATTGTATTCTCAAAGAGGAAAAAAATCAATCTACAAATTCTTTTCATTTGCAGAAAAATGTTAAAATGTGCAGAAAAGAATATTAAAGAAGTTACTTGGGTTTAATTACAAAGATAAGAAACTACTAGTTCTATAATTTCCTGCACCTGCATAATTAATGTTTACAAAAAACAAACTGAAAATCATTTTGGTATATTAACTTTCACTTTAAAATGATACAAGAAGTCAAGGAAATGTTATTTGAAAATCATTGATAACATAATTTTCTTATTAGATAAATATGTCTCAAAGCACATATAACAAACATATATTAAAAATAAGGCTAAGAAAATTCAACTGTATTCTATTAGTCATGTTTTAAGAACATTTTTAGAACAAAATAGAGATTTAACAAATGTACCTACATGGTTTTATGTTTGGGAAGCGGTTTTTTGCCCTATTCCAAGGCAGGTCAGCATCAGTAGAAGAAAGATCCTGGAGGAATTTAGGGAGCTCCTATGGAATATAATTATTGAAAAGTATCCCATTAATTTCATAAAATGAAACAAGAAATAGACAAATGTTTATATACCAGTAGCTCCTATTTTAAATGTTTTTTTCCGTACTGCTATCCTCATAAAACAAGGGCATTTTTTATTCTCAATCTCTCTATACTGCTGAAAACCCACCAAACATGCCATCTTCCCTAATAACCCAAGTCACATTGTTAGTGGCAGAGACAAAGCTGCAACAATCACTCTCAGGTTGAACAATATAAACTTATGCGAACTTTCACCTTAAAAATCCTAGCTAAAGTCAGTCTCACCTTCTGTGAGATTGTAATCTTCATGAAGCCATGTGATGAGATACATGTATTAGCAAATTACCCTTGATTATGAACAATTCCCTTTTCCACTTCTATAGCCAAAGAGAATTTACCTCCATAGTCTAATGATTACTAAGCATTTTATCAGATAGCAACAACTGACAATTATTTAATACTCTAATTTCCACTTAGTTGGAGGAAGGCAGTTGGTGATTTATTTTTGTTTTTTCTCCCAAGGCAGTTTGATTTCATGCCTGTTCAAAGGTAATACAGTTGGTCAGTTAGAGAAGTTGATAAAGGTCACAGATTTTTTTTTTCTGGATTTTCCTTAAATAGGCATTTCCATGCAATGTATGTTTTTTGGTCATTTCAGCAAGAATGTTGAGTTTTACCACTGGCGTTCAGTAAAAATTAATGATATTTGCTCAGGTCCTGCTTTACTAAAAAAAAAAAAAAAAAAAAAACACCAAAAAATTCCTGAAAAAGATAGGTATCCCCCAAAATATGAAATTTATAGATACAAAGTATTATATTTATACTTGAACAGGATTATTTAAGAATTTTCAGAATTGTCACATTGTGAAACAACTGATCTTTTTACCATTAGTTGAAAAAAAACCAATTATCTTTCCTGTAATTCAGATTTTTAAAAATGCTTCCTACAGAACAGCTAACCTATCTTAAATTTATTTACAGTTTTTTGCCCATTATGATCATCACAATTAGTTGCTATTTGTACTCTTATAATTCTCTCTTCCTTGACATTTTCACATTGAGTTTCATTCATTCATTCAGCATTTATTGAGCCTTGAGTATATTTAGGATACAATAGATAAAGGGAAGATAGTTGGGAAACTGTGAGCTGTGATCAGAGAACATCAAGTTTTCTAGCTTGACTATAATGTACAGGATAGATTGAAATCAGATTGTATAGACATAATTTCTAAGAATTAAATCTGGATTTTATTTAGTAGAATAATATAGGCCCATTGAAAAGTTTTGAGCAAATGAGTGAAATGATATTTGCCATATAAGAACTCACAACTATTTAGCCTCCGAATAACCATGTAAAGTATAGTTGTAGAAGTATTACCTCATTTCGCAGAAAAAAAAAAAAAAAAAAAAAAACAGTAAGAGAGGTTTAATGATTTACCCATGTTCAGGTAGCTTGCTAATTGTGAGAATTGGGAATGCAGATCTTTCAAAAGCAAATTAAGTGATTCCTCCCAAACACGACATACCACACTGCTTTGTTTCTACATGGGAAGATTATCTTGGAAGTTGTATGAAAGGGGAAAAAAAAGAAAGAATGGAAACAGGTGAACTTGTTGGTAGGCTATCACAATGGTCCAAGCAAGATGTTTTAAAAGCTTGAATTAACAAGTTAAAATGAGAAAAATGGGAAAGATTCAAGAAATATGATGAAATTAAGTCAAGGATCTAGAAATTCATTGAATGTATATCGCAAGAGCAAGGGTTGAAGACAACTCTAGGATTTGAGAAGGAATCTCCTAGTAGAGATGAAGCAAGTAGTTGAGGAAAAAAGTTAGCCGAGGAAATCATCTTCAGAGATTTAGTTATAAAAGGTGAAGGGAACACTAAGGGAGAATATAATGTATCATCAAATCCTTAGCACAGTTTTAAGTTAATATGGCTTAAAACCACAGTAAGAATTTGGGGACATACTACATATAAGGAAAGAAGAGGACCAAGGATAGAAACTTATGGGAATATCAACACATTGTGATGTCAGGAAGAAGAGATACTAGCCAAGAAAAGACAGAAGTAAATAATCAGTAAGAATCAAATAAAGAATTAAGAAGTAGGGTTATATTGATATTATGGCAAAGAAAATATCAAGGAGTGGGCAATTAGAATGCCAAATACCACAAAAGGATGATGGGGGGGAGGGGGAAGTATTGAAGCTTGCAATTAGTAGACCTAGTGCAGACTTTGACATTTCACTTTGAATAGAATGGTAGCTTATATGATAGACTGCAAAGAAAAAAACAAATAATTGGTAAAGAAACATTGAAATAAATAACCATTAAGAATACATTACCTTTTACTGTATGGTTTATTCATTGAAAAGAGGATAGGAGGATAGATTTGAAGTATCTGAAGCCCCGTGAAAGATCTACTACTAATAAGCAGGAAATAAGAGAATTCAAATACAACAATTATTCTGAATTGGTTATGTGTTGTCAGAATCCCTAATAGGTTCAAAAATCAATGCTAAAACAAAATAAAAGGTAAAAGCAAAAAGATAAGTTTGTGTAACTATAGCAGTTCCAACTCAACCCTAAAATTAATTGCAGTGAAAAAGGAGAAATGGGCAAAAATAGTTTAATTTTCACTACCATTATCAGAAAAGGGTAACCAAGATAAAATGATCCACACCAAGGAAGAGGAAAAAAATTCTAGATAATACCATGATGTGGTGATGGTGCTTTTGTTCTCAGAGATTGTACCCACAATCTATGTTCCATTCTACTAAAATTGAAAGTCTTAAATTTAGGATAATGAGCCAGAGAAGGTTTATGGATTTTTGTCCATGTACTGGCTTAGTTAATGATAGTCTTATCAAGTTACCTTGGCAATCCATGAAAGATATGAAAATAACTCTCATTTCAGTGTTGATCCCGCCTGCTTCTGTGTTATGGCAGCAAGAGTAGCAAAAAAGTAACTTACATGCGGCTAACAATCATATAATTTTTAGGCTACCCATAATCAATCATTTAACTATTCCTAAAATGTAGATCTGGCCATATTATTTCTTCTGATAAATAAACTTCAATGTCTTCTTGCATTTAGGATTAGGGAAAATATCCTAGTTTGACATTCCAAGGATTTAACAGTCTGGCTCCAGCCTATCTTTTTCAGGCTGAGTACACATTGTTTTTCCATAACTTTGTCATGCCTGATTCCTTTGACTCCACTTGGGGTTTGCTTGGCAAAGATAATAGAATGGCTCATTTTATAGATGAAGAAACTGAGGCAAATGGAGTTAAGTGACTTGCTCAGAATCACATAGCTAGGAAGTTTCTAAGACTAGATTTGATAAGTCTTTCTAACTCCAGGCTTGGCACTCTGTCCACTTTATCACTTAGCTGCCCCCATTGAAATAACTTAAAAAAATGCTTGGAGATCAATGTATCTCCCCAGTAAAATTCAAGATTCTTTAGGTAAAGGAGTGTTTTTACTATCCTTTAAATATCCTTAGGGACTACCACAGTGTCCGGTATATAATAACAATAGCTAAAATCATATCTAGAACTTAAAGATTTTCAAAGATATTTGCATGCTATCTCATTTGATAGTACCTAATAAATACTTAATTTAAATGCTTGTTAATTGATTAATTGATTGCTGCTGTTGTGAGGTTATGAAGAAATTACACCTAAATGGAAGGAAAGATGACACAAAAGTTCTCTTTGGAGAGGTGAAAACAAGTTGTTTCAACATCTACCCAAAGGCAATAAGAAACCATCTTGGCTTGGGATACTTGGCCTTCTAAATTTACACTAAGTTTACTTCTCAAGGAGAGAAACCAATATGCCTTTTACACTTGACATACCAATACTTTTTTGCAGAGAATGAAGATATTGAAAAAAATATTAAAAACTTTAAAGGATCCTTCAACTAGGTTAATGTATTTTATCACTTGATGACCTCAGTAGGAAGGCAGGCAGAGGGAAATAAGATGAAAACTCTGAGAAAGTAAGGTTCAGAATGAAGAAATGATTTAAAAGCTCATAATTATCCTGAACACAACTACATATTCCAAGAAGCCAGAAGTTTTTAGACTTTGTTAGAATAGAATATAAAAATAAATGAATCTAAATGTCTTGGGATTTTTTTTTGAGAGGCAATTGGGGCTAAGTGACTTGTACATGATCACACAGTTAGCCACTATAACCATCCAGTAAGTGTAATTATGAATCAGAGGAAACCTTAGATATCATTGAATCTAAGACCCTCATCTTATAGATGAAGATACTGAGGCTTCTTAGAATAATTAATCAAAAATAATGCAAATAATAAGTAACAAAGTTAGACTTTGAACCCAGCTCCTTTGTATGTACTTTGTATTCAATACTATGCTTCCAATGTTGTAGATGTTGGGATATATGTTCTCCCTTAACAAGCAGGAAAAAAGAGGATTCTGTCATTATGAATTGACTACTTGTGTGTTAACATAATCCCAAATAACGTCAAAAATCAATATTAAAACAAAAAAATATTTCTATTATTGTGTAAATTGTTCTCCTACTCTTCTCTAGTCTCTTCTCTCTCTGCTCTCTTTATTTTACATCAGTTCATAGAGGTCTTCCTAGGTTTTTCTGAAATGATTCTCTTCACCATTTCTTACAAAACAATATTATTCTATCACATTCATATATAACCTTTTCAACCATTTTCCAGTTGATGACATCTCCTCAGTTTCTAATTCTTTGCTATTACAAAAAGAGCTACTATAAACATTATTGTACATATGTGCTCTTTTCCTTTTTCTTGGATCTCCATGGGAAAAATACAATCTTTAATAAAAATATACTTTTTCCATCATAATGAATGGCCACAAATCCATGGAACATTTGCAGAATTAAAATTACAGGTGACCTATGGAATGGTGTATGGTAAGGACAAGAACTTTGTTTCATATAATCACTGATGATTTCAGGGTGAGAAATATAGTAATGGGAAATGAGTCTGGTATGAAACATTAAGTAAAGATAATAGTCAGTACTAGTTATTATATAGCTAGATGGCAAAATGGATAGTGTACTGGCCCTTGAGTCAGGCCTTGGATATTTACTAGCTGTGTGATCCTGAGCAAGTCACCTCTGGTTGTCTCAATTTCCTCAACTGTAATATGGAAATAAAGATAGCATCCCTATTTCCCAGGTTAAAATGAGCATTAAATGAGATACTTTTTATAATGCACCCCCAATTCCAGGCATAAAGTAGGTGCTTAATAAATGTTGCCTTCCTACATTGCTACTATAAGTTATTAAATGAACAAGGGAAGGGGTTCTAGCATTTTAGATGAATGTTATGTAGTCTAATATCAGAAACCAATATGGTTTGTAATATAAATGGCATTAAAGAAGATACATTTCCATGTGTAATGCTATCATACCCTGAGCCTTGCAACTGACAATTCCTATGTATATTGCCTTTCCCTTTAAATTGTAAATACCTTGAATTCAGGACTTGACTTGTTCTTCACTTTGTATACCTCACACTAGCAAAAGTGTATTTTAAATTAGTTACTTAATTCATCTTCTGATGAATTTACAGAAAAATAAGGAAAATCATTGGGACAGGATGCTAAAGATCATTCATTCCAATGAATAGAGGACCAAAAAGATTATGTGATTTAAATCCATATTAGTTACATATTAATAAGAATTTCTAATAAGCTAATTAGAAGTATGATAAGGAATTCTTTCAATATCTGGAATTTGAATATTTTATAATACAAAGCAAGATCTTAAACTTAAAATTGTCTAGTGTTGTTACATTCTTCTTATTTTCAGAATCAAAGGGATTGGTCTCACTATTTCTACTTTGAAAACAAGATAAATGGAAAAATGTGTGTTGTCCAGACTATGGCATGTTTGATTAATTCAAACTTTTGAATTAATCCATAATAGATATAATTCAAACAAGATCTGTAGATACCCAATTAGCAAGTTTGATCACATTTGGGAAATTTCCCAAACTATTTGTTGCTAGAAAAGCTCATCTTTTTAAACTTAAAAGATGGATGAAAAATCAGTTAAGTGTTTATTGTATGTTAAATCATAGTGATATGAAATGAAAAAAAAAAGATATGATTCTTTCTCTCAAAAAGCTTATATTCAATTTTGGGGAAAATGGAATTGCTGTAAAGTTCAAAAGTTACAACTATAGCAAGACTGATGGGAAAATCCATGCTGGGCTGTCATACAAACCCATATTGTTTTGTACCAATAAGTCAAATGGACCAATAGTCCAAAAGGGTCCAGAGGACATAAGAAAGATGGATAGTAAGAACTAGAAGATCTTAGGATGCAGTGGCAGACACTAAATGATGAGGGCTGGAGATCCTCCATCTCACTAGGAAGAATAGAATTGATTATTCTCATTTTATACAAGATGTGTATAAATAGTCAAGTAGACTCAATTTGACCTAGGCAGCTCCAAGTGGGGACAAAAGAAAAGAGAAGTAGGGAGCATATCCCCAAGAATGGTAGGTTCTTCCTGTGTAACATAATTTTGATTAAGGACTACAGAACACCAAAATTTCTGAACAGTCAAAATTGAAGGAGATGCATATGGTAATAGAAAGATATGTGGTGACCATGGTTGTAACACACTGCCAATTATAAATTTGATAGGAAATAAGTTGAGGAAATGGCTTTACTGAGGGCATGAATGATCAGGAGAGGAAGTAGATTGGATATGCACTGAAAATGAGAAACAATGGAGAATAATTGAAAAACAACACAGGTACTATTATACTGAAATAGTTTAAAGTACCCCTATGTACAAAATTATTTGTAGTAGCTCATTTTGCAATAGCAAAGAATGAAAAACTGAGGTGCTGCCCATCAACTGGGGTATAGCTAAACAAATTGTGGTATATGATTATGATGGAACTCTATTGTGCTATAATAAATGATTAGCAGAATAGTTTCAAAGATATCTGGAATGAATTATATGAATTGATGCAAAGTGAAGTGAGCAGAACTAGGATAACATTTTATATAGTGACAACATTATTGAAAGGATGACTGTGATCATCCTTAGTCAATATGATCACTGTTCTGGTTAGATCTACTTAGTTACTCTGATCAAGATATTGATCCAAGACAATTTCAAAGTACCTGTGGCAAACACTGTTATTATTCTCCAGAAAGAAAACAGATAAACATTGAGTGTTGCTTGAGGGATACTTTTTTACTTTATTTTTCTTGTGTTTTCTTTTGCAACATGGTAAAACATACTAATCAACTTGATATAGAGAACTGATGGATTCTGAGGAGAGAATGAAGCATATTTTCTTTTCTCTTTTTTTCTTCCTTCCTTCTTCCCTCCTTCCCTCCTTTTTTCTTCCTTATTTCCATCTCCTCTACCTCCCTCCTTCCTTTCTTCTTTTTTTCCTTCCTTCTAGCATGGCTAATGTATGAATGTATTTTGCATAACTACATATTTCTAATAGTCTTTATATGTCTTGCCTTCTGAATGGGAGGGAAAGGGGGATGATAAAGGAAAAAAATATAGAGCTGATAATAAAATAAAATTGAAAAGTAATTAGAGAAAAATAAATTGAAGTAATTAAAGGAAAGCCAGCAGGAGTAGAGATACTACTATGATATGATACGTCAGTGAAACCACAGATTGATTATAATATTAAAGTACATTATCATCACAATAACCTTGGTAATATGATATCAAATAACATTATGTACATCTTTTAGATGAAGTAAGTGAAGGAGAGAGATAGAGAGGTTGGCAAATAGGAATAGTTTAATAGCTACTTGTTGATTGCCTACCTGACTGAATTGTTCTTTTAAGTGGCAAGTAGGCCTGAATTCTGAACACAAAGCTTAACAAGCTGATTAAATTTCATTAAATCAAATTAGGATCTAAGATGAATTTAATGTGCAAAGAATTCTAACCATTCTATTCCTTTTTTAAGGAAGCCAGAGGGAAACCTTTCACTTACAGATTTGTAGCAAATTTGTGAATATAGCATAAATTAGATTAATTTAAATTTGCATTGAGAAGGTATTGGTTTCCAATATTTTTGTCAAACTAACAGATTTGTGGTTATTTCTTGATTAGTGCAAATAATGAATCCCTGAATCCTATGGAGTGGTCAAATAGCTGAAATTTGCTGTGCGCACTTTCATTGCACTAGAACTAGTTACCATTTTGTCTAATTATATTGCTATAATATGAATTCAACTACATGGAATCACTTCATAGATTTTGTTATTTGTACAAATTGATACCTAGCTATATAAGTGTAATTCAGCTGCTTAATGTGATGTGACATCATTACTCCATATACAATGAATAAAATTATTGAATATTTCAGTATAGCAAGAAATTTTGGTTATCTATACTATAATTTTAACCACTTTAATATTATTCAATATATTGTTTTAATAAGGGAGACAATGTGAATCTGCATTAAGATAATATATATAACATAATTTTGCATACTACAAAATTTACAACATTCCATTTAAGTTTGGACCAAGTTTTAAAAAATAACAAATGGATCATTGTTTTACTTATTTACATTAAAAAATCAGTATTTGGAAAAATATTTGCTAAAACTGTAAAATAAGTTAACAGGTACATCATACCAATGATACATTTTAAATATATGTTTTGAAACCATAGTCCTTTTTAAAAATAATAAAACAAGAAGCTTTCCTGATATGAAACACCAAAATGCAAACTTTTATGACTAGGTAATTTTTTCATCTATGCAGTCCTGCATAATTATACTATTATCATTACTGTTCTAGTGAAATTATACTTCTCTTAAGAAAAAAAGTCTCCTCTCCATTACTGCTCAGAAGAATTTTATGGTACCATTGGTTTTATTAAGTCCAGACCAATATTACTTAACTAGCATAACCAAAGAGCTGTAGGAAACACCATTAATCTTCTCACATTTTTGTTATAATTCCCTGAGAGACTGAAATAGTATAATCTAGACTACTTAAGTACTGTGTTTTGTTCGTATTTTCCTAAGTTCAAACAGCTGATAAATTAAAAATGAAGTTATGGGAGAATGGATTGGAAAATTCTTTCTGTGATACAAGACCATCATGCATGTTTTTTTTAAAACCTTTACCTTTTTTAAGGTAACTTTAAAGGCCAAAACAATCAGCATTATCAGACACCGAAATGCAATTGAATGCAATCTCATTTTCAAAGCAGTGCAAATGAAAAGGATAATAAAAAAGTACACACAAAGTTTATGGAAATGCTTAATAGAGTTTGTTGAATGAAAGTTCTATGTGAACTTTAAAAAATAGTTTTTCCATCAAACTTTTTTCCCTTTTTTCTCTTCCACAAGTTTTATATATGCCCATAAATAAAATTGAAACATAAAATTGAATTCACACTATTTTTAGTTATAATTATGTAAAATATGGTAATTGGTTCCAGTGCTATGGAAATATATTGCACAAATTTGAATAATGTGACCACTCCATAAGCCTCAGGGATTCATTTTTTGTACTAAGCAGGACATTGACATAAACTTGTTAGTTTGACAAAAATGTTGGAAACCAATTCCCTCTCAATACAAATATGGGGTAATTTAATTTATTCTATATTCACACATCTGAGAAAATGTCATTTCAAATTGTGTTTTCTGGTGTATCTATACTGTTCTTATAAACTACAAAGATTAATCTAAAACAGGACTTTTCTAAGTCAAATAGTCGCTACCTCCATTTAAGGATTAAATGTAAAGTCCAATTGAGATTTTTGAGCTATTCACTTATCCCACACAAAAGTCAAAAATAGAGCCTTACTTTTAATAGAAGGTCTGAGAATAGAGGGGAGCTTCTCTTTCCAGGGGAGGGAAGTCCAAAAAAAGATAATTTTTTTCCTGACACACTAGGTGAATAGTTCTGATCAGGTTGCATTAAAGACTACATTGACCAAATCCGTGTAACATTACTATATAAACAATCAACCTGGTAATTAGGTATTGATTATCAAGACCAGAGTCCTTCATGGCCTTGCCTGTTTAAAGTGGACATGAAATGTGACACATGAAGAGACTGGAGGTCTCACTATGTTGTGACAACTGCTAGGAACATACCGAAAATTCTTCTTCAAACTTTAGGTTGTTGTTTGTACAGAGCTCTTCGACATGTTGCAGGAAGGCTTTCTTGCTTATTGGCCTCAAAGTAAGAGAAAGACAGAAGATGGAAGAATGTTAACTTTTTTCCCTTTAGGCACAGGACTGCTCATGCTGTTTGAGAGTTCTAGAAAATAGACATTCAAAAACTAAGATTTTGCTAAAGAACTCAAGCAGCATGGATTTTTAAATGCTATTTGATCATCTTTACCAATAAAAATCCTTTCATTTTTCTTTAATGATGGTCCAATTTCTTAGCTTTCATAGTATAGAACAAAAGTCAATGAAAGTTTGTTTGCAAGAGATTTGTGGTGAACAATTTACTATTCATTGCAACCCAAGTTCTCTAAGTCAGAGAGTACATAAAGTTATCATTGCATTCTAAAGTACCTAATACCTCTTTGTCACTCAGAAAACATTTCATACATTACAAGGTTTTAGAAGATATAAAATATTGCAGTGACCTCATTCTCATAATGACATGGATTTTAAACCCCAAGGAGTTTAAATAGCCCTGTATTACTTCACAAGCTAAAACACAGACATGCAGACTTCACCCCAGAGAGAGAGAAAGCATTTCTCCAGTTACCATGCAATTAGTCATGCTTTTATGATTTATATCCAGCTTGGAGGTTTTTGTAATAAACATACAAAGAGGAACCACACATCAAGATTCATCAAGCCAGTTAATCTACAGTCAACATTGAAAAAAAATCTTGAATCAACTTACTTGATGGATTTTCTATAACTAAGTAACCTGCAACAGAGATTATGTTAAATGTATTGCACATTAGATAATATAGTGCATCTTGATAGAGTTCTAGATGCAAGCTGGAAACACATGAAGGATCCCAAAAGTTGATAGCTATTATAAATGTATAGTATTATACTTTTAGATTCTCTAATGTGATTTCCTTTGCTTAATTCTTCTTCATTGTGTTTTCCCCCCACTTCCAAATTACTCACTGAAGTTGTTAGATCTTTATTAATTTTTTCTAGCATAGTTTTAGTTTTATTATGCTAAATGTTTACTAAAACTACAATTTTACTATAGCATTAGGTATCTAGTGGTCAAAGGGATTTTAAACAGGCTTTTAAATTACCTTTAATATAAAAGAAAGTAGGTATTAGAACAAAAGTCCTTAAGAAAAATTCCTTCATATATTTTAATCTTATTTAATTTGTATATTGGACTTAATATATTAGTTCAAAAAAATCAATACACACATAACTCACCAAATTATATTTTGAAAGAACTTACTCATACTTGAAAAAGTTAAAATTATAACCAGTTATAAAATAAAATATGAACTTGTAACATACACATCAATGTTTCACTCATTAACACATTTAATCATGCATAATGTGTTGAACACTGCAAAGAACAATCAAAGTATATTGAAATAAAATAAGTTAACATATAACTGTAACTATTGTATTATAATAAATGAAAAAAGTAGGATGGTTTCAGAAAAACCTAGAAAGACTTATATGAACTGATGCAAAGTACATTGAACAGAACCAGGAGAACATTGTACACAGTAACAGAATTATTCTAATGATGATCAACTTGTAAGAGACTTAATTATTTTGATCAATACGATGATCCAAGATAATTCCAAAGGACCCATGATAAAAAATTGTATCTACCTCTAGAGAAAGAAATAATGAGCTCTGAGTACAGACTGAAGCATACATTTATTTACCTTCTTTATTTTTCTTGCTTTTCCTTGCTTTGTTTTTTTTTTCAACATGGCTAATATGGAAATATGTTTTCCACAAATTCATGTGTAAAACTTTAAAAGGATTGGGTTTGGGAGGGAGACAATTTAGATTCAATTTTTAAATAAATATTAAAAATAAATAAAATATTTAATTGCATCTTCATATTTCCTATTTTGAGCATATATGTATTTTTGATTGATTCTTGACAATTCTTAAGTGGGGTAGATTTTCTTTCATTCAAGAGGGGATTAGTTTTGATGTTTAAACAAACAAAAATAGATAGTCAAATATGGCATAATGAATGATGAAGAAAGGAGACATGAGTAAGATGTTAAAATGAAAGGTTCTACAAAACATATCTCCTTATAATAGAAAGGTGGGTAAAGCATAAATGAGGGGGAGCTAAAGTAGATTATATAAACTTTTATATAATCTTAAATCTTTGTTAGTAAATTCAGTTTAGTGGAGGAGCTATAAGAACCCCTTGAAAAAGAAAGAAGAAGAAAAAAGAACAGATAACAAAGAACACTTTTTAATCAACTGGAACAGGGTTGTGCTCATAAGCAGGGAGTGTGACTGGATTTTTTTAAGTTTTCAGAGTAATTAGTGGGAAGAATATTTCCAAAATTATAAGAAATTCATTTTTGTTTATAGCATTTACACTTATCACAACCTACTATTTAGAAAAGACTAGCCATCGAAAGCTTCACATGGGGAAGGTGGTAGAAAAACAGAAGAGGAACAAAGCATGGTGAAGTACTTAAATCTACTTACAAAAGCAGATTTTTTTCTTTTTTTTTTTTTTCCCTAAAGAGATGTGATCACACCTTAAACTATCATAGCTGGATCTTCTTGTTCTTAGTACTAAGAACTTTCTAAAATAGGTTTAGTAGGCATTTTCTTGATTATCTTTACTCTCTTCTCTTTCTCTTTGGTAAATTCTTCAAAGATATTATTTGTAAAAATACTTTGGTGAACAGAATCTTTCCTGTGCTTGCAAATGTTAATGGACCAGTCGCCATACTAATCATTTTGGGATTTTACTGATGTTAGTAAAACTATTATTAAATATTTGCCAGTTTTTAAATTTGGGAATCAAACTTCCCAATGTTCACCCAAGTAATTTGTGAACATGGAAGATATAAAGAAGCTAACTTCAGAAAATGAAATAAAAGAATGAATTTTGTAGTAGAATAAGACATAATCTGAGAGAAAAGATTTGATACCTTGGCTAGAAGGAATTGGCACCCATTGATCACTCCAGTTTTTGGTGAACATTAAGAAACATATGTAAAATGATATAGTAATTCTGGTCCAATCATAGATGATATACATATAACAGACAAAATTTACTAAAACCACACTGTTGTTGACAATCTGAATGATAAAATTAGGTGGTGATTTAGCATGAAGACTAAACCAAATTGAATTCTTGAGGTTGCTCCTTGTCAGGACTTGTGGCCAAATTAGTAGCATCAGATTTCAGAACTGTTGACCTGGGGCCAAGCAAAAACTTCCCTAAAAATTCACAGTATCCTCCATATAAATGTATATTTTTCTATTTGTAATACCTCGAGAGACTCAATGAATTATGCTCATTTATCTCACATTTGTCTCTTATCTATAATTGACACATAGCTTACTCTAATGTGTTATGTTTTTTACCATCAAAGGTAAGTATTAGCATGTTATTTAATACCATATGAGTTCTCTTAAATAAGACTTTATTTCTAATCCTTATCATTTTTTCCATTATAATCAAAAGAAAAATCCAGATACAAATGTTCCATTTGGACATATTTCTCTCTAGGTACAACTACAAATGTATGTTTTTTATTGTTACCATGAAGAGTGACCAGAAGGGAGGTGGCCCAACAGTCTTTTAGAGTAAAGGCTATTAAATGGTCAGGCCAACTATATCCCTGATAATAGGTTTTGTTTTTGTTTTTGTTTTTGTTTTTAGCTTTGTACTAGCTACCAGATCTTGCGTTACACTAGTTTAGCTTTCAAGATTCCAGAAAAATCTGCCTGTCATGATTAGGAATCAAAGTAGGATTTTTGAATTAGAATGTTAGGTTGTTGGTTTTATTCTACATCTAAGAACTTCCTAAATTTTGGAAGGATTGTCAGATTTGATATAGAAGATTTCAGCTCTAATTCAATGTCTAGCATTACTACCTTATGGGACATTGGGCAAATTAGTTAACTTCTTTGAACTTCAGTTTCTTCAACTGTAAGGGTTGACCTTGATAATGTCAAAGTTCCCTTCCAAGTCTAAATCTTATATTAAATATTTTAGGGCCTCATTTTAGGATAGGTCCCATTTTAGATTAAGGGATGTGATCAGTCTTAGAGCATTTAGATAAGCACCCAGAAGATAGAACATGAGACATGATAACACTAAAATCTCTGTGTACCATATTGCCCCAGTGCAGGAGAGTGAAATGTTTCATATTCAATTAGGAAGTCAAGTGTTTGTTCTATAAATGACACTCAAAGTAACAAATACTACTATTTTTTACTTTCTTCTACATCATCAATAGCAATGGACGATTCAATAAAAAAATAAAACGAGCAAAAAAGAAAAGTAAAATAAAATTCATTGATTTTGGTGTGTTCATAGTTGGATATCTAAAACAAAAGTAGAAAGGATAAGGATAAATTTTGACCTTCTTAAATCCTAGATGCAGCTAAATGGCAAAATAGATAAATTGTCAGACCTGGACAAGACCTGATCCAAGTCAAAAAATATTATTTGCATCAGTTGTCTGCATGTTCAAATAAAAGTGACATTTTGGTTCAAATCACCCAGATAATGAGCTCAATTCTAAAGCTGGGATTATGGGAATAGTGGTTATCTGTGTTTTGAAGCTATTATACTTCTTGTTGTTCGAAAAAATTAATTTGTTTGAAGAATAAGTGGACAGCTTTGGTTAATATATATTGGAGTTTAGGAGAAATGGGAAAATGTTTGTGGAGTTGGAAAAGTCACCTGAGGATACAGGTGATGATTAAGCATTGATGAGGTGATTATGTTTCTTGTAGGGACAATTGTCTGATTAGACAGACATAATAACTTGCAACTGAGATCAATTTACATATACATTAACAGTGCTATTTTGCAAGGACAGATATTTTTATCTCCTCATAGTGATGGAATTATTTTTTTAACTGCCTCTTAGAATACAGAGTACACAGTAGGCATCTAATAAAGGTTTCATGTAGGTCAAGTGAAAAAAATTTCTTCTGACAATAGTCTTTTTTCATAGATTCATTCAGAATGATGAGCTCATAATGTAAAGATAATCATCCTACTGATTGTGAGGGAAATTTCTCTATAATAATGTAATTCTAAATTTTTCAATATAGAGGTAGCACTTTAAACTATCAGATTCAAAGCTGCCTTAAATCCTAGGATACTGCCCCTCCCCCTCTTTTTTGAGAAAGGGTATTATTTCATGTCTTGGCTTTTTTTTTAAGTCTATCAAAAACCTAAATTCCACTCAGATTACTCCTGATAGATCCAGAAACAAACCATTTATTTATGTTGGCAGTGGTGATTGAAGACCATATTGTCACACAGACTCAGCTTACTCTCAAGGTCAGTCAGTTGAAATCTACAGGGAATTAAAATTTAGCCCAAATAGAAAGGCACAGATAATCCATAGACAGGAAGCTTAATCCAGCATTACTGATGATACAAGGGGAGAAAAAAAGGAGAGATGTGTATTTAACCAATTATGTTACATTAAGAAGGCAAAAAAAAAAACCTTACTAACTTTGCTTACTTTGTGTAATTAAACCAAATAGCAGATTTATCCATGCAAAAAACAAAAGAAAACAAACAAACAAAAAAAACATTCTATTTTGATGATAAGAAAACAAACTTATTGGATAACTCTTTCCAATTTTTTCAAAAAAAAAAAAAGAAAGACTATGCCTGCAACTTTATGAAAATATAAATTTATTTTTATGAGATAATAGACTTTAGAGTTGGAAGGGACTTTAGATATCAACTTATTTGATACCTTCTCTTTACCAATAAGGAAACTGTAGCCTCAAGAGTTAAAGGGAAATAGCCAATGTTGCACAGGAAGTATGTAGCATATTCTACATTGAAATACATTAGAATACATTAGATGTTCTGACTCCAAGCCTGGGATCTCTTTTATTGGATCACTTAAGCAAGTGTTTAAATTAATGTTTCTACTTTTAGAATAATATTGAAGCATTCAAATCAATATTTTGAACTGTGGGGTTTTTTTGATGTTTCCTTTTTCCCTTTTCATTCTGAGTTTCCTTACAAGTCCCTTTAAAAAATGTTTTTCTGCAGACCCAACATTTCCTATTCACTGTTATACTTAATTCAAGTTTTTATACTGATGCCTAGTTCTGCATATTTGACCATGAACACCCTCTACAGCAAGGGCAAGGTAATGTACCCTTTATTATTAGAGTTGGAAAATGAATCACAGAATAATTGATAGCTAAACCCTTGCAGCCAAAGCATTGACTGTGGTGAGCAGAAGGACTGTCAGAAATAGCAGCAAGAAGAGACAAAGCAAGCCTGACTAGAGGAGGGCAAAAGGCAGGAAAGTTATTCTCAGGGATGTCAAGAGGCCGAGTTCAGATTTCCAGGGCAAGGAAGGCAGAAAATCTCCCATTTCACTGTGCTCCTCCTCATTGGCATGACTATCTCCAAAGCCCCAACAGACCTTTTACTTGCTGAACCATACAGTTTCAATTTAAAACTTGGGACACAAATGAAGGTATCTCTGGGGACAATGGAGTAGAAGCTGATACACCAGTTGATGGACAGAATGATGCCTCTGCTGACAGCCCTGGTTCACCTATTGGATGCGATAATGATGAAGGTGAAGAGGTGGACATGAAGGTGTTCAGCTAGGACTTTAATGAAGATGGGATTGATGGCATGTTAACAGCCAGAAAAGAAGTATGTATAGTTTGAATCATCAACCAGGGAAGGCAGGCAAATGTGAGTCCTTTTCTGTAATTGAGGTTAGAAATGAATCTCTTTTCCTAAAGTCAATTTGTATGGAGAGCAATCTAGAGTAGGAAAAAAAAAAAACTAGAATTATTTTATCATAGATCTTGCAATTAAAAAGAATTATTTCCACTTCAATTTATTATTATTTCTTTTTTGGGGGTCTAAACTCCCCTTGAAGTGCAGTATACTCAATATCTATTAATACATATCATAAAATTATGGGTCTAGAGAGGGAAAGGTACTTTAGAACCTATTTAGTAAACTTTTTCATTTTACAAATGAAGAAACTGAAACTCAAAAGAACCTTAGTGATTTGTTCAGTGTCACTTAGCTAATAAGTGGAATAAGCAGAACTTGAAGCTAGATCTTCCTGAGTCATTTTTCAACATTCTAATTGGCCAAATGCCTTCTTTGGTCTTGTCAAGTCCTTTTCGGCAAGTTGCCTGTGGCACAGAAAAATCAAGTAACATACATTGTAACACTGTTGGTATATGATACAATCAGGATTTGAAATTATTAGATTTTCATAATTTCAAAACTGCTATCTCCTTTGCTATGATGCCTTTCATATTTCATATGTAGATGGTTATTTATAAAGGACCAGAGAATACAACTATTCACATTAGGTATCTTAAGTAAAAGATTTGAATCTCTGTTGAACATGAGAGGCTAACAGTGGTCAAGGAATCTGTCATTCATTCTAGAAAGAAATGTTACTTATGGGCTATAAAAGCAGTGAGATTTCCTCTAAAGTACTTATGACAAGAAGAGAGAAGATTTTTTAAAATTTTATATTATGTTGAAGAAGAAAGACAATTGGGTGAGTCACTCAATGAAATAATATTTGGCCACTTGTTAACCTGGAATGCAGAGAGGTCTCACCTCTGAGTACTAGTTGGTAATGAATATTTTATATGTGGTGTTATCTTTAGATCAAAAGCATTATCCATTTTCCTTTGACAACTGCAGATTCTTAGTGAAAAACTTATTTTCATAAAATTATTTCAACCTTACTACAAGGAAATTTCATCATAAGTTGATTTAAAAGAAAAATGTATTAATACAATTTCAGAACTCTCATCTTTGTAAATTTTGGAAGTGAATTGATTTATTCTGTTGTGATTATTCTTAGACTGAATAAAATGACCTAATAAATTTAGAAGCCTAGTACTAGAATATGCTATGATTTAATACTACCCTATTAGAGTATCAAGGTTTGAGTTTGAAATGAGCCATAAAAATCTGAGATTCACTTATTAAAGAGTAGAATTTAAGCTGTTTGAGAACAGGGCCTATTTTGTCTTTATAGTTTCCTGAGAAGTAGGTGATCAATTGTTATATTTTTGTTGAATTGAAGAAACTGACTCATTTGGGATGGACCTGAAATTCAAGTCATTTGCCATTTGATTTACCCTCACATCTTTTCATTTAGTGAGCTGTTTATTGAATTTGGGGTAAGCTGCATTTGGATAGCAACTGGATTGAAGCTCTGCCTAATTTGACCTTTTTCTATGTCCTTCCACAAGCATGTAGATCATTTTGCAAGGGAAAACAAGGGGATACTTCTGACCACGGGGGAAATATGTACCAGCCTTCACAGCTGGTCACATGTTTAGTAGTTTTCTTCAGCAAGGGGTTAGGGTTAGGGAAGCTGGTATTTTTCTTTTCAGATGTTCACAGAAAACTGCTTGATGTTTTGTTTTTGTATTTGAGGGGAGAAAAGGAGTTTAGTTTCTAATCTGTGATTTAGATAAGCAGATCCACAAGTTGTCACACTAATAGAATAATAAATTGGTATAGTGACTTTCACTGAAGGAGGATAATTTTTCAAGACGAAAATTTATATAATTATGAGTCCATAATAATTACTTTAAATATGTGCAATATTAAGTTTATGAATGCATAGTCATTTACACATGCTAATAAAAACACAAAAAGTAGCACTGACATGCAATGAAGAAGAATAGCTAGGAAAGAGAAACACATCATAACATATATGTATTTTTTTTTGCTTTGGAAAAATGAACACACATAAGTAGAGCCTGAATAAATTACATAATGTAAAATGCAATAATACCACACCACCTGTCAACACTGCAGTTATAACACAGTGACTTACTGGATGACAAATATGTCCTTGCGTCTAAAGAAAAATGAAGAGTATCTGAAAGTAAAGATCCATTATTGATTTAGTAGATGAGCATACTCCATTGTTCTTGGATTTGTTTTGTTTTGTTTTTTGCTACTTTGAGAAAATATGTACTGAATTTGTTAAGATCTTCATTATCCTCCTGGATACTTACTAACTGTTGGATTCAGACAATATTGTCTGATGGCTAGACTCTGGATGATAATTACTGATATAAAACTTAAATTAGTGTTAGATTTCTGCTACTAAATTAATCCAAACAGTAATTTTGTGCATGATTTTTAACATCAATCAAATTTCTTTTTTACTTACTGCAACCTTACAGCTCTGTAAGAGTAAAAACATATCTATAACTTTTCTTTCCCTATCACCACCACACTCTTCTCCCAATACATCCACCAGCCAGATAAATATTTAGAATAAACAGATCAAGAGTGGTTGTCTTTTATCTTGGTACTTGCAATAATTTCTGATGCAGGCTCTTCAGAAAGGATTGTAGGACATTTCCCATTTAAGGTGATAGTCACCAAGATTTATTAATCTTACTTAAAGTAAGACTAATGTATGAAAATACAGCATTTTACAAAAAGAAATTAGTTCAGCAGTCATTTTCATAACCAAAAGCTTAATATAAAATCCCTTTAGATTAGGAATTTGTAAGCTTTTCTGTGTATTATGGACTTTTTTAGACCCCTTCTCAAGATCATGTTTTGAAATGTTTAAAATAAAATGTTTTTAAAAAGCAAATTCATAAATTCCAGATGAAGAACACCTGCTTGACCTCCATGCTATATGCATATGACGTTTATTACAATTCCATTATATAATCTATATAACTCCTTGGAGGACTGAAATATTACCTGGAACAACGGAATGGGTTTTGTGGACTTAGATTGGTTCCCTGCTCCCTACACCAGGCTGGCATTACCCCTCCTTATACACATCCTCCATTTATATTGGGTCTATGATTTAACTGGCATAGTTACAAAACTCTCAGTTAAAAAAAATCCAAACACTACCAATGAAGATAAACAATCCAATCTTAGAGAGCTGCTGGGCTACACAGTCAGTTTGTGACAGAAAAAGATGTCAGTTTTCCTGATTCCAAGGCTGGTTCTTTTGAATCAACCTGTTGAAGTTTTTCTTTTAGAAATTACATATTTAACATGTATTGGACTACCTGCCATCTAGGGGAAGGGGTTGGGGGAAAGAAGGAAGGAAAATTTGGTACAGAAAGTTTTGCAAGGGTCAGTGTTGAAAAATTACCCATGCATATGTTTTGTAAATAAAAAGTTTTAATTAATAAAAAAGAAATAAAAAGAAATCATATAAAAGTTTAATCTTAGATGGAACCCAAAGTTCCTAATACCAAATACCTAATAGTAAATTTATATACTTAATACTAAATTGGGCTATATATAAATTACTCTTGAAAGAGGATTCAGTGAATTCTTAAAAGAAATTCTGGCTTGGGTAAATAGCTTTATCTCCCTGTATCTCAGTTTCCTCATTAGTAAACTGAGGGGCTTGCTTTAAGGCTGTTAAGCTCTAGTTGGATAATCTTATGAAGACCAATGAATACTTAATGAAGAACACTCAAAAACTCTTTTCACTTTGTCTCAGGAAAAAACTCTATGTGGTTTTGAAAACATGTCAAAAGTGCGTTGTTTGGCATTTCTGAAAAATAATGTGAGTCATGATTTTAATCATATTTGACTCTTCATAACACCATTTGGGCTTTTCTTGGCAGAGACACTGGAAAGGTTTGCCTTTTCCTTCTTCGATTCATTTTATAGATGAGAAAACTGAGGCAAACATGTTTAACACAGATTTGACCTCAGGAAAATGAAACTTCCTGATTCCTGGTCTAATACTTTATTTACCATGCCATATTATTTAATAACAAGGGTAGCATATACAGGAAGCCTGAATTTTACTGGAAACTACATTCTTTGACAGATTTTTGACAGCTAGTTTAGGCCCCTCGTGCCTAAACTAAAAATAATGTATAAAATTTAAAATTTGAAAACAACCATCAAAATAACATTTCATCTTTTCCTAACAAATATGAACTTGGAATTTCATGGCTATTCAACTATAAATGAAAGGGCATGCAAAAAACGATGAAATCAATGAAAAAATAAACTTTTGGCATTAGAACTAATAATAAAATCTTGTGGGGAAACAAATACTTCCAAAGAGTAATTGTTTTACTTAGGAACTGTCTCCATAGACCTACTCAGACTCTAATTAAGCTTCAGTCACTTAGGCAGAAAGACTCTGCTATAAATCTTTATCTAGATTATGATAAAAGCTCCTTAATTAATCTCTCAACTCATATTTCTTTCTCCTCCAATCCATTTGGTACAGGATGTTCTAAAACTAAAAAACTGAACTAAGACTTTTTAGGACATCCTGTATAGTGCCAGGAAAGTGTTCTGTTTCTCTCTTCCCCCTCTTCCCTCCTCCCCCCACCTCAAGGCTTAGATTTTACCATGCTACTTTCCTACTTGGCAAATTCCAGTGGCTCCATATTTCTATATAGTGAAATAGTGTTTAGATTTCAAAAGTCTTCACAATCTGACTCTAGTCAATCTTTCCAACCTCATTGTTCAGTAATCCCCTCATGTATCTAGGATCCAAATAAACCAGCATTCTTGGTATTCCATATCCTTTGCCTTAGCTCTCCCCATGCCCAGAACGCACATATTTCTCACCTCTACCTCAGTGAATCCTTCTTTCTTGTACATGCACACACACACGGACACGTACACAGACTTTTCTGGGAGTCTCCAAGTACTAATACTCATTCTCTAAAACCACTTCACTACATTATACTTGTTCTCTTTATATTCTTTTGCATATACATTTTTGGAAAAATATTATTTGTACTTCCCTCAATACCTGGAGCATCCTCATTTTGGAACATTCACCTGCCATACTAGTCTTTGTCCTATATTCTTTTTCCCTCAAGGCAATCTAGGTTAAGCTACTTGCCCAGGATCATACAACTAGAAAATATGAAATATATGAGCACAAATTTGAACTGAACCAGATTTGAACCTCCTTAGGGTCAGTGCTCTAGTCTCTATGCCCTTTAGTTGCCTTCTTCACTTTTTCCCATTTCTGAGATACTTCAAGGATCTCCATTTTAAATAGGGACCCTGACAAATAAACCTTCATTCCCCTTCCTACAGCATTTCTGACTTTATGGCCATACCCTATCATATGCCCCTTCACCCTTTCCATTCTTTATCCCTCTTTTGTGTGCTGGCTTCTCCCATTAAAAAGTAACCTCCTTGGAGGCAGAGATACTGCTAAGTTAATTGATCTATCCAGTCCAACAAAATAGTTACAGTGGATTCAGTGATTTCCCTCCTCCAGGAAAAATACAAACAAAACTGAAATATCCTGAAATTTCAAATAATGCAAGGACTGCTCCTTAAGAGTCCTGTTACATTTTCTATGGAATTATCTCTAAAACAAGGCTCCTTGGTTAGACACTTAAACTAAAACATCAAAACATGGACTCACAAAAACAAATTTAATGAAGAATTCATTGTTTTGTTGCATGTGTAATGGGTAATCCCCATTACCCAATAATTTCTATGCATATTCCATTCTGATACATCCATTCATGAAAAAAAAACTTTCTTTAATGATTCATGTTTTATTGAACTAAATCTAAATAAAATGATGGATCACTTTAGTGTAATTGAATGAAATGAAATAGCTATGGATAAAACAGAACACTATATTGCAAAAGGATGAAACCAATAACAAAGGAAGATGTTTGTAAATAGAGTGACAAGTTGTTTTCTTTTCTCTTTAGAGTAAAAAGAAAGGCACTGATCTAAAGAAGTATAATATAAGGATAGGCATCAAAATGCATAGAAGATAATAGAATATAATGGACAGCTTTTTAAAAGTAATGCCTATAGAAGATTTAATACTTAGGAATGCTAATGACTCCCTGCCTTCTAGATGATTCATCAATTCAACAAGCATTTGTTAACTACCTACCAGATACTGTTTCTTCTGAACCACTGAAAAATATCTTTTTATTCTCATTTGAGAGACAACATAATATAGCAAGTAAAGAGTCAAACTTCAAAGCCATGAAGATTTGAGCAACCTTCTTCTGACACATACAAGATGGTCACTTTTCCTCTTACTGCTGTAGATAATTCTCTAAGATTGTAAATTGAAGAGAAGGTGCCATCTGGGAGTTCTGCATACCAATCTTCACCTATCCCTATCCTACTCTTGATCATTTTCATCTTATTATTATCATTAAATTGTTTTGCTTGTTTGTTTTTCATTTTTTATCATATCCAACTCTTTGGGATCCTATTCAGAGTTTTCTAGGCAAAAATATAGGAGTAACTTGTCATTTTCTTCTCCATTTCCATTTTATCACTGATAGATCCATTTATGTTCTTGGATTCAACTATAACTTCTCTTCAGATAATTCTTAAATCTCTATCTCCATATCTAACAACTCTACTGAAATCCAGACTCTTCACATGAATTTTCCACTGGCACTTCAAACTCAAAATGTTCAAAATTGAGCACATTATCTTCCTTCCTAAAGTAATTCTAATTTCTAGTAGAAATCGATTAGGTAACTAATTGGATATAGGGTAAGTGAAAGTTAAGAGAGATAGATTCCAATAAGACTGGAAATCTAAATAACAAAAATAGGGAAATTTGGAAGAGGATTGTTTTGTTGCAGTGGGGGGGGGTTGTTTTTATACAGAAAACAATTCATTTTCTTTTAAATATGTAAAGCTTGAGATTCCTATGGGATTTTCTGTTTCATTGTGATATCTCATTAGATATTGTGATACCTAATAAATGTCTAACAAGTAGTTGGTGATATAAAAATGGAAGGCTGGACCTGGATTCAGAAAGACCTGGATATTTAGCAGTTGTGTGACTCTGGAAAAGCCACTTTTGACCTTTTAGAGCCACAATTCTTTATAAAATGCAGATAACAATAGCTGCTACTTTGCAGAATTCTCATGAGGATCAAATGAGAAAATATATTTAAGTGCTTTGCAAACCTTATAGTACTCAATTAACATGAAGCCTACTTCATGTTAAGCTTCTTCATATTAGCAATAATAGCTAATACTTACTGAAACAAGGTCACATTTAAATTCTTCCACAATTTTTAAATCCTATTTGTGTGTGTGTATTACAACTTCCTATTCCTCTTCATATACTTATGCTCTACTAAAATGGACAACTATTTATGTATCCAGAACACACTCTGCAATTACCTACATCCATATATTTGTTCATATTGTTTCCCACACTGCCCTTTCCTCTTCTGTTTCAGAAGTTGACTTCTTTAAAGTTCAACTTAAATGTCATCACCTTCAACAAATATTCCTCGATTATTCCTTGACACCTAGCTGGTAACAGATTCTTGCCTTACTTTCTCACAAAACATTGTTAATTCACTTCTTCGATGTATCTTTATGTATCATAATGATCAATGTGTGGCTATTTGCCAGTGAAAGGGGATCTGTTGGAAAGATTATAAACCTTTAGCATTTTATTAGTTTTTGACAGAAATGCCTTTTTTCATTTGCAAATCACTTAGGTGCCTGTTATTGATGTTACTCATCTAAGGACTCATTTTTTTGAAATCTTAGCATAGCAGCTTGTGGTCCATTTAAATATGAAGATTATCAGTAGCCTATCATATTAACCTATAATAATTCATTAGATTATAAGTTTCTTGGGAACTATGACTGGTTTTTGCCTCTTTTTTGGATCTCCATTCCTTAGAGCAGTGCCTAGCACTTAATACTCAATAATAAATGTATATTAATTGATTGACAGGAGAGTTCAGCAACACTGTCAAGTGAAAACTGCTTAGATGAGTTTCAATAGGAAATCCAGTAAAGCTCATTATGTTGCATGTGACTTATATTTTACAAGTATATGCATGTATGCAAATATGTATCTACTAAGGATAGAGAGGCAATGTAGCATAGTGAATAGAGAGCTAACTGTAAAACCGGGAGATCTGGTGTTTTGCCTCTTCTATCTACTGGCTATGTGATTTTGGGCAAATAATCTCTTACTGATATAGGCTATTCTCTAAGACAATGTAGAGAAGGTATGGGCTTACATTGACAAAGGGAATTTCCTATAATAGTGAAATCAAAGGTCAAATCCTATACTTCTTTATTTAAATAAAAAAATTAGAACCTTAAGCAATGAATATTGAAAATCCAACAAATCAAATAAAAATATTAGACCAAAATAGTCAAATATATTTCTAGAGCAATATTTAGAAATTACTTTTGCATAAAGTAAATTAAAATGGAAAAACCCTTTATGAGAATTATGTATTCAGGTAAAATGATAATCATTAAATTATAGTTAAATGAAAGTCAATTTATCTCCAGTTCTCAAATGTTATGTTTGCAATTCAGACATAATAACAATGAATAAAGTTCACTTTGTAGCAACTGAATCAATAACTTGTACATGACATTTCTTTTCACAGCATGTATTATATATATAAATATAGATATAGATATAGATTTCCTGGACATATCTACACAAAGTCAACCTATAATTCACACAGTGAGGTGCTTATGACAATCACAAATAATTTTATTCTTTCTCTGTCCAAACTTTCCATGTCATCACCTTAGAGACCATAATAATTGTTTGTTTTTGTCTTATAAATTCTGTTCTCCCTGGAGGAATCATTTCCTAGATCAGTATTCCAGTACTTACCCCAAAGGCATATTATTTCAGGTCTTACTGAGACCTTTTAACAATTTCTACAAAATCAGTAAAGATGCTTGTAACAATAAAGTGTTTAATTATGAAAACATTTTGACCCTTAGAATACATTCCTGGAGTAATAACAAGTTGTTATAAATAGTTCTTTTTAATAATCACAAATTGTAGAATTTGGAGTAGCATATGAATTTTATTATTATTCGTTTTATGACATTTTATCTTTGTATTTTATCTCAAAATATTTAGCATCTTTTGATATCATTGCTAATCCATGTTTTAGGATCCTAACAAAATTAAATATAAAAATATTAAAGCAGTATTTTTATGCTAAAGGAATGATTCAAACAAAGACAGTCATTATAAAACAATGAATTTTATGTAATGATTATTAAGCCACATTAAGAATGTGGATGCTTTTGTACATGACCAAGTATCAACTTCTTGACATTATCTGAAAATATTTATCAAGCAAAAGTTTTCTTAAAGCTTCTTTTCTCACTGGAAACTATGTTTTATGATTTTTTTTACCTAAATCTTTACTGTAGTCTAAAAATAAGGAAGATTAAGTAATTCTCTGAACACTAGTGAGAAGTGTGTGGAAGAAGAAGGTCACCCTTTGAAAGATGATCTGAGTGACCTGTGTAAATAAGAGTACCACAAACACTTCCAACAAGCATAGGTCAGAATGGGGTCATGGCTACAGATCCTTCAGACTACTGTTTTACCAAAGGACTGTGCTTACCGAGTTAATCTCTCATCCTTCAGCTCCAGGTCTGCCACTGTGATAAACTGATCCAGCTTGAATTTGGTGTCAATAATTTCTGCATCCCGCGGAGAGTATGTGCCCCCCTCTTTCTGCTTCTGTCGAATTCTAGGACAAGCAAGGTAGAAAATAGCTGAACAAAGTAAGAAAACATCTTGGTAATTTTTTTAGGGAATACATATTTGTGACTTTAACATGTCTAAGAAAATTAGAAAATAATGAAACTGATGGATTCAATTGTCTGATCCCTGAAGTCAGACAAGGAAGCTTCAGTCTAATACAAAGGAGACATAGACAAACAAGTACACCAAAAATTTAAAAGAAAATTCTCTTCTAATCCAGCTATAGTCTATTTCCATTATCATGTCAATGATTTCTTTTGTTAAGTTTCAATATCAAGACTACTCTAGCAAACAGAATATAATAATCCTCATGAAAAGAACTATCACACTTTTATATGTGCATTCTCTAGCACAGTGCTTGGCACATAATAGGTATAATAAGTAGAGGAAGGTGTATGAGTCATGGGATTATAGATTTAGAACTGAAAGAAATTTTAGAGGCCATCATTTCTAACCCTCTCATTTTGAATATGAGGAACCTGAGGCACAGGTGAGGGACAGGGGCTCACTTAGCTATCTGAGACATCCTTTGAATTCAGTTTTCTTGATCCTAAATCAAACTCTCTCAACTACTATTCCATGCTGCCTCTGTATGAGACAGTTAGATTTACTCAGACACTCATTATCTATGACCATAAACTGTATTACTAATCTTATTCAGTTGATGCACATATGTGTCCCATGGAGTATGTTGGCTTAAGAATGTGGATGTCTTAGACTTAAGAGTGGGAAGAGCCCCAGTTTTGGTTCAGAGGATCTAATCCAGACTTGATCACTTAGTATCTCCTTGGGCAATATCACTGTCCTTCCTGGGTCACAGGTTAGTCATCTACAAAAGGAGTTTAGACTGTGCCTCTAAGGTCCCTTCTAGCTTTAGAACCCTGCTGTGTGATAATAATCATAAAAACATGTATGAACTATGAGAGCTTAAAATCATACTAAGGCTTTTGGACCACTCAATATATGAAAAGTAGGAGAGGTACCATGTAGTTATGGAATCATCACGAAGCTTTGGTATGGTGACACAAAAGGGCTGAGAACACAAGAATGGTATGCCAAAAAGCCAATGTGTGTTAAAGGTAGGAGTTGAAGCAAAGTTTTCCTAATGCATATTTATAAATTAACTAACAGAATCATCAACCTTATAGGGTATTGCCTCACAGCTGGAAGAGATCTTAGCCGAGAATCTCATCAAAAACCTTTCATTTTACAGCTGAGAAAATTGGGAACCCACAAAAGTCAAGTGCCCAAGGTCTAAGGTACTTAGAGTCAAGAAAAACCTGAGTTTATAAATCCAGCTTCAAGTGCATTGTAACTCTGTGATACTGGGAATAGAGTTAAACTCTATTTACTTTTGTCTCAACTGTGAAATAGGGATAACAATAGCACCTATTTCACAAAGTTTTTGTGAGGATCAAATGAGATAATATTCATAAAAATGCTTAACATAGTGCCAGGCATGTAGTAGGCTCTATAAATATGCTTACTTCCCCAAAGGAAATACAGATTCATTAGAAATACTAGTGTTTTGTTTTCATGTGTTATGTATGTTAGTGTCTAAATTACATTACTGAGATATATAGATAAGAGCACAAAATGCATTAGAAAAGTTAGAAAAAACTTTAATCAACTATTTATTTTATCGTACATTCTCTCCTTTACCAAGAAAAGGGCAATTCATACGAAAATACATTACTATTGAGGACTAAAAAACACCCTACAAAACTTCTAAGATCAATCTAGATTTATTTCAATATCTAATATGTTTTTTTCTTAAATCAGCAGCACTGTCTAATTATAATGATAAGACATGTTCTTAAGGATTATTTTCAAAGAAAATCCAGGTATTTTCCCCTCACAAGTGCTTACACAAGATAATTGCATCTTTCAACACCAAGATTTCAAACAAAATGATAATTGTTTGCTTAACTTCATTTAACCAGAAAATTCAATTAGAGGCAGTAGGGTAAAGAGCACTCATTCTGGAGTTTTGTCTTTTATTCCCTTCATCACTACTGCCCCAATATTTGCTACCTCTGTGATTGTAGGCTAGTCACTTGATCCCTCTGTGACTGTTTCCTTATCTGTAAAATGGGGAGTAATGTTAGATTAAAAGACTTTCAGGGTTCCCTTCAGCTTTAAATCTATAGTTCTAGATGTATCAATGCAGAAAATTATTTTATAAGTATTCTGGCTAATAAAATTCTTTCTGGACTTTGCCTTACTGTCCCTGTCTGGTATTCTATAATTTAGCAACTACAAATCTGGAAGAGATTATCAGATATGGAAGGTGTAATTTTAATGGTCTGGGAAATACCAGATGAGAAAAACGATTTTTACTAATGCAGGTCAATACCTTTTCTTTCATTTACAATCTTAGAGTGATATCTATAATACTACCAAATGAAGTGACTTGCCTTCCTACAATCAGTATGAATCTGAAAATGGATATGAATAATTTCCCCTCCACTAGGCCATCCTACTCTTCAGAAAATTATTAAAATGGATCATTGAAGTTCCATATGTAGAATATTTGAGGAAAAAAAAAGCCAGACTTGAGAACATGAGAGACAAAAGGATATTTGGGAGAATTATCATCAGAAGTCAGACATATGAAAGGAATCCAGACTAGCTGCCATTATTTTCACTAAATAGAATATAGGTACAGCAAAAATAAAATAACAGCATCTATTCAAGCATTAGAGGCTTCTGTGGTCTGGGAAGAGAGCAATGAGACCAATATTTAGTCAAACTGACATTCATTTCAATTCTTTCACCAGCTTAATGTTTGCATGATTGCATCTGTATAAAACCTACTTAATCTAGAGGTGATGAGGCTCAAATAATGTATACAGTCTTATAAATGCCAAAAATGTTATTATAAGTCCATCTTACCTTGCAAATGCAAAAATAGCAGCCACCAGGAGAATTATAGAAAGGATACACAAGGTAACAGAGAGAATGATTTCTACAGTTCTTTCTGACAGTCCTTCACCTGAAGAAGAAAAGAGGAAATATAAAAAATGAATATTTAAAATTATTTTTAGACATTTTTTGAAGTTCAGGAAAAATAATTTGTTAGTATTTAATTTCAGTTATGAAAAAATTGTTTAATATATTGACTTTTGAAATAAATAGTATAAACATTTTCACTAAGAAATCTAAGTCATGCTTTGAGTAGGATGAGAATACAAAATATCACAATTATTATGGAAAGGGTTATTTGAATCTTTATAACTAATATCCTATGATTGTAATTATGTATCGACTATATTATAGACATTTACATGTGGCTAGAATTATTCTGTTTTATGAATTATGGGAGGGGGCAAACAAGTTGAATTTGAAGTCATACTACTTTAGGATCTGTGTCATTTTGGGCAAGTCCCAAGATTTTCCATATTTAGTTTTCTTCATAGGATCAGTCATGGGATTGAGAAGTAGAAAGTTCAGAGGCCATCGGCACAACCCTCTCATTGCATAAATGAGGAAACTGAGTGAATTTTCCAAGGTAACATAGTGATAAGCATCACAGCTGAGATTTCAATTTAGACCCAAATGAGTCCCTTTCCACTTTCGATGTTACATATAATAAAAAGAAAATATATAGAACTTGGAGTTAGGAGAAATTGTTCAAACAATTAGCATTTGACCACAGGTAATTTTCTAAGCTCTTCGAATCTGTTTCTTCAGTTGTAAAATAAAAATAACACTATTTGCACTAACTACCTGGATAGTTTGATGACATAATAAATAGAGTGCTGGGTCTGGAGTAAGAAAAATCTGAGGTCAAATCTAGATCAAAACACTTACTAGATGTGTGGACTCTGGACAAATCACTTAACCTTAATTGCCTCAGTTTCCTCATCTGTAAAAAGAGCTGGAAAAAGAAATGTCTTTGCCAATAAATCATGGAATCATGAAGAGTTGGACATGACTGAACAGAAATAACCTACCTACCCAAACAAGATTATTATTAGGAAAATATTAAAAAGATTATGATAAATATATTCTATTATAATATTTACAGTTGCCATTTTAATATGTTAAAATAATTGATTAATATTGATAAGTTACAATTATAGTTCTAGGATGTGTCATTTTGTTGGAGCCTGTGGGTGGTCTTTCCACAGATGCAGACTCCCAAGCCATTTCATAACTTAATAATAGGTCATTCAAAGTAGCTGTTGATGAAAGAGTCAGCCCATTGCAGACAATCTGGTGATAAGAACCTAACTAGTTGGTTAATACTCAGACCATAGCTATAAATACATAACTGAAGCTATGTGGCGTTTTGCTAGTTCAGAAGATTCAACTAGAACTTTTCTTCTGTGATCATAGTCTTTGAGAGACCAAAGTCAATTCAACACCTACAGTGGCACTTCAAGGCCCTAGGACTTTATTTAAAGTTCATTTAAAGTAAAGCAAAAAGAAGAGGATTAGAATCTGCAGATGACAATGGTAGAATCAGTGTGCTTCTTTTATTCCCAGTACTTATGTTTACAAAATAAATTTATTTGATGGAAAATAGCTTGGATATCCCTTTCTTTTGCTCCTTAGATTTTGAGGGAAGAGGGAGATTAAAAGCTGTCATTTCATCAGTCAAACTCCCTAGAAACATAGGATGACAATAATAGCTTCATAGCAACTTATAGCCTTAGAGGGATGCCTGGAATTCTGAGAGAGATTAAATGATTCATCCAGGATCACAGAACTAGTATGTGTCAGACGCAGGATTTGAATGAGTGTGCTATCCACCATGCTACATTGTTGTTCTTAATAAGAGCAGAAAAATATTGGGCTTTACAAATCACCCAGCCTTTGCAGTCTTCAGGCTGAAAAATGATTGATCTTATATTATTGTTCATAAATAAAAAGAGTTAAAGGTAAATTTTAATGCATTTCAAAACATGAATAATTTCTGCTTTCATATGATATTTTCCACATTTCACTTTTCCCATGCCAACTATTGTTTAGCTTAAACTTGAAAAGAGAAGTATCAAGATAAATAGAAGAATACTGCTAGGGCAATCAATATTCCATAGATTTTCAGAATGTTTTATATAGGAAGGAAGAAAATTGAAAGGTCTTTAAATCCAGCATGTTTTACCACTTAAGAAAATTTGTCATTAAAATTCAGGAAATCAGTTTTAAAATACCCTTTAATTTTCACAAGGAAGTTAGATCTTATGCCAAAAATAATCCTTATTCACTGACCTCTTTGCTTAAGCCATGTAAGTTTTTTACATGAGGAATAAGGTTATAAGGAAGAACAAAAAGGAACATAGGGAAATTAATGTTATTTTCTTATCAGTAATACTGAGCTTAACCTAGAAAAATAATTCTTTGCATATATCTCTAGAGCCTTGGAGTTTAGAAAATTATACTCATAAATTGTCTTCTAACAAACATTAATTCTTGTGCAATATCCTATTAAGGATGGAAAATTTTCAAAAACAAACTGTAAAAAAGGCTATATGACTGCCATTATAGAACCAATTTAGAGAAGTTTGGAAATGTCTATTAATAGGGTAGCATTAGGGCCATGAACTTTGAGACTACAGCAGCACCTCTTGAAGATCATTTCTTTGTCTCCTACTAGTAGACCAAAACTTCTCTTGAAGTTGTTAAATGGAGCTCTGATTTCCTTTTCTGGAGGAAGTGTCTGATGGAATATAAAATACTCATGAAAATATAATCCTTGCTTTGGACTAGAAGATATGCTCAGATCTGAATAGGATAATGCAAGAAAACAAGGAAAGGCAAAAAGAGTACAGAGAAATTTCATAATAGTATAATAATCTGAAAAAATAGAAAGTTAATAAAGTAGGAGACAGGAAACATGAAAGAAATTTTCAACAAAATGTATCAGACTTTCTTGGGTCTTTCAGGTCCAAGAACATACTGGATCAAATGCCAATTGTAATTTACCAGTAGGTTTCCTGTTTCTCACTAAGCGTGCATAAAGACTTCTCAGTATTAGGAAAGTATTTAAAACAAGGGGTGTTATGGTAAAAGAAAACAATCACAGAGTATCCCCACCATAAGGGATAAGATTTCCTCTTGTTCAGATTTAATGAGAATACTGTAAGTTACAGAAGTATCTGTCTGGTTTTCCAATTATAGAGAGCTCTATTTCTAGGCCCTGCAACCAAAATAACACATAAGAGGAACAGCTATAAAATAAAATGCCTAATAAAGATTCCAAATAAAAATTTCATTTGGGACAGATCTTAGGAGAAAAAAAAATCCATGATTTGGGCTTCCTCTTAGAATAGAAAAATAAACTTCAAATATCTATTTTGGACTTGAAATAGTCCTAAGAATTGGGAATTACTTAACTTCATTAGTAGATGAGTGAATTTTTTTAAAGTAAGAATCAGTGATCAGTAAAGGGTTAATTGATAAACTCATTTCCTTCATTGCAAGTACTGTTTCCTAATCATAATTTGATTAATTAGGCATCATTCAATTCAATATGATCTAGGATTTTGGATAGAGCAATTAGGGAATATTTAGTGACCTTGAAAAATAGTTTCAATAGAGTAGCAGGGGTGAAAATCTGATTGCAGAGTGATGAGGAATGAAAAAAAGGAAGAGTATATTCTCTAGATGTTTGGCCAATGATTTGCAAATAAAAAATAGGGGATGGCAGAGATGGAAGGATTATTTTGCAGGATTAGCAGAATGGAGAGAATGTTTTGTTTTTGTTTTTAGGATCGCAGAGATATGAACATTTTTATGCAGACTATTAGGCTCTACTAGAGATTAAAGAATTGGATCTAAAGTGACTTTAATAGGGAGCAAAGTATATAGAAGAAAGGAAAATCACTGAATCTCAGAATTTGAGAATATCAATGGCCATCTAGTCCAACCCACATACCAAAGAATTTTTATTATAACCTATCGAATGAGTGGACATCATCCAATGAAGACTTCTCAGGTAGGGGATCTCACCATCCTTCCCCAACTCAAGGAAGCCCATCCCACTTTTAGCTAATTCTAATTGTTATTCCTTGTCTCTGACTTCTGGCCTAAATTGTCTTTTTTGCAGCTTCTAATCATTGTTCTTAATTCTGCCTTCTGGAGCCAAATGGAACAAATCTTGTATCCTGATCTAGATAGACAGATGACATCTGAAGTACTATGTTCCTTCTGGAGTACCACATTTTAGGAAGGTATTGACAAAATGAAGGGTGACAGATTTTTGAGAGAGAGAGATAATGAGCCAGAGACAAAGACAGAGAAAAAAAGACATACTCAGAAAAAAGAGACACACACACACACAGAGTAATAGAGACAGATATAGATATAGTCTCTATTTTTTTTTAACTCCAAGCATTGTAGAAATGAAGGCTAACAGAGTATAGTGGTCACAGTGCTTGGTTTGGAGTTAATATAGACTTGTTTTGATCCACTGTTCCCCAGTGTTTACTAGTTTTATGTATCGTAATCTCTTTGAGCTTCATTTTCTTCAGTAGTAAAATAAAGAAAATAATGTATGTACTAATTACTTCCCAAGGTTGTTATTAGGTTCAAATGGCATAATTCATGAAAAATAATTTTACAAATCTTAAAGCACTAGATAAATATCAACTAGTAATATTTATATTTATTGTATTGTAAAGTATTATTGTTTAATGTGTCAAAATTTTATCCCTCACCCTCTGAATTTCTCTGTCTCTGCCTCCCTCTGTCTCTTTCCAACACCTCTCTCTCTCTCTTTTAAAATTAGTAATTGCTGCAAAACAGGGGGTTCAAAACACGGTCCTTCTCTCTTTCTTTCTGATTGTCTATTTTTCTCATTTAAATTAGAAAGTTTTATATGATTAAAAAAGTCACTTGCTAATCAGTCATAAGATCATAACTCTAATGTTGAAAGAATTACCAGAGTTCATACACTTCAATGTTTTTATCTCTCATTGGCCACACTATTTCTCTTGCCAGGGTCTTAACTTTTTTTTTTTCCCACATGAACTCAATAGCACTCTGGTGAAGCTTTTGACTCTTCAGATTATTGTTTCAGATGAATAAAATACATTTAGTAGGATTACAAAGAAAGCCAGTTATACTGAAATTCAGTTATCAAAATATATTTTTCCCAGTAGTTTTTTATGGTTTTGTTTTATTTAATTTTTCCCCAATTACATTCAAAACAAAAAAATACATTTGTTTCTAAAATGTTTGAGTTATTGATTATCTCCTTTATTCCCATACACAATTAAAAACACTTTTGCATTTATGCAAGACATTTCTATAAAAATAAAGTTGTCGGGAGAAAAATCCTAGACCTGCCACCCTAATGAAAATAAAAAACCTCAAGAAAAATTAAGTTTAAAAAGAGAGAAAGACAGAGAAAGAGAGAATACATCAGTCTCTATTCAGACTCAATCAGTTCCTTCTCTGGATATGGATAGGATTTTTCATCATAGGTCCTTCAGAGTAGTCATGGAATTTAACCACAATATTCCTGAGAGTTTTCATTTGGGAATCTCTTTCAGGAGCCATTTGGTAGATTCTTTCAATTTCTATTTTATTCTTTGGTTGTAGATTATTAGAACAATTTTTCTTGATAGTTTCTTGAAAGATGATGTCCAGGCTCTTTTTTTAATCATGACTTTCAGGTACACTGATAATTTTTAAACTCTCCTTCTTGGATAGATCTTCCAGGTCAATTGTTTTTCCAAAGATATTTCACTTTTTTATGTTTTTAATTTTTTCCATTTTGCTTTATTATATCTTGATTTCTCATAAAATCATTAGCTTCCATTTACTCAATTCTAATTT
The DNA here is from genome assembly GCF_902635505.1 of Sarcophilus harrisii. Lineage (NCBI taxonomy): Eukaryota > Metazoa > Chordata > Mammalia > Dasyuromorphia > Dasyuridae > Sarcophilus > Sarcophilus harrisii. The sequence continues at coordinate 49,028,173 of NC_045430.1, forward strand.
TTAAGGAATTGTTTTCCTTAGTGAGCTTTTGTACCTCCTTTCCCAGTTTTGCTTTTAAAGGCATTCTTCTCCTCATTAGCTTTTTGTATTCCCTTTTGTGTCGCTCTCAATTTCTTTCTTAATTTTTCCTCTGTCTCTCTTACAGGATTATCAGAATCCCTTCTGAACTCTTCCATGGTCTAAGCCAAATTATTATTTTTCTTGGAGGCTTTGGATGTAGGAGCTTTGACTTTGTTATCATCTGAGTGTGTGTTTTGATCTTCCTTATCATCATAATAACTTTCAATGGTCAGAAACATTTTTTGTTGTCTGCTCGTTTTCCTAGACTATTTCTCTGATTTTAACTCTTTGTTTAAAGTAGGGCTCTGTTTCCAGGGTGGAGGGTGTTCTGCCCCAAGTTTCAGGGGTTTTGTGCAGCTGTTTTCAGAAATTCTTCTAGGAATCTTACCACAATCACTCTTTTCTGCCTTGGAGCTGTTAGGTGGTGACCCTGCCTGACAGTAGCTGTAACATCTAATGTGCTGAATCAACAGAATTCTGTTTTGTTGATGTTCAGGTCTTACGTAACAGACTCTCACCCTGTTGCCACAGACCCTTTCCACTGACCTTCCAAATCCTCCCTGGTGTTCCCAAGTGCCAAGAGGTCCAGAAGCCTGTAGCACTACTGTTTATTCAAAGATCCCCCTTTGCTGATGCTGGGGTCTAGTCCAGGTTGGTCTGGGTCACTCTAGGCCTGGAACCAGGAGCTGGTGCAACCTGTTTCTGGGATTCTGCAGTAGGCTGCCATCCTAGAACTACAGACCTTTTTTGTTGACCTTCCAAGTCCTCTTTGGTGTCTCTGGTCTGAGAGGTCTGGAAGCCACCAGCAGTGTCGCTGATTCAGAGGTCAAGCTGAGTCTGGGGCTGAGGCTTTGGCTGGGGCTGAGTCCAAGGCTGCACCCTGCATGGCCTGCACTGGAACTGCTGGCTGGATTCTGATCTTGTTTTCACAGACCTTTCTTACTGACCTTCTAAATTCTTTTTGGATGGAAAATGTTCTAATCCATCTTTTGGAGGTGTCCTGATGCTCTAAAATTCATTTAGAATCATTATTTAAATGAACTTAGAGCAGTTTGGAGGAGAGGATGGACAAGTTCTTACCTTAAATTCGCCATCTTGATTTCGTCCCTTCCCCCAACATATTTTTAAAGAAAGTTAATAGGTCTTTAATTAAGAACTCCTACCTTAACTGCAGATATAGGTTTATGAATACCAAACTAAAAGGGACCTTAAATGTCCTTCTTTAATGTCCCTCTTTTTATAGATGAGGAACTGGATCCCAGAGAGGCTAAGTGATTTGCCAAATGGAACATGAGTAGTAAAGAACAAAGAGAGATCTTAGATTTGAACTAAATTCCATATTCTTTATAATAGACAATTTTGCCTACCTGTTCCTAAGCCTGTGAATGCTTTCACAGAATGTACTTTTGATATCATAGCCATGACATTCAATCACTTTTTCTAGAATTGTACATAAGGACTGGGTACTTTTCACATTTTTCAAGTCTCCTTCCACTGACAATGAATGAAATTCGCAAAATACTTCTTAGAATTCACCAGTGACCAAAAGTAAGCCTGAAAACTCAAAAAGATGAAGGGTTGAAAACTTTATTTGAAAGTTTGATGGTTGCTCCTTGGTAGATTCAAAGATTAAATGGTATACCCTGGCATTATAGGATCATTTGATTGGACTGTGCTATTATGAGGTTATACCTTCTAAAAAGGGATGATAAATTTTGAATCCAGAATGTGGAGTTCTGGAAACACCAGGGAGGATTCTGAAGATCAGTGGAAAAAGTGTGTGGCAACAGGGTGGGAGTCTGGTATGCTGTACCAATGCAAAGCCCCCAATCCCAGGGCCTGAGCATCAACAAAGCAGAACTCTGTTGATATACATAGATTATGTGTTTTGGTGGAAGAGAGAAGGAATCTTTTATTTTTAGGATAATAGACACAGATGGAATAGATCATCTAGTTGAATACTTTAATATTATAATCAGAATATTTGAGGCTCAGAAAGATTGCATCCTTCTGCCATCCATTAACAAAAGTTAAATATGCCTTCTAAGTTTTAGGAATACATATTCACAAACAGGGAAATTAAGAATTTTTCCAAAGTATTTTATTTAATAGAAATGTTAAGCAGTAAAGGGTTTGTGTTCAAACAATATATTTAAGATAGTGACTTGAAAGGATGGGGGGAAGAGGATGGGGAGAGGATGGAATCAAGATGGCAGAGTGAAGCTAGGAAGCTGTTCAAGCTCTCTGTTTTCCTTAAAAACTATATGAAACCAACCTTCTAAACAGAGTCTGATGGAATAAAACCACTCTGTAGCTCAAGAGAGACTGGAAAAATTTCGAGAAAGGTCAATCTCCCTGAAAGGAGTTTAGAACAACTCAGATAGACCCTGGGAAAGCCTGTGAGAGGGTTTTAACCACAGCAAATCAGAAAATAAGACCCTTTGTCCTGGATCAATAGAGAAGCAAATCAGTGGAGCAGTTTCCAGTCCCAGTTCAGAAGGCAAACTCTGGGAAACCAGGCTGTTTTCTGAAAAGAGCAGATAAAGCTACCCCCTGCAACCATGATAGGCCTCTGTGCTCAAAGCCAATGTTCAGAGTCTCTTTTACCTCAGGAGCAGAGTTCAACCATAAAAGTAAAAAAGAGAAAATTACAAAAGAAAAGGAAAAAATGAGCAAGAAACAGAAAAGAAACTTGACTATTGAAAGCTACTATGGTAATAGGGCAGACCAAAACTCAAACTCAGATGAGGACAGAATATCAATAGAAGAAATTCAACAAGTGATATAAATTGGTCTCAAGCCTAAAGAGGTTTCTTGGAAATACTAATAAAAGGCTTTAAAAGTCAAATAAGAGAGGTAAAACAAAAAATGAGAAAATAAATGATAAGTATGCATGAGAGAGTCAACAGTTTGGAAAAGGAAGGAAAAATTGTCTGAAGAAAAGAACTTCAAAAGTATTAACCAAATGGAAAAAGAACTGGAGGGTGGAGCCAAGATGGGGGAGAAGACACATGCTTCATTCTAAACTCCTCTTATTACCTTACTATTAATTACCAAATTTAGCCTCAGAAATAGTGCTTGACTGGCAAAATTAATGAATACTGGGAGTACAACAAATTACTGGCCAAAGATAATCTGGAAGATCACCAGAAAAAGTTTGTCCTGATTGGTGGGGACCAGACCAATGCAGGCAGGGAGGTGGATCCAGAGGCTAACACACTGAGTGAACCACGGTGGGGGTGGTCTCCATGTGGGTGGAGATTTTTCAGGGAGGACTCTACCACAGATTGACTGCTCTGCTTTGGTTGCAAAGCAGTAGATCAGCAGAAAAGTTACAAAAAGCCAAAGGTAGAGTGTACTTCAAAAAACCCCAGAATCCAACAGGATCTGGCTATACTCACCCAACACTGGAAGTGATTCAGCATAGATCACAGCACAGCTGTGCAGCCACATTCTGCAGCTTGGGGCTTTTGTCCGGGGCAGTCACACTTCTGCACACCAAAGGGGCTCTGCCTGGGGCAGCCACAAATCTGCACAGCAGGAGGACTCTGCCCAAAGCAATAGAACTTCCACAGCCCAGCCAATTCCCAGGGCAGAGACACTTCCGATGCAGGACTCTTCCCAGGGCATCTGCTGATTCCCACAGCAGAGTTCTGCCTAGGCCAGTGACATATTTGCTACTCAGCCACTAGTCCCAGGGCAGACTCTAAGGCAGGGGTCCTCAAACTTTTTAAATACTGGGTCAGTTCACTGTCCCTCAGAATGTTGGAGGGCCAGACTACAGTAAAAACAAAAACTTTGTTTTGTGGGCCTTTAAATAAAGAAACTTCATAGCCCTGGGTGAGGGGGATAAACATCCTCAGCTACCGCATCTGGCCCACAAACCATAGTTTGAGGACCCTTGCAAGGATTTTGTTTTTTTTAATGAGTAAAAAAGCCAAGTGTACACTAACCATTGTTAGCTTTTATATAGAAAGAGAGCAGGTTTTTCAACCCCAAGGAGACAAATAGCAGACAGTCTCCAGACAAAACCCCAAAGGGGGAATGTAACCTAGTCCCAATCACACAAGGCTCTCCTAGAAGAAATAAAAAATCTTAAAAGAGAGGTAGAAGAAAAATGGGAAAAGGAAAGAGAAGCTATGCAAGAAAGTACAGAAAAGGTATATAACTCGCTTAAAGAAAAAATTGATAAAGTGGGAAAAGAAAACAACTTCCTGAAATGTGAATTGGAAAAGGTAAAGAACCCCCAGGGAAACAGAATTTTTTGAATTGGAAAAGATAAAGAACTCCCAGGAAAGTAGGATTTGTGAATTGGAAAAGATAAAGAACTCCCAGGAAAGTAGGATTTGTGAATTGAAAAAAGAAAATAAGTCAGTTAAAAAAAATTATTGAAATGGAAAAAAATTCCATAGAGCAAAATATCTCATTTAAAAAAGTCAATTGCACATATACAAAAAGAAGTAAAAAAAACTAAAGAAGAAAATAACTCATTAAAATCAGAACTGAACAAATAAATGATTTGTTGAGACATCAAGAATCATCAGTCAAGCAAAACCAAAAAAAAAAAAAGAAAAAATAGAAAAAATGTCAAATATCTACTTAGAAAAACAACAGACTTGGAAAATAGATCTAGGGGAGATAATCTGGGGATTATTGCACTTCCTGAAAATTGTGATGAAAAAAAGAGCCTAGATACTATTTTACAGGAAATCATCAAAAGAACTGCCCACATGTAATAGAATCAGAAGACAAAATAAGCATTGAAAGAATTCACCAAATACCTTCTGAAAAAGATCCTAAAATAAAAACTCTAAGGAATATTTTGTCTAAATTTCAGAACTATAAGACTAAGGAAAAAATATTACAAACAGCCAGAAAAAAAACATTCAAATGCCAAGGACCTACAATAAAGATCAATCAGGATTTAGCTGCTTCCACATTAAAGGACTGAAGGGCCTGGAATCTGATATTCTGAAAGGCAAAAGAACTTGGAATGCAGCCAAGAATAAACTACCCAGCTAAGCTGAGCATTTTCTTCCATGGAAGAAGATGAACATTTAATGAAACAGAAGAATTCCATTTGTTTCTAAGGAAAAAAAAAAAACAGATCTAAACAAAAAATTTGATCTCCAACCGTAGGACTCAAGAGAAGCAGAAAAAGGTAAAAGGAATTCTTGAGAACTGTATTTCTGTTGTGGATACACATAAAGACCACATGTATAATTTGATTTTACTGATATAACATAAAAAGGGGAAGTAGAAATGGAAAGGGGATAGTGTCAGAAAAAGGGAAAAGGGAAGATAAAAAAAAAGGGAAACCTCCCTCAATTCATTTCTGACTGATGATCTGGTTACTGATAATCTGGTCAGTGATAACTAAATTCCTGAGACCACTCCTCTGAGTCATAGAATTAGCATGCCAATTATAGAAAGCTAGATAAATAGGTCTCCTCTCTCTTAGGATTTTGCTAATTTCTTTTGGAATTCAGCTCACTTATAATGACTACAATTACAATAAACTGTGTCCCTTGACTAGGAAATGGGTTCAAGCCTTCAAATTCTTTTGAGACACCTTGTGACACAAGTTTTGGGGGCCCCTTCCCAATGTCAACACTAAGATTGGGAAAACAATATTTATAACTCTTGAAAACTATATCTGTCACTGGGGCAGACAGAGGTGGGGAATCACATGGACTGAAGATGTGGTTCTGAGTGGACTCTTACGTGATGACATCAAAGAAAAAGACATGAAGGAATGGAAAAAGATCTGTACTTGAAAAAGAAGAAAGGGGAGGGGTATAATGAGACAATTAGTTCACAGGAAGAGGTGCAAAAGACATATTATAATTGAGGGGAAGGGAGGGGGGATGAGCATTGTCTGAAACTTGATCTCAAACCAAGTGGTAGAGCACATAAATTTCTAGAGAATATATTAAGCCAGTTACAAAAAAAAAAATAGACAGCAAAACTATATTAGTGGGGGACCTCACTTCCCCTCTCAAAGTCAGAGAAATCTAACCAAAAAATAAACAAGAAATGAAAAAACAACAAAGTAAAAAAAAAAACTTTTCATTAATTTGATTAGTAAAAAGAAAGGGAAAAAAAACAAATCACCAGCATCAAAAATAAAAATGGCAAATTTACCACCAATGAAAGAAATTAAAGCAATAAAGGAGCTATTTTGTCCAACTGCAAAGTCTGGCAATCTAATCAAAATGGGTAAATATGGGTTTAAAAAATGATTTTAAAAATCTGTGCAATTCATATTACCAGATTAACAGAAAAGGAAATAAATTACTTAAATTGTTCCATTTTAGAAAAAAGAAATTGAATCCATTAATGAATTCCCTAAGGAAAAAACTCCAAGGCCAGATGGATTCACAAGTAAATGCTACTAAACATTTAAAGAACAATTAAGTCCAATACTATGTAAATTATTTGCAAAAGTAGGTAAAGAAGGAGTACTGCCAAATTCCTTCTATGATACAAATATGGTTCTAATACCTAAGTCAGGAAGGGCCAAAACGGAGAAAGAAAATTGCAGACCAATCTCCTTAATGAATATTGATGCAAAAATTTTAATAAAATATCAGTAAAGGAATTACAGCAACTTATCAGCAAGATAATACACTATGACCAAATGGGATTTATACTAGGAATGTAGGGCTGGTTCAATATCATGAAAATTATTATTATAATCAACCATATCAATTACAAAACCAACAGAAATTATATGATAATCTCAAAAGATGCAGAAAAAGCTTTTAAAGTACAGTATCCATTCCCATTAAAAAACACTAGTGAACATAGGGATAAAGGGAACTTTCTTTAAAATAATAAGTAGTTTCTGTCTAAAACCTATAGCTATCATTATTTGTAATGGATAGAAGCTGGACATATTACCAATAATATCAAGGGTGAAACAAGGATGACCATTATCATCCCTATTATTCAACATTATACTAGAAATGTTGGCATTAGCAAGAAGAAAAGGAAAAGAAATGAAAGGAATTAGAATAGTCAATGAGGAAATAAAACTATCACTCTTTGCAGATGATATGATGATATACATAGAGGATCCTAGAAAATCAACCAAAAACTTACTGGAAACAATTCACAGCTTTAGCAAAGTTGCAAGATATAAAATAAATCCACACAAATCATCAGCATTTCTATATATTACTGACAAAGCCCATCAACAAGAAGTAGAAAGAGAAATTCCATTTTAAAAATTACTACTAATTACTGTAGACATAATAAAATATTTGTAGGTTTACCTGCCAAGACAAACCCAAGAACTATATGAACACAATTACAAAACATTTCTTACACAAATAAAGTCAGATCTAAACAACTGGAAAATTATCAATTGTTCATGGCCGGGCCAAGTTAATATAGTAAAAATGATAATTCTGCCTAAATTGTTCCACTTGTTTAATGTCATACCAATCAAACTGCCAAAACATTTATAGAAGTAGAAAAAATAATAACAAAATTCATCTGGAAGAACAAATGGTCAAGAATATCAAGGGAATTAATGAAAAAAAAGATACAAAGGATGATGGCTTAGCAGTACCAAACCTAAAATTATATTATAAAGCAGTAGTCATCAAAACCATTTTGTACTACATAAGAAATAGAGTAGTGGATCAGTGAAATAGATTAGATATGTATGACACAATACTCAAGGCCCATAGTAATCTAATATTTGGTAAACTCCCCTACACTCCAGCTTCTGGAATAAAACTCGCTATTTGACAAAAATTGCTGGGAAAACAGGAAAATAATGTGTCAGAAACTCAGCATAGACCTACATCTCACACCCCATATCAAAATAAGGTCATAATGGGCACATGATTTGAGCATAATGAATGATACCATAAACAAATTAGGAGAGCAAGGGATAATTTACCTATCAGATCTTTGGAGAAAGGAGCAATTTATGACCAAAGAACTAGATTACATTATGAAAGGCAAAATGGACAACTTTGTTTACATTAAACTCAACAAAAACAAGATTAAAAGGGAAATAGAAAGCTGGAAAAAAATCTTTACAGCCAGTGTTTGTGATAAAAGTCTCATTTCTAAAATATATAAAGAACTCTATCAAATTTATAAAAATACAAATCATCCCCCAATTGATAAATGGTCATAGGTTATGAACAGACAATTTTCAAATGATGAAATTCAAGCCATCTATAGTTATATGATAAAATGCTCTAAATCACTATTGATGATGCAATTTAATGCATTTAATTTAATTTAAATGCGAATTAAAACAACCCTGAGATATCACTTCACACCTCTCAGAGTGGCTAAAATGATAGGAAAAGATAATGATAGCTATTGAAGGATAATGTTGGAAAACTGGGTCACTTTTTGGGTCACCAATGGTTGGTGGAATAGTGAAATAATCCAACCATTCTGGAGAGCAATCTGGAATTATGCCCAAAAAACTATAAAACTGTGAATACTCTTTGACCAGCAGTGCCATTACTAAGTCTGTATCCCAAGAAAATCTTAGAGGAGGGAAAAGGACCCACGTGTGCAAAAATGTTTGTAGTAGTTCTTTTTATGGTAGCAAAGAATTGGAAAATGAGTAAGTAGATGTCCATCAATTAGGGAATGGCAGAACAAGTTATAGGTATATGAAAATAATGGAATATTATTGTTGTATAAAAACTCATGAACAAGTTGACTTTAGAAAAGCCTGAAAAGGTTTACAAGAACTGATGCTGAATGAAAAAAAGTAGAACCAGGAAAAGATTATAAACAATAACAGCAAGGATGTGCAATGATCAGCTATGAAAAACTTGGTTCTTTTCAGCGGTTCCATGATTCAATGCAATCCAACTAAATTTGGGACAGAAAATATCATTCTGCATTCAGAAAAAAAAAATGGAGACTGAAGGTAAAACAACACATGCTATGTTCATTTCTTTTTTCTGCTTTTTAAAAATATCTTCCATGATTTTTCCCTTTTACTCTGATTTTTCTCTCCCAACATGATTCACAAAGTAATGTGTATTAAAATAAATAAATTCATTAGGAAAAAAAAGAAAAAAAAAGATAGGGACTGAATATATGGTTTCTTTAATATATAGAGCTCTTAGATGAAGAAATTTTCTGTACTGATGCATGTCTCTGCAATGTATAGTTTTAGCTTTAGTAGGGAATTGAGTGGATTGAGTGACTTGTGCTGAGTCATACACCAGGACATGTCAGACACAAATCTGGGCTATGAGACCACTTCAGTTTTCATTAGATTACATCACATTACATTTTACCATGTTTTGGAAAATAATTTAAATGTATATGCTCTTTTTGTAAAACACTTTACAAATGCTTTAATGAATTTTATCACTAGGGCTGCTAAAAATGGAAGCTTGAAATCTCCATGAGGTGTGAGAAAAATTTTTTAAAGGATAGTAAAATTAGAAAAAAATATAGCACAGTACATTTGTGAGTAAGTTGTGATTTACTGTGAAAATAATTTCAGACTTTCAAATATCCAGAAGTTGACTAATCAGTTGACTAGTAAATATTCTCTTCAATCATATTTAACTCTTTAACATTTTAATATTTAACTTTACTTTCTAAGACCAAATATCAATTAAAATGACAAACTCAGAATTCAAGAGACACATGTAACTTCTTATTTTTTTCATTTACCATATTCTTTAAAATAGAAATATAGAGGTGAAGGAATTATTTTGTTGACTAGTCTAATTTTATACCATAAATTAAAACTGGTAGTAAGTCAACATATCACAATTAAATTTTTGGATTTTCTAGTAAATGGATATATGTTTAACTTTTATAGTTAAATTGTATGATTTGCTTGGTCTTTAGAATTTTAAACTTTCTTACCTAATGTCTTTACTGGGTCAGAATAATCAGAGTCAGTAAATTGTCCCATGATATTTGTTGCTCTAAACTTAAATCTGTAAGAAAAAATGAAAATTGAATATGAACATTTCACATCACAGAGATATTATAACATACACATATTCATTTAATTGTAAAAATGAGCACCATATTTTTATTTGCAAGCAAATACATTTATAACTTTAAATTTTAAAAGCCAAACATTAGTAAGTCAATATGTGCCATCAGTAACTAGAAATTGAACCCTAGAAATAATGGGGAAACAATTTTTTAAATGTAGTCAAAAATAAAAACTTCCTGCTAAATCAGAGAACTTAATTACTTTAGGTTTCTCCATGTCACCCTCCCCTCCCCAATACTTTCAATCTACTCTGTAATTACAAAGGATGTACCTTAAAAATACATCCTTTATGTATTTATGTAATTATAGTATATACTTATATACTATATATAATAATATATATAACTATAATTAACTTTCTGAGCTCTGCATGATCTAAAAATCCTATAAATAGGGCAAGATGTGAAACTAATCTGACAAATTTAGGATACCTTGTTCTAATTCTAACTTTACCACTAGATTTCATAGGATAAAAAATGGGATGAACTAAAAATGCTGATCAACACATTGACCAATCATGAATTCAGAAGACTGATCCTAAATCATACCTCTGCTCCTCTTGTCAGAAAGGTAATAAACTAGAGGTGAAGCATGAAAGATACCAGAATGAGAATAAGAGATATATCTGTGAGAATACAACCTTTTCAGACTAGGCTAATGTTTTGTTTTGTTTCAATCATTTGTTTTGTTTCAATATGTTTATCTGTTGTAAGAGATGACTTTTATTTTTGGTTGGTTTTCTTTGTTGAGAAGTTAAAGGGGAATTTTAGGGGTTTCAAGTGGGTAGGGATAGGATGTAGAAAAAAGAAAAAAGGAAGAGAAATAAAAATAAAGGAAGAAAGGGAAAGAAGGAGGGAGGAAAAGAAGGAGGGAAAAAGGAAGGAAGGAAGGAAGGAAAGAAGGAAGGAATGAAGACAAGAAGGAAGGAAGGAAGGAAGGGAGAGGGGGAGGAGGGAAGCAGGAAAGAAAAGAAGGAGGGAGGTAGAGAAATAAAGAAAATGAAAGAAAAGAATGAAAAGAAAGAAAGCAAAAGGAAGAGAAAACGGAAAAAGCATCAATAAAACAGTTAAAAACAAAAGAAAGCAAAAAAGAAATTCAGAAAGGGACATAGGCAAGAGGCACAATTTTGTTATTATAATATTAATATACACTGCAAAAATTCATTGTATAATAGTTTGTAATTTTATGTAGCTTCTCTTTCTTTTTAAAAATCTTCTTTGAATGAGATCATAAATAAATTGGAAGAGCATAGGATAGTTTACCTCTCAGACCTGTGGAAGAGGAAGGAATTTATGACCAAAGAAGAACTAGAGACCACTATTGACTAAAAAAATTGAAAATTTTGATTATATCAAATTGAAAAGTTTTTGTACAAACAAAACTAATGCAGGCAAGATTAGAAGGGAAACAATAAACTGGGAAAACATTTTTACAAAGGTTCTGATAAAGGACTCATTTCCAAAATATATAGAGAATTGACTCTAATTTATAAGAAATCAAGCCATTCTCCAATTGATAAATGGTCAAAGGATATGAACAGACAATTTTCAGATGATGAAATTAAAACTATTACTACTCATATGAAAGAGTGTTCCAAATCACTATTGATCAGAGAAATGCAAATTAAGACAACTCTGAGATACCACTATACACCTGTCAGATTGGCCAGAATGACAGGGAAAGATAATGCAGAATGTTGGAGGGGATGTGGGAAAACAGGGACACTGATACATTGTTGGTGGAATTGTGAATACATCCAGCCATTCTGGAGAGCAATTTGGTACTATGCCCAAAAAGTTATCAAAGTGTGCATACCCTTTGATGCAGCAGTGTCTCTACTGGGCTTATACCCCAAAGAGATACTAAAAAAGGGAAAGGGACCTGTATGTGCCAAAATGTTTGTGGCAGCCCTGTTTGTAGTGGCCAGAAGCTGGAAAATGAATGGATACCCATCAATTGGAGAATGGTTGAGTAAATTGTGGTATATGAATGTTATGGAATATTATTGTTCTGTAAGAAATGACCAGCAGGACGAATACAGAGAGGATTGGTGAGACTTATATGAACTGATGCTGAGCGAAATGAGCAGAACCAGGAAATCATTATATACCTCAACAGTGATACTGTATGAGGATGTATTCTGATGGAAGTGGATTTCTTCAACAAAGACAAGATCTAACTTAATTTCAATTGATCAAGGATGGACAGAAGCAGCTACACCCAAAGAAAGAACAATGAATGTAAACTGCTTGCATTTTTGTTCTTCTTCCCAGGTTATTTATACCTTCTCAATCCAATTCTCCCTGAGCAACAAGAAAACTGTTCGGTTCTGCACACATATATTGTATCCAAGATCTACTGTAATCTATTTAACATGTATAGGACTGCTTGCCATCTTGGGGAGAGGGTGGAGGGAGGGTGGGGAAAAATCGGAACAGAAGTGAGTGCAAGGGATAATGTTGTAAAAAATTACCCTGGCATGGGTTCTGTCAATAAAAAAGTTATTTAATTTTAAAAAAATCTTCTTTATATATTAAAATGTTCATGTTTGTTAAGTTGACAAAATGAAAAATAACTTTGTGTCTATAGGCAAATTTTTAACTTTGGTGGATCACAATTTCCTAAACCATATAATGAAATGGTTTTATTTAGAGACATCTAAGTTCCCTACAAAGCCAAAGTTTTCTCTTCATGTGGCATATGCAATAAAATCAATGAATCTGGTTTGCATGTTTGCAGTTGAATTTCTGTTGTTCTTTCTCATGACATATCATGTGAAGGAGGAAATTATAAATAAAAATGGAAAGAATGATATCTGAATGAAAGCATGACAGAAAACAATGCTGATACTCATGGAAATATATCAAATACCTAACACTGACTTATTTTCAAATACTGTAGACAAAATAAGCAGTTTGAAAATGAAAAATTGATTCACATTGTTAAGTTTATTGATAATTATGAAATAGAAAAATGACCATGTTAATAATTGTGGTATCATTCTTTTAATATTGATTTCAACAATATTTTTGTTTAAATAGATAATGATTAATAAATTGGTGTTAAGATGGAGTGATAATTTCCTACATGATTTTAGCCTTTGTCTTGACATTGGACTACAATGACTCTGGAAGAGAGAGGGAGGTTCTGCTCCACTCATATATTACACGTACAAGTCAAGATATCCCCTCATGATGTCATTGGTCCTCTTCAAGAAGGAAGGACAAATAATAACAACACTATAGAGGGGAGAACAACTTGAAACTAAGTTTTTAATTTCCATTGGATTATTACTCTATCCTACATAGAGAGTTTAATATGTTTTTAATGACTTGTTCAATTATGGTATAGGAAAGTGGAAAATTGAGATAATGATCTAAAATATTAAGGATATTTGGCAATCATTTGGCCAAGATGAGGAAAGTGAGAACTAGAGAGGGAAAGTTACTTGCCTAAGCTCATTTAGATTATGACCATAAATAAATCACCTTACATGTCTGGTGCTCAATTTCTTTATCAGTAAAAGAAACTGGTTGTATTTAACTCCCTCTAAGTCTCTTTCCAAGATTTAAGACACTAGGGATCTAGGCCTGCTGAGTTACCTGCTTCTTCTTGCCATGTCATATGCAATAAATTCAATATGTTTTGCTCCTACATGTGGTTTATTTATGCATTTCATATTTTTATATTGTGATATATTGTCACATATTTATATATGTTTATAAATATTATATTATATACATATATATGTTTATAATGTGACAACTAAAGGAGTAAAAGAACTGGAGTGACTGAGACCAAAATAGTTTAGGTTTATTTTTGAATTATTTTGATATGTTCTCCAGGTTTCCATTTTGCATTCCTAACTTGTCTATGTTTAAAATATTGAACATTATATCTAAACTGTCCTCTTTTCTAGTCTACACTAAAACCATATTCAGACTCTTCCTCTTCATTAGGGAGATGAGCCTAGATTTTCAAGGCTACAAGAGAGGATTGAGAACAAGAAAGGAATATTGACAGATCTTAACAAATTGGAAAGGCTTTGAGCATAGACTCAGTGGTAATATCTATGTCTGTCATCTAAGGACTAGCCTAGGAAAATTCAGAGAATCTCATACCCAGGAGAATGGCCCCTAGGGAATAATTATTTTTGGCTACAGAAACCCATAAACACAGTTTCTTAAGTGTGGAGAGGTTGAGGCTGTCATTGGAGAATGGGTTGTCCACATCAATGGAATCAGCTTCTGAAGTATTGAAACTGAAGAAATGTTTATTAATACTCAGAGAAATTCACTGAAAATCAACAACAAAAAGCCAGTTTATTTAATGAATATCAGCTAAAACAGTTGGCAAGCACTTATTAAAGCTTACTATGACCAGGAATACTCAAACTAGAGCCCAAGGGCCAGATGCAACAGCTGAGGATGTTTATCCCCCTCACCCAGGGCTATGAAGTTTCTTTATTTAAAGGCCTAGAAAACAAAGTTTTTGTTTTTACTATAGTCCGGCCCTCCAACAGTCTGAGGGACAGTGAACTGCCCCCCTATTTAAAAAGTTTGAGGACCTCTGTAAGTACTAGACATTGTGCTAATTACTACAGAACCACAAAAAATAAAAACAAAACAAAAATCCATAACATCAAACACATCCTTGTCTTTAAGGTACTTATATTCTAATTGTAGAGGGAACAGGTAAATAAACAGACGCATATAAGATATATAGAGAATAGATGGAGGTTAATTTGAGAAGGGATGGCATTAGAAACTGGGATGTGTGTAAGGGACAAGATAAACCCTCTGGTTTAGAAGCTAGTTTAGGATCAGTCATTCTACTTTACATATGCTGCTTTGCCTGATGTTAAACTCCGTAGAACAAGGTACCCTTCCCAGTATAAACTCATCACTTGTAATCTCACCATTGTGCTGTTCCCTCAAGTCTTGATGGACTCCATCACTCTCAGCCACTTTTCTTCCCTAGAAAAGAAGGCTCAAAGGCAGAGTACCAAACTTCTCCCAAGGCTTTTATAGAGAACAAAACTTAGATTTGGGGGTTCATTTTTGCCTTGTTCCATTACACATCTGTTGCTCCGCCTGGTTTCAACTCCATGGAACAAAATGCACTGGCAATGGGTACCCTCTAGCGTCTTCCCTTCCTTTTTTGGATTTGCCTCCCTATCACTGGATTATAATCTCCTTGAGGACAAGTATTATTTGTATCCTCAGTCTATGTACTATAATAGTTACTTAATAAATGTTGATTAAATTGGATCAGATTAATTTTAAAATTAAATGTAGATATATAATATAAAATAAAATATATTATAACACTAAAAATAGGAAATAAAATTTAAATATAGAATAAAATTTTAAAATACTTTTAAACATTTTAATGTCATATTGTGCAAGAAAAATCACACCAAAAGGGAAAAAACCATGAAAAAGAAGCATATAAACAAGCAAAAGTGAAAATACTATGCTTTGATTCACATTCAGTCTCCATATACTTTCTCTGAATGCAGATGAGATTTTCCACATCAAATTCATTTTTAAATGACCTTTGTTAACATTTAGTTATGCAATTCCAAACATCAAATTTCTCCAAATCATAGATAGGATATAAGATGTGACTAGTGCAAGCATTTTCTTTACTAACACTGTAAGCTCTAACTCCTCTATAATTTAATAAGTAGTGTTAGTATTAGTAGTTAGAGGTTAGTTAGTAGTTAGTAGTAAGTTAGTTTTAGCCAGAAATAGCATTCCCTGTGATCAACCTAGCAATCAGGGAAACATTCAAATTAAAAATGAAATGTAATTTGTAAGGATGTTAGCTTGTCTAGGTATGGGAGGAGAAAAATTTGGAGGATTATGTTAGCCCACTTTGTTGTGACTTCACCATTGATCTTCATTTATTATTGCTATTGTTCAATAATTTTCAGTCATGTCCAATTCTTTGTTACATGCTCTGGAGTTTTCTTGTCAAAGATATTGGAGACTTTGCCATTTCCTTCTCCAACTCATTTCATAGTTGAGAAAACTGAGGCAAAGAGGGTTAAATGACTTGCTCAGAGTCACCTAGCTAAATATATATACAGGATAAACTGGACATATTCTCAGAGAGAAAGCATTGCAGCATTGAGAGAGACCAGGAAAGGATTCTTGCAGAAGATGGAAATTTAGCTAAGATTTGAAGGAAGTCACAGGAAATGGCTATGAAGAGAGAAAATTACCAGCATGAGTGACATCCAGTAAACATTTTCAGGGTCAAGAGATGAAATTTTTGTATGTAAAGAACAATAAGAAAGTGAGTGTCACTGTAAATGAAAAGCAGTATGCAAAGACAGGGAAGTCACTTAAATTCAGCTTCCATTTCTATATTCGTGCAAAAGATATGATGGCATCCAATTCACAGTTTCAAATGTAGTAGCATAGGTAAAGTGCTTTGCAAACCTTGAAATACAATATAAATGCTAAATATTATTAAACTGTGGACCTTTATGATTTCTAAATGAGCTACAAGGAATCCCTAAATACAACAATTAGGGGAAAAAATAGTACTTGTCAAAAGAGTACTAAAAAACTCAGTTTTACCTACAGGTAGCCTAGAACATAGAATACAAAGCACAACAAAATACAAATTAAGAGGTTTCTTTTTAACAAAATATTAGTTCCCACACTTCTCACAGTCATAAAATTTCTCTTATTTTACAATAATATTCTTCTGCTGATTCTCTATGGCTGTGAATCATGGAACACCAAGAACTGTGAAGAATGAAAATCCCAAATGGCTTAAAGGGCAATATAAACCGCATGTTAAGTTCACAGAGGTTGTAGTATATTATCTATGAATGGTGTAAGAGAAATGGAATCAGTGACTAATTATGACACAGAGGGATAAGATGGTGAGATGGTCACACATTGGCAATGGTATAACAGATGGACAATGTTATTGCTGCATTGATACCCACAAGAGACCTAACGAGAGGCTCTCTAATATACTCCATGATTTCTCTAAGGGGAAATACATGGAAAAGGAGAGGTAGTAATTACATAGGACAAGTAATAGAAATGTTATGATCTGTCCCTCTTGTGATGTCCCTTCTCTTCCTTGCTCTTGGAATAACAAGCTTCCTTCAAAGAAGTTTTTTACAACTTCTATCTAAGGACTTTCCCGATTCCTTCCACAATTTGCCAGTACCTATTTGCTTTGCGTACATTTTGTCATATGTTTTATATAGATATCTTTTTCTCCAATAAGTTCCTTAAAGGCAAGGACTGCCTTTTTTTTTTTTTGGCTTTTTGTCATTTCTCTCTTTGTACCCTAAGTGATCAGCACAGTTTCTGGCATATGATGCTTAGTAAATGTTGATTGATTGCACTAATTGAATCAGTGCCCAACCAGTGATCCTCACATCCATCCAAAACTGCAAGGAATTTCCTACCTTAAAGGCCGAGAGCATAGATTGTACTTACACATATTGCTTTCTTGGTTTCAGGGGGCCATTGCAAATTTTGTCTTCATTGCCTGGTATCATACACGTATTATCAGCACCTATGACATACACATCATCATGGCTGCTAAGTTGTAGTTTTTCATCTGTGCAGGGTGGATTGGGAAAACCTTCATTTGCAAAATATGGCCTCGCTTTCTTGTAGTATGCATCATACCACTTTGTAATATTTACATCGTGTTGAGCTAATTTCAGAGGGAAAGAGAGGCATAGATAATTCTACTCAGTGTACAAATACATTTTCAAAAAGACAATAATTTGGTGAATCACAAGCATGTTGGATTTATCATGCTAAAATAGGAAAAATTCCTTGTGACAAACAGCATATTCAAAACATCATTTTTGCCTAAGGCATCAATATTTACTTTGTAGCACTCAAACATTTTAGACCTAAATATGATGATTATTAGCATTTAATGTTAGTTTTTAAAACCCATAAAATCAAACTATGGCATGACATGTGAAATTATTCTTGTGCTAGAGAAGTGTCTGTTCTTATGCTAAATGATTTTTACTCAGCAATTCAGACTCAATGGTGTATAATGCATCTTTGTCAGTTACATTTATGGTTATGATACCTCCTGCTTCTGAAACCAGAACTTGAACATTTTTGATGGGTCCATGATCATCATTATAATAACATATTGGCATTCTGATTGTAATGGTTTTTGAAGTAACAAGCACAGTTCCAGTGGAATCATAGACTGGAATTGGCTTATTTTTCGGTCTTGCTGGTGCTGTAATGAAAGAAAAAGAAGTTTAAATTTGATAGTTTTTGTTCATGAGAAATAATAACAAGATAGCATACATTAATATATTTCTGTATGTTTGTGAAGTATTGAAAATATTATCTTCTTTGAGTCACACAAAGATCACTTAAAGTAGGAAGTGTAACAATATTCCCATTTACTGAGAAGGAAACTGACTCCTAGAAAGGAAACATGATCATACAATCTGTGACCATATAAGGGGAATAGCATCCTCAGTTCTGAGGACCCAGCAGATATATTGATTATATTGATTTTTGTTTTGCTTTATATTAAGACCCATTCTGAAATCTGTCTGGTTCACTCAGAATTCAATCTTTGTTCAGATTTAGGGTTTGCTCACTGGTTATTTTGTTTTACTTTAAAATAAAAGATAGGAAAGTCTCAATTCAGCAAATAATTATTAAGCACCTACTCTGTACTTGCCCCTAATTTTTTAGAACTAATTATGAGAGGTACTATGGTATAATGCATAACATATTGGTTTTGGAGACAGCATAACTTGAGTTCAAGCCCTGTATCAGACATGTATGAGTTCAGTGACCATGAGAAAATCACTTACCCTCTCATTGTAAGACATCCCCTCTTTATTCCTTAAAGCATTCTGTCTGAACTGTTTTGATCTTATCACTCATAGAAAGAAGATTGGAGTCAGGAATATCTGAATTCAAATTTCACCTCAGTTGCTGACTAGCTTATGACCTTGAATTTACCTTTTAACCTCTGTCTGCTTCAGTTTCCTCATCTATAAAAGTGGGAATAACTATAACATCAATCTATTTCAGAGTTTGAATGAGGATCAAATGAGATAACATATATAAAAATCTAAAAAATCTGTAAAAGTCCTCTTGACTTAAGGCTTACAACTTTACGACTTTCATTATAAATGTATTACAACATCAGCTAGCTATCCCTGCCTGCCAACATATACTGACCAGATGACCTTAGGAAAATAACTTAAATTTTTGTTATTTTGAAAAATTTAAACCACAAGTTGCCTTTGGTATTTCCTAATAATTTGGGGAAGGAGTTACTTATACCAGTGAAATCATAGGCCCTTTCTCTATTACCATTAAGATATCTTTATATTTTTATTTTATAAATATTTCTATTTAGTTAAATATTTATATTTATTATAAGTATATCCTATATTCATTTATCATATGTATAATACTTGCATTTATTATGTATTTAATTCAAATCTTCATTATATTATATTATTGCTATTATTATTACTATGATTAACACTATAATTATTATTATTGTAGTGTTGTTATTATCATTACCATTATAAGGCTTTTGAGATAATTTGGAGATAAAGGACAGAGGGCTGGGTTTGGAGTCAGGAAAATACTGGTTCAAATGTTCTTTCTTATACTCGCAACCTGTATGATCTTGTCAGTGGAATATGGTGGGGAAAGCACTGATTTTTTATATATGAGATCTGGATATGTAAGGTAGAATCCAAGTTCTGCCACTTAATACCCAAATCACTTCTAGGGGACTCAGTTTCCCCAGTTGTAAAAGGAGAGGGTTGCTCTAGGTGACTTCTACTGACCCTTAGAGCTTTAGATCAATGCAAAGCAGTGTGGAGTTGCCCTACAGATAGCAGGATTTAGTTTCAAGTACTGCTCCTGACACTGCTTGGGTGACCTTAGATGAGGAAACCTCCAGTTCCCTTAAGCAACTTAATGCTGTATTTCCTAGGATCCTATATCTCCAATAGATACAAGACAAATGGGGCAAGGAAAAAAGATCAACTCCTTTATGGGAAGGGGTCTGGGTGATTTGGCAGTTATCACAAGGAGCAGAGTCTAAAGGTTGTGAAATTGAGTAGGGCAGAGACATTTGTCTGGACCTTTGAGGTCCCTCTCAGTAGCTAATCTATGAATCTCTTGATTTCTTCTTTTGTCTCTCAGGCAAGTCCTGGCATTTTTGTAGTAAGATACAGACAAATTGGAGTCTATGTAGGAGGGGTTCCCTATGTTTAGTAAATCATAGGTCCTTCCCGAAAAGAAGTAACATGCTTAATTCTTTGAAGAAAGACAGATTTGTGTTGCTCTTTTGAAAGGCAAGATGGACTTTTTTATACTTACCTTTAATATCCATTGTTATTCTCATCTGAGCTTTAGGCCCTGCTCCAGCACCATTGACAGCATACACCTGAAATGTAGAGATATATGGCTAAATATTTTCAAATATTTGTTATCTTGATGCTTTTTCATCTACTTTTCATCTACTTTATTCAGCATATACTTTCATGTAATGATATAGGCAGGATTAGTATTCTGATGAGGAGTTCCTTGATACAGATCAAGAACAAAGTATAAGTTTAATATATCTTCTGACAAGAATCTGATACTGAATTGTTATCTTAGTTTGTGAAATGAAAGATCATAAAATTGGTATACTGAATGTACAATCCATGGACAACATCAGTAGGCCTATGGATAGATTTTAGGGGATCAATGAACTTGTATAGTGAAAAAGAATACATCATTTTATTTATTAAATTCTAACAGAAATTAATGATTTCTTTAAATTATAAATTTTAAAAAATTAATTATCCTGAGAAGGGGCCCAAAGGCTTTGCCAGATTGCCAAAGTCCTAGACACACAGAAAAAAGGGATAAAAACCCTGATATAGAGTTTAATGAAATACTAATGGTATAGTTAATTCAAGCAATGACATCAGAATCTCTATCCTTACACTCACTACATGTGCTTGCTTTCTTTATCGCCTTAAACATCTGGTTCGGCCTCTCTATAGCTAAGTAACTCCATGGTTTTCCTTAAATCCATATTCAAGATCCTCTTTTCTCTCTGCGCTGTGATGAAACTCTATTCCTCTAGGCTCCTAGTTTTCCTGTATTAAATCATTCCACTGAAAGTTACCCTTTATACCCTTCTTCACCCCTGCCCTAAGAGATCTACAGACATAACCTGCATAATGTAGCATATACACATAAAACATTTCTGCTTGTATGCAGAGTGTGTGATCAAATGTGCATTCTTTCTATTAACTTTGCATTTAAGGAACTGCACATGCAAAAGACATTTTATCCTGCTTTTTTTCTGCTTCAAAAAACAAATCTTAGGCTTGCAAAGTATTTCTTTAAAGTTGACAAAATTTAGCATTACAAAAAAAGTGAGTTTTAGATTTGTCCTTTGAGTTGTTCACAGGGAATGCAAGTAATATATTGTAATGAGATCATGCATATGAAATCTGATATAATTTGGCATAAAAAGAATTTCAGAGCAGGAAGACCACCACTTTTAAGAAAAAAATGAATAACTAAAAATGATTAGTATGGGAAATGTTCTTTCATGGGATTGTTCAAACCAGTTGCAAGATTCTATAACAAAAACATAGTGTGGAAATTGTCATTATTTTTTCTAATTTACAATTCTATATTCAAATGGACTTATAAATAAAAAAGCAAGGAGATTTAAGAATTTTGCAACGTAATCAATTGGTCAACAGCACTTAGTGATTGCTGACAGGCTGCAAGAAAAAGTGGCGTTAGATAGGAAATAGACATGGATGCTTAGTTTCATTCCATAGCCTATAGCCAGAGTATTATCACATAACATAACATTATACTCATTATAAATAAATAGGTGAGAATAAGCATGTCATGATGGAGAGAGAATGGCATCTGGAGTAAGGAAGACCATTCTGTGACATATTGATGGTGTGACCCTGGTCAAGTCTTAACTACTGAGTGAGCCAGGTAATCCTCTCAAAGTACACACTGCATATTATAAGTAAGTTTTCCATCTGCACCAGTAGAAGGAATTCTCATTCCACAGAATTTCTCACATCAATGAAATCTCAGGTCTGGACAAAGAAATTAATCATAAAAATAATTAATAGCAAAAAAATTATCACAATAATCTATAAACTACTTACACAAAGATGATCCCAAGTTCATAAATGCCAATAAATTGGAATTATCATTTGAATGATAATACAGAGTATAGTATAGTGGGAAACAGTGTGATCTTGATCTTAAATGATACATGATACTCACACGAAATAATTGTGACTATTGGCTAGTCACCTAATCTCTCTAAACCCTTGATTTATTCATCTATAAAATGAGTTTAGTAATGGTTCCTGTCTTTAAGGAAACAGGTAATGCATTAACTGGATGTGTCTGGGTTTGCTGGCAAACCTAAGATTAGTTATATTGTCCTTTCCCTTAAGATAGTGCAGCACAAATCCACTCATGACTACCTACTTTAGAGATCTGTTGTATTTAAAGAAATTATATATTTATATGTATGTATATATACATATATGAGAAGCACTTCGTATATAAAGCACTCTATATATTAACTTATTATCATTTGCTGTCATTCAGTCATTTTTCAGTTATGACTATCTCTTCATGATCCCATTTTGGATTTTCTTGGCAAAGATACTAGAGTGGTTTTCCATTTCCTTTTCCAGATCATTTTACGTATGAGGAAACTGAGACATACAGGATTAAGTGATTTGCCCAGTTTTATACAGGTAGTAAGTGTCTGAAGCCATACCTGCAGTCACAAAGATGAGTCTTTCTGACTCTAAGATTAGCCTTCCATCTACCTCTCCCCCTAGCTGTTTTAGGACTATACTTATAGGAAACAGAAATAGACATGTGCAGTAAAGTGACTGGATTACAGAAGAACTCAAAAGTTACTCAGTCTTTAATTGGGCCTTGAAAGAAGAAAAAGAAAGGGAAGATTAGGTGGGAGTCATGAACAATTTAAAAGGAGAGAGCACTGCACATAGACATAAGGAAAAATTACTGAATACTCTTGATTGTTTGGATAACACTTATCATCATTATTAGGAGTATTATTTTTCTAAATGACCTGGTAATGGAGAATACATCATTTTTCACCTGCATTACTAATTCTTTTTGCTATAACCCTTGAATTTTACAGATAAAGAAATTTAAGCCTCTAAGTTAAATAACTTGTCCAAGATCACACAAGACAGTAAGAGAAGTGGATTGGAACCCAGAACTTTTTTTCTCTCTACTAGACATATTACTCAGTTACAAATAGTAAACAGTATCACAAAAAGCTAGAAATTTAAAATAGGGACTTCTGATGACTATTTTTTCAAAATTTAGCTTTAATAAGTTGCAAACTAAGAGCCCTTACACTTATATTATAGGTGTGGCCTCCTTTTAATCCTTCTAACATTGCAATGACTGATGTGTCTGTTTTCTGGATGATACTCAGATTGTGTATCTGAAAGACAGTGGGATCATCTTCTCTGTACACCAAAGCTTGATAGACTCGGATATTTCCATTTGGTTCAGATGGTGGAAGGAAAGTTAGCTGGAATTTTGTGACTTCATCAGGAATCTTCTGAAATGTCATGTTGTTTGGTGGATCTTTAGGTGCTAAAAATAAAACAAATTGCTTTCTGTAGTCTTCAACTTACATTGCACTTTTGAATTATATGTTATATGCTTGTATATATATACATACATAATATGCACACATAAACACATAGATATACACATGCATGCATATATATATATACACATTTTTGTGATTTTTTTTTTACTAATTTCTACCAATACAACTCTTATCAGCACATTTTCTTCAATTCGTAGTTTTAGAGTTCTAACTAGAACACTGAGAAGTACATGACTTGTCCAGTATGTATCAGAGACTGGACTTGAATCCAGGTTGATTCTGAAACTGGCCTTCTATCCATTAAACCCGGAAGCTTCTCATAGATTTGTACCATTTTAATTTCATGTTAAAACTTTCTTATAAGAGATATGCTAGTAGTACATATTTATATATCTACATATATTTTAAATTTTTGTGTGGATTGACTCTAAAAAGAAAATCAACTAGAAAATTTAATTCAAGGAACACTGAGCAACTAACTCTCTTACCTGATTCTAATGTAGTAACGATGACTTGAGCACTTGCCTTGCCATCTATATGGGCTGAACTGAGGTTTCCAGTAAATGCAGTGATTACTACAGAATACCTTGTAAATACTTTTAAATTCGTAATCTCCATGGTTTTATTTTCCTCATTTGCTTTGATGAAAGAAACATTATATTCATTACTATCTACCTATAAGGTAAAAGAGATAAAGAGAAAACACATGAAATTGAAATGAGTAAATCCCAGTCACAGGGATTTTATGTGAATTATATTCTTCTTGTAATTTGTATTTCTGCATTAGATCATTCTGATTCATTTCTCTAGCTATACATCTTCATTTAGTTGGGAGTGACTATTTCAATATTTGAAAGTGAAAAAATAGCAATATTATCAATGTAAGGTGACTATTTTCTATATATATTCTATATATTTCTATAGTATACACATATTCCCACATATCTATAGAGGGAAATATAGATATACATGTAAGGTTATTTCAAGACATGAACAGGTAGCATTACAGTAGTTTCCCCACTGGGTCAGATTTGTATAAAATACAGCTGCTAAAGTGTTAGGTTAGTTCAAGCATCCTCTTCTTTTGACAGATGTGCCTCTCTAGCTCCACTGAGAATTAACCTTAACTAAAGTTCGGATGTACTAAGCAGACATTCATTTCCGGAGATGACCATCAACAGACAAAGTACTGTGTCTTGCTTAGGAACATAGCATTGAATCATAAGAAGGCCATAAATGACATTGCCCCCCACCCCAATTTTGAAAGCAATTTATTTTATACTTGATTTACTCTTCAAAATCTTGTTCTGTTGTGTATATGTTTCTTAGATTAAAATTTATATCCACTGCAAGGAAAAACACAAAAATCTTGTTAGTAATTTCCTCTCCTAAGAGAAAAGTAATAAAAAGGGTGTTTTTTAATGGATTAAAAAACAAACAACGAGTTCTTGACTAATGACATGAGTTTGTAATTCTTGGTGGCAGCACACTAGTAGCAACCTTTTCTTCTTAGAAGGAAGAAAGATTATCTCCATAGGTATAAGAACTAAATTTATGATAGAATTCCCAGGTGAGAAAACACTTAACAATTCAGGTTGATACCTTCTCTGAAACTCATAATTTTAGAGAATTTCCTAGATCACTGAACAGTTAAGTGGCTTGCCTAAGATCACATACTCAGTATATGTCAGAAGCCAGATTTGGGCCCAAGTTTCCCTAGTTTTAAGTCATGTTGACAGTGTTTGTCTCTGTCTCTGTCTCTCTGTTTCCCTTTGTCTCCATCTCTCTGTCTGTATATCTCTGTGTCTGTCTGTCTGCCTCAGTCTCAGTCTCAGTCTCTATCTTTGTCTCTGTTTCTCGGTCTAAACAGAAATCTTTATTTTATTTTATATTTTGGAGGCAATAAGAGTTAAATGATTAACTCACATTTACACAGCTAGTAAGTGTCTGAGGACAGATGAGTTCAGATCTTCCTGACACTTGAGCAGGTACTCTATCTACTTTACCACCAAGATACCCAAAGGGTTTTTAATGATAAACTACTACAAAACCTGTAAAGCTAAGCAAGTGATATCTTGAAAGAATTTTAACCATAAAAATTTTTATTTTGGAATTTACTCATCATGAAACAACTCTTTTCAATGAAAACACATCTTTTCATCTCTCTCTTTCCCTATCACCATTATAGTTACAGTCTTCTTCTGACACATAGGATTCTTTCCCTTGATCCAAAATGTTTTAAACTCATGGCTCAGCCTTTTTCTCTAGGCACGCATTTTTAACATTATCCTCAAGGATATCAATAAACATGTTAAATATTGCTTTTAAAATCCTAACTTCACATTTCCTCAATCTCCTCAAAAGCTATAATATCCATACATCTCCATCTAGGAGCTCCTTGAGGATAGAGCCTTAGAGACAACTGGCACATAGGAAGAGTTTAATGAATATCTGTGTTGACTTCATTAGATTTCTACTTCATCGCTCACTCTAAATTGCTTAGGGCTTCAAACTCTTGAAACTTGAAATACCACAATTTTTTTCATTTCATAATTCCCACAGTTTTTAAATTTTATTTTGACCTCAAATACAACTTTTTTATTACAACCCTTTTATTAGTAAATCATTCAAAAACCATTTATCAAATACTTACTATGTGCCAAACACTGTACTAAGTGCTAGAGATATTAAAAGAAAAAAATCTTTGCTCTCAAGAATCTTTTAGAATATTGGGGCATATAAACATCTAAATACAAACAAGCTATATAAAGGATAGATTGAAGATAAACACAGAGGAAAGGTATTAAAATAAAGAAAAACTGAAAAAAGCTTGTTTTGGGAGACAGATATCTAACTGAGTCTTAAAGGCAGACACAGGGAAATAGGGAGATTTTATATACATACATCATACACATTTATATACACATGCATACTTATATACATATGTTTATACTCATACAAATATATATGTACAAATAAATATGTATAGATACACATATTTGCATGCACATGCATATACACATATGTATATACACACAGAGAAAGAGAGAGACAAAGAGGCAGGTAGAAAAAGGGAGAAAGAAGAAAAGAGAGACCCATAATTTCCACATAGAGAGAGTTGAGGCTATGTAGCAAACAATAGGTTTGAAAATTAAAAGGGAAACCAGACTTTTTTAGTGGCAATCTATTTCCAAAAAAGTTATTTTAAAAATAATCAATGAAATTTCAAAAAGAATAATTTATTTTAATTAACAATTTTTTAAAAGTTTGGATTTCAAGAAAGATTGGAATGCATTCAACTTTAATTCTAAAATATCAATCTAGGTTTAATCATTCAGGATCTGACATTAGTATATTTTTCTTTAATCATCTTCATCCATTTTCCCCTGAGTCTTATAGTTAGGGTGGGAGGTAAAATACTGATTGAAGGCCTCCTGTTTTCCCATCTAAATCCTGAATTTTAACTACATCTGACTGAAAGGCAAAGTTTCCCTGGCATGTGTTACAACTTTAGGAGTAGGAACTGATTCATGTCTAATTATTATTTAAGGTATACTGTATTGTCAGAGTTCTAAAAAATACAGAGAAGTTTCTAGGTCTAACAGGCATTTGGTTCCCCAGATTGTTCCAGTAAGAAAACATAAACAGACTCTTGAATGAAAGGAAGGGCATAGGTTAAAATTATGCCTCTGAAGTTTTAGTACTTAAGTCACTTAATTTCCCTGATGCTCTATAAAATGAAAGGATTGTACTAGATGACCTGGTAGGTCCCATTCAACTTTAGATTTATGATCACATGACTTTTAACAGAATTATTTTTGCTACTTGCACAGTTTACCTTTTTAATATTGTACCAACAATTCCCTCATGTATAAAGTAGGATTGCTAAGAAAAATGACCTTATTTCAAAAATGTTTGTGATTATTTTTCTTATTTAAATCCTATCTTTAAACCTAGGTGATAGAAAATATTTTCAATCACAACAGTGTTTTGCCTTCCCTTGTCTTTACTACAATGTCTCATGCTTGGGTAGAGTTGATCCTGGGCTCTTGAAAAATGATTCTCTTGAAGGATAAACCATAGTCGTTCCTAACAAATAGGAAAGACCTTGAGGATGAGCAGTCTATAGCTGTTATCTGTACAGCAAACTAGTTAAGCTTGAGGGAGTTCTGGTCATGAGTAAACTTTTCAGGCAAAGTAGTTCAATGAATCATTCAACACACATCAGTTAGGTACTTAGAGAGGATTCACAGTCTTTGTTAGCAGAGAGTACAATTCATGCTAAAGAACTCCCTCCAAGATCTGAAAAATACTTAGCTGAAGAACCTCTGAAGCTTTCATGTTTCAGGTACTAATCTGTTTCACTGGTCACCAAGACCAGAGAATTCATCACCTAGTGGCCAACCTGCCTTTCCACAATTAACTAATTGTCAAGCAGGCAAAATCTGCTGCTTCAAGACTTTTCACCAGTATAGAGAGATGGAAATGTTTTCTTTTGATGGCATTTCCTTCATGAACATTGATTTATCTCCATGCCATAATAAGGTATCAGATTTTTCATTAATATTAATTATCTTAGCTAAGTTCAAATATAATTGCAGCAAGAAAAGAACTAGGAACCAAAAGTTGTAAAAGAAAACAAACTGTTTTAGCAAGTCATTTATTTTCCATTAAAATGATGATTGAATATTTTTTCTTTTGAGATAGATGGTATTATCAGTGTTTTTAAATGAACAGAGAAACAGAATAAAATGATGTAACATACAAGACCATAGACAGCAATGAATTTATAAACATTAAGCCTTATTTTAATTCATTAGTTGAACATTTACTTATAGAATATGAACCTGATAAGCCTTTATATATATGTATATGTATGTATACATTATCATCACCCAATGAATAAATGAAGAAAATCTTACCGACTTAATGTCTATAAGGTAAAAAGTTGGTCCAGTGATAGCAATAGGTTCATTCCAACTGATATTAATACTATAAGCTGAGGTAGCTATGACATTTACATTTTCAGGAGGATCATCTGGAGCTATAAAAATGGAAACAGTCTTACTCTTTCATGTCTGAAATAAACAATTTTAACAACAAAATAAGAGAAAAGAGAATTTTCATTTTGGTTTGAAATAAAAAAATTTTATACTATATTCCATGATACATCTGTTTCTCTCAAGAAAATTGAAACATATTAGATACAAATATTAGATATAATCATGATTGTTCCTAAGCTATTTTTTTCCAGAAAGAATTCTACTCCTACCCCTCCAAAAAGGTATGAAGATAGGATTTGGAAATGTTTTATTTATAAAGCAAATGCAGACTCAAATTTAATTTGAGAAAGAATGACTGGGAAATACAGCATGAGACACAAATTTCTCCTAGTGAATTATGTTTTCTATTTACTAAAGGATAAAGATAAAGATTAGATGTGTGCCTTCGTTGGGTTAAGTTATGACTGAGTGAGGAAGCTCTCTCTACCAATGCATACTGATGTCTTCTCTGATATTTAGAGTTGACTAGAGCAAGAAGAAGTAGCCAGATGATAAAGTGGGCATAGAGTCAACAAGAAAGTAATTAAAATATGGCTTCAGATTTGCTAGCTGTGTGTCCCTGGACAAATCACTTAACTCTGCTTCAGTTTCCTCATCTGTAAAATAAACTAGAGAAGGAAACTGCAAACCACTCCAGTATCTTTGCCAAGAAAATCCCATCATGTCTAAGAGTTGGACATGCCTGAAAATAATTAAAGAAAAACAACATAGTATTGAATGGTTAAGTAACTTGCTCCAAGTCACAGTCAGAAAAAAATCAAAGGGACAGAGAATAAGATCTTCCTGTATGCTACACTTAATCTTTTTATACATACTGCCTTCTGAATATGAATTGACTTGAATATATTGTTTCTATTGGAATACTGGAAATGAATTTATTTTGTACAACCAAAAAAACTATCAGAGAATGGCTGAATAAATTGCAGCTAGCAATTTCAGTGCCCAAGGCAAGAAACTAGAAGCATTGCTAGAAACATGTATTGCTGGGTAGATATGAATGATGCATTAAATTATTTGAAACTCACAATGTGAAAATATTATAATGTTAATTAAAATGAATTTAGTTGAGAAGGATGGATAATTAGTTATTATAGCAAGAGTACATGTGTAAAATTTTTATAAACTAGATTTGCCCCAGAGGAAAAGACTTTTTATTATCCCACCCTTTATTAAATCTTTTCTTATATGGTCTCAATGAAAAATGTGGTGTCAATGAGGAGAAAATTGGGAGAAGCCTTCCTAACTGAATTTTTATGTTAAAACTTTAAAGTGATCTTTATGTTTTTTCAACTTTTCCTTTGCACCAAACCTATAGTGAAGTCCTGATGAGGAAATTCTATCCACAAAGACTAGTACCTATTCTGTAAATTATGGTCTTGGGGAGTTGCCTGGAGCAACTGGCCTTCTCACTCCAAAAACAATCCTTTATTCACTGCCCCACAGTTGGGATGTATTCTTGTTTCAGGAACCACGAGGTGAAGTAAAGGAGAAACTTTAAGAATGTATTGTTATACTTCATGGAAGAATAGAAAGCCAGGTTGGAAATAACAGGTGGTGGTATAGGAATGGAGGGAAAACAAACAATTTTCTGGGATTTTTAGAAGAAAAGAAAGTAGATGACAGAAAAGTTGATGGACCTTAGCAGGCCAAATAGCCCCCATATTCCCTTACTCTAATAACTCACTAGAGTTTTCATATTTCCATCACTTTCACTATTCTCCTTTATTTCTACCCTCCCTCATGACTGCTACCATCTAGAAAGTAAGTAAAAAAAGAAGGTGAGTTGTTTTGTGAATAACTTCTGTATCAGAAGTGGGAAAGGTTGATGATTTCATCAAACCAAAAATGATAGAAATATGTTCTGAACATTCTTTATATAATTAAACACATTTTCTTCATAGAAACATCTCATATGTTTTAAGAATGTATGTGTGTATGTAAGTAAACAATCAATAAATAATAAATAAATTATGCATATGGCAGTTAGATGGTACAGTAAATAGGGTTCTGGGCTTGGAATCAGGAAGACTCATCTTTGTTTTGAACTCATCTTTGAGTTAAAATCTAGTCTTAGATATTTACTGACTGCGTGATCTTGAATAAGTCATTTAACCGTGTTTACTTCAGTTATCTTTAAAATAACCCAGAGAAGGCAATGGCAAACCACTCTAGTATCTTTGCGAAAAAACTCAAAAATGGGGTCATAGTCTAGCACAACTGAAATGACTGAACAACTTATGCATACATACATTTATATAAATGTGTACATGTATATATATTTTCTTGTGTAATGGAAATCACAAAATGTTTGGGTTATGTAAATATCACTTATGTTGGTTAATCAATAATCATGTGTTAAGTGCCTACTGTGTGCCACACATTGTACTAAGTGCTGAATGACAATAGAGAAATCATTGATACTTTCTGGCCTCATTTCCTTCATTTGAAAAACTGAGAGATAGTAATCGCAGTCTCTACTTCAAAGAATTTTCATCAGGAAAATTTTTTAAATTGAAGAAATCTACAAAGAACATTTCAACAAAATAATTTCTCCATCAACATAATGGAACCACTGCACTTAGACCCTAACTTTACAGTTCCCAAAACATTTACAGAAGTTAAAAATGGCATGAAAAAGAAGAAAACTCAGAAAATTAACCAAATGAAATCAAGTGTTTACAGAGGATGGCTATCTCCAAGGGGATACAATTGTGAAGATAATGAGAGACTGATGTACAAGGTATCAGAAGGAGGGGAAAAAGCCAAAAGTGTGGACCTTATTCTATAACCATCTTCAAAAAAAATTGAACTGAAGATCAATAACCAAATTATTTGCTTACAAAATCTTGACTAGGCTCTCATAACAAATCAGTGTATGATCACATCAATTTGGGATTTATTTCCAACAGGGATATTGCTTTGATCTCATTGCCATTGTGATTTGCTGATTAAAAATACACATCTGATATATAGCCTAATAATATACCATAAAAATGATGAAATAAATAGTTTCAGAGAAAACTGG
The DNA here is from genome assembly GCF_902635505.1 of Sarcophilus harrisii. Taxonomy (NCBI): domain Eukaryota; kingdom Metazoa; phylum Chordata; class Mammalia; order Dasyuromorphia; family Dasyuridae; genus Sarcophilus; species Sarcophilus harrisii. The sequence continues at coordinate 49,060,028 of NC_045430.1, forward strand.
AACACTTGCATGAGCTTCAGTAGGACAGAAGTAATCAGAATTATAAGAACAATTTATACAGTGATGGCAAAAGAAAATAACTCATCAATAGAATGACAAACTATGCTCCCATAGACCCAAAGCAAAAGCATAAAACTTCTTGTAATGTAAGTAAAAGACAAGGTACTTACTCCTAATTCTGCTACCCAGTTTAAAGACACATTTTTGGACTTGACTGTATGGGAATGTTTTGCTTGATTATGAATATTTATTATCTTTAAACTGGGTAGCAGAATTAGAAGTAAGATAAAATCAATGTTTGTTCATTGAAAAAATAATGTTTTAAAGTATTTGATTCAGTAGAAGAATGTTACCTTGAAGACCCTCCCATTCATATACCAAGATCATTTGAGACTCCTTAGAAGTAACACCAGAATTAACCCTCTTCAATAACATCAGTTAAGATATAAAACAAGGTATATTTGTATGTAATGGGATTTAGCACAGTGATAGAGAAGATCCATGGCAGATTTCAGGTAGAGGAGAGATTCCTTTTGGATAGGAAGGTACTACAGATGATGCTGTTTTAAAATCAGGAAAATTTTTTAAATGGAAGAGATCTACAAAGAACATTTCAACAAAATATTTTCTCCATCAATGTAATGTAACTATTGCACTTAGCCCCTATCATTACAGATTCCAAAGCATTTACAGAAGAGTTAAAAATGGCATGAAAAAGAAAAAAACTCAGAAACTTAACCTAATGAGATCAAGTGTTTTGTTTTCATTGTATTAAACTATAAGATATGGCTGACACTTCTGGAAAAGATATGTAATAACTCACAGGAATTTGGTTAATCCATCTACCCAAGAAAGACCAAGTGGAAAAAGAACATCTATTGTCTAGATCCTATTATTCATTATAATGTAGGTTCTATTATATTTGTGCGGCAGTATGTATATCTTGAGCAGAAAATACAGGTGGGCAATGAGTTGGACCCAGAATTTAAAAAAAAAAAAAAGGAAATTGGAATCAATTGTTTTGGAGAAATTGCAAAGGTCTTTTACCAATCCCAAATTTCTTATGAAGGCAAAGATCCACCTTTTTCTTTAGACTAACATTAGTCTATATGGTGGCAAGGTTTAGAATATCACTGCCTCTTAAGAACTAAAGACAAGAATAATTCAGAAGTCAATGAAAAAGAATATGGTGAGTGTGAAAAGGTTACAACAAATAAACAATGAGGAACTCAGAAGGGAGGTAGGGAGGGAAGAAGAGAAGAAAGGAGGGAGAGAGAAAGGAAAGAAGGAAGGAAGGAAAGAAGGAAAGAAGGAAGGAAAGAAGGAAGGAAGGAAGGAAGGGAGGAAGGAAGGAAGGAAGGAAGGAAGGAAGGAAAGAAGGAAGGAAGGAAGGAAGGAAGGAAGGAAGGAAAGGAAGGAAGGAAGGAAGGAAAGGAAGGAAGGAAGGAAGGGAGAAGGAAGGAAGGAAGGAAGGAAGGAAGGAAGGAGGAAAGAAAGAAAGAAAGAAAAGAAAAAAGAATATTTCATAGAAAAAGTATGAAAAAAATAGCCATCTAAAACTTCAGTTATAAAATGAAATTAATAGCTATTTATTTCACATAATTTCCTAGAAATAAAAACAATAACTGAATCATCTAAAGAAACAAAATTTTCATATTTCTTTCAGGCACATATTATTTGGAATGCATCAAACAATTCTGTATACATACATACATACAATATGATCATCATTTCCTTTTCTACCACCACAGTGAAGATTATTAGCAAGTTAATTAAGAAGAATAAGAACTTGAAGTCATAGATAGCTATTAATCTGAGAAAGAAAGTTGATTTGTGATGAGATGATAGGAAATTGAAAAATTCCAATTTAGCTGCTTTGGAACTAATAAACAATCTTTGAAAGACTTTGTCTCTCTAGAAACTGTCACATATTGATTTAGCATTGTTTGTGAAATGAGTCTAGTCAGTAATGGGCCAAGATATCACTATACCCTCTCTCTTATAAATCACAGCCATTTACTCAGTAGGAATGACCTATCCTTATTCTCTCATTCCCCTATAATCCAATCACTTCCTCTCATAAGCACTTTTCTCCTGGTTTTCACAATAATGCATTTTCTGTAACTAATAGCCATCATTTCCTGATTATCATGCTTCTATCCTTGCACAGGAATGTGGATCTTATGTGGGTCAGGGTCAGCTTTCCCATCCATCTGTGTCCTGATGCTAAGGCAGCAGTTAAGTGTGTCAGCTGAAAGGTGAGTCTGGATTGCCCATCATTTAACATAGTTCTTACACAAAGTTCAAATACCCCCAAGTCTATATAACTTTGACTGAGAATTGCCTAATCGTGAAGATTTCAGAATGATGGCACTTTGGGATTCAATAGGTTCCCAGTCTTGTGGTCATTTTTCCTTCAGTAAATTTCTAAAATCTAATTTAGTGTTGGAAAAATAAGTCATTATTATATTCATAGTAATAGTAAAAGATGAGTTTAAGAAAACAATAGTAATACAAGTAGTAGTATTCATAAAAATAACAACAAAAATGAGAACAAAATACAAATTTGTCCTGGAACTGTTTCTACATAAACTTCATCAAAAAAAAAAAAAAAGATGAGAAGAGAAATAACAATGAAATTAATTCACATGTGCATGGTGAATACAATTTACAAAATGCTTTCACCAGCATTATTTCATGTGATCAAGTGAGTAAATAGGCAGTGGTGTATTAGTAAATATTCTATTTAACAACTAGCTCTGGTGAAGGGAAGATTGTGTGTGTGTGTGTGTGTGTGTGTGTGTGTGTGTGTGTGCATAACACAATTTTAAGTTAAAGCCACATTATTAACATTTTCTCTATGACTTAGATTATCAACAATAAATCAAGCCCCAATTTGAAGTTATGCTTATGAGGGTATAAATATTCACTATTGTGAACATGCCTTTAAAAGAAAAAATACCCAAATGTTGGAGCAACAAAATAATTTCTTTAAAATTACTGTTGTTTAATAATTTTAACCATATCTGAACACTTTGTGACCATATTTGGAGTTCTCTTGATAGAGATATGGAATGGTTTTCCATTTCCTTCTCCAGCTCATCTTGCAGATTAGCAAACTGAGGCAAAGAGTGTTAAGCAACTTGCCCAAGGTCACACAGCTAATAAGAGTCTGAGGTCATATTTGAATTCCAAAAGATAAGCCTTCCTGATTCCAGGACCAGTGTTCTATCCACTGCATTCCCTGGCTGCCTGTGTTCAAGGTTATTGAGTTAATAAGTGGAGGATTCAGATTCCTGGACTTGAACCCAATTTTCTTGGACTACAATATCTTTGACACAAACTATTGTCATTGGAATGCTGGGATAGGGTCAATATGTTGCCTATTTTAAAGAACCCACTGGCCTTCATCTTCTCCACAGTTTTTTAATTTTAATGAATTCCAGCTTATTTTTGTTTGAGTCAAGTAAACATGTAAGCATATTTACATATATTTGGAAATATAAAATACTATTAAAGAATAAAGCATACCTACTGAAAGTTATTTTAAGCTTACATAATTTAGGATAGAGAACATAGAAGTGAACTGAACATTTTAGCAAAGTCTAACATCTCCAATTGTTCCTGGGGATTCTGATGCCTTTAGAAATGTCAGTAATTTGATTTGATTTGATATCAGTTAAAGGTATCATTCTTGAAAGACTTGAGATGATTCATTGAGCTGAATTTGTAGTGGGAAAACCGGGTTTCAAATCTTACATCTGGTATCTAGATGAGCTTCTTTGGCCTCAGTTTTCTTATCTATAAAATGAAGGTATTGAACAAGATGATCCCTAAGGTTCCTTTTTGTATTATATCTATGATCCTATGATCTTGTGACCACCGATCTACTGAGTTTTAAATCTAGGAACTTATACAAACCATGGTGATTGGATATCCCTTGCCTTTCCCCATTGACTCCATAGCTAATATAGGGGTTACATTTTTGTTGTACAATGATCTCACATTTCCTATCATTGTTAAAATCCTAATTAAGTGTATTAATATCTGATTTCTCAGTGAGCAATGCCACAAAATGGAGATGGAATAAATTCCAATATATGTTGGCTAAGATTATTTGATAAGTACTAAGAATAAGTCACAGTTTTCCATTAGCACAAAATAGTTTTAATGGTTGTCTTTTTTTGAGGTTAATCTGAAGCTGACTAGATTATTGAGTAAAGTAAAATTGTTCTCTTTCAATACTACCTGGTGTAAAATGAGTACTTTCTTGAGCCATATAAAATGAATAATTAATTACTAATCCCTTACTTTACCTAGAATGCAAATAATGCTTTGTTGCTATCACAGCCTAAAAATTAATAGATGTATAATTAAAATTTCCACTTTCAAATGAAAGAGAAAAATGGCATGATCATCAAATTTGAATATAACCCAAACATGGAATGATAGCTAATATCCTGTGTGATAGGATCAAGATACCAAAATCTCAACATATATAGAATTATGGGCTGGATCCAACAACATGAAATGTAGCATGCATAAATATACAATCTTGCAATTGGGCCCAAACAACAATAAGTACTATACAAATATAATACAAAGCAGAAATATTTAGTAATTTATATTAAGAAGGACTTGGAGTTTTTTATAGTCTGGAAGTTCAAAATTAGTCAGTAGTTTGAATACTAGAAAACCACAATTACTAAGTATAACATCTAGAAAGGGGGAGGTGATAGTCCTCCCACCCTCTAACCAGTCTATAATAGCTGAAATATTGTGTTGAATAATAGTGGCTACATTTTGGGATGCATATGTACAAACTAGATCATCCCTAGAAAAGTGTAAAAATTATCATAAGATGGGCTAGATAACCCAAAACTATGTCATATAAAGGATATGGCTTATGAAAGATTGTTTTAATTTCATAAGCAAAACCATCGGATAGTGCCATGACTGCAAGCATTTCAAGAACCATTGCATAAGAGGATGATTTATTCTGCTTGTGTTCAAGGTACTGAATTAAGACTAATACGTGAAATTTATAGTGAGGTAGCTTTAGGTCAATCATTTTCATTATCCAAAAATAAAACAGAAATTTTCTTTAGGTAGTAAGTTCCTTTGGATTTTTCAAGTGGAGTTTAGGTGACCCTGAGTGAGAGATACTGATAATAAGATTCATGCTTCAGGAAAGAAGTAGAAAAGATATTTAAAGTCTCTGACAATTAGATGAGATGTCTATTAAAGGAACTCTTTCCTTCCTTGCTTGCTTGCTTTCTTTTTCCCCTCAAAACTTTTTTTTCTCTTTCTCCTTCTTTCTTTTTATTCCTTCCTTTTTTCCTTTCTTCCTTCCTCACTCCATCTCTCCTCTTCTTCTGTTCATACTTTTCTCCTCTTCCCTCTTCCTCCCACTCTTTCCTTCCTCACCCCCTTCTTTCTCCTTTTATTATCACCGATACAGCAAATTTCTGGTAAAGAAACTACCCTCTACCAATGCAGATCTGCATCTGCTCTTCACCTTATAGTATTAGAAAGTTGCCTAAGAACATTCTGTGTTTAAGTGACCAATATATGTCAAAAGCATGTCTTGAACCCACATTTTCCTGACTCTGACTCTGGAGTCATTACACTGCCTTCCTTCTTACTCAGGACAACTCTATTACTGTTAGATCTGAAAAATGGATTTTGCTCCTCGGATGAATAAACCCTAGTTAAAAAGATATTGAGAAAGCTATTATGTGGGTGCTTCTGGGAAGGGATGATTTAGCGATGCTACAAATTTAGAGTTAACAATCAGTGACATTCTAAAGGATGGTTCAATTACCCCCTTCATTCCAAGTTTAGATTAGGATAGCATTATCTCAGTATATATGTCCCATAAATAATAAGACTAAATCATCTGGGATAAAGATAATCCTCTTAGTGCTTCCAGAACCTAAATTAATTCATGCTACCTTTAAGGGTTGACTGTTTAGTGAATTTAGAAAGATCCTGTGTGGATCTAGTACTGATAAAAATGGCTGTCCTAGGGATAATGGGAGCTTAGAACCATGTGTAGATAGTGTAACAGTTTGGCTAAGTTTGGCTAAGGTTCCCCTCTGTTTCTCATTGATCACATGTGCAGTGGAGGAACCTGAACATGAGGAGATAATATGGCAATAACAAAAAGAGCTAATGACTCAGTGGGTCTTTTTTTTTTTAAATAAAAGAGTGACTCTGCTCTTGGTTCTTTTTCTTTAATCTTCATGTGGCATCATGTAGTTCTACTAATTTCTTAGTGGTATGAGGCAAAAGCAAAAATATTCTCTGATTTGTCAGGCAGCCATGAGCATATGGCAGCTAAAGCTTTAGACTGGTATGATCTTGGGTTTGGGAATATCTCTCCTGTATTTATTCTTTATTGATCTTAGCAAAAGGACTATCAATTTTTCATGGACATATATAGGCTTCTATGTTATCTTGCGAGATGAAATATTTGGCAACACTGAGTCTTTTGATGAGAGTTAGCTGCCAATAAAGGAAATTTTTCATCAGAACAAATGGTTCTTTGGAAGAAGAAAACCCCAAATCCTTGTCTGAACTGGAAAAAGATACAAACCAGGAGTTGTATGGAAGATGCAAGGCCAAAGTTAAATAAACAATATTAATAAGTATTTAATAAATATTTATTGATGACTTATTGATTGTTGATTGATATTTGACTATAATTTACCTTATCCTACAATGTGGTTCATGTTCCAAAATTCATGATTCAACTTCTTTGCAGTCTATGGAAATGGTTATAAGAATGTCCCTGCTTAATTCTTATTGACACCATTATAACAAATACTGCTTACTATTTAAGTCTAATTGATGTATTTCATTAGTGTTTTGTATCTTTTAACATTTCTTTTATATGTAAAAAAATAAATGCCTTATTTGTATTGTTCACCTTTTTCTTCCTCTCTTTTAATGAGACTTAAACATGGGCCAATCCAAAAGCTATTAGAAAATTTTTCTCAGAGTTATCAGGATAGGTTTGCATGAGAAAAGGAGTTTGAGTCTTCTTCTGGGTCTCATGCTCCCCGCTAGAACTGAACCTGGTCTGGTCTGTGTAGTGGTTTCTAGAGCAAAGATGACGTCACCTCAAAGGAGAAAGAAGATGGAAGAATGCTACAACAAAAACAAACAAACCATAATTTGTGCATTTTTCAAACTTATTTTTCTGTATTTGAAAAAAGGTTAGAATCAGCATCCTAGATAATTGCAAAGAGAAAAAAGAAGTAAAAGGAAGAAGGCTCAAGTTTGTATATGAAATGGTTTTGCTTTGGTGATGTTGAGGCAGCAGTAAAAGGGATCATGGGGTCATTACATATAGAAAGTTTCTGATTTTTCTTAATGCTAAGCTGGGGGAATTCAGTTCAAATCCTGAATCCAACATAGATTAGCTATATTTTACCATATAAGTCATTTGACCTCTCGACTCATTTGTAACATGAGGGTTAGATCACCTCCAAGGTACCTTCTCGTTCTCAATCTACAAATTCTATTATACTATGATCTGAGTCAAAGCAAAGAACCCTCCCAGAGGAATTAAAGTGAATTTGAATGAAGCATGAGAGATGAAATATGAGACTGGAAGGTTAGAGAGTCCACCTGACCCTAAGGAAATGTAATGCAACTGAGTTACAATTTGTGGGTGTTCTTTTCCCCACACTGAAAGCTTCTTAGTTAACACTTTGTTCTTATTTAGTGACCATCCTTACAATGCTCTTCAACTAAAGGACAATTGTTCTTCCATTAAGGAAGAATTTTTGATCAACATGAGTATGCAGAAACTTATTCAGGATCTGATTTTACCCAAATATTTAAAGATGTGATTAGTGATTGGCCATACATTGAGTAGTTAAATGGTTTCTAATAATGAGCAATTAATTTCCTACACAAATAAATAATTATCAGTTCATATTTATGTAGCTCTTGAGGGTTAGTAAAAGACTTTCCAAGCTGTACTTCATCTGATACCCCTGTGAAATAAGTGCTGTTATTATTATTATTATTATTATTATATCCATTTTACAGATTAGAAAAGTAAGGTACAAACTTGCTAGGGCCAAGTTCAGCACTCTACCCATTCTTTCACGCAATCTTTCTAGATGGGAATTTTTTTATGTTGTATTTTTCTTCTTTATGTGTAATGTTATTATTACTGAACAGTGACCTAGATTAAGAAATTGTTCTTCCCCTTCTCTGAGTCCCCAGGTCTTTTGAGAATTTTGACGCTATATGATTATTAAAATTAATATTTAATTTTTATCTCACTTTATTTCTTCCTGCCAACTTTTATCAGGTTATTAAGACAAAATTAAGACATATTTATTCTTTCCAGTGTCCTCAATAATTACTGTTATTATGCATAAATTACATTATTATACATTTTATTCCAGATTTTTAGATCATTAACTTAAAAATGACAATATAATTAGCAAAATAGATAATCTTATGAGAAGTATTAAGAGCTAGAAGTGTAAACATTGAATAAGAAAGGATTTAAAAGTTTTATTGTCACCTGCTAATCAATTATTTGAATAGCACCAGATTCATAAAAAAAATAAAATTGTCATATTTCCATGATGCAATTGTTTAAATGACAAAGGAAAAACATAAGATAAGAAGAATTTTTTTTGCCAATTCTTTCCCTTTATAAGGACTGTGACCAGTATTGGAAATGAAGAGCATGTATGGGAACCCAGTTATGAGACCTCCCAGTTCTACCAATGTGGAAGTCATTTAACAGTTTTCAACTAAGTTAATCATGGTACAGCAGGGTTCCCAAAGTAAACTATTTCCATGTCCAGGGAGGAATAAGTAGATTCTTTGAGAGATCTAGCATCACATAATGCACTACTCTCATTTTGATTTGTACATCTCTTATTATTCATTTGCTGATCTAGTCTTTTAATTATATTTTATTTTCTTTAAAAAGGGACACATTTCTCCTGCACCACTTATTGAACTCTCTATGCTTAAAGTACACAACAGTTTTCATACAGAATAAGAGTATTGACTAATAAGAAATCATAACTTCATCGAGAATTTCATATTTCTTTCCCTTGAATAAGATAATTTCCTAGAGGAACTCTCCGTCATTTGAGATTTTCCTCCATTTTTAGATCATAAAGTTACATTCTTTAGAAACTTCTTTGATGAGGAATGTTTTGTTGGATTTTTTTTTTACCCAACAGATGTTTGGGTAGTTAAAATTCCTCATGAGTATGGTATCCTGTGGTTTTCACAACCTAAGTACTGCCCCAGGAGTTTCACTGCTTGCTGTCTCCAGTCTAGGTGGTCCATAGGATCCGCTTATTATATTTGTCCTTTCTTTCCATACTCATTTTTAAACCCATGCTCTTTTGGGAGCTATGCTGTTCCTTAGCGTTACAAATAACTATTTCATGTGCTAGACAGATTGCTCAAATCCTACTTTGTTACACCATCCACCATAAGAAATTGCTTTTATATATGGTAGCATGTCATTAAAATAAGCTCAAAAATCAAATTGCATAAAAATCTGGTAGCCTTTATTATTTGTGATCATGTTGTTTTGGGGGAAGGGTGAGGGGACAGGTTAGGGAATGGAAAATAAATCGTATTTTTGTAGTTTGTGTATCTATATAATACAAAAAGAAAAAAGATAATTACTTAGAAATAGGAAAAAGTTCACCTTTAGCCCACTTATCTGCATTGTGGGATGGGGGAAATAGTTTTTTAATTCAACTTCAATTAATGCTTCTATTTTCTATTCTATTTTGAAATTATAGAATCAGACTGGGGGGGGGGTACTGAAACTTTTCATTGGACAGAGTCAGATGACATAATTTGAGCTCTAGTTTTCCCATTATTAACCAACTATTTTGAGAAAAATTCTCAGTTTCCTCAACTCTAAAATACGTCTAATAGCAATAATACTACTATTGCATAACAGTATTATGGTCAATGAGATAACATATACCAGGCACTCCATGACCTGTTATTTTTATTTTCATTGAAATTTAGCATCTAAGTTTGTTCAATAGATCTTCAATTAGTATTTTCCTACTAAATGTATTGGCTTTAATGGACAAATTATTTTTCAAAAAATTATTTCAGAACTTTGTATTATGATGGCTTCATCATTCAAAGTGAAGAGCCATATCATATAGTTACATAAAAATTAATTTTTCTCATCTAGTTAATGTTAGTTCCTAGACTACATAGATGAATATCATTCCGTATTACATTTTTCTGCTGTTATCAGAAAGATTATGTATTGCATGCATGCTACCCAAGGGACTGGTCCTGCATTTGACCTTCCCATCACCTAAGAGTGTTCAATTTCCTTTTTTCAAAAACTCCAAAATTCCTATATCTGATCATCATTTTTATCATTATTTCTCTACTTATTCCTTACTACTCTGAAACTTTAACTTTATCCTTCTTATTACCTCCAATGTCCTGATTCCTCAGTTTTCCCCGACCATCTGCCCCGCTTTTACTATTCTTTCCTCCTTTTAACTTGACCACTTGGTGAATTAGGACAACTTTACACTATTCTCAACTCTCAAATGTTTTGTTCCCTTACCTTATTGCTCCTCTTAAGGGATAAATTATCTTTTCTATGACTGTCACTATATATCTATATATCTAGCCTGAGTCTTTCTTCTGGGCTCTAGGTTCCACTTCAACAACTGCCTTGTGTACAATGTTTTCCTGATTCTGCTCACTTCATTCGGCATCAGTTCATCTAAGTCTTTCCAAGCTTTTCTGAAATCAGTCTGTTCATCATTCATATAGAACAACAGTATTCCATTGCATTTACATGCCATAACACATGTGATTCCACAGTCATTCCACAAGTGATAGAAATCCCCTCAATCTCCAGTTCCTTGCCACTACAAAAAGGGCTACTACAAACAATTTTTACATATGAGGATTATTTTTCATCTTTTATGATCTCTTTGGAATACAAACTCATAAACTTCCCTATATTTACAAGGGGAATTGCTAACTTTCTAGTTAACCTGGTTTGCACTCTTTGTGCATTCTCAAGTATTGACTCTCTTTATCTTTTCCTACCCCTTCCTTTAATTGCCAAATCTCTGGTATCATCTCCGTTTCTTCAACTAAAAAATCACAACATTAGTGAAGGCCCTCATTAACTTTTGTCTATAAATTTGTAATAGCCTTTAAATTGGTCTGACTAGGTAAAAGAGGCCATTCTCTGCCTCATTTCTTAGCAAACCTTAATCATTTAATGACTTTTTCCTTAAACAAATTGAGACCTATTAAAGACCTTAGCTTAAAAAGGCCAAAGTCTCCCACTACATTCAGAGCAATCTCTACTTGTCCTCTTCTATATCTGCCACTAGACTCAGATGGCTTTGGATAAGAAAATGAGGCTGGTGACCTTGTACAGCCCTTCATTCCTCAAATCCAATTCACTTGCATGTCATGATATCACCTCCCTGATTTCATGGTCATCTTCAAGAACAAAGAACAACAACAACAGTTCTATTTCAGTAGCTTTTGAATTGGTCTCCCTGCCTCAAATCTTTTTCCTCTCTAATTTATCATGCACATGATCACCAAAGTGATTTTCCCATGTCATTCCCCTAATCAATAAACTACAGTGTCCCGCTATTGTCTTAAGAACCAAATACTAATTCTGCTTTATTACTTCCTCACAAGCTAACTTCTTCCTTTCATACATACATATGTATGTATGTATTTATGTATATACATCAATATGTATGTGCTTCACTCAATATATTCTATGATCTATACTGCTTTGCTGTTTCTGATATGAGAGTCCATCTCACATCTCCATGCCTTTGCAATGATCTCTTCCATTCCTGGAATTCTTTCCCTACTCAGTTCTTTCTATTAAAATTCTTACTTTCCTTCAAGATAGCTCAAATAGCATTTTCTACAAGAGACTTTTTCTGGTTCCTTCTCTGTCCCAACCCACACCCAGTTTCTATGAACTTATTTTTAATAGAGAGGTTAAACGATTTGCAGAGGTTCATAAAGTATGCATGTCTACAATAGAATTTGTCTTCCAGAATAGTTTCAAATCCCAAGCATGCCAAATTCAAATTTAAAAAATGATCTCTTCTCCTATATATATACTTAGAACAGCAAAAATTAACATTATGCTATACTGTATTTTTATTTATCTTGTTAATTATTTCTCAATTACATTTTAATTCAGTTCTGACTGCATTTGTTAGTTTTGTCAGCCAAGAGTTTGACAACCCTTTACTATACTTATCCTATGCTTCCTCTCCCACTTCATAATATGTATAAACACAAACACAATAAGAACTGTGAAGGTTGGCTATGGAGATAGAAAATTTTCTTCAAAGTAAGAGTAACAAGAAAAATTAATTTAAATATTTTTTTTTTAAAAAAGAAAGCAAGAGTGATGCAGATGGATTGAAGTATAAGGGCTTCTAGTTTAGGCATGTGCAGACATTTCCTGCCTGGTTTAGTTCAAGAAAGAACAAGTATGACTCATTGATGGGTTATGATCAAAAGTCTTCTATTAGGCTGCAAAGCTGGAAGAATTCATGACTCAAGTTGCTGAGAAAGAACAGTAAGGATTTATAAAAGGAGTGATTTTTCCTTTGTGGTTTTGAGAAAGCAAGACTACTTAGGATTTAAGTGTCCTTGAAAATAATATTACCAGAAGCCATAATGCTTATGCTTTAAACAGAGGATGTACTCAGTATCTCTTTACATCCATCTAAAATAAAGATCAAAATAAAAGTACTATAGCACTACCCAAGCCTTTACTTACGACCAGGGAGAGTTTTTGTGGAAATCCAATTTGAAGTATTGCCATAGCCAGCATTGGTGCTAGCAGCTACCTGAAATCGATACCATCGGAATTTCTTCAATCCATGTATGGTTTCTTCAAGAAGGTCAGGTTCATACAGGTAGTGATTTTGGCTTTGTTCGATGCACTCCTCAGAATCCCAGTCAATGCACTGTGGAGATCTTAATTGGATTGTAATCTTGTAGTTTCTAAAGTAGCCAAGAATAGCATCTGGTATAATCCATGTCAAAGTTACACTAGTTGATTGGATATCAGATAAAGTAACATTTCTGGGAGCACTGGGAACTAAGAAATCAAAGATAGGAAAAAAAAGTTATGAAGTCATTTGAATCACCAACCATTTATTAATTAACTGACAAAATCATTTAAAAAAAAAACAATCAAATGATTATATTTTAAAATGAAGAGATACAGTAAGGAGAGTGAGATTCAGATGCCATTTCCTAATTCTGGCAGTTGGCACTTCAATAGTTCCAAGATCTTATCAATGTGGCTATTGATTTCAGGGGAGCTGATCACAATTCATCCACATCTTCCCCTTTGAGAGATAATGCAATGCATTTGACTTCAAATGGACTAAGTCCTCTCTATTTAATATGTCTTAAGTTGAGAAGGTTCTAAGGTGAAATAAAAAAAAAAAAAGGAGCAACAATACCCAAAGAGTTATCAACTGAGACAAAAATGGTTTCTTTGCTTATATTGAACTAGAGATGACAGCCTTGGAGTGGGAAAATTCATCATATCTACTTCCAACACTATCAAGAGTTATTGTGCTAAATTATTAATAAACTCAAGTTTAAAATGGAAAGTTTTCAGGAGACTCTTTAGGTTGTTGGCAGACAAAAGAGTAGGAAATTAAGACACTGTGCACTGAATTATTATTTTAAACACTTGAAAATGATATGGTGAAAGGTTGCAAAATTTTATAATCAAATATGTTTCACCAAACAACATATGAAGAAGATACCAAATTTTCATTTTCTGAAAATGACCTTATATATCTCATTTTTCAATGTAGTGACAGATATAAACACATTTCATCAAATATTTGTAGGAAATATATTTTTGCTTTAAGTGATTTAAAATAAAAAGTTATAAGGATGATCACTAAGTAAGTCGAAGATAAAATTTTATAGCATGCTCATGCATCTTTTTAATAAATCATTATTGCTAGGAATATATAATTTTATATCTCATCTAATCTCTCAAGCATGTGGTTTTGTTCTTTATCAAACATTTTCATTTAGAATACGAACATCTATTTTAAACCCAGGGACTGACCCTATGTAGCTGATCAGTTAGATTCCCTGTATCTTTAAAAATAAACTTATTCTAATATTTTGATTACATCATCTTTATTTTCCTCTATTTCTCTTTGTGTCTCTGTGTCTCTGTCTCTGTCTCTGTCTCGCTCTCACTCTCTCCCTTTCTCTTTGTCTTTCTTCCTCTCCCCTATACTCCTTTTTCCTTCTGTACCCAAAGTGTCTGTTACTCCTCTATTATAGAGTATGAAAACAAGAGGAGGGAAGAGCCTTCACTTCAGGCTACATGATATGTTTTCACATTTGCAATGATTTTTACCCTTGTTTCCAACCTTTTAAAAAAAGGAGGGACAATTTTTAAAAAATCTCTTCTTTGGGACCAAGCTTGAATTCATGTGTTGTTTTTTATTGTTCTTTTTAATTATGCTGTTGCTCACATGTATATCGTACTTTTGGCTCTAATTACATCAGCCTGATCAATTTATGTATCTTTCCTGTGTCTCTCTGTATTCTTCACCTTCATCACTTTTTATGACGCAGCAAGATATCATTATATTAAAGTATAATAATTGTACTTGAATATACTACATGAAACTATTTGTTTAACATTGTTTTAAAATTTTTTTTTATTTTGAGACAACTTTCCCCTCCAAGATATTTGCTTTTATAAAAACTGCTCTTAGGGATATTTCCTTGGGTAGGGAGCCTTATTGATGCCATTGGATTCTCTGGGACAAAAGATATGAACATTTTATAGACTCCCTATATATCTGAAATACCTGATATATCTTGCCCTGAATAGAAATAATCTCTGCACATATGTACCTTTGCCTTGAAGCTCTAGATTTATAAGAAAGATGAAGTAAATAAAATCACACAGTAAATGAAATAATTCATTCAAACTACCTACTAAGGATGTAAAAAAGTTTAGAAAGTGGGTTTAAGAAAAATATCATCAAGACAGCTGTCAAATTTCATGCAAAAAGTATACATGTATCACAATATACATTTTATTAGCTAATGATGAAATGGATTAAAAATAGTGAATAATATTTGTAAAGTTATATATATATATATATATATATATATATATATATATATATATATATATATACAGAGAGAGAGAGAGAGAGAGAGAGAGAGACCACATTTAGCACCATAGTTAATTATATAGAGTAACACAGATAAATTTTATAGCTGTCAATGATTACTCCAGTTTCAGTCAATATTTTCATATATTTAAGCAGATACTTTCTTCATAACTTTTTTCTTTCTAAGCTATGCTTTTATTCCTACAGAAAATTGCTATTTGAGAAATTCCTCCTGCCAGTGCAAATCAATAATTAGCCTTAATTTGGAGCCTTAGAGAGTTTCCTAGAACACTGAAAGATTATGCAATTTGCCCCAGGTCCCATAGCACTTAGGTATCAATTGCAGAATGTGGACTCAAGTCTTCTAAGAGTCCAGAGTTTACTATCCACTATTCAATTCTGTCTCTTATATGTAACATTGAAAATCTTAAAGTACTAAATGAGTATTAGACACTCTTTGTCTTTTCTTTTCCAATAATAGAAATTATGAAGAGAGAAAAAGAATGATCTCCATCAGTTTTTATTTGTTTAAGCCAAAATTTGACAATATCTGGCTTCATATAGATCCCTAATTCTTTCTTAATTTGAACTGCTGAATTTCTGGAAGGAATTTTAAAACCATACAAACAATATAAAGACTTCAGAGCATAAAAGTGAATAGCTATGTAGATATTAGGTGATTTTTAGGTAAATACTCTTTTACAAATTCCTCTCTTCAAATAAATTAATGTTAAGACTATCCCAGGATTTAGTCTTTAGAAAAACTTGAAAATAAATGATGCCTATATTTATTTATTTATTGTTCATTGCTAAATTCTGTAGGGATTATAAAGGCAGCCATTATGTCCATCATAATAATATTTGTTATTAAACATAATGTTATAACAGCTTAAACTTATTACATATTTCACCTGCTAGACCCTCTTTGTGGGGGAGGGGCTTGCTTTTTTACAATTTTGTTCCCCAGCACCACCTAGCACAGAACCTTCATAGATAGACAGATAGACAGAAATAAATAGTCAATTCTCAGTATTCAATTTAACTTTAGCGACTTCTGGAATTCATTTTTACTTTCAAACTCTTGGCCATTCCTGGTTATACATGATTGAGAAAAAAAAAAGTGAGGGCACAATGTAAACAAGTGTGTAGAGTGGCTAGTATCTTACTAGGTCCTTCACTAGTCTTCTTCACACTAACATTTTAGTGTAAAGAGCCTCTCATGAATTCAGAGTGTCAGAGACCCCATCAGTTTTGGTGTCTGCTGACAACAGCTACTAAAATCCCAGAATTCAACCCTTGGTTTTCAGAAGGCAGACAAAATAGAGAAGTTTATAATAGTATAATATTATCTGAAATAAATTATTGAAATATTAGCACAAAAATCAGAGAATTCTTGGAAACTACAAGTGAACAATTTTTTTGTGTTACTGATTTTATTCTGTGTTCTGCATTTTATAAAATATTTCATGGTTATTGTTAGGAAAGGCGCATATTATGAGAATTAATGTTTTATAAAAATTGTGTGTAGAACAGCATATTTTCAGCCAGCTCTAGTGAGAAATTAGAGTTTTTGGTGGTTACAGAAATTTAACCCCCTATTTTTCATAAGTTCATTGTATCAATTTTCATGTTTTTTACTTTTCTTCCATTTTCTAGGAATGTTACCCCTGCAAAAGACTATCAATAATCTATGATTTTTGTCCATGTGGGAAATTTCTTTTTCCACTATATAACCCAATATGTTAATAATTGAGTATCACAGAATCACAAAAAAATTCAGAATCAGAAAAGACCTCAGCAGTTATCTAATCTGACTTATACTATGCACCTGACCAATGATCGGCCAATGTTTGAATATTGTCATCCAGAAGAAAGCCATTAATTCTCTATAACTTGTATGATTTTTAGATAGCTCTAATCCAAGAGCTATCTTATAAACTGCAGAAAGAAGATGAGGCTGCATTAATATGTGGACGCTCTTTATGCCATAGATCCCACCTCTATCCTAGCTAATTTTAAAAATTATTTCCTCCACATATTTGTCAAAATTTATCTCTGCAACTTTTACTCATTGCTCATAATTTTACCCTCTAGCATCAAACAGACCAAGTCTAATCTTCCATATGACAACTCTTCAAATATTTGAAGACTGCTACTGTGTCCCAGTCTTTTTTTTCCAGACTGAAGATTCCCAGGTCTTTCAACTATTTCTCATATGCCACATATCTTCACTAGAATGGACATTCATCCTTCTATTAATTTTCCTTTGATAGTCTCCAGATAGTCAATTGTGGATCTCAGAATGGAACATTATACACCATATATAATCAAATAGTATAACCAGGGCAAAACACAGCAGTGCTATCAGTGTAAGCAGGCAAAGGGAAGAGTGGATAGATTGGACTGGGACTGGAGTCCACAAAACCTTAGTTCAAATTCAGCCTTAGATACATAAGTATCTTTGATATATATATATGTATACTTATATCTAAGTAGCTGTGAAAGAGACTATAACTTAGTCTCTACACAATTCAGTTTCTTCATCTGTAAAATAAGAGTAAAATAGCATCTATCCTCCAAGACAGTTGTGAGAAAAAATAAGAAAATATTTGTAAAGTGCTTTGCAAATGTTAAAGTGCTATTTAAATGCTAGCTATCATTATCACTATATCATGATACTCTTTTTGAAAAACAAGATCAAATCTGTTCTTTTAGCCTACCATATCAAACTGTTGATTCCTGCTGAGCTTGCAATTCATTAATCCTTCCAGATATTATTCACACAAAATTAACTATTAACTTTAATTGATATTTAATGTCATAGTAGTGAAATTACTCTTCAAATCCCTATGACATATTTATTAGTATTAGCTTGACTCAAATCTTGCACAATATTACAGCTTGTCCAGACTTTTGGGATCCTAATTCTGCATAAGGATAAGTCTCACAGAGCTATTTCAAACCCAAAGTGGATTTCCTATGGTCACAAAGCTAATATGTAAGATACAGGATTTTAATTTTTGCTTTTCTGACTGGCCTTCTATCTATTTACCAGAAACTTATATTGAACAGAAAATATAGTTATACAGCATTTCATAGAGATGAACCATTATTTCATTTGATTCTTCCAGTAAGGAAGGCAATTAAATGGATACACACTTCCTTACTTAAATCCAATTCACTTGCATGTCATGGAAAACCCTCCCTGATGCCATGGTCCTCTTCAAGAATGAAGGCTAAACAACAGCAAAAGTGACAAAAGCCTACACTCAGATCCTGTATCTCCTGGTACTAGGTTTAGGTTCAGTTTGGGGACAGAATGAGGAACTATTTAGTCACTGAGTACTTAGCAAAAGGAGGTTTACTTCATTCATCTGAACTGTATGTCAACTCAAACCTGGAACAAAAAGAACTGGGAGGCAAAAGTCCTTTCAAACATAGGAAGGGTACATAATAGCCCTTGATTTAAATTGGTGTGAATCCCTTCTTCCCTATATGAAAACATATCTGGTCAAGAGAGAAGAGTGTAATGATCTTAGAATATTAACCTACAACTAGATGGTATAGTGGATAAACTGCTAAAATACTTGACCTGAGCTCAAAGTCTCGCCTCAGACATTAGCTATGTAAACCTTAACTTGCCTCGGTTTCCTCACCTGTAAAATAGAGATAATAATTTATTTTCTAATACTTCTTGTGAGGATCAAATAATATAATAGTTATAAATGTTCTGCAAACTTGAAAACATTATATAAATGCTAGCTGTCATAGTGATTATTATTCATGTAGGAGAGAATTTTTATGCCTCAGAGTAATTAGAAAGCCTCATTAACAGCTAAAAGCTACCAGAAAACAAATAAAGGAAGTGAAGTTTGAGTCTTGCCTCTCCTGAGACTAATCAAGTCCTGAGTTTGTTGCATTTTATGAATAATTTAGTCTAACTATGCATTTGTGATTGACAGGAGGGTACTTTGGTAGACACTCTTATCACACAATCCAAGTCATCACACAATCACTATTCTCAAGGAGCTTACAATCTAATGGGAAATAGGTCTACATATCATAAACTCAAGAATAATCCAACACAGTGCTGTGGGAATTAGGCAGTGGATGCAATTACTACTTGCTGTGGCATTCAGGGAAGGTTTCATAGGGGAGGTGACATCTGATCAGAACCCTGAATAGGTTGGGCTGGGAAGAGGGAACATTCTGGGGTATATGAACTTATCCTTTTTTAATACTTTAACCAAGTCAAATAGGTTTCAGAATAATAGTTTAAGAAAGAATCATCTTTTAGCATATTCTGGGATATTAAATTAATATATGATTTTTAAGGAATTTTAGAAAAGCAAACTATAAATATAAGAAATTATGAGTGGTATAGTGTCACATGCACTGATATTACTCATTGACTTAAATTCTTCCATAGCTTGAATTGCTATCCAGTTGTGATCTGGTACATTTGGAAAGTTCTTTTGAAATGGCCTCTGAGGATTAAGGAAACTATTTTAGAGCTAGAAAATGCTGTAAATATTCCTGTATTCTTCAGTTTGGTCCATTCACATGATTCTTCAAAAATAATGTTTTGTGCTGTAGTTATTTCTGTATAGGTTTATTTCCCCTTCTCTATACTATATGCTCCTTGAGGTCATAATCATAAGATCATCATCTGGCCTTACTCCCTCATTTTACAAAAGAGAAAATTTATGAAAAAGTGACACAATGGATAGAGTGCCAAGCCTAGAACCAGGAAGATTCATGTGCCTGAGTTCAAATCTGGCCCCAGACATTTCTTAATAACTGTGGACCTGGACAAATCATTTTTACCCTGTTTGCCTCAATTTCCTCATCTGTAAAAAGAGTTGGAGAAGAAATGGAAAACCTCTTGAGTATCTTTTCCAAGAAAACCCGAAAAGGGCTCACAGGGTCAGATATAACTCACAACACAGAAAGTTGTTACTTGTTATTTGAAATTTGGAAATTTAAAAAAAAAAAGCTTTCTATTTAAAATATTTCTACCACCAGAATTGAGAAAAATTTTCTAAGTATTGTCCTTCTGATAACTATCAATAAGTCAGATTGCTACCATAGCTTATGTTAAACCTGCATTTTTTTTTTGTAAATGCTCCCCATAACCTCTCCTTTTTAGAATACTTACCTTCTCAGCTAAGGCTCAGCTTACTTATCATTCAGTTCTAATTCTCTTATACCTTAAATCTTCTTAAAGTATTTTAAACACCTCCTTTACTGCCATCATACCTCACCTCATATTGTTACTGTGTCCACATATAGCCCCATTTCCAGATTTCCCAGGATAATGTAAGTTTAAGGTTTATCTTTATATTCCCAGCATATAGTACAGTACTTGGCATCTGATGTATGTTTAATACATGTGGAATTGAATTTTAGGCTCACACAGAGAAGAAAAGGAATGATTTAGATCAGAGTTACATGTCTTTAATTGACCTACCCCATTTAAGAAAATCAAAGTGGAACTGAGAAAATATCTGTATAATTGAGGATATTGAATACATTTGACTAAAATACTCAGACAATAGGGGGAAAGCATTTATTTGATATAAATTATGTCAATAACCACAAAATTTAGAACTGGAATGAAATCTGCAGAACATTTCATCCAATGTACTAATTTTACAATCAAATAGTCTCAGAGAGATTAAGGAATCCATCGATGGATATAAAGGTAATGAGGGGCAGAGTCAGGATTTGAATCCTGACCCTACAACTCCAAATATAGTTTTCTCTGTCTGCTTTGGATTGCATATGTCCAGTTTTATTTAAATAGCCCTTTTCAAGTTTGAATTGGCTAATGTATAATTCACATATACCTGTTGGATATTTTTAAAAGGATTAAACAGAAATAAGTTCAGGGACAAAATAATGTCACCATTCCATGGGCAATTAGAAGTAGCTAGCAGTAACCTCCCCTTATAAAACATCTTCAGCTTTGATGAACTGCATGTTAAGTCAGCCTATTTCAAGACAACTGCCCTATTGGGTTACAGATACAAACAGGATTATACTCACTTTAGCATGGAGAATCGGATTTCCATTCTTCAAGAATGACTAAAAAAACCCAAACTTTTTGTCCCCACAGATGGTCCTAATTTGAACACATCATTCCATGCTTCCTTGAGTAATCATGCAGCTTGCATAGATTCTCGAAACATGACTGGACTATGATGAAGTGATCAACATCTACTGCTAAAGCATTCAGCAATCTTTTTATTCATAAATTATTCTTTTGGCTGAAATGCTCTCATCCCATTTGAATTAAAGATTCATACTGTAATCTACATAGAATTGATCATGTTTTTTTTTTTTATTGTATGAGGTCATTTCATAACTCTTCCATGGTTTCCCCAAACTCTTAAAATAGGGGTTCTTAATCTATTTTTTGCTTTGGACCCTTCTGCTTATCTAATAAAATCTGTAGTTCCCTTCTCAAAGTGATGTTTTAGTTTTTAAAATGAAAGTTTTAATATTATAAATCAATTATATTGAAGTATAGTTATGAAAAAAAAAATATATATATATGATTTCATTTCAAGAATCCCAAATTAAGAACTCCCATCTTAGACAAAGAAAAAGGATACAAAATATAATTACATTCCATTTCCACTTTCAGAGGGACACTGTGGCCTTGCAATGAAAAAGGTTGAATTTTAAAATACTGTACTGTACTATGTACTAGGCACTGGAAATTCAGAAACAAAAATAAAACAGTTCCTGCCCTTTAAGAGTTTATTCTTCATTCAGGAAAATTCAAATTACTCATACTCATGAATCATTTTTAGTAGTGGTTTTCTTTCTGGAACATGGATATTTTACCAGTGAGATAACATATTGTTATATAAGCATATATAAATTAACATGTGCATCTTTTGATATTTATAGAATGGATTGTATAAGATTTGTAAAGCAAATTTCTACATATGAAATTATTTCCTCCTAATTTTAATAAAAAGAGTGAGCTTTAAGTTTTGCAAAAATATTTGTATGGATGATCTCATTTGAGTTTCACAACAAACATATAAAATAGGGAAGAAAAATAGAGGTTCAGAAAGTTTAAATGAATTTCTGAGAGTCACAAGCATATGAGTGGTATTTAAATGCTGAGGGTATGATTTGAATCCAATCTTCCCAACTCCAATTTAAGCATACTGAACATACTGCTGCCTTTTTTGGACTTTCAGTTAACTAGTCAATCATTCAAATTACTACTGATTCTACTGATGGCTAAGAAAGGCAAAAGAAATAGATATACCTTTTCTTAAGAAGCATGGACATCATATCTCCCCAAGTATTGATATTACTCTGTGAAGATTACTACTAGATCCCAAATTCTATTGATGACCTCAACTAGGTTGCCCAGATAGAATGGCCTTGCCCATGACTAGAACTAGATTTCATTTCTATTCAACATGAGATCATATTGAAGGATTTATATTATTATGTCCCTTCCTCACTAAAAATTTGGTATCATTTTAAAGTATCTTTTAACATTTAGACACCTTTTTCCTTCCTTTATTGTTTCCACTATTCATCATTGATTATAATTGATATCCTAATTAACTAACTTAAAAAAAAAGCTTCACACTTGGTCATAGACACCAGATCTCGCTTTCAGGTTTAACTATCTTGATCACAAGTGTCAGGAGGACAGCATAATATTTCCTTATGATTCAAGAGGGTAATAATTCCACATCTTCCTCAGATAGCTATTTGCTTTCTATTGGGATTTTCAACTTTACCTACATCTTGTTTCTTGTCTCCTTGAGGAAGGAATCAAGGGGCATCTGTTGCATCTTGCTCTAATTTGTGCCAACATTTTAGGGGGCTTATATGGGATCAAATATTTGATAACCAGTGACATCAGACATAGGCAAACAATGTCCTTTTTAGGACATGTAAAATGTCCCTTTTAGGACATGCATAAACTCACAAAAGAAAAGCCTCATGGTCCAAACAAAGACATTTTGGAATATTTCTTATGAAAGAGATGAAGGTGGGGAAGCACATGTTTCAATTTTCATTTCCCTAATACATGATGGTTTAGAGTATTTCTTCATATGACTATAGACAGCTTTGATTTGTTTGTCTGAAAACATTTTGTTCATATTCTTTGGCCATATATCAGTTGAGGAATGACTTGTGTCCTTTTAAATTTGACTCACTTTTCCATATGTTTGAGAAATAATTCCTTTATCTCAAACACTTGCTGTAAAAATTATTTTCCAGCTTTCTATTCTCCTAATTTTGGCTGCATTGGTTTTATTTATGCAAAACCTTTTTAGCATAATCAAAAGTAATCATTATATGTCATGTAATGCTTGGTATCTCTTGTTTGGTCATAAATTATTTCCTTATCAATAGACTATCAATATTTCCTTATCAATATTTCCTTATCAATAGACTATGTCTAAATCATGTACACATTCTTACTTTATCTTGGTATATGGTATAAGATAGTTATATCTTCTAGTTTTTCCAAACTGTTTTCCAGTTTTCCTAGAAGTTTTTTGTCAAATTGTGACTTTTTATCACAACAGTTTGATTCTTTAAGTTTTTCAAAGACTAGTCATTTACTATGTTTATTATATACCTAATGTTTTCCCCTAATCCACCATTCTGCTGCTTAGCCAGATAGTTTTGATGCTTAGCACTTTATAATACAGTTTGAGTAGGTATATTTGTAAAAAATAAGAAAAAAAAGAATATGAGGAGGAACCTTATAAATAAGTCTTCAGACCACAGCTAGAGGAAAAAAGGTCAATCAGTGACTGGCCATGGGAAATTTTGCTGTTGAAAATTAAACCTTCAAGTTCATTAGTTCTCTTTCCTCCTGGTTGAGCAAGGAGCTAGCTGTAGTTCTCTCCTTGACACAAACTTACAGAAGCAGACAAGGACTATCACATTTATGGGGAAAGAGGAGAATAGAAAAGATTCTTCCTCAGTCTATCTGACTGATTTCCCAACTTTGATCTTAAGTCAGGGGAATGCTAGATTGTGCTCATGATTGGCCATTGAGGTCCTAGTTATACAAACATTGAACATGGAAATTTACAGAAAACAGAGTAAGAATTTGGTATAATTGAAGAGGTAGGTTCAGAATAGAGTAGAGATTTTAAATAGTGAGAGGGGCACAGATTTAGCACCGAGGCATATGATGTGTCTCAAAGAGAAAACAATAGAGAAAATAGTTTTGCTTCAGCATGTAGTACAGTGACTGGCATAGAGTAAATTCATAATAAATGTTTGATTATCACACAATGCAAAAAGAAAACTGGCACACTATCTCCCTCTATTAAGTACATAAATTCCAGAATGTTCAAATAATGTTTCAATCTGAATGACTTCCTACATGCTGTACTCTTATGATGTTAAGATCAGCATTTTTCTAGTTCTCAGTTCTTATTATTGATTCTGTTTTTTACTTTGTTCTTTACTTGAGCTTTGCACCTCCAAATCTTGCTTCTTTAGAGACTCAAACTCCTTCACTTATGAGGATTTATTTTTTTTTCATCACTGTTATGGATGTTTTCCCTTCTTCCATCACTAAGTCTTTTTGCATACTGAGCTACTCATATATATTCTACTCTGCTACTTGCTTCTAGAATGACCTTTCTCCACCAAATAGTCTTCCTCTAGCTCTCAGTACACTAGAGTGCTGGAAGATTGCTGGAAAACATCTCAGCTTTCTAGCAATCCATTCCTTCTTCCAACATCCATTTAGAATCATCACCTTGAGGTTCTGAAGTACAGATCCCTAGCAGGATTCGAAACCCTCTTTTCTGATCTAAAATTTGGTATGATGTCAAAAGTATGACCTGGATTCAAATATTGAATTTGATACCTATTACCTATGTGAACTTAGGCAAATAACCTTACTGAGCCTCAATTTTCTGATATGTAAAATAAGAATGGTGGACAAGATTATTTCTTTTAGCACTGAGTTCATAATGCTATGAAACCACAGCTTCCTTCTTTAGCTTTGTTTTAGGAAGAGAAGAGGCACAGGGGAAGGGGGAAGGAGGCAGGGATAGAAAGAGAGGGTACAGAGAAAGAAAAGAGAGTAAAAGAGACAGAGAGAGGGGTGGAAGTATGTGTGTATCTGTGTGTGTGTGTGTGTGTGTGTGTGTGTGCGTGTGCGCATATAGGATATTTTGGTCTCCCCCATTCTGAGCCTAGGATGAGGGAGAGGTGCCTCCAAACACAGAGGCAACATTGCCAGTATCAGTACACCAACACTCTTTGATTTGGCCTTTGATAACAAAAACAGAAGTCTGGGAAAGCTCTAAAATCTCAGTCCTGGGGACTGGAAACTTCTAACTGACCCTTTCTACCAGTGCTGCTTCCCAGTACCATAACCAGCTCCAAAAGCCCTTGTAAGCTAAAGAGTCCCAAGGTCCACACACATGTACGGTTCTGCATACAATAGTACCAATTCTGGCCTCCTTGCCTATATCAAGTGGCCTGCAGTCACATGGGCTCTGGAATAAGTATTTAATTAATTGATTTCCATTTTTTCCTGAAGTGCAAATAGGACAGAATTCCATGTATATATCCTGGAAAAAGCTATTACTTAATGAATTCCCAAATGAGAATCTGGAGATACCAGACTTACCAAAGATTCTATACTACTCTTTCCAATATCTTTGGACTGGGTACAGGGATTGGAGAAAGAGGGAATTGTAACTGTATTTTAATTGTAAGTTATTTTGAGAGTCTTCCCAATAATATCTTCTGTCAGTGTTAATTAAACACTTAATGTCATTGAACTAGTCCACTTAAACTTGACACTGGCTACATGATATATATTTTACTTATTTAGAGATTACTAAGGTCAGAACTGAGCCAGTCATGTATGTACAATTGCCATGCCTTGGTCATTGGCAGTGAAATCCAGTTTACTGCCTCTGCAGTATATTCTACCTCTTGTGCAACCTTAATAACAGAATTAGCTTTTTTTTTTTTTTAATGGATAATCTTCTTCCCTTTTATACTTCAAACTGTCTTTGAGAGAAAAGTATTTCTTCATTACTTTTAATCACCAGTTCTAGTTTTGTCCTCTGAAATGAATCTAATATCTATTTAGCCTCATTCCTTTTCAGATCTCAGAAAACAATTTTATCACACCACCTCTCCATACATGTTCTTTTTTTCTAAGTTAACTGATAAGTTTTTTCAACCCACTGATTATCTACCTTAGTAATACTGAAAAAATTTATCTATGTCCCTCTTAAAATTTGAAGTCTCAAATGATCACAGTACTTTAAGAATCATACCTGTGCTCTATTCTCATTACTATGGTGAGATCAAATTAGCTCTGTTCACAACATCATACCATTGTCTCATATTAACCTTTCCGTCAAATAAAACTTCAGGTCTTTTCCATGTGGACTACATATTAGCTATGTCTCTCCCAATCTTGCATTCATTCAGTTGATTTTTGAATGAAAAAACAAGATTACATATCAAATCTTTATTAAATTTTGACCCAACTTTTCCCTATAATTCCAATCTGCCAAGATATTCTTCAAATATAGAATATATATTATATCTGTTGGTTTAAATTTAAGTAAGAAGCCTGCAGCATCCCTCAGAGACATTCTGAGTCTATCCAATTGTATTATCATCCAGGCTAAATTTCTTCATCTTATTAACATGGGAATGATAAAGGAAGTAATTCTACTACATTCCTTCATGAAAACTAGTCTTTGAAAATGCTTGGCCATTTAGAATTCTATAAAGACAAAAATAAATTGATATATTGTAATTTATCCAAATTCATGTTAGTTCCTGTTGATTACTGATGCCTCCCCCTCTAAGTTATTATAAACCATTCATGTATTCCATGATCTATTCCAGAATCCCGCAGGAGATCAGAAATTGATATAGGTCAAAATGAAAAATGTTCAAAGTGGTAAAAAGAGACTTAGGTGAACATCTTACTATGGAAGACAGGGTCTCAAGGAAAAGAGGATGATCTCTACTGTTCATTATAGAACCAATTCTGCTTTACTGTTCAAAAATATTTTGAACTCCAGTTGCAATAATGAAAAAATGAGAATTCTTAACTTAAGAGTTAAAAGGGAAACCATAGATAATTTATTCCAAATAAAATCTGAACAGAAAACTTCTCTTTGACCTCTTATAACCATTCATCTTGAAGACTTGAAAAAATATTCAAAGTAAGTCACTAGAAAAATATGAAATTGAAAAAATATGAAAAATTATGAAGCTGTAAGATATAGGAAGAAGAGGTATGATATTAACAATAGTGGAATTAATCAAAGGCCATTGGTTTGTATCCTAGGAAGATGGATCTATCTAGAATCAGAACGAATTTTAGAATTCAGTCCAATTCTATCAGTTTACAGATGAGCAGGCTGAAGCTCAGGAAAGTTCAAAGCCACACAATTACTTAGAATTCAGAGGCAATACTACTTATACTGTATATTACTATGGGTACTGAACTGACACTAGAGTCATGTGGAAAAAACACTGTAGAATATATCCTTAAAATGTAAGAGATGGAAGAATTTTTTTATGTCATACATTATAGACTATCCATGAAATATCTGCAACTGATCTCTAAGTTCTGGGAAAGAGCACAAAACAAATCACCCTCGATAGTTAATTATGTGCCCAAATTCCTTAATTCTCTTAGGATACACAAGCAAACAAACAAAAAACACCCATTACATAGAGGAGTGACATATATGTTTGGCCACTTCTTTTTACAGTAAACAAGATTAACAAAAGGCTATACCTATACCCAGTCTTTTCTGAGAGCAATCTTTAGACAAGGGAGAATTTAATGCAGTTTTTCTTTCAGAGTAGAAAGGAAACAAAAAAGCTGCTGAACACCCTGGAAGCTAGCCTGGCTAACAATGCCTGAATGCTTTGGAAACAACAGCTGCTAGGCCTTGCACGTCCCTGGACCACTATGTCAAGTAATTCAGGTATAATAGTTCTGTCATCTCATTAATGTTATGAAGAGAGAGAGAGACAGGAGCAGACAGAAAGAGAGTGAGGAGAGGAAAAAGAGGGAGAGGGAGAGAGAGAGAAAGAGAGTGAGGGAGGAAGACAGAGGAAAGAAAGAAGACAGGAAAGAGAAAAGGAAGAAAAAAGGAAGGAAGAAAGGAAGGAAGGAAGGAAGGAAGGAAGGAAGGAAGGAAGGAAGGAAGGAAGGAAGGAAGGAAGGAAGGAAGAAACAGTGCCCCATGTAGTTTCCATTGCTTCTTAATGGAGGCTAGTGAATAATTTTCTATCAAATAAGAAAACTATTTTCATATAATATTCCTTGTACTGTGGTTTAATTCAAAGAACATTGGCTCTTGGAGACAGGCAGAATATCTGGATTTAATAGTACCTTTGTAACATGGGCTTCTCTATATTAGTTGTCTAACCAGTAAATTGAGGGTGCTGGATAGGTAGTTTTGGAGTTCCCTACCAAATATAAATGCAGAGTGGGAAGCATATATGAAGGGCTTATTGTATTCCTGGACTATGCTTAGTACTGAGCTCACAAATATAAAGTACAATTCATATCCTTGAGAAGTTTACATCCTAATGAAGGACAGAGATGGGGCAGACCAACAGAAAGAACTTGTTTACGGGAGTGGTAGCCAGGGAGAAATACTCTGGATTGAAAAGTAATTGCAATATTTAATAGTGAGTAGAGCCATAGGGTTGCAGACTGACAGATTGATATGATCATGGTTCCAAAGGGAAAAAGTAGGAAGTTCAGAAGAGGAGGCAAAGAGTCACATGATGTCTACTGAGATGACCAATAAAGGTAAGTGTAGTGTGGCTGAAATCTGGGTCTAGGTAGAGTGGAGGGCAATCCTATGCTATTGCCAGTTGTCTTGATGTTGGTCTTGTCTTTGGATTTTGATGATGCTGTAAGAGAAAGTGGAGCTGACAAGGTCATACAGCTCTGCCTCACTGAAATCCAATTCATGCGCAAGTCAAGACATCACCCCATGATTACACTGGAACTCTTCAAAAATTAAGGACAAACAAGAAGAAGATAGATGGATAACAAGCAGTTACCAATCAGAAGCACAAAACATTAAGTCTAGTAGGGATTGTATTCTGGTCTAACTGACATAGTTGTTCTTGAGGAAATGGCAGTAGATAAAGATAGATCTACATTTAAACAATTTATACAGGTTTCTATGAATAATTTCCTCTTTTAAGTATCTCTGTAAGCCATCTATTTAATGATATGTTTCAGAATTTTGCTAATGCATCAACAACAAAAATCAATAAATATTTTTAAGCATCTATTATGTGCTAACCACTGTGCTAATTGCTAAAGATATGAAAAAAGGCAAAAGGCAGGTTAGATTAGCAATCTAATGAAAACAAATATATACAAATATATGTATATACATATATATGTATACAAAGCAAGCTACCTAAAGCATAAATATGATATAATTGATAAAGGCAAAATACTGGAATTGAGAGGGATTAGGGAAGGCTGCCTATATTAGTTAGGGTTTGAATATTTGGCCTAGGTTTACATGCTGATGGACCAGCTTTATAAGTCATCTATTTAAATGCATAGCAGAGTCTGAACAATAGATATTTTGTATCCATGTGATTTTTCTGGTATCATTAGGCAGAAGTCTTTTGACTGATTATGGATCTCATTTAAAACACTTTCTAGTGTTCCAGTGCTTGATGTAATCAGCACAATAACATTTGGAAATAGGAGAATCTGCATAACTTCTCCATCTGTACAGAATTTGTCTGAAATTTGAAATTGTCTGGCAATGGTAAGTTTCTTTTGTAACAATATGCTTTATGCCTTGATTGATATTATTAATTAAAGCATCATTGGCCAAAATAAAAGTATTAAAAGTTTCTATATGAAGTTGCTATATGTAAGGGTGATACTTTGGCAATAATAATTATAATAAATTACATCATATAATAATGTAAGTATATTTTAATATAAGTAATGTTATAATAAATAAATGATAAATAAATAATAATTAACTAATAATAAATAGTGAGCAAAAATATAGTTTTTTTAAGACTTGCAAAGTGCTTTACACATATTATTTCATTTGATCTTCACAATTCTGGGAGATAGGGTATTTTTTATTTCATTTTACAGATGAGAAAACTAAGGCTGACAGATAATGTGACTTGCTCAGGCTCATACACCTAAGTATATTTGGATTCAGCTCTTTTTAATTGAAGATTCATCACCCTATTGTGTCATCTAATTTATTTGCTAGGAAACATTTAAGTTATTCTTTTGTCCAGTTATTTCTTTTTAAAGTAAATATGCTATAAACACAATGGGAACCTATATTGTTTATATCTTTTAATCCAAATGGATGGTTATAAAGCTATGATCTGCCACAAATTAATAGTAACAGAATTGGAAATTCTTATACCTTCAATGAGGATGGCCTTGAATGAGTGCAAATGAATCTCACAAAAATTTTGCCAAGTGAAAGGAAGCAAAAGAATAAGTAATTATTAACAATTTCTTAGTTTTCTTGCTTTGATACTATGTTTCATAATGTTTTACCATCTCTAACCCTCTCTAGGAGTTTACAAATGGAATTGTAACCTAAACAACTATTGCCTTTGAATGCCACGTGTTTCCATTTGGCAAGGAGACCAAGTGTCTACTGGCTGAGCTAGTTTTCAGGGTTTTTGACTTCTTCATTATGATCATTGATTTGCATAAGTTAAACTAGTATAGGAAATGACAGTCCATGTTAATATTTAGCTTTTATCCATTTTTTTCATTTTGCTGCTCTTATTTTTGATTTAAACATGTCTCAATTGCACATTTTCTTCATATTTATTAATTCTTTCAATCTGATACAGATTTTGATTTTTTTTAATAAGTTAGTGGTCCTACTAGACAGAGATGGCTGCTACAAAAATGATTCCTACTATGGTAATACTAAAATATAATTAATTTTTGGGTAATATATTAATTGGTATTTTTGTGTCCAATTTTGATTAGTTTAATTTCCTCTGTAACAATATTGGCCCTTAAATTGCAATTATCTTCATAGTTCCTTTTTTTGCAAATGCTTAGCATGAACACTGAAATACAAGAAGATCAAGGGATCAAGGAAAAAAATCAATTTCATAATACATTTTGTTTCCTTTTGATCCAAAACAAAAACAAATCCTTTATGTGTATCTCAGGGAAAATTTTTGATTAATCTTTATATTATGCTATAATTTCCTTTAATTCTGTGGTTCCATGAAAATGTCAGAATTGACACATATCAATTCCTCTAGTAGTGGATTTATTTGTTGTTCATTTGATAAGTATCTAACATTTAAAGGACCACTAGGTAATTAATGTTAACAGACAAAAGTATGTAATTCTTAGACTCCTTAGTCTCCTCCCAGTATTGAAGAGGTAAAATGACTGTGAACTATTCTTTATTGTTAGTTATTTTAGAATTATCATGATCAAAGAATTTGTCACCAAATGACCAGCTTACTAATGATATACTTCTCTGTACTTAGGGTAGTTTTCAGAGAAAATAATCTGTTTCCAGGATTATAATTCAAATTTTTCTAGAACTTAAGAGAATTTGTACTCAGCTAGCAAAGATTTTAAAAACTCAATCTTACTAATGTGAGATTCAAACATATAAAACTATATATAATAAGTATTATTATATATAGTTTTATAATATGTATTATCTACTCTATAATATAATTTCATATCCATGCATTAATTATATTATGTACTATATTATAACATGAATATTTATATATATATATATATGTAGGTGTTTGATCCATTTCCTATTCCAATTAATATAATTATAGAAGGCCCAAACACCTCAAATGAGTCAATCAATACAAAAGTATAAACTAGATATGAATAAGCCCTTATATTAATTAAAAATATTTTAGCATGAGCATGTATACCTCAGAAATTGTTCAACAATTGTTTTACTGAAATTTAAAGTCATTTTTAGACTTAAAAAAGTAAAGGAGAAGATGATAACAATGCAGATTAAACTTTAAAAGTATATTATATACACATTGATTTTCTAGAAAGACAATTATTAAATATTTATCAGCACATCTACAATTCTAATACTGATAGGATTATAGATCCATCAATGGCTCAAAATGAGTGTCCATAAAAAGGGAGGTGATAGTCCTGCTATATTTTGTTTGGGTGAGATAATTTCTGAAGGTTTGTTCAGTCCAGGGCACTACAATTTGAGAAGCTCACTGATAAACCAGAAGAATTCAGAGAACTTCAATCACACAAGAATTGGCTGAAAGAATAATTTATACTGGAAAATAAAGAAGATTTAAGACCAGAATTTCTCCAAAATATTATTTGACTTTTATTTTTATTTGAAGCGTTGGGCTTTGAAATTGATAATTCTCTGCATATCATAGGTTAGGGACTGGACCTGTGATTATATTGATATAGAGAACTCTGAAATGAATCCCATAATTATATATCATCGAATTAATTAATAGATCACTCCTCCCTTGCTATTCTCCCACCATGAACTTGTGCTTTCTGATTAGGTACCTGGAGAAGCTTCTATATTAATCAACTCATATTTTTTTATAAATGACAAACAACTTTTCTAATGCCACAAAAAATTAATCTTTACATATTATACATACGTGGTAAAAATCTGTTAAAATTTTGGCTTCTTCACATTTCCTCTCCCCACCTCAAAGTTTATTGTAGAACTTCTTAATCTCAAAATAAAACCTAGAGTTTTTGGTCAGATTCTAAACTTGAGTAGAATTAAATGTATTGTACACAGTTTTACTGCTATCAATTAATTTTTAAAATATTCCTTAATAAACATAATCATTCTACATTTCAGACAGCTAATCAAGTCCAGAAGAAGTTTTCACTATTTGTGTAAATTGTTTAGGTTTCATAATCTCTTTATTAAGAACAATTCCAGATTCAGACTCTGTTTCATATTATCTCAGTAAGAAGGCTGCCAGTGATAAAGCAAGAAGATTTTTTTGTGGGAGAAGGGAGGGAGAAATAGAGAGAAAAATAGAGATAGAGAGACAGATACAGAAACTGATATTGAGACAGAAAGACAAAGACAGAAAGGGGGAGAGAGAGAGAGAGAGAGAAAGAGAGAGAGAGAGAGAGAGAGAGAGAGAGAGAGAGAGAGAGAGAGAGAGAGAGAGAGAGAGAGAGAGAGAGAGAGAGAGAGAGAGAGAGAGACCGAGACAGTGATAGGTAGACAGACAGAGACAGAGAGATAGAGACACAAAAAAAAGACAGAGACAGAGACAGAGAGAAATCGAGACAGAGAGAGACAGAAACTACAGTAAAACAAAATAAAAATCCAGAAAAAAGGATAGGGTCTTGTTGATGTGTGGAGGCTGTTATGGAAAGTGTTGGCTGCAGCTGCGCAAGAATGGAAGAGAGGGTAATAGGATATGCCCTAGTTCCTAAATAAGCTAATAATAATAATAAAAAAAAGTCAGCCTACAGAACAGCTGGTTTTAGCTGGAGTTGGGATGAAGAGAACAGTGGCAGTCTCTGAGTCTGGTCAATGGCATTACAGCATCAGTTGGGGTCAAGAGAAGAATTATGCCAAAGAATTTAAAATTGCCTTTTAAAAAGGAAGATAATTTAGAAGGATTTGGCATTCATAATGATGAGTTTAGATACCAAAGAGAAGTTTTAAATAAATGACTTACATTTTTTCTAAGCTGATGCAAAATGGTCTATTATTTTCAATTGTAGATTTTTGGCTCTGTAGGTTCAGTATTATTTTCAGTAGTAATAGTAGTATTAATATAATATTTACACAGGATTTTGAGATTTACAAAACACTTTCTCACAAAAGCAAAGTGTTTCTAGTAAAAAGAAAAGACTTTCTATATTTTAAATAGACAATTTGTATTTAAATGCCTTAAAATTTTTTTTACATAAATTAGTGGAAAAATCTTAATGTATTTTTTTGCCTTCCTTCTAGTATACTTTTCTATTATAAAGCAATAGCTCCCAAATTATGGGGAAAAAGTATTCCTAACTAAAAAAAATTAACACAAATTCTTAGTGGTATATATTGTCTGTGTGTATGTGTCCAAGATGAAATTTATCCAGTAGTATTAGCAGATAATGGTAGATCTGTTACAGATGTCTAACTATAAACACACACATACACACACACACATATATATATATATATATATATATATATATATATATATATATATATGTGTGTGTGTGTGTGTGTGTGTGTATATAGAGAGAGGTTAAAAATCCCCTTAAGAAAGAAACAGAAAAAGGGAAATGTAAAAATTATATATCAATCAACATTCATTTATTGAGTGTCTAATATGTGGTTGTAGTATGATAAATTATTTGAAAAAAGATCTGAATTTACATTCTAACTTCTATTTCTCTTCTAAAGACTTCTTGGACTCAGTATCCCAATCTATTTAAAAAAAAAAAGAAGAAGAAACTATTCTAAGCCACATCTAACATCTCTCCTAGTTCTTATTTCCTGCTATAATTTTCCAGCTTCAGGATTATATATACAGCAGCATGGATTATACATAAGTATAAGATGTCTCTTCTCCTATTTAGAAAGACAAAATTAGTCTAAGCAATAAATCTAACAATAATACCTAAATAATTATATAAAATATGGCCTAATAAAATATCCCTTTTTTTCTTTCACCATAGAGATTAAAAGTAAATTATATCATATGTATTATACAACTTGGAAATAAATGCATGGAAATAATATATATATATCTAAATGCTAAAAAGGTTTATTTATATTAAATGCTTAAAATTTCCTCTTAAGAAGGCTATTTTGCTATTATTTGTATGCTTCTCAAGTAATTAAATAAAAGAAGCAATATTTTCTTCAATGGAACTCATTTCAAACTATTGTTTAAATTATTAGAAAAAAACCTTTCCAAGACAATCTTCATGTTGGCCCACATGATCAGCTCACTTAAAAACTTAAAAAAGTTCCTTTTATCTCCTGTGAACTTTGAAACTGCCTTATTCTCTTCCCTTATGGGAAGGATCCTATTAGGCTATTATCAGTCATAATCAAGTCCTAAACTGTTCTGTTTGTATACCAAAACTTTAGACAAGTCTGGGACCTGATTACTAGGTAGATTCTACCTGACTCCTCCTACATGTCACCTTTATTTCTTCAAATTCCTCCTTGTTTCCTCACCTTCTTCATAGGTCTTGTCTCCATTTCCCTGAGACTTAAAAGTTGTGTATCCTGTATTGCAAACTACTCATATATTTATGACTCTTGTGCTGTAATTGCTTGAGCTTGTGAAGCTATTTTCATGTAAATAAAATAGCACCCCTCTTTAACCTGTGATGGATGTCTGACTTGATTTCTTCAGATTTACTGAACTGTAACAAAATCTCTATTATATTATTTTATACCATATTCTTTTTACAATCAATTGTTCTCCCAAATCCCTTTCATATATTTCTGGTGCCTATTTTACCTCTTCATTATCTATTGATTTCACTTCAAGAATTAATAGCCAGTCATAATAGAAATACCAAAGTATCCAACTTGGCCTCCTTCTCTGGGCTAAGTTGGGTAGGAATGTTGCCTACTTACTGACCCCACATCTCCCATGCCCATTTCTGTTTCTATGTCATTTTTCTTTCCTCTTTTCTGTCTGTACTATTTTCCTATTCTTTTTCCACTGTCCAAATCCTTTCAAGTCTAACTCAATCTATATGCTTTTTAGTAATTTTTTTTCCCGATGGAATTTGACCTTTATATTTTCTTAACTTATACTGAATTTACTGCATAATTTAGGACATGATTATATATCTTATGCTGTAAATTGTTTCAGGTGAATTACAGAGCCCAATTGTTGAAAAGTGTTTTAGAGATTATATAATCTAAGCCCCTCATTTTACAGATGAAGAAACCAAGGTCCAGAGCTTAAATAATTGCCCAAGGAATTTTCTACTTTACCTTGATGAATCCTTCCTGGGTTATTTCTTTTTTATGTCAGTATTGTTGGTTCTTGAATATCATCGTGACCCACTTCTATAATCATATTTCTGACATCTAAAATTTTCTTTCTGCTAATTCAAGCACATGTCCTCTCAATTTCTAATTGGTCTTTCTCTTTTAAGTCTCTCCTCCTTTCAAACTCTTTTTTATAGAACTGTGAAACTGATTTTGTCACTCTCTTTATTCAGTAACCTAGAGAATAGAACCTCCCCCTTTTTCTTCCTGAATCAAATATAAACTTCTCTGAATGACTTTTAAAGCCCTGCATTAACTGGCTACAACATAGCTTTCTTGTTTTAAAACACATCATTGATCTCTATGAATAATGAAGTCCAATCAAATTGTTCTTGCTGTTTCTCATATATGGTGGCACCCAATTTTCAATCTCCTTTCCTTTGCACTTACTGTTTCCTATGCCTGGAATTAATTTCTGTCTTTTAGAATCAATCCTACCTTATTTCAAGTCTTGGCTAAAGTGCTACTTTCAACATAAGACCTTTCCTGATACTTCACCCTGCTCAGCTTATGATGCTTGACACCTTAGTCAACCTTATATCTATTTTGTATATACCCACACACCCATAT
This sequence comes from Sarcophilus harrisii, assembly GCF_902635505.1. Classification (NCBI taxonomy): domain Eukaryota; kingdom Metazoa; phylum Chordata; class Mammalia; order Dasyuromorphia; family Dasyuridae; genus Sarcophilus; species Sarcophilus harrisii. The sequence continues at coordinate 49,096,869 of NC_045430.1, forward strand.
ACATATTGTTATTTCAAACTAGACAGTAAAGTTCACGTGGGCAGACATTGTTTCTACTTTTTTCTTTTTATTCCCATTGTGGGAATAGTTTAGCATGATGTCTGGGACTTAGTGAGCAACCTAACAAATGCATATTGGTTTTTTGATTTCTAGTTCTTGTTTATTGATTGATTGCTTCTCTTTATATCTCATTTATAGCCCAATAAAAATACTAGGTGCAAAGTAAGCAGCAAATGAATACTTGAGTATCTACTGGTAAGATCTGACCAGGTAAGAAAAAAATTTCTAATTTCAATTTAATCATAAGGAAATTAAAGAGATGTGATCATGGTGCCAGTACAATAGATCTTTAATAAAGTACGTATTACATGAATGCAGAGAAATCTTGTTATATTCTACATAATATATATATATGTGTGTGTGTGTGTGTGTGTGTGTATACAATATACAATACAATATATACAATACATACTATATATGTATATGTGTGTGTATGTGTACACACATATATCAGGTTTTGATTTCATGTGATTATAAGATTTGTGATTGCAATTTACTAAGAAAACTAAACCATAGCCAAATCATTCACTTTTAACCCTTATCTCACGATGGGTCAAGGCAATAATAGGGAGTCAAGGTGGGTAAGTAAACCAGGGGGAGAAAAAACTTCTGAAATAGTGTGTTGATTTAGTTTGTGACAGTAAGAAAAATTTAATTATACCTTATATTTTTCAACCTAATAATGAAAGTAGAATTATGGATTTTATCCCCCAGTCTCACACAAAAGAAAACTTTTTAAATGGGTTTTAAATGGGCAGAGGTTGTCTTTGTGACTTTGGCAGTATTGGAGATCCACAGAGAGAAGATATGCACCAGAATAGATTTTAAGTGCCATTGCGGGAAAGAAGAAGAGAAAACAGGTTTCAAATTTTGTATAATGATTATGAATCCCACCCTTTCTCTTTTGTTTTTATAACTCTAGTGTCCAATGTAGTTCTTAGAACAATAAATGATTGTGGGTTGACTATTTGATTTCCATAACATGTTGCTTACCATTCCTGTATTATCAATATTTGATACTCATAATCAAGACTCTTAAGCATTTTTTTTACGGACAATACCCCTGGCTCTTATTTTCTTCAACTATAAAATAATTGGACTGTACTATTTGTGACAAAATGCATCAATTTAGAGGATATATTTAGATACTGATATGTTAGACATCAAAGTATTAAATAATCATTGAATGTATTTAGATCTGTGATCCTATGAATATATCCCAATTTCATGCCATTAAATATTTGCATATTGATGGATTTGATGCCTTTGATCATTACCAGATATATAACACATGAAAAGAAAATCACATTCTTTAAAAGTCTCAGTTTCTTTACTTATAAAATGGAGATAATAATTTTTATATAGAAGGGACTTTAGAAGCATAGATCTAGATCTCGAAGGAATTCTAGAGGCTGTGTAATTCAATTTCCTCATTTTACAGATGAGCATTCTGAGGCCCTGAAACAGGGTGTAGGACTTAAAAGCAGGTAGTAAATTATAGGAGGCGAGATTTGAACACAAAACTTCTGACTCTTAAGCAGGTTCTCTTTCCACACTGTCTCATGAGGCAGTTGGATGGCTCAGTTAATAGAGTGCTGGACCTAGAGCCAGGAAGACGAATTCAAATCCAATCTCATACTTTTACTAGCTATGTGACCTTGGGCAAGTCACATAATCTTTTTGCTTAGGAGGCAGCTAAATGGCTTAGTGCATAGAGTCACAAAGACCTGAGTTTGAATTGGGCAAATCCTTTAACCTGTTTGCTTTAATCCTCTGTAGAAGCAAATGACAAACCACTTCAGCATCTTTACTAGAAAACACCATAGACAAAATGGAGTTACAAGGAGTCAGATATGACTAAATGAATAAACTGTCTTATAATGTCTCATAATCCATAGGCTAGCTAAATTCTTTATGAATATTAAAGCACCAAATATTTATGCATTGTACTGAAATGTCCTTATGTACATATAAAATTAGAATCATATCATAGTTATTGATAAGCACCATAGCATAGGTCTCAGCTAGGAAAACTTGGGTTCAAGTTTTGCCTCTGATATATAATCAATGTGATTTCTGGACAGGTAACAACTTCTCAAGGTTACAGAGTACTCTTTGATTTTATACTTCAGAGAACATGCTGTAGCACTTTGGAAGAGGAAGCTTTACTCATCAGTTATTTCTCTCAATGAAATCCAGGTCAAGTTTAAGCTATAAATTGGTGATAAACAATCTATTATTTCACAGACTTTTTTTGCAGTCATGGTTGATCAGCTTACTTCACTTAATGAGGAAATACCTGAAGAAAGCCATTATTTTCCAGTTTCAGTTAGCTAAATGCTAAAATACTAAAAACTTGTGTTTCATTGAAAGATAGATTTACAGATAAAACTTATTTCTGCAGGAAGGAGGGGATTAAAAAATCAATTTGAAATTATCCTACTTTTTCAGATGTTTATTATAACTTGGATTATTATAGTTTTTGCCTATTTGGGCCAATTCCAAGACCTAAAATTTTAAAGCAAGCATGCAAATGTCCTTGCTATATTATCTTTATTGGTACATATAATGTATTTGGGCATAAAGTGCTCTTATGACTACCAAGTAGGTCATCATTTCTTAGGTCATAATCTAAGTTTCTTTGTTCCAAAAAATTTCACTATAGCAATGGAACCAGTTCCAACATCAAACCCTAATCTCCTCATAAATTCAATGTTCATGATCCATGTTTCCTTTTATCCAGATATGACCAAGTTTATATATATATATATATATATATATATATATATATGTGTGTGTGTGTGTGTGTGTGTGTGTGTGTGTGTTTATTCAAATATATTTTAAAAATCGAATAATCCCTTGAAAGAATGTTAAAGTCAGACACTGTGCAATGAGACAGTGAACCACATTTGATTTCACTTTATGTCAAAAATAAATTCATTGTCAGTGACTCAGTACTGGCTATCTACCCTGTGACTAATTTAGACTACCATAAATTAAAAGTTGACAACAGCTATAAAACTGTTTCCATTCCTAACAACAAAGCTCTAATTCCTACCCACTGCTCATCAGCAAAAAATCCATGTGAACACAGAAAAAAGAAATAGTCTTAAGAAGAATTGTGGCTATGATAAAGGTGACCAAGTACCAGTACTGGGGATCTACTTCAAAGAAGATAAAATTATTTTATTTGGAATATTTTTAAAGGCACAATTTAAATTCTTGATCAACAATCAACTAGATTAGATGCTGCTAAAATCTTTGACTATTTAAATATTAAAAATTATATTTGATAGAAATTTTGAAATAGAAAGTATTGATGAGTAAAGTGTATAAAAATTATTACACTGGAAATGAAAATTTTGAAAATGCCTTATCCATATGTTAAATAAATGTGGATATATCTATATATATATAAATATCTATAAATACACACATTTATATACCCATATATATATATATTCTCTTTATGTGTATACAAAACAGTGTCAGTTTTGTATAGCGGATAGACAGCCAGCCTTGCCAGCCTTAAAACAAAATGACTCTGGGTTCAAATCCCTTTTCTGAAACATAATATGTGACTTGGGAACTATACTATGGTAGCTAGGGTAGGTATCTTATTGTGTGATTATGAGCAAGCCAAACTTTTCTAAATCTTAGTTTTCTCATTTGTAAAATGAAAGAGTTGGACTCCATAACCTCTAAAGTTTCTTCCAGTTCTAAATCTATGATCCTATGACCCCTTGGCAAAATACTACTCCTCTCTACTCAAAACAAATTTCTCTAACTACAAGTTGCTGATGCAATGACATATGGCATCAGTAAAAAGAATTTCTTCATAAAGGAATGCCTTCTCCCATTGAAATGAAAAATCCAGAGTCTATTCTTTTGTGTAACACAATAATCTATATTTATTGTTATATTTGTTCTCCAACAAATCATAAATATTTTGCTCTATAACAAAACAATGAAAGCTATTCTAAGAAATGATTACCTTGAGTCTTGAACTTCCAGCCAAGATGATGGAGAGGACACACACATCTATCTAAGTTCCTTCTTCCTCTCAGAATACTTTATTTCATGACAAGGCCCTGGAATTAGTGTTTGACTGAAAAACCCACAAATAATTACCAACAGAAGATATCCTTGAAATTTGCCAGAAAAGGTCTGTTTTTGCTTGTGGGTGGGGATGGTTAGATCGGGCACAGATTGAAGGCAGACAGGCAGTTGAGAGCACAGCAGGCAGCTCACACTGAGCAAACCTTAGGGGAATGGGATGTGATCTCAGTTGTTTCTGTGGGGAGAACTTTACCACAGTGTGGCTACTTTGCCCTGGCAGCAAGCCAGTAGGTCAGCAGAGAAGCTATAAACACAGGGGGTAAAGACTATAACCCCAAAAAGCTAGGGTCTCTCGGGACCTGGCCACACCCACCCAGAGTGACTCAGCAGGCTCTCAGAGAATGAGAGTGCAGACACAGAGCAGCCATTGCTGTCCTGCTAGTGCCTCACTGTTGCCCCCTGCAGTCTGTAGAGGAAGCTTGGTAAACTATCCAGCCCCCACCCAAAAAAAAAAAACAGACTGCATTTGTTTTTATTTGTTAGTTGTTTTCTTTGATTCTTCTTTGACAAAATGAGCAAAAAATTAAAGCCAACTAACAATAGAGAGCTTCTATACGTTTAGAGAGCAGACTTTAAGCCCTGAGGAGAGTAAAAACAGACAGTCTCCAGATGAATCCCTGGAGGAGGATATGATCTCTTATAGAAGAAATTAAAAAGGCTCTCACAAGAGAGCTAGAAGAAAAATAGGAAAAGGAAAGAGAAGCTTGGTAAGAGGGTCATTCCACTCATTTAAAGATAGAGTAGATAAAGAAATCAAATCCTTGAAAAACAGAATTAGTGAATTAGAAAAGGTAAACAATTCCAAGGAAAACAGAATTAGTGAATTGGAAAAAGAAAATAGCTCTCTAAAAAATAAAATTGGTAAAATGGAAAAAAATTCCATGGAACAAAACAACTCACTTAAAAGCTCATTTGGACAATTAGAAAAAATAGAAAAGTGAGTAAAGAAAATAATTCATTAAAATCAGAATTGAATGACTCGAGGAGATACCAAGAATCAGTCAAGCAAAACTAAAAAAAATGAAACAATGGAAAAAAAGTCAAAGACATTCTTGGTGAAACAAGAGACCTGGAAAATAGATCTAGGAGAGATAATCTGAGAATTATTGGACTTCCTTAAAAATATGGTGAAAAAAAAGAGACTGGACACTATTTTCCAGGAAATTATCAAAGAGAACTGCCCAGATGTTATAGAAACAGAGGGTAAAATAGACATTGAAAAAATTCATTGATCACCAACTGAAAGGGACCCTAAAATCAAAACTCCAAGAAATATTGTGGTTAAATTCCAGAACTATCAGACCAAGGGAAAAAATACAAGCTGCTAGAAAAAAAAAATTCAAATATAGAGGAGCTGCAATAAGGATTACTCAGGATCTAGCAGCATACACATTATAGGAACAAAGAGCCTGGAATCCGATATTCCAAAAGGGTAAGGAACTTGGTATAAAGCCAAGAATAACTTACCCAGCCAAAATGAGCATTTTTTCCAGGGAAGAAGATGGACATTCAATGAAATATATGAATTTCATCTGTTTCTGATGAAAAAAAAAATGGAACTAAACAAAAAAATTTGATCTCCAAATATAGGGCTCAAGAGAAACATAAAAAGTTAAAAACAAATCTTGGGAACTATATTTCTGTTATAAAGATACATTAAGAACACATGTATAATTTGTTCTAGAAACTACAGGTGGAATGGAAATTGTACCAGAAAAAGGTTAAAGTGGGGATACTACATCTGATGAAGAGGCAAAGGAAACCTATTCTATCTGAGAGAAAGAAGGGAGGGGGATGAAAATAGTGTGTATCTTACTCTCATCAGAAGTTGTTTAAAGAGAAAAATATTAGACATATTTGATTAAAGAGAAACTTCCACCACCTCATTGAAAAGTGGGAGGGGAAAAGTGAAAAGGGAAGGAGTAAGCTAAGTGGAAGGGAATACAGAAATTGTGAGGAAAGGGGGTAAGAAAGGGGGAGGAACTCTAAAGTGGAGGTAGGGATCCTAAAAAGGGAGGTCTGTGAGAAGCAAATGTTGCTCACAATTTTAATACTGGGGAGAGGGATAAGGGGGAAGGAAAGGAGAAAAGCATAAGCAGGGGTTAACAAGATGGGAAGTAATACAGAATTAGTAATTTTAAACATAAATGTGAACGGGGTAAACTCCCACATAAAGAGGAAGTGGTTAGCAGACTGGATTAAAGGCCAGAATCCTACAATATGTTGTTTACAAGAAACACACTTGAAGCAGGGCTATACATGCAGAGTAAAGGTAAAAGGCTTGAGCAGAATCTACTATGCTTTAGGTGAAGTCAAAAAAGCAGGGGTAGTCATGCCTTATCTCAGATCAAGCAAAAGCAAAAATTGATCTAATTAAAAGAAATAAGGAAGGGCACTATATCTTGCTAAAGGGTAGTATAGATAATGAAGCAATATCAATATTAAACATATGTGCACCAAGTAGTGTAGCATCTAAATTTTTAAAAGAGAAATTAAGAAAGTTGCAAGAAGAAATAGACCGCAAAACTATAATAGTGGGAGATCTCAACCTTGCACTCTCAGAATTAGATAAATCAAACCACAAAATAAATAAGAAAGAAGCCAAAGAGGTAAATAGAATACTAGAAAAGTTAGGTATGACAGATCTTTGGAGAAAATTAAATAGAGACAGAAAGGAGTACACTTTCTTCTTAGCAGTTCATGGAACTTATACAAAAATTGACCATTTCTAGGACATAAAAACTTCAAAATCAAATGCAGAAAGACAGAAATAATAAATGCATCCTTTTCAGATCACAATGCAATGAAAATTACATTCAACAAAAAGCCAGGGTAAAATAGACCAAAAATAACTGGAAACTAAATAATCTCCTACTAAAGAATAATTGGATGAAACAGCAAATCATAGAAATAATTAATAACTTCACTCAAGAAAATGACAATAATGAGACGTCATACCAAAATGTGTGGGATGCAGCCAAAGTGCTAATAAGGGGAAATTTTATATCTCTATCGGTCTACTTGCATAAAATAGAGAAAGAGAAAATCAATGAATTAGGCTTGCAACTAAAAATGCTAGAAAAGGAACAAATTAAAAAACCCCAGTCAATCACTAAACTTGAAATTCTAAAAATAAAAGGAGAGATTAATAAAATTGAAAGTAAAAAACTATTTAATTAATTAATAAAACTAAGAATTTGTTCTATGAAGAAAACAACAAAATAGAAAAACCCTTAGTAAATCTGATTTTAAAAAGGAAAGAGGAAAATCAAATTTTTAGTCTTAAAAATGAAATGGGAGAACTCACCACTAATGAGAGGAAATTGGAGCACTAATTAGGAGTTACTTCACCTAACTTTATGCCAATAAATTCAATAACTTAAATGAAATGGAAAAATACCTTCAAAAATAGTGCTTGCCCAGATTAACAGAGGAAGAAGTAAATTGGTTAAACAATCCCATCTTAGAAAAAGAAATAGAACAAGCTATTAAATAACTCCCTAAGAAAAAATCCACAGGACCAGATGGATTACATGTGAATTCTACCAAACATTTAAAGAACAATTAACTCCAATGCTATATAAACTATTTGAAAAAATAGGTATTGACAGAGTCCTACCAAATATCTTTTATGACACAGACATGGTACTGATACCTAAACCAGGTAGGTTGAAAACAGAGAAAGAAATTTATAGACCAATCTCCATAAAGAATATTGATACTCAAATCTTAAAGAAAATATTAGCAGAAAAGATTACAGAAAATCATCCCCAGGATAATACATTATGACCAAGTAGGATTTATACCAGGAATGCAAGGCTGGTTCAATATTAGGAAAACTATTAGCATAATTGACTATATCAATAACCAAATGAACAAAAACCATATGATCATCTCATTAAATGCAGAAAAAGCATTTGATAAAATCCAACATCCATTCCTAATAAAAACACTTGATGGTATAGTAATAAATGGACTTTTCCTTAAAATAGTAGGAGCATCTATTTAATACTGTCAGTAAGCATCATATGTAATGGGGATAAACTAGAACCATTCCCAGTAAGATCTGGAGTGAAGCAAGGTTGTCCACTATTACCATTATTATTCAATATTGTATTAGAAACGCTAGCTTTGGCAATAAGAGTTGAAAAAGAGATTAAAGGAATTAGAGTAGGTAATGAGGAAACCAAATTATCACTCTTTGCTGATGATATGATGGTATACTTAGAGAACCCCAGAGATTCTACTGAAAAGCTATTAGAAATAATTCACAACTTTAGCAAAGTTGCAGGATACAAAATAAATCCACATAAATCCTCAGCATTTTTATACATTACCAACAAAATCTAATAGCAAGAGATACAAAGAGAAATTCCATTCAAAATAACTGCCTATAGCATAAAATATTTGGGAATCTATCTACCAAAGGAAAGTCAAGAATTATATGAGCAAAATGACAAAACACTTTCCACACAAATAAAGTCAGATTTAAATAATTGGAAAAATATTAAGTGCTCTTGGATAGGCTGAGCAAATATAATAAAGATGACGATACTACCTAGACTAATCTATTTACTTAATGCTATACCCAATCAGACTCCTAAGAAACTATTTTAATGACCTAGAAAAAATAACAACAAAATTCATCTGGAAGAATAAAAGGTCAAGACTTTCAAGGGAACTAATGAAAAAAAAAATTAAATGAAAGTGGCCAAGCTGTACCTGGTCTAAAACTATATTATAAAACAGCAGTCACCAAAGCCATTTGGTATTGACTAAGAAATAGATTAGTTGATCAGTGGAATAAGTTAAGTTCACAGGACAAAATAGTCAATAACTATAGCCATCTAGTGTTTGACAAAACCAAAGACCCCAATTTTTGGGATAAGAATTCATTATTTGACAAAAACTGCTGGGAAAACTGGAAATTAGTCTGGCAGAAACTAGGCCCAGACCCACACTTAACACCATACACCAAAATAAGATCAAAATGGGTCCATGACTTAGGCATAAAGAATGAGATAATAAATAAATTAGAGGAACATAGAATAGTTTACCTCTCAGACTTGTGGAGGAGGAAGGAATTTGTGACCAAAGATCATTGTTGATCACAAAATAAAAAAAATTGATTATATCAAATTAAAAAGCCTTTGTACAAATAAAGCTAATGCAAACAAGATTAGAAGGGAAGCAAAAAACTGGGGAAACATTTTTACAGTTAAAGGTTCTGATAAAGGCCTCATTTCCAAAATATATAGAGAATTGACTCTAATTTATAAGACATCAAGCCATTCTCCAATTGATAAATGGTCAAATGATATGAACAATTTTTAAATGATAAAATTGAAACTATTTCTACTCATATAAAAGGGTGTTCCAAATCACTATTGATTAGAGAAATGCAAATTAAGAGAACTCTGAGATACCACTACACACCTGTCAGATTGGCTAAGATGACAGGAAAGAATAATGATGAATGTTGGAGGGTATGTGCAAAAACTGGGACACTGATGCATTGTTGGTGGAGTTGTGAACAAATCCAACCATTCTGGAGAGCAATATGGAATTATGCCCCAAAAGTTATCAAACTGTTCATATCCTTTGATCCAGCAGTGTTACTACTGGGCTTATATCACAATGAGATATTAAAGAAGGGAAAGGGACCTATATGTGCCAAAATGTTTGTGGCAGCTCTTTTTGTAGTAGCTAGAAATTGGAAAATAAATGGGTGCCCATCAATTGAAGAATGGTTGGGTAAATTGTGGTATATAAATGTTAGAATGTTATTGTTCTGTAATAAATGACCAACAGGATGAATATAGAGAGGCTTGGAAAGACTTACATGAACTGATGCTGAGTGAAATGAGCAGAACCAGAAGATCATTATACATTTCAACAACAATACTGTATGAAGATATATTCTGATGGAAATGGATATCTTCAACAGAGAGAAGATCTAATTCAGTTCCAATTGATCAATGATGGACAGAATCAGCTACACCCAGAGAAGGAACACTGTGAAATGAATGTGGACTACTTGCATTTTTGTTTTTCTTCCCAGGTTATTTTTACCTTCTCAATCCAATTCTTCTTATGCAACAAGAGAACTGTATGGTTCTGCACACATATATTGTATCTAAGATATACTATAACATATTTAACACGTACAAAACTGCCTGCAATCTAGGGGAGGGGGTAAAGGGAGGGAAGGGAAAAGTCAGAATAGAAGTGAGTGCAAGGGATAATGTAAAAAAAATATTACCCATGCATATGTTCTGTCAATAAAAAGTTATAATTTTTTTAAAAACAGAAATTATTACCTTAATGCATATTTCACCAAAAAAAAGAGAATTGAGGTTTATTGTTAATGGTATATTTATCCCTTTGGTTTTACATATTATGTATATATATATATATATATATGTGTGTGTGTGTGTGTGTGTGTGTGTGTGTGTGTATTATATATAATCCTGAAGTTAATTTTGATTTATTTGAGTTAAGGTAATAAAATAGTTATTTTCCAATTAATTGAATCAGAGTTATTAAAATGAAATGAATAGATGAGTCACAAATATAGGAAGCATGGAAATATCCTTACTTCATCAGGGCTGAAAGAATTATACAGCAGAGAAGAGAAAGGCTCTTTCCAGAACAATTATAAAGAAAAGAAATCTGGGATTATTTGATACCATTACTAATACAAAGATCTAAGATGCCAGTCTTTCTCATTGGAGTTTGTCTAGGATAAGATTGTTGAGGAAAAATGAAGAGTTGAGTATGATGCCAAAATTACAAATCTGGGTGACTGGAAATACATCTGTGCCTTGGATAGGAAATAGGAAGTACAGTGGAGATGAAACTTTATAAAAAGATGAGACCCATTTGGAACATGTGGAGTTTGAGATGCTATTGGACATTCAGGTGGAGAAGGCCAGCAAGTAGTTAAAAGTGCAGGACTAGAGGTAAGGAGAAAGAATAAAGTTGGACATATGGATTTGGAAGTCATTTTGTAAAGAAGATACTAACTCATGGAAGTCGATAAGATCATAGGGAAAGGATATGCAGAGAAAACAGTGGATCCAGAGCAGAGAGAATATTTCCATAGTTAAGGATTTCAGAAAATGTGTGATTTGTGATAAAAAGAAATTGTGAGAAATACAAGGATAAACCAAGAGAGAATAATATCATGGAAGTGAAGTATGCAGGAGGTTATGTTGGTCAAAAATGTCAATAATTGCAGAAAATCATAAGGATGGGAGAGCAGAAGTAAAAACAGAATTAACTATTAGGAGAAAAGTAACTAATACCAAGTTACTTTAAATGTGAACAGAAAAATTTCTATCATCAGACTGTTCTGGATTAAAATCTCTTCTCTTACACATAAAATAGTCCTTCAAGCAGGAGGTCCCTTTATTTAATGGACTGGTAAAATTGTTGAATATCTCAGAACAATGTTTTTAAATGCATAAATTAAAATATGTAGGATACCAAATAAAATAAATTATATTGAAATGTAATTGTGAAAATATTAAAGAAAGAAATTATTCATGGACACCAGGTTAAGAACCTTTGTCTTAAAGGATTGCTCATAAGCCCTACTCTTCCAGTATTCTCTTTGTAAACTTGAAGATATAAAGAAAAACTCCAAGAAACAAATCTGAAAACAACTTATATAGGAAAGATCAGCAAAGGTCTTGTTAAGGGACAGGTCAATTCTCCCAGAGTCTCCACAGCTGTGGATCATAGCATCTGAAGAAGTTGTAGGGCAGTGTTTGCTGACACAGGTGTTGTGGACTAGGAATGAGATAAATTGGCGGCAGAGGGAAGAGGAGAGAGGTCAGGCAACACAATGGCCTCTCAGTGAAAAAGGTCAGAGAACAGCAACTGCCTCTCAGTCTCTTTGTATCATCCTCTCACAAGAGGAGATCCATTCTGGGTTGGATCTCCAGCAGCCACTGTCAGGTGGCTCCCATGTATTCCAACAGATCTCATATGCCAAATGTATCTGAAAGGAAGATTTTTAGTGATATGACACTTGGGAATGTAAAGAGATGCACTCTTCCACAATTTCCTCTCTCCCAATTAGATAAACCAACTGAATAAATTATTTCCTGTAGAGCAACCCATCTTGGGTGCTGTGGTTGTTTGAAAGTTGGATAACTTAAGAAAATAAATTATTGTATCTACAACCAATGCAATGCAGACCGCTTGAGTTAGGAAAATTACTAGCAATGCTATAAACAGTAATGTTTATATCCAGGGCAAATACCCATAGACTTGTTGGCATGTGACCAAAATTTGGGAATTTGTCTTTGGGAAAGACAGAGATGCCCAGAAGTTGGTTTGTGGCGACTGTTGTGAGATAGGGAAATGGAGGAGGAAGGAAAGCTCAATCCAAATTACCTTCACGTACCTACTTCGATGTTCTCACACTGATAAGATCAGAGATCTACTAAAATAGAGGAAATTTGTTTCATTTTTGAAATTTACTCTGAACTACTTGAAAGGGAATGTTTATGTAAATGTTAGAATTAGATTCTTAGTCTTCACTATTTTCTCTTGTTTTCCCACCTTTCTCAGACATTTCTTCTTTCCCTATCCCAAATACATTGCCCCATTATTATGAGAAGGGACTGGGAACTTGCATAAGTTATATTTTAAGTTGGTGATTATATAAAAAAGAAATGAGCAGCAGAATGTTTTCATTTAAATGGGATTAGGATGAGTAACATAAAAGATGTGTGCTAATTGTAATTTTTACAATTGTGAAATAAAATCATTCTAAAAAAAATTACCTGTTTCATGTAATGTACTAGCATTGCATATTTCCTCTTTTCCTTCCCCAGCAGATGTAGAGGCTTGTATTTTAAACACATAAGAAGTATTTGAAAGAAGTTCTTTAAAATTATGCATATGCTCTTGTGAAGCTATTTTTGTAGAATTCCCTTCAGTTGTTATGATATAATGTGTAATTATTCCATTTGCCTTTTTAGGGGGATCCCACTTGAGTAGAATTGACTGCCAACTAGTGGCAGTACAATGAACATTCTGAACAACATCTGGAACTTAAGAGAGAAACAAATATTAAAATTAGCATTCAGATGTTAACATTCATAAATTAACATCCATATGTTAACTTTACATGTATACTACATGTGTATATGGTTAAAGAATACTATAATGGAAAAAAAAATCCTACATCATATTCTCAGATAAAGTGTTTTAGATCCATTCATTTAACATGATGATTGTGGTAGTAAGTGCTTATAAGGCACTTATCCCAGTTTGGAAAAAATAAAAAGATAATATATCTTTCTGAATAGAATACAGATGAAAGGCAGTTCAGTCCAAGATGTATCATTTACAAAACTATGATGTAACAGGCAAGTGATTAAACTACCTTCATTTTATCTCTCTTTTCAGACATCATAACTGAAAAGAAATGGGAAACTGGAATGTTTAAATAAATTACTGGCTTTTTTCAATCATCATTATTCAAGAAAAAACCTTCATCTTCTATCTTCCTCCTCCCAAAAAAGAAAAAAAAAAAAAAAATATATATATATATATAGTTATTGTTTTAGAAAAAAATCAACTTATTAAAAATAGCTAATAGATTTACAGGGTCCTCAAACTATGGCCGCGGGCCACATGCAGCAGCTGAGGACGTTTATCCCCCTCACCCAGGGCTATGAAGTTTCTTTATTTAAAGGCCCAGAAAACAAAGTTTTTGTTTTTCTTATAGTCCGGCCCTCCAACAGTCTGAGGGATAGTGAACTGGCTCCGTATTTAAAAAGTTTGAGGACCCCTGTAATGTCTTCCCTACTTTCTCATCTAGCTGTCTCTAGTGGTTCTATGATTTAACTACTTTCAAAGTGATCTAGTAGCTATCATTGTTCCCCAAACAAACCTCCAATTTCAGCCATCTCATTTCAAAAGAAACATGACCTATCTTATTTTGGAGCACTGAAATTCTTAGTGAACTAGAGAATATTGGTGTTTTGTCATGTTAACTGAAAAATAAAGAAAATGGGATAATAAGAAATGAAACATCTGTAGGTTCAGAAAACTGTGTCTAACCTGATTCTTGGGTTGTGAATAGTACAATATTACTGAAATGATTGCCATTTCCAACTCTTGTAAACGCTGATACACTAACTGAATAGGCAGTGATAGGTTCCAATCCAACAATTTTAGCTTCAGTTTGAAAACCCGATATGTTCTGAGGAAAAAAAAAAAAATACTGCTTAACAAAGATTTAATATGGAAACAAACTCTTTATATGTGCACTGGGAGACTTTTCTACAAATTAAATATTATAATTTTGTAACACATAAATCAAAAGTTGAGTTTTTTAAAATAGAGAAGCTTTCATTAAGAGGAAAGAATTGGATATTTTGCACTCACCATTTCTCTGAATTTCTTGTTCCAGCTACTTGAAAGATATGATTTTTGTGAACACTAGCTTCCCTAAATTTTATTTCTCTTCAAAATCTAGCTCTAATCTAATTATTTATTCTTCCATTCACAATATATTTGATATTTTAATCTGGACATTTACTCAACCATCATTTGTCAAGAGAGGACATGAAAGAGTAAAAACAATAGAAAGTGGCCAAAATGACTTTAAAAATAGATAAATCCAAGATCGTGCTTGCACCAGTTCATAAAAGCTGGCAGAGTTGATTGTTAAATATTTCAGTGTGAGCATTAGCATTGCACAGAAAATTAGAAACCCTATCATTCAGTGCTTGATTCATTCTTTTGCTATTCTAGACTTTAGAAAGTAATGGAGAGTATATATAAATATACTTATAAATATAAGAGTATATATAAATATACTTATAAATATGCTTATCTATAGCCTCCTTTTGGGAGGTGTGAGAGGAGAGAAAGGGGAAGAGGGGGAAAGAAAATGAAGTTTAAAAGTACATATAAGAGAACAAAAGAAAGCCTATAAGAAAGCAAAGATGGACAGTTCTAATGCATAGTGTGTACTATATCGGCTTTTTTTGCTCCATATTTTGAATCTTTTCTTGAGCTCTGGCTATGCACATGACATTTTTTGTTGTTTTTGTCTTATTTCCTTTTGTCTTTAAGTTTTGAAGAAATAAAATGTATTTAAAAAGAAAAAAGAAAGTGACAGAGAAAATATTAATAATGAGCCATGGGCAGCCTGTCCTTGTTTCCCCCAAAATATCAACACCACAGATCTGGTTTCTAATGAATGCTTATGAGATTAATCAAACCAAATTCTGCTAGCATTTATTAAGCACCTACCAAAACAATGTATTTCAATGGGAATACAAACAACAACAACAACAAATCAAGATGGAAAGTTTCACTATGACAGTATAGAGTTTTTCCAAAAGAAAGAGTGAAGAAGAGGAAATAATATTCTAAAGCTTCCTATTTACTATATACTGGCAGAGGAATGAGTCAAACAATGAATAAACATTAAGCACTCATTATAAACTAGAACTGTTCTACTACATGTTGGGGACTTAAAAAAAGGCACAAGACAGTGTATACTCTCAAGGACCTTACACATCAATTTCATGATAGATTTTTAAGGGCATTATAAATGATCATTTGGTTAACATATTAACTAGTTTCTTCTATATGTAAAGTCTCACCACTAGAAATTCACTATTTTGCCAATCATGAATAATATATATCAGGTATTCATAAGATTTTTTTTTCAACTGTCTTGAGTCAGGAACTATCTATGGGCAAGATACTATAATAGATATTGTGGGGAACCCAAAAATTAATGAGAATTTATAATTCAGAAATAAGACATATATTCAACAGCTAAATAAGAAAGAATAGTACACAGGACAAGAAAATGTTGATAAAAGAGAGGGGAACATGTACCACATGTAAGGATAAAATAAAAACACTTGGTACCTGAAGGAGAAGCCATGAAGAAATAAAAATTTTGAGAAGGATCTAAAATAGAAAAAACTTTTGGCTTTCCTTTTTGAATTAGACTAACTGTAATGTTTGCTATGAGACTAGAAATATTTCTTACTTGGATTTTGAAGGTAAAACTGGTGAGCATTTTACAGCTATAAGTTTATCCTGAGCTGTAAGAAATCTCAAGGATGGAAAAACAAGGAAAAGGGTTTCTTTTGTTTGATTTTTAAAAGGAGGCGAATGTCTACTTTAGAAATAAAAGGAAGAATAAAAATTTGGGAATAAGATTGAACTCAGACATAAGAGATAGATCAATGAAGGGATGTAAATAATGGAAGATTTATGGGGCAGCACAGCTCCAAAGTCAATTTCACATAATCCAAACAAGACTATTTCATAAATTCTCCATTTGAAGAATTTTTTCTTTGGTAGCCCTTTTCTTTAAATCATAAAAGTCCTCACAAGAAATAATTACAGAAATATAGCAGCTTTTTTAAGTGTCAAAAGTTAAATCATTTGAAATTAAGATTTTTTAAAAAATTCTATTCCAGATTTGTGCATTTATTAGATTTGTTCAAGAATTTATTATTTTGTTGCCTAAAGGTAAGTAAATACTGGGGATTAATGAATCTATACTTTTTCATTCCTTATCATTATTAATTCATATTAATTGAATCTAGCTAACTCATTAACCTTAGAGCTATGCTGGCCAACTGTCTTATTTACAGTTTAGAAAATTGAGATCTACGAAAGTTAAGATGGAGAGAATGGGGCACTGTCAGTTAAAAAAAATTAGTAAACTCTCTGTCTTCTCTGTCTTCTGTCTCTCTGTATCAGTCCCCCTCTCTTTCTCTCTGTCTGTCTGTCTCTTTCTGCTTCTATGTCTCTCTCTTCTCTGTCTCTCTGTATGTTTCTCAGTCTCTGTCTGCTCCCTCCCTGCCTCTTGGTCCAGTCTCTCTCTCTCTCTCTCTCTCTCTCTCTCTCTCTCTCTCTCTCTCTCTCTCTCTCTCTCCCCTCTCCTTCCTCCTTCCCTCCAATCCTTGTCCTTAAAAAGTCTGACTACAGACATGCCTTCTATTTTGTATTCCATTCAAGAGTTCAGGTGATAAAATAGTGATCCTCACCCAGACATGTCTAGTCTTAGAGGAAATTTTATGAATTCAGGTCTTAAGCTTCTGGATCTTTTAATCAAGCTAGCTAGGCCAGTACAGTACGAATGTGCTGCATCTCCACTCTTGAAAAAGATAGCCATCAACAAGATGATGAGCCCAAGCTCTGACCTGGTTATCCAGAAAAGATAGATCTAAAAGGAATTGTTTGGACAGTACAAAACCAAGATTTGAAATACTAATACAAAATTTGAAATTCTAATTTAAAAATTCCCTGAACTGTTTCATGTTTTGATGTTCAGGAAGAATGTAACTATAGTCAACAAAAAAGACCAAGGTCTCCCAATGCATCCAGGGCCATCTCCAGTTATCTTAATCTATATGGAAGCACTAGACCTTTATGGCTCTGGAGGAGAGAATGAGGCAGGTGACCTTGCACAGCCCTTCCTTACTTAAGTCCAATCACATGTCATGGTATCACCTTCCTGAAGTCATGGTTCTTTTCTAGAAGGACAAAAAATAACAACTAGTCATAAATCACTGCTGTTTGTTTTTCTTTGATAATAGTGATAGTCTCCTGTGATAGAATGTGATAGAAAGTGATAGTCTAGTGATAGTGATAATAGTGAGTCTCCTGTGTTAAGCATTTCTTTTGTGTGAAGATGATAAACTTCTGTCCTTTTATTAATTTGCAATGCACACTAATTACCTCTCAACTCTCTTTTTTGAGGAAGACCAAAACCTAATTCAAATCTAAACTTAAGTGATTTTCTCTAAGCCTCTAGATGGGAGTGTGAGATAAAGAGCCTGGTCCTATACCTTCAGGTGCAGAAACCCTCCCACAGTAGGAAAGCTGAGCCACATGTTTGTATACCAAACTCAGAAAGACCTCTTAGTGAGACAGTGAGATCCAATGTGCTATAAACACCAACTCAACTAAGGGACACTTATGTGTTTTTACACACTTAAAATAAGTTCAAACACTAGACAGATGGTATACTTATAGGAATTTTTTTTTCTGGAAACGCAAAAGAAATAGAGAAGAGAAAAAAAGAGTGAAAATAAAAATGTCAAGAATGCAGAATACAAGAAAAGAGATTAATCAGAGAGTCAGTATTATAAATGAAAGTGGGGAATGTGTGGCCTATAGGCATGGCAGCTAAATATTTCTAAGAAGTATTCTGAACAAAATTTATATCCAGTCAAGCAAAATTTTTCCACACACAATGTACTCCTGGATCTCTAGTGAGTCCATTATAGCAATAGGCCATAATTAATTGATTTGGATAAAAGTGATAGTTGGAATAGTTCTGAAAATATTCAGTTTCTATACAAATAGAACTTGAAATGGAAGAAAAAAAAAAGAAAATGAAACTGAGTTTTGGGATACATAGGAAGAACCAAAGAGTTGGACATAATAAATAATGAAAGGAAACAAAAATATGTGAGGAAAAAAAAGATTGCCCAAAATGTGTTATTGATGAAGGAAAGAAGATAGCATAGGGTTACACATAAAGGAAATTAAGGGGAATCAATTTAGAAGTCAATGAAAGGACCAGAGGTAATTTCAAATCCAGGTCCTTTAGTTTTAAATCTAAAAGAACGATGGAAAAATAATGACTATCAATGCCAAACAAACTATGTCTTCTTTCTTTTAAAATTATTTATGATCCAAAATAGTGAGAGTAGTATATATTAGCTTTCTTTGGAATAAGTTATTAAATAAAATAATGTTATTATTTTAGTAGTAATAGTAAAATAAAGTAATAAAGTAATTAAAATAGAAAGTGATTCCATTTGTGGACAGGAGAAGGACTAGAATCCCTATATTGCTACTTATCATTCCAGAATGTTTTGTCAGGGATGGTTCTTTTTCTCTCTCAAGAAAATAAACTCTCATCCTGGTAAAATGAGTTGTTTTCCCAATTTGGAGCCAGTTTGCACAGATAAAATTCTATCTTGTCATGCAAACATTTAGTAATTTGGAGCACCTTCCTTTAGGCATTTATTTAATTTCCCGACTGCCTAGATGCGATTGAGTAAATAGAACTGACAGATTATATTAAAACTCTACAGTTTTAAAAGAGTTGTAAAATTGCAGAAGAAGGACAACGTTATTGCATTAAAAAGATACTATTTCTAAATGGGCCAGGTCCTTTTTCAGCAGTTCAAGGCAAGAAGAGAAACAACATAGGTTACTTTTCCAGGAATGAATAAAAATAAGAAGTAAATAAAGGATAATAATATATGAGGTTCTGCCCTCCTAAAAAGACTATCATCAAGGTAGTCTCAAGAGATACTGAAATTTATTACACAGTAGTATTAGCAGGTTCTTGAATTGGCCTTTCTCTGCACTACCATATTTCTGGTTTCTAAGCATCCTCCCCAACCCATCTTGGCTAGTTTGATTGCTCAACTTCATGAGGGAAAAGTTTGTCACAGAAAATTTTAGTTAGGATCCCATATTTTTACACTCTTCTTCATCTTCCCAATTAAAATATTTATTTCTTTTGGGAGTGGAAAGAGAAATGAACTTCACTAACCTACCACAATCATTAGGGAAGAGAAGATATCCCAGAGAAAAATATTATGACTTTCAATCTTCAGTAACTTCTGTGGCTACACAAATACGAGCAAATTCAAGACACATATAAAGAAAATAGAAGTAATGGTATAAGGAAATCAAAAGCTATCTTTGATATTTTCAAAAGCAGATAGAGTAACCGGGAATAGTTTTCTTTAAAAAAGTGGCATGTGAGTTGATTTTTGAAGAAAACCAGGGATTCTAATAGATCAGATACTTAGGAAGAAAACTCCAAGCTTCAAACCCTAGAAACAGATCTTTATGTCTGACAATCAATAAGGAAGTCAGTATGGCTGGATTGTAAAGTATATGGAGGGAAGGAATATGTTAAGGAAATCATTTTCTCTGCTGTCTCCAAATTCTCTGCTCTGAATACTGATCTCTCTGGCTTCCTCTAAGTCTCAACTAAAATCTCTCATATAGAAAGGATTCCCCAACCCTTTTAATTCCAGTGTTCTCCTTTTGTTAATTATTTTCTATTTATTCTGTATATAACTTATTGGAGTGGGGGGGTTAGCAAAGCATAAATAGTGAAAGTATAAAGGAATAATAGATTCATCAGTAGAGAATAACACAAATCTAAATTCACTCATAAAGGAGTACAAACTAGGAAAAAGGATGGTTCAATAAAGTAGAAAATCTTGAATTAAGAGGTAGAAGGAATTCTAAAGAATATCAAATCCAACTCCTTATTTTATACATAAGGAAACTGAGGTTGGGAGAATTTAAGGGACTTTTCCAGGGTCGCATAAGACATGATTTCTCTGAGCCAAGGTTTTCAAGCCCAGCACTCTATCTCATGCTAATCATCAGGAGAATACTGATGGATAGAGGCACTAGAAGTCATGGTTAGTATGAAGAATGAAAGAGTAGAAAAAAACTAAATACTGAGAGCTGATCCTTTTGACTACCTGCCTATTAAATGTAGACATATATTTAAAATGTACACAGTATCTCTACATTGCTTTGTGACCCTGGCTATCTAAAAGATGTAGTAAGCAAAGGAGGGATATGATGGCAACTGATCTTGGATCTAAGAAATTCACTCTTGGCAATTGATCTGTGGTTGCATTGCCTCAAGTCTTGGAGAACTGTAAGACAGAGGAGTAAACTCCTCCCAAAGCCTCCCTTTTTAAAGTCTCAGATTCTTTACAGAAATCTCAGAACTTTCTGGCTAACTCCTCATTTTCCATTAGTTGGGCTCTAAGCCCACCTTGTTGGGTCTCCCTCTCCTTTCAATTCCTTTTTCTGCCATTAGTATGTAAACTCTTCAAGGTCAGGGACTGTTTTTTGTTTTGTTTTGTTTTGTTTTTGTTTTTGTTTTTTTTTTTTTATCCTCAATCTAGCATAATGCCTGAAACACAGCAGATGCTTAATTATTGATTATTGGTTTTTGACTGTGTGATTGGAAACTTTTTTAGCTGTTTGTAATTATGGAACCAGAAATGGAAAAGCCTTCAAGGAGCCTTGGACAACCTCAGCCTTAGTTTTTACTGTTCTTTGTTGGTTTAACTTTGCTGAGAGAATTTCTGGAGAAAGAGTGGGTAAGAGGACAGGATTTAAGCTTTCTTCCCTCTGAGACCAACATGTGGCCTGAGTCGACTTGGATCACATGCCTCTGAGTTTGTTCTTCTCAGTTACAGGTGAAGGGCTTGGAGACTGACCTTGTAAGATCTGAAAGATCAGAAAAGTGATTCTCTGAATGTTGTTGCATCCTGGCATCCCAGCATTCAGGCTTTGTAGCCAGCCCAGAATTACATCCCAAAGAGTTAATATTAGAATCTACCCAGTCATAATGGAGTGAAAGACATCTTTCAGTCATGGGCATCTGGAAATGAAGTTAACCAAAACAATACCAAATAGTAATTTAGCTAAATTTGGTCTGATAAGGGATAGACACATACCCATGTCCCAATCAAGTGTTGAGGAAGAGGGTTGTAGTTTTATTCTTACTATGTCTTTGAATTAAGTATCCCTTTGTAAAAAGCTCATTGATGGGATAGCTAGATGGTACAGTGGATGGAATTCTTGGCCTGAAATCAGGAAAACTCATCTTCCTCAGTTCAAATCTGACTTTAGACACTTGCTGTGTGATTCTGGGCAAGTCATTTAACCCTATTTGCCTCAGCTGCTCATCTGTAAAATGAATTGAGACAGTAATGGCAAACTATTCCAATATCTTTGCCAAGAAAAACCCAAATGAGGTCATGGAGAGTTGGACATTTTGAAATAATTCAACATTAAAAAAAAAGAAACAAAAGAAAAGTTAATTGATGTTAAGTGGCTGAAAGAAACTAAGGTACTAATTATACCCATTTAAGGCAGGGAATAACACAAAGGTGCACTGAAGTCAGCTCTAAGTAACTCCCCAGCCGGTTGCTAAATTTTACCATGAACAAATCAGGACTTGAGTTTTTACTATTGTTTTTCATTTTCTAAGCTTAATAAAATAATGGAGAAACAACACATATTAAACTTAAAAGTGTGTCCTGCATACCTTTTTCCCCTGAAGATCTGATTGTTAAACATTTCCCAACAAGCCCCCAGGGGAACACAATTATTAGAGGTTTTTTTTTTACCAATAATTTTAGAAAAGGTGCTTACAAATCTCTCAGAGAATGGTTAGAATCCTGAGGAGAGACATAGCAAACCTTGCTCTCATAGAGTGAGGCTCACCCTCTGTGTAGAACAGTCATTGGAAACTTCTTATTTGAGATAAGTGCTTTTAAAATTGTGCTATCTCCATTCTCCAATTGATAAATGGTCAAAGTATACGAACAGACAACTCTCAAACGAAGAAATTGAAGCTATATCTAGCCATATGAAAAAGATACTCCAAGTCATTATTAATCAGAGAAATGCAAATTAAGACAACTCTGAGATACTACCACACACCTGTCAGACTGGCTAGAATGACAGGAAAAAATAATGCAGAATGTTGGAGGGGATGTGGGAAAACAGGGACACTAGTACATTGTTGGTGGAATTGTGACTACATCCCACCATTCTGGAGAGCAATTTGGAACTATGCCACAGTGTTACTACTGGGCTTATATACCAAAGAGAACTTAAAGAAGGGAAAGGGACCTGTATGTAAGAATGTTTGTGACATCCCTCTTTGTACAGAAACTGGAAACTGAGTAGATGCCCATCAATTGGAGAATGGCTGAATAAACTGTTGTATATGAATATTATGGAATATTATTGTTCGGTAAGAAACGACCAACAGGATGATTTCAGAAAGGCCTGGAGAGACTTACATGAACTGATGCTGAGTGAAATGAGCAGGACCAGGAGATGTAATGAACTGAACCAGCTACACCCAGCAAAAGAACTCTGGGAGATGACTAAGAACCATTACATCAAATTCCCAATCCCTATGTTTTTGCCCACCTGCATTTTTTGATTTCCTTCACAGGCTAACTGTATAATAGATTTCGGAGTCCAATTCTTTTTCTACAGCAAAATAATGGTTTGGACATGTATACTTATTTTGTATTTAATTTATACTCTAATATATTTAACATGTATTGGTCATCCTGCCATCTAGGGGAGGGGGTGGAGGGAAGGAGGGGAAAAATTGGAACAAAAGGTTTGGCAACTGTCAATGCTGTAAAATTACCCATGCATATAACTTGTAAATAAAAAGCTATTAAAATATAAAAAAATAAAATTGTACTATTTCGAGCTCAGTTTTTTCTATTATGTACATATATTCAGCTACTCTTCTTGACTTTAGCTCTTTGGGATTCATTGATGCTTCTCCTTTAATATATTATCTCCAGCTCCTTTATTTTACACATAAAATAGTCTTTCATTTTTGTAGTTTTCTTCATCTCTAAAATGGGAACGATAAAATTTGCACTAGGGTTTTTGTCAGGAAAATATTCTGTAAACCTACTAAGATATTCCCAAATGAGTCTATGGACTCATTTGGGAAGTTGAATGAATAAACATGCACTCATTTGGGAATATCTTAGTAGGTTCTTGATGGAATTTCTCTTCTGGAATCTTTGTAATAATAACAACTAATATTTAAATACACATTAAGCTTTATGAAGTACTTTACAGATATTCCTATAGCCAAGGGTTTTAGGTACTATTGTTATCCTCATTTTACCACTGAAGAAATGGTGGCAGAGATTAAATAATAAATCTAGCATAACACAACTAGCCAGTGACTGGGGTCAGATTTTAACTCAAGTTTTTCTGCTTCCAGATCCAGCCCTTATCCACTGTACCAACTAGTGGCAACAGATTTCAGTGTCTAAGTTTTTTTTTTTAAATCTTTTTAGCAGTATCTGAATGCTTATACTCCTTATGAGCACTAAAAGGACAAGATTTCATGAAAGGATGGTTTTTCCTGACACTGTGTATAATGAAATGATTTCATTACCTTTTCCTAGAAGTCTTCTTATTTATCTGCAATGTTTTTGTGTCTTCTATTTATATTTATAGCAAGAATGTCAATATGAATATTGTTAAATGTCTCCAACAATAGATTAACTCAATGTTCTTAAGAAAATAGTTAGATATTAAGATTATCTACAATTCAATTTTCTTTATAAACCCATTATATTTTTGAATATTTCTTAAAATTCTGTGATTCTTAAAACACAGAAAAAGAAATCTCTTTCTAAAAAATTATAATAGTCAAGCATTATCCTATATTACCTCAAAAAATTTAGCATCTAGTGTTTGACCTTTTGGTGATAAGTCCCTTAGTATTTAGTTGAGCTGGTGTTCAGACCACAAACAAAACATCACCAAGTCCATATTTCAAGTACTCCTTTACATATTTTGAGCAAAATTAATCAACATTTAGTCCAATAAAAGATTTTACAGAAGAGGAAACTGAGGATCCACTGAGTAGTAGAAAAATATTTTAACAGATGACTTCCTACAGTCATTTGAAATTGATTAAATTTCAAATCTATTACTTCCCACTTCAATTATTTGAAGCTCCAATTTTGTAATGTAGCCTTCCAAGAACTCAGAGGTACTTCCATTCCCTGGATAAAGAATTGAAGCATATGGGAATTCCATCTATATGAAGTACTATCTAGCAATATGACTACCCTAAAAACCTAATTCTCTTTTTTCCTAGTATTCCCACTGTAGCTTAGAGAGAAAAAAAAAATCTTACTAAAAGCAGACACATATAAAAGACATGGAAGAAAATTAGGATTAGATAGGGGGGAAATAGAGAGCCAGAGGCTTAGTGTCATTAATCTAATTTCACACTTCTGGGAAACAGATTCCGCATTTATTGAGTAATGTAATTCAAATTCCACCAGTCTATTAGATTCTATAATAATAACTTGATGTCAAGAAAGAGAGTCCCTGCTCCTGATAATAGACTTTTAACTATTGCTTCTCATTATTTCTATTCATTTTGCAAGCTAATAATGTTATTAAAATGATTTGTCATCAGTAATAAATCGTAATGCCCTACAGAAATGAATAAAATGTTTGGAGCAGATTGTTCTCACTATTTTTGATGTAATTAAACATAAACATCACAGTGTTTTATTTTTCTTACAAAAATATAAGAATATTTCTTAAAGGAAGATTATTGAGAATAGCACATTTTTCCATAATTAAAAATGATAATCATTCTAATATATTCAGAACTCTGACAATAATATATGCACATTTTCCTAATGATTCTTAATTACAAAAAATCTTTTTTTAGAATTTTAATTGGATGGAAGCTGAAATAAAGAGAATACTTTTTTAAACTGTTAATACCAATTAGAATGCTTTGCAGTACTTTACAAATAAAATGCACAGTCTTAACCATCATTTTTAAAATAATAAAATATAGATCCACATACAATTCTTAATTTTAAAAAATAATTGGCTGAAGATGACATTCCATTTTAAAGTAGTATGCAAAAATGCATTTGTTAGGTATTTACCGAAATTAGGTCAATGGAATATTAACAAAAAGGTAAGACAAACCTCCCAATGAGCTTAGGTCATACCCTTCTATATTATGTTCCACACAATACTGAGCTAAAAATATCAAATAGAATGATAAACACTTCCTTAAGCTCTACTTATTCCTTCCTCTCAATTTCAGATAACAAAACCTTTTTTAAAGGGGGGAGGGATAAAAAAATGGATTTCAGTGAAATTAAAGGAATAAAAGGGTTTTTTTCTTTCTTTAAATTTTAGGATTTTTAAAATGTGCCTATTACTGTGTACAGAATACTGTGGTAGGCACAGGGGGAGGAGGGAATAATGCAGAGTTTATTAGATATTACACAGTGCTGCCTTAATGAAACTTATATAGCATTTTAATACAATAAACCTACCTGATAAAATATAGTATCTGTTCCATTTTCATGAATTTTAATATTATAAACTTTAACAACACCACTTGGAAGAGGACTTGGGTTCCACATTAACCATACTGAGTCAGAAGTATAATTGATTATAGTCAAATTCTGCGGTGGTGCTAGTGGTGCTGTAGATTAACACATTACATAGTTTATACTTATAGAAATTAACAACATGAAAATAACACTCCAAATTTATTTGGCTGAAGCATTCATCCACAATGATTTATAGCACAAATATGTTTTAATTTTAGAAAATAATAGGAAAAAAACAAACAAACAAACAAACAACAACAACAAAAAAAAAATACCACAATAGCTCATGTCTTTGCAAAGCAAATCAGGAATTTCCAAAGTAGATTAAAACACACTCTGGTTCCATTATTAGAGGAGATGAGAAAAGCTGTTCAAGAGTTGTGAACCTGTTGCAAGAAGACTGTTAAATATGCTTTAATTTTCCTTGTTGTTCCTGTTTTCAGAATAAAAGCTCCTGAAAGCAGCAAAATGGCATTCTGATGATCTCTTACCTGCTTCATCTGTGTAAAAAAAGAGTGTAGAAGAAGGACCAAGTCCTTTTCTAGTTCTTGCAGCAGCAAAAAAACTATAAAGTGTAAATGGTGAGAGCTCATCCAGTATGATAGAGTTGTCAGAGGTAGTAAAAGAATAGCTTTCATTTACTCCATCTAAAGTTAAATCATAACTTATTATAGCACCATTTGGCTGTACTGGGGGATCCCAGGATAAAAAAACTGAGGTAGAAGAAAGGTTTTTAAAAGTGTTGATTACTGGTGAAGAATCTGGAACTATAAAAGAAAGAAAAAAGAATACAAAACAAAATGAACTTGAATTATCAGTATTCAATAGGTTTTAGTAACAAATGGAAAAACTTTATTATTAGCTAATAATTTTCCAGTAAAAGCTAAAGGAAAATTGTAAGTTGCAATTATAAAAGAAAACTAAAAAATTACAAAATAAAAGTATTGTTCTACTAGAAAAGTTATATGAAAAGATTTTTAAAAGCAGAGACTTGACTTAAAAAATAATTATCCTAAGCCTACCATCTTCTTCAGTTTTGAGGTGTAGTTGGGCTGTATACAAATCAGAGAATCCCTTTTCTGTTGCTGGAGTGATTTTTAATATATAATCAGTGTATTTTTTCAAATTGTCAAAAACCAGGCTTCTCTCATAAGTTTTCAGAGGTGGTCTTGTTCTATGTGCGTTTTCTTGTAAGCTCAATGAAACATAGTAGAAGACTAGACCATTTGGCTGAGATGGTGGGAACCAGCTGACATTTATTGCAGTTGAAGAAAGAGTTTCATAAGTCAGGTTTTCAACGAGCCCTTCTGGTACTATGATATATAATAAGCAAAATATAAGAGTTATGAGTTATTGCAATTAAAATATAAGTGAATATACATAGCATGAATATTTTTGTAGATAACATGTCATACTTTTTTACATATGTGATTAATTTTTATAACTTTTATTATGGAAAATGCCAGTGGCTGTAATATCTTTCTTATTTTCCGTTTACTTAACACAAATAGGTCAAGGTCTCTTGAATGTAAGTCACTTTTTTCTTGTAAGAATTTATTTTCATATGATTGCTCTTACCAACTCATTATCAATTGAACAAATATTTAGAGTAATAATAATAAAATTTATCAGTGGCTTAAAAACAGTGATTCTTAGCTCCTTTTGGACATATTTGCCCTATTTTGCCACCATTACTACAGAAATGGAAGGGGATACATAGATTTAAAAATATTTTGTATTTTCCTTAGTTTTTCATTTCAGAATAATGAAATAGATATTACCTAGTTGACTACCTATTAACCACAAACTACATATACATAGCAAAATTGGTATTAGGGCAGTAGACAACAGTCTGATATACCTGCTTGTTGCCTGCCTGTCTTACCAAAACTTGGTAATTTTGAACATTCTTTCATATTTTCCCCTCTAATAATATGTAACAAATATCTTTATATTTAAAATAATCTATGTGTGTGTTTCTATATTTCTGTGAAAATGAAAGAAAAAGGCAAATTATTTTTAATAACTTATTCTACAACTTGAGATGCTATTTTAGTGGCCTTAAAAGACAGATCTTTGTATTCAGGAGATTTACTCTTCCTAGAAATACTAGCTTCATCTAGATAAATGGTACTTTTTTTTTTCAGTGAAGCACTGAAGTTGCCATGGATATGAGAGGTGTTGGTAGCATTTTTAACTTGGTCTTCTGGGATAGATACTTCTTGAGAGTCTCATCTCCATGGAAAATTAAGTGATACAAGAGGTAGAGGGGGAACAGGAAGTTACCATAGTAACTTCCACATACAAACCACAAAAATGGAAATACATTCTCTAATATGTGAATTAGTAAATTAATTTGCAATGATTGTACTATTTCTAGTAGTACGAGATATTAATGAGGGCCATTCTGTTCCTATATGAATAGATGAAAAATTAACATTGAAACATTCAGGAATAATATAGATAACGCTAAAGCATGGAAATCACAAAGGAGTTGTCTTTGCTTTTGTGGGTTAATCACAGGACTGGACTAAAAAGTCCAGGTATTTATTTTAAGCCTAAAATACTTATTTTCATTTCAACATACCAATTACAAACTCAACAGGACTCCAAAAGTCTAAAACATCCATTTAAAGCTATTCCTTGCTCCCCCTCCCATTCAAAAAGATGAGACATATAAAACTTCTAATCATATTTTATTCTTTGAGAAGTTTATGTTAATCCATTTGAGAAGCCCCTACCATCTGGGTTTCGGTTGACAATATGCACCACTGGGCTGAAAAATAAATACTGTTAAGATTGATTCATACATTTGACTTAGGGCAATAATATTTTATAATAATAATAATAATAATAATAATAGCACTGGGAGTAAGGAAGATGGAAAAAGTAAATAATTGTGAATATGGCACTGTAATCTCAAGATGAATCCTAAAAAAATTTTAAAAAATGGAATGTTACAAGGAACAAAATTATCATCACACAACATTATAAGAGCAAGAGATAAATGACTATGAATAGGAAAAAATGTAGGATCTTATAAACATCAATTAAAAGAGAATTTTAAAAAAAGTTAACATCAACTATGTTGAAAGAAATCCTTCATGAATTTCCAAACACTGAAAAGGTCAAGATCATGTTAATCATTAATCTATAATAAGAATTATTAGTAAGTATACATCAATTTAATTATATATTTTGTGAATAATAAAGATATTAATCTATAATAACAAGATATTTTTATATCTAAAATACATTTTCTCAAATAGTTTTGAGGGAAATTATGTCATTAATTTAACCATCATGTACAGAGTACTAGTATTTTTGCAAATCAATAAATCTTCTGATTTTGAAAAACATTTCAAGAGGCTGAAAAATGAACAGAATAATACTTTCACAGCAATATATAATGTATTTTAAAGTAATATTTTAATTAGTGATTTATAAACTTACTTGTAACCTAAATATTCAAAAAAAAACTTGACAACTAATAGAGATAGTTTGCAAAAGCTATTGAAATCAACTTAAATCTCTGAAGTTCAATATATTTTTTAAATTAAATGTATATCTCAGTTTACATACTGTCTTGATCTGTGTACACTTGAATTGCATCACTGGTTTTGTTTCCATTTCCCATTGAAGTACTTGCTGTCACCCAAAATACATAGTAGCTGAATACTGCCAAATTTTCTATTACTGCAGATATTGTCATATTGTCAGAGAAACTGACTATGTCATGCAGAGTAAAATTCTGAAATATAAACACAAATGTTTGTGGTTATTTAGGATGACTTGTTCTTGATTGCATGTAGACTTTTGTAAATACTTTTGAATGTATACTTTTGAAAATAATAGTGTATACTACAAAATGTTCCTGTAGTTTAAAATTTACCATGGGTCAACATTTTTTTCAATCCTGGGAATTCATAAACTTTGACCACGAAAATCAATTATTTTGTACAATTTTTAATCAATTAGTCTATAAATATTTTGATAGAATAATAACATTGGATCATATTTATATTGCTAAGGTTAACAAAGCATTTAACATATATTATCTCATTTTATCCTCACAATAATCCTAAGAAATGTCATTATTAGCCTCTCATTTTTCACATAAATGGATATGGCTCCTTTAATTTGACTAATAAGTATTAGAGGCAGAATTTGTGATTGTCTTATTCTGTGGTAATATGCACAATTAATCTTTCATAATAACATAGTTACTTATTTTTCTAGAATTATTTCACATTATTTCCCCTTTTCTATACTCTGTATTTCAACCAAACTAACTTAATGAGATTATTGAACTTGATAATCCACATCTCATTTCCCTATTTTTGTCCAGGTTACCTCCATGCCTAGAAAGCACTTACTCTCAACTATACTATTAGCCACTTGTGTGCCAAGTCTCTTTACTTCTGTCAGCCTCAGTTTCCCCATCTATCAAATGAGAATGCTAGGCCACAAGTTTCATGAATGATTATTAATGAAACACACAATGAAGATCAGAGCTCTGAAGAAGATGGTATTTATCAGAATGAGATTTTAAATGGCCTAACAAGGCTATAAAACCTTAACAAGAATATTGTACTCTTTTAGTTGTCATTGTTTTCATCAATCTTTGCTAATTGTCCACCATTCAATCTATATATCACTTTTATACCATTATTCCAAATTCTTTGAATAAATATGCATACATTTATATTATTCTTAAGACAAATTCTAGAAGGAGGAAATGGAAAAAAATAATCCTTGAAAAATATAAATCTGTATCTCCTAGTATCTTTTTTTATGTGACCACTTTGTGCAATTCTGTGGTGAGCACATACTTCAAAGCATTCTTAAAAGAAGTTAATAAAAACTAAATGTGTCAAAATTGGATAAATATCAAGTGGCAATTTTTTTTTGCAAAAATGAATGTGATCTATGCAGCTCCTAAAGGCATATTTAGGCACTATTTACACAGGCACTTTACAGATGATAAGTGCTTACTTTTATTCATTTAAATTGAGGGCTGAAGACATTGGTTATGGACAACAAGAAACTACAGATAATCTAAGAAGCATTCAGTAAGGCAAAAAATAGTTGTCATAAAAATATTTTATTAATAAATATTATTTATTTAAACCATAAGTATAGTATTTTAGAAAATAATATTTTGTCAAATATACTAAAGCGACATATTGCTTCTTTAAATTATAATTCATACCAAATATAAGGAAATATGTGTCTAAATATCACATTTTATTTTTTTGGTAGGAATAGATTTTCCCCAAAAAAATAGAATTTTAATTATAAGTATAAGCCCAAACAGCTTTCTTTACTAAAAATCATTAGTTCTATCACTGATAGAAAGTAAAGGAATGGGGATAAAGTTAAGAAAAAAAAAAAAAAAACAAAGTCTTACCTGCATAAAAGTACCTGAATTATTTTGATAATAAACAGAGTAATACTGTATAATCCCATTGGGCTTTGAAGGAGGGTCCCAAAAAAGAATTATTGATGAGGAAGTGAGATTTGCATAATGGACATCTTTTGGTGGATCACTGGGTGCTGAAGAAACACAAACAATACTTATCTCCCTGAACATTGGTAATTACATTATAGATGGCTAGAATTTCAATGTTGTTGTTTTTAATCTTTGTTTATGTTAAAAATGATAGATGCATTTTTATCAAGTCTACTAAAGGAATGAAATAAACTTGATAAAGCTATTTTTTTCACTTTTGGAGAGGAGAAGTCAGCAGAACTGAAGAATTGGGAGTGGGACACTATAGTAATACATCAAAAAATTCAGTCTAAGCCAGATCATGTCTCTCAATAATATAACTGGGGTTTCCTACTACAAATAACAGAGGAAACTCATCAAACACTGTTCCCACTAACAGCCATTGCCTAGAATCCAGAGGGCAACATTGCAGTAAGATTAGTGCTCATTGTCATGTGAAGACCTAATTAAGAAAATAATTATGGGGTTATACAATATATAAATAAAGGACAGAAGAAAATATGCAATAGATCTAAATAAAATTTAATGTTATACAGTTGTGTGTATTAGATCTTGGGCTTTAGTGCCGCTTAAAATAAAATAAAAAATTAGTTGGGATTTGACATATGATCCTTTTTCTTTCTCTACAGAATTACATTTTTCATTAAATTATTTTCATAAGAACTTACCTCCCTCTGGCGTCCTAAAGCTAATGAGGTTACTTTTAATTTTTCCATCACCAAATCTTGTGCTTGCTGTGACATAAGCATTGTATTTAATATTATTTTCCAAATCTGCATATTCCAGTGATGTTTCAGTTACATTAATAGCTTTTAGAGATGATTTATCCCTAAAGAGAAAGATGCATGCGTGTGTAATTACATATCTGCTTAAAGTACAATAAATAAATAAAAATCACATACAAAATTTCCTGAGTTTAACAATTGTAAGTTACCAAATTGCACAATTTGAATTTCATTAATTTAGTATAAATGGGGTGGAGTTTAAAAAGAATTGGCAAAAAAATCATGCATTACAAAATATTTTTAAATAATAACTTTTCATTTTCAAAATATATTCAAAGATAGTTTTTAAACATTCATCCTTAGAAAATCTTGTGCTCCAAATTTTTATCCCTCCCCTCCCTGAACCCCTCCTGTAAACAACAAGTAATCCAATGTGTTAAACATGTACAATTTTTTTCTATACGTATTTCCACATTTATCATGCTACACAAGAAAAATCAGATCAAAACATGAGAAAGAAAAACAAAAACAAAAGGCAAACAAACAACAAAAAAATGGGGATAAACTATGTTGTGAATTATAATCAGTCCCCATAATCCTCCTTCTGGATGCAGATGGCTCTCTCCATCAAAAATCTACTGGAATTGGCCAGAATCTCTTCCTTGTTAAAAAGAGCCAAGTCCATCAGAATTAATCATTATATAATCTTGTTGTTGCTATGTTATCCTGGTTCTAGCCACTGCACTTACCATCAGTTCATGTAAATCTTACTAAGCCTTTCCAAAATCACCTTGCTAATCATTTCTTATAGAACAATAATATTCCATAACATTCATATACCATAATTTATTCAGCCATTCTCCAACTGATGGGTATGCATTCAGTCTCCAGTTCCTTGCCACTAGAAAGAGTTGCTACAAACATTTTTGCACATGTGGGTCCTTTTTCCTTTTTTTATGATCTTTGGGATACTGTCCAGTAGAAACACTGCTGGATCAAAAGTTTGATAGTCCTTTGGATATAGTTCCAAATTGCTCTGCAGAATGGTTGGATTTGTTCACAACTCCACCAACAATGTATTAGTGTCCCAGTTTTCCCACATCCCCTCCAACATTTATCACTATATTTTCCTGTCATCTCAGCTAATCTGAGAGGTGTATAGTAGTACCTTAGAGTTGTATTAATTTGCATTTCTCTAATCAATAGTGATTTAGAGAATTTTTTCATATGACAAGAAATGGTTTAAAGTTCTTCATCTGAAAATTGTTTTCTTCATATCCTTTGACCATTTATGAATTGGAGAATGACTTATATTCTTTTAAATTTGGGTAAATTCTCTATATATTTTAGAAAGGAGGCCTGTATCAGAACCCTTGATTATAAAGATTTTTCCCAGTTTTCTGCTCCCTTCTAATCTTGCTACATTAGTTTTGTTTGTACAAATCCTTTTTAATTTAGCATAATCAAAATTATCCATTTTACCTTTCATATTGTACTCTACTTCTTTGGTCATAAATTCCTTCCTTCTCCAAAAATCTGAGAGGTAGACTATTCTTTGTTCTTCTAA
The DNA here is from genome assembly GCF_902635505.1 of Sarcophilus harrisii. Taxonomy (NCBI): domain Eukaryota; kingdom Metazoa; phylum Chordata; class Mammalia; order Dasyuromorphia; family Dasyuridae; genus Sarcophilus; species Sarcophilus harrisii. Next base: position 49,130,844 of record NC_045430.1, read on the forward strand.
ATTGTTTATAATATCACTCTTTCTGTCTAAATCATGAACCCATTTTGACCTTATCTTGGTATAGTGTATTAGGTGTTGGTCAATGACTAGTTTCTGCCAAACTGTTTTCCAATTTTTGCAGTAATTTTTGTCAAATAGTGAATTCTTACACCAAATAGTGAAGCTGGGATCTTTGGGTTTAATCAAAAACTTGATTACTAAATCATTGACTATTTTTCTTGTGAACTGAACTTATTCCCCTTATCAACTATCCTATTTATTAACCAGTACCAAATGATTTTGAAGACCACTGCTTTATAACACATTTTAGATTTTAGTACAGCTTTTTTTCTATAAAATATTTTTAAAGTAATTTAAGTTGATTATTTTCAAGTACAACATTAAAGATAAGGAAACTCAAGTACAAATCTTGCTTATTTCTTTCAACCTGTTTGCTTAACAACAAAATAAGGCATTGGATTTTATAGATGCTATTTTTTAACCTATTTCAAGTAAACAATGAGTAAGTCCTACAATTAAACCAAAGAAAGAAATAAGGCTAGATAGACTTGATAGGAAATAGGCTCCAAAGAAATCTTTTAAATATTGGTTTTATACCCCAAGTTCCTATCATGTGCATTGTATATAGCAGATATATAATAAATGTTTGATTGATTGAATAAATTTCCTTTGGAAAATTCTATACTTGTTTTGATGATTTCCATCCCTCCCTGAAATAAAGGCCCATCTTTTAATATCAATATTATTCTGACAATACTGTGTGACTGTGAATCATGGAATCTGAAGAGATTAGATTTTGGAAGGAAAGGTACATGATGAGTGTGAGTGGCCTGAAATACATTAGCAGTGAAGAATTGTGCAGCATGGTGTAATATAGCATCAGGGAGATGCAGGACCAAGAAAGGAGGTAAATCAATCATGAAACAAAAATGAAGGATAAGGCAACTGATAATGTATTCTACTGATATACACACAAGGGCAAGAGATCTAAAGAACACTCCCATCCTTTGACACATTGGGTGAAACCAAAAAGGAAGATTTATGGAAAGGCATGGGCAAGAGTTACACAGGATGGCAAGGATTGAATGGATTGTGAACTGCACAAGTGGATTTCTGAAGTGGTAACAATTTTGATTTTAAAAGCCTCAGAGTTTGAATGCCAACCCTGTCCTTACTGAGTGTTAACTTGGAGCAAATAATTTAACAAATTGGGAGGTTTCAATTTTCTTATTTAGAAAATACACAGTTTGAATTAAATGATCTTTTAGTTCTTTTCCAGTCAGGGTTCACTGTAGCTATCTCAAGCACTGATTGTTACATTTTCTGTATGAATATTTATTTACATTTCAGAAATTGTCAAACACTACAAATCAGGCTTGATTTATCATTTTGTTGAGTCAATTATTAAACATTTATTAGTACACCCTTGCTTCTACCTCTAAAATCATCTACACTAAATTCATCTGATAATGTTAAGTAGATATTGTATCTAAGACATTGTATTCAGGACTGGGGTTAAAGAGACATGAACCAAAAAACATATAACTCCAAGTAGGTTACATTTCATTGGGACAAGCATTGCTTATGCCTTATGGAATTATATCTCTCATTCTAGGTATTATAGAAACTTTATTTCTACAGTTTTAAAATATGTGTAAGTTAAAATATATATTTTGTACAGAGCCTTTATTTGATGATTTTGAAAATGAACTTTTGTTTTCAATGATTTTGAAGGACATTATCAATGATTACTAAAAGAATAGATTTCAGTTATTTTTCAGTCTTTCATTCATTTAACAAATACTTGTTGAGATATTACTATTTGCAAAACACTCTAGTAAGCATTATAGAGGATGCATATTCCTGCCCTAAAGGAGCTTATAGGCCAGCAGAAAGGTCTTTGTATTCCCAGGCTTTGTTTTATTCCCACAGAAGCAGTTAAACTTCTTTAAAAATTAGATTTTTAATTGAAAAATAGTTGAAAAGTTCATTATAATGAAAAATTATCGAATCAGTGCATGAGATTGTAGACAGATTGGATCAGCCAAATGAGACCCAACTGTCAACAGTTTCATTGGGCATAACTTTATTAGATGTAGTGGTGACAGCTTTCTTTACTATCACTTTTGCCATACTATAGGATCTTTAAATAATTTTTATGCTGCATTTACCACTCTCGAGGCAAAATAATCTGATCTAGTAACTCTAACCCAATTCTATACTCATTTCATTTGTCACAGGTAATCAAAATACTATGAATAGCTAATCGAATTCAACTCCAGATAAACTATGATAATGCCACAAAATAAACTACTTATGGTATATTCACATCAAAAATCTCACATTAAAATATGTTAAATATAGATAAAAAATATTGTTATCGCTGCTGTTGATACTACAAGAAAATATCAATATAAATTACCTTGTTGGTTTTTTAGTTTAATTAGTAGTTAAATCTACTTCCTTATATATCATATAATAAATTGGTATAATACAAATATGGTGGTTCTATTATTGTAAATTAAGAGAAATCATCTTCAAAGAAATGTAAGCAGATCTGTTTCATTTAAACTCTGCTTGTTACCTGCAAATTCCTTGGCTCAGCTAGATTTTATGCAAAATTCATACTCTATGATGAATACATTAATAACTAAGATAGTCAAAAGATCCTAGACCTGACAAACACCAATTACTATTTTTTAAAAGCCCAGTGAAATGGACACCATACTAACAGACTAGAAATATCTGGTTATTTATGTTTTTACTAAGATCAATGATCTTAAATCAAAGATCAAAGATTGAATGGTTAGAACTTTTAAAAAAAAAATTCCAAGGTAGTAGAAAGGATAAAGATGTAAAGGAATAAATAATGTCTTATTATACATATTCCAACCAAATCTATTTAAATATAATAGTGAAAAAAAGAGGAAAGAAACAAATAGAAGGAAGGAAGGAAGGAAGGAAGGAACAAAGGAATGAACAAAGGAATGAAGGAAGAAAAGAAAGAGGGAGGGAGGGAAGGAATAAAGGAAGAAGGAAGGAAAGAAGGAAGGAAGGAACAAATGAATGAACAAAGGAATGAAGGAAGGAAGGAAGGAAAAGAGGAGGGTAAATCATTTAATCTAAGTTTCCTCACCTGCAAAATGTGTTGAATAAAATAGCATGCACCACACAAGATTGTTGTAAGGATTAAATGAAATAATGTTTATAAAGCATTGTGTAAACTTTAAAGCACTATATAAAATATTTTATTTTAACATTTTTGAATATTATTATTAATAATTATCATTATTACTTATCATCATTAAATAATTAAACTTAATATTTTTGACTCAGAGATAACAACACTATTTAACCCTGATGCAAGGGAACATTTCCTAAAAACAGACATGCAAAACAATAAATTGAGAGTTGGTAGGTTCCCCCTTCTTGGGTAAAGATGGAGGCTTCCTGATCACTTGTCAGGTATTCTGTAGTGGAGATTCCTTTGTAGGGATTCCTTTTGGGGATCTTGTTTCGATCAGATGACCCCTAAGTTCTTTTTTAACACTTTAATTATGTTTATTCTTGGCCTCCCCTAAGTTCTTTTTTAACACTTTAATTATGTTTATTCTTGGCCTCCCCTAAGTTCTTTTTTAACACTTTAATTATGTTTATTCTTGGCCTCCAGTTCAGTAAAATGGTCCTCCTCTTTGGAGATTTTTTCAGAAAGACATAGACAAGAAATACACAAGTTTAAAAGGTGGGAATAGATTAGGATCTTCACTCTCGCAAGGAGTAGAAACATTAAGTATATCAAATTCATAAAAATAAACTTATAGCTTGTGTTAGAATTCTTACAAGGTAGGTGCTAAGTCAGTGGAGTTGATAGAGACAATGGTTGTTTAGCAGGGTGCTTAACAGTTCTCTAGATGTACTTAGTACTTACTATAATTCCACAAGATTCACATCTTTGAGAGAGCATATATAAGCTAGGAGCCTCAACCAGGATGCACTTCAGGAGATTCACAAGCCAGGATTGAGTTGAGGAGATTCACAAGGCAGAGAAGGCAGCTTAAGCTCTCAGAACCAAGGAGAGAGATAGGCTTCTATTAAAGCTAACCAGGCCCCAGGAAAAGAGACAAGACTTTGAAGGAGAAAATAAAGGATTTGAACTTTAATTTCTGGCTGCATTTGAGGTGATTATTACACTGAGCTGAAACTAAGGCTGCCTCCAGAAGCCCCCCAAGAAACCTGCTCTCAGAGAACATTATATTTTAGAGAAGAAAATATTACATTTTGGCGCCCAATGTGGGGCTAAGAACCTTCATATGTGACCCAGAAATTAGGGTGAATACAACAAGGAAACTTTGTTAAAGGGCTAAAACAGTATTTCAGTTACAATGGGGCAGATGTTTAGAAAACAGCCTTCTTTTTCTCTACAAGGAAAATGTGTAGAGAGCATTGTCAGACTTATGAAAAGCCAAGATTTGATTATAATTTGGGAGCAAATACTGAACTTTTAGAAACTGTACAGTACACATCTCCTTGATTCTCTATGGGAAAAGAATTGGATCTAGAGGAGTGGAAATTAGTAAGAGAACAACTATGTCAACTCTACAGTGAAAATGGACCTGACTCAATTTCCAAAGACACACTTAATACATATAATTTAATACAACTTCCTTTAGGAAATCATATAAGTTATAGAATAAGGAAAAAGATGAAAGAGTAGGAGGGGGAAGAGCCAACTAAACTAGGTGAAAAGGATGAAGAATCAGAAAAGAATGGAGTTAAGTACAATTTTGAGTGTGATACTTCACATCAGAAGAAATTAGGTTATTCCTCATCCCCTGACCTACCTCCTTTAATTAATCCTTCACGAGTAGAGAGAGAAGGAGGAGGAAGAGAGGCAATGACACAAATAGAACCACTTATGAAGCAGCCTATGACAAGATTACAAAAAGCATTGGTTAAAGAAAAAAATGAAGGACAGGATGGATCTGATTTAATACATGCATACCCTGTGATTGAAGAGCTTGACTCTTCAGGTCAAAAAAGAAGAAGATACACTCCTTTTGATTTGGAAAAAAAAATTAAGGATTTGAAAAAAGGTTGCACTCTTTATGGGGCTACATCATCTTATGTTAAGATGTTACTAGACTGTTCGGCTTATAGAAATCCTAACCCCCAGTCACTGGAAATCCATATCAAGGACATGTTTAGAACCTGGACAAAACTTGTTGTGGCTTTCAGAGTATCATGAATTATGAAGGATTCAAGCCAGATGCAATAGGCAAACAGGAGTTAATATACAAATCACTTTTGACCACCTAGCTGGTGAAGGTCAGTATGGAGAGAATTCAGTCCAGATTAATTATCCCACAACAGCTTATGCACAGATAGCTACTGCTGCTATAAAAGCTTGGGATTCCCTCCCAGAGAATTTTCTTGTTGGGGATACCTAAATAATAAAAAAGATAATCAATTTTAAGAATTGATATAGCAGTACTTAAAAGTCAGTCTAGTAATAATATGCTAGCGGACTGACAAAATTTCAGGGATAATGAGAAAAGAAGGGGAAATGATGTTCAATTTTCTTTATTATAGAATGTGTTTTAGAAGTCTTAGTGCACTTTTAAGCTATTAAATATTAAGCATTTAAAGCTTAAGACTTCTGGGATATCTTGGATAGGATAATATTTTCTTCATAAACCCACTATTCTCTGTGGCAACAGAGGGCAGTTTAATAATTCTTTACAATCTATTCCATTATCTTAGTCTATGTCTGTCTGGCTGCTGTTGGCTCAAGGACATCAATTGTCTCTGTGAAGCCTAGGATAAACAGAGCTATGGGAGATGATGTGGGGGCAGTTCCTTCTTTTTCTCCATTTAGTAATGGGCATTCTTCCATATGTAAGGGAAATTCAGACATAACATTTGATATTTTGGAGGATATATTTATGGAATAACTAAGAACTATAACTAACCAGAGCAGATCTCATTTTGGTGGAATACAATAAAATCTTTAAGCCAAAAAACAATCAATGTTTTGAAAGTACTCTGTTAACATGCATTTGACTGAGATGAGATCATAGCAATAAGGCTCAAAATTTCTCACTGCTGGGAATTTAAGAAACAGTTATCAACTGAATAATAATAAAGTAAATAATAGTAATAATATAAAAATACTACCATTTCGCATAGTAATATCTCTCACATTGTTTCAATGAGAAGGGTTAAACAAAGTTCTTTTCCTGACTGATTTCCCTACTTCTTTTTTCTGCTTTCCAATTCATTCTCCACATAGCTATCCAAGTAAATTTTCTAAATTGCAAATCTGACCCTGTCAACCCCCTATAAATTCCATGGGATCTTTATTGCTTCTACAATCAAATATAAGATGGTTTGTTTACTTTTTAACCTCCTTCACATCATCAACTTTACCTAACTTTTCAATCTTAGTATACATCACTACATTTTCTTGCATACTATATTCCGGGAAAGATGGATTTCTTGCTGTTATTCACACATGATATGCCATTTCTCTTCTCTAAAGCTTTGAACTGCCTGTCTCTTATCCTTATTTCCTTAAAAAATATTCAAATATAGCCTTCTCTGTGAAAGCTTTCCTAATCCTCCCATCTCTCATCTGGTAATAACTTTTCAATAACAAATAAACAACAACATCAAAAAACCCTTGTATTTATTTGCACAAACTATGTTATTTCCTCAATAGATTTTAAATCCTTTGAATATAAGCATAGTTTTGTCTTTGTGTTTATTATTCTGTGATTGATTGATCTCTTATTAATATCAAGAATAGGACTAGTCTTATCTGCTGTGAAGAACTCATTATTTTGTTAGGAATCAACCACATCAACTCTTCTAAAAGTAGATTTTTTTGTCTAGAACCATAATTTTTTCCTCTTCTCAGACATAAGCTGATGCTTCTCAAAACAAAAGTTGGCAAATAATTTTTCAAAATTTTATTTGAAAATCCAGAGTAGCAGATCCAACAAATGTCATCTAACTAATGATATATCCTAGGCAATTGTAAAAAGAATCAGAGTCAGAAAATAATTCAAGTTTCCCGTCTCCAAATATAGTAATTTGTCATTTTTCTTCTATTTCTCTTTTGTCTTTCATTCTTCCAATATATTTTTCTCATTTTCAGCTCTGCAAGGTTTCACCAGTCCCTGTACACAAGGTCCCATCTTATTTCCTTGCCTTTGTATTTGCCATTCTGTCAAGTGAAATTTTCTACCCAGTTTTTCCATCCAGTTGTCCATCCAACATTTTGAATTCCTGTCCATCATACATCATTCTGAAAATAAATTCAAATTCATTTTTTCTAAGAAGCTTTCTAAATTACCCCATCCCAATTTAATTATTCATTCAAGGTCCTCTTTGCATCAGATACTTAGCCTATGCAAATATTTGACCTACAAAGGAATGGGAAACAAAATTTTTACTTGTCTCATAGGATCACCCATGCCTTTAATTCAAATTTTGTTTTTCCAACTAGATTGTACAGTCTCTCTAAGATACTGTTCCAATATCTCATTGAGGCACAGAAATTTCTCGGGTTCCATAATGACTATGACAATAGAATAACCAAGTTTTAGCAGATCTTATAAAGCTAAAACACTTTATAGGCTTTGACACAGAAAGTATATTAGAGTCCATCTAAATTTATTGATTTTACAGATTTGAAAACTGAGGACCAGAGGATATGATTTCACCAAGATCCCTAAGGTTCTAGATCACATATCTAGAATTTGAAAATATGTTCTCAATCTCCAAATGTAGTGCTTTTCATACTGAGCATGAAGTTGCCCATAAATTCACCTAGCATTAGGGTTACAATTCCAAAAATGTGGCAGTGTCTGTCCTTAAGGAGCTTACATTTTCATGGTGGGAGATGGCACATACAGGATGGTGGCCAGAAATGGGTGATTTGCAAAGTCACAAGGATACTGAGTGAAACAATAAAGCAAAAGATTGAAATGTTTCTTCCAGACCCAATAATAAAATGGATTTATTTATAGCTCCCAGAGTATTTCCCAAAACTGAAATCATATGCTTATCTCAAAATGGCTATAACATAAGATGTCATAGGAAAAGTCTAGAATTTAAGTTGAGTATCAAAAGGATATATTTAATGTCATCTAAAGGAAACATTCTAATATAATAAATTTGGGCCAAACAATAATCATATTCTGCCCCTCTCTCTCTCTCTCTTCAAAATACCACAAATGCTTGCTCCTAAGAAATATATTACATAAAGATATCTGCCACATAGGGTACTGTCTTCCTGCATATCAAAAAACCTTGGAGGTTTCTAGTAATTACAAAATGCCAGAATTGGAAGAAAGCCAGTCAGTCCTACCTATCTGTACCCTGCCTGCACCATTTCCAATATCTGCTTGAAACCTTAAAATAATGAACAAACCTACTACCATCATACTTTCTGAGGCAGTGAGCACATGATATTATCAAAGTATTCAACTCCCAGGTGGAAAGTTGCCTACCAATACCTGTAAGCATCTTCTCAGTAATTCATAACCCTAGAGAACCATGGGAGACCATCAGAGGTTAAATGTCTTACCCAGAAGCAAATATTTATGTGTTTGAAGCACATCTTAAACCTAGATCTTTTTGCCTCTTAAACTGGCTTTCTATCTTTTCCCTTCTCTTATTTTTTACCAATTCATTTTAACTTTGTTAGCAAATGCCCTTAAGAGCTGGGGCTTTCCTCTCATATCAAGCTTCAGTTTACCTCTCTTTAACTTTTTCCACTGCTTCTAGTTCTGACTTCTGGAGCCAAGCAGAATAAAGTTAATCCCTTGACATGGATACCCACTGGCAAGATGATACTCCTCCCCTTCCTCATGCAATGAATGCCTTACATTTTGTGTAAATTATAAAGCCATGATTCTGTGAGTCTCTCGCTCCAAATTCACAACTCTAAGTAATACACTCTAAAGAGACCACTATTAGAATTCCTTCCTTATATTATCACTGAAACAAAGTAAAGTGGCTTCACCCCTTTGACAGCAAAAAATATTTTTTCTTACAAGTATATGTCACTTTAAGGAATAGATTCAAGCCTAAAAAGTGTTTCATTACTTATAAAAAGCTTATTTTAAATTCACTACTGAACCAAGTTTCAGTGTGATAATGCAAATCTGGAAAATCTTGTTTCAAGTCTTGTACATAGTCATGTAACCAGGGACAAATCACCCAATATTACCTGTGTCCTAGTTTACAAAGAGTTACAAAAGATTATAAAGATGCTGATCAGCATTAGTGGAAGTAATTTGATAGGACAAGGCCAAAAACAAGCAAAAAACAGAGGAAACAATAGTTAAATGATCTAAAAAGTGAATTGTGTTTTTGTTTGTTTTTTATAGTGTAGTAAATTGATTTTTTTCTGTTTAGAAATCTTAGTTTTCTATCTATTTATCCTGTTGCTTAAGGATAGCTAAGAGACAAGGGGATAGAATTCTCTATCAGGAGTAAAGAAGACTCAAATCTGATTATATATTTATTAGCTGCGCTAACCTGGGATAGTCACTTTATCTCGGCCTCAGTTCTCTCATCTATAAGATGAGGATTATAATATTACTTGTCTCTCATGAATATTGTGCAATTAAATGAAATAATATTCATAAAGTGTTTGGCACATAATAGGCCATATTGTTATTATCAAGTGTTCTTAAAGCATGAAACTGAAATCTCATCATTATTTTTGTTGTATGACATTTGTTTTGTTGGGTTGAAGCCTCATCACTTTGTCTCAGCAACTGTTCTACAATTATAGGATCCAACATCTGGACCTGGAAGAGATCTTAGAAATCAGCTCATCTTATCTCCTCATTTTATAGATGAGGAAACTGAAGCCCAGAGAAATGAAATGACTTGTTCCAAGTCATACAACAGATATCTGAGCCACCATTTGCACCCAGGTTTCTCTAACTACAAGGCTGGCCTTTTTAATAATACATTACATTACATGGCTACTTAGAATGTTTTGTACTCCATTTAAACTCCATGAACCCAAAAGCCCCTTCCAGTTCTAAATCTAAAATCTTCTGAACTATTTATAAAAACAGTACAGAGATTAAGAAACTCAGTAATTTCTATCTGAAAAATTGAAAATTTCATTTTATAAAAATAAATAAATTCAGATAAATAAGCTTATTCCCAATATATTATCCAAAAGGCTCTGAAAGAAAAAAACTGAATTCCTATTGTGTTACAGATTAATATTCGCTCTTAGAACTGATTCCAAAAAAATATAAAAAAGGAAGAAGCATCAGAAACAGCAGGAAAAAAAAAAAAAAAAGAGGTTTTACCAGACATAAACTGTGTAATAGAGGATAATTCCATTTGGCTCCAGGGGTGGTTGCCATGACAACTTCACCGTGACACCAGACAACTGTTTTACTGAGAAATCTCGTGGAGGAGAACCAGGAGCTGAAAAAAAGAAATGAGGGATACAATGTGCAATTAAGCATCATATCTGGAAGATGAGGTTAAAATGAAAATCTTTGATTTGTTTCCCACTCTGGTATTGTGTTAAATGAAACTTCTATATCAGCTCAGTCCAAGGGCATGGTTTTCAGACTTGTTTACTTATTTAAAAAATAATAAAGCAAGATTTTGCATGGTGGTATTAAAACATCTGTTTCTGTGATTCAATGGAAAAAAAATATTTCATAGAAAAAGAGAGTAATGGGCTTGTCACAGTGATTCACCCATTAAGTACATTTAGCTAATTTTTTGGACTTTGAATAAATGCAGAAATTTTTAGTGGTGTGAATAAATGTAAAAAACAGTGAGATGGTTTTCTAGTGTAGAAAAAAATATTATACAGAAATATGTCTAAGAAGCAATAAATGGAAAACCCATAATCCTATCTCCATTATTAAATCTATTGTCTTTTTCAAACAGGAAACATTGTTTTAGCCATTTGTCATTAAAATTACAAAATGATAAGAAACCCTCTTCACTAAATCACCAACATTCATGGAGTTCAGAAGTAACATTTTATCATGAAATAATCAAATAAAATATATCAAAGAACTGATAGTCAACTTTTTATTTTCCTTCAGATGATTAACAAAGACTTGGGTTGCTTTAAATGATCTTCTGCTTATATATTTTGAAAAAATATTGTAACACACAGGATATGACATTGTTACTTTTTGTTAAAATTAAATATACCAAAAACTACATTTAAATTTAGTTAATTACTGATAACCAATACTATGTGAGCATTGTGAAAGCTCAAAAGGTCATTTTTTTCCTTAATACTTATTATAACTATTATAAACAACATAATGTTGATTTAAAATAGTAAAATATCACCTTAATTATTTAAAATCTGAAGGTAAAAAATTATGCAAGCTTTAACTTCAGTTCATTCTGGCAATCAGGAATGCAAATGAGCAACAGAAACATGACTTTATAAAAATCTGTAGAACCTTTGTACTGATCTCTGAGCAGTCAAATTGAGTAACTTAGAGATAAGAGCCCTCTACACAGTATTCCTGCCAGTTAAATGGAACTGTTACCTGATTTATTTTCTATTTATTTTTAGTTTTATTGCATTTTGTTTTTCTGAACAGTCTCAGATGTATTTCTATCATGTTAGTAATGACAGATTTTTTCTGAACAGGGATTTATTGAATTCAGAACACTAACTAAAGAAAAATGGTGACAGCTGTATTTAGTACTTTCGATTTGTTATTCTCAGCAGCAGGCGCTACAATAAAACTGCTATCAAATATTGAATGTCACAAGAATCCATATATCACTCAGAGATATCAGGTTTCTAAGATATTAATTGCTTTCAACTGAGAATTCTCTTTATGTCAATACAATAGGATATGAATATTTAGTTCCACTGAAATGTGCAAGAAATTAATGAAGTCATGCTCATCAATAAAACCAAAGAATTTTTGAGAAAATATAATGTTTAGTTTATTTTAGTGCATAATTGTGTTTATAGCATTTTATAGTATATATTGTCTCTTATCTTGGGTAAGTTTATTAAAATATTATTAATATTTATTAATTATTTTTATATTTATAATTAACAATAATAGTAAACTATTATTTATTTAAAATATCATTAAAGACAATTATGGCAAGCTTATTCTTGGAAATTCCGTAAAATTGATTTATGATTATTTAGAGGTGGTTGGTCTTTCCATTTATGCTGTCATTATGATATTATTTTCTTGTCTCTGCTTTACTTCTCTCTGAATTAGATCATAGGTCTTTCCATATTTTTTGTATTCATTATTTTATTATTTCTTAGAACAGAATAATTCACATAGCATAGTTGATTTAGCCATTCCCCAATAAATGGGCATCTACTTTGTTTCCATTTCTTTGATTCCACAAAAAGTGCTAGTGAAAATATTTTAATATATGTGGGGATTTTCCTCTTATCAATGATCTCTTGGTTTATATGTAGTAATGAATAGGTCAAAATAGGTTTTCTTCACTTCATTTGTATATTTCCAAAAACTCTTCCAAATTAGTTTTATTAATTCAAAGCTCCAAAGTATACTAGTAAAACTTTAATAAAAACTATTTTTCAGTCATTCACTCACTCATCCATTCAATTATAGGTAAGGATACTGAGTTCTAGAGAGTTAGATAATACAGAGAAGTTAACATTATATTATCCTATTTAATTGCCACACAACTATGTAAAACAGAATTTATTTTCTCCATTTTATAAGCTAAGTAAACTTAAATTCAACATAGAGATGCACAGTGAGGGTTTTAAGCATGCTTGAACCGTGGTCTCCCTGACCCTAACTATAGTGTTTTGAATTCTATATAATGCCAGCTCTCAGTTTATGGCACAGACTGATCTAGAACAGAAATACTAGAACTAGAAAATCTAGAAATGGCTCCCAATCCAGTAGGTTCCATTCTTGAGTATTTTATTGTGAATATCTTTTAATGATACTCAGTGAAAAAATTTAAAACCTAAGTTATTTTCACCATGCATTTAAAATAGCTCTAGAGAAGCTATATAAATGGAATCCAAGAGTATGGTAGGAAAAATATCTGTCAGTGTCCCCTTCTGTGTGGATAGGAGTAATTCCTTTCTTTAAAAGGGATTTTGAAATGCTTTTTGAGACATTAGCTCAGGGCATTAAATCTGTGATCTGGCTCCCTAGTCATCTGAGTATTTAAAAAAACCACCTACATTTTGACCACCTAAGGTATGATTGGCAAAGCACCAGGGAAAGAGGAATCCACAAGGTAAGAAGCTGTACTCAACTGAATCAATACTGTAGCCCCAGGTTAGCATCTTTTCCAAGCCATAACCAAGTAAATCTCCTTCTGTTAGCTGTTATATGAACTACAAATGTCTCACCTGAAGCCTAAGTCTTGTTCAGTCATTTTCAGTCATATCCAACTCTTTGTGACCCCATTTGGCATTTTCTTGGTAAAAAGGATTGAGTGTTTTTTTTTTCCATTTCCTGCTCTAGTTCATTTTACAGATGAGGGAACTAATGCAAATAGGGGTAAGTGACTTACTCAGGATCTCACAGCTAATAAGTGTCTGAGACTGAATTTAAACTTACGAAGGTGAGTCTTCCTGATTCCAAGCCCCAATGCTCTAACCACTATGACACCTAGCTGTCCTGAGTTATGTCTAACCTATTGTAAGTAGTTATAACAATGCAGTTAGGAGAAAATAATCTCCCTGAAGTGGGGATGGGGAAAATAAAAAAGAACTGATCCCCATTTCCGGTGATTCCCAATAGCAATAGCCAATGGCCACTTACTGTTTTTTTTTTGGGGGGGGGGCTTTGAGAGAAAGTATTTATGGTCATAAAGCAACTAGACAGATGTGGGTTGTTCTATGTCTTTAAGAATAATATTCTAAAAGTACAGTAAATTGTCATTTGATAGATTTGCATAATTAGGCATGATGGAGATCTCTAGTCCAAGTAGCTAGTAGACCTGAACATTCAATCTACTCTACAAAACTAAAATTTTGAAATAGTAGAAAAATATGCTGCCAGACATTTTATATATGGCCTTTGGGAGGCCACTGGTAGCTGTGCAATATGGACTTGGCCAGGACTGCTTATTACAATACAGCAGGAGAGGCACTTGAGAGTATAGTTTTTATCCTCTCAAGAATCTCATAGACCTTTCCATGACTAGAAATATGCACAGATTCATTCTAGTGCTGAGGAAACTTATTTATCTTCACTTATCAGTTGAATATAAAAACAAAACAAAATAGAATTTAAGTTTTCACCTTACTTTTGCTCCTAAAATGTTCATGTTAAATTTTTTTCAAATATGTATTATATAAAACAACTTACTTGTACTATGTGATTCTATGTATATATGCATATACATTTGTGTTTAGTTTTTTTTAGTCATTCCAACTCTTTGTGACCTCATTTGAGGTTTTCATGGTAAAAATACTGAAGTAATTTGCCATTTCCTACTCCAGCTCATTTTACAGTTGAGAAAACTGAAGCAAATAGGGTTAAAGTGACTGCCCAGGGTCACAAAGATAATATATATCTGCGGCCAGATTTGAAGTCAGAAAGATGAGTCTTCCTGACTACAGATCCTACACTTTAACCACTGTGCTATATATGTACCTACTCCATACAGACAGATACATACAAATATGTAAGTGCATATACAAACATACGCATATGTGTGTATTAATGTATTATACCAAGCATTGAGTGCTCCTACATATAAACCTGACTATACATATATATGCACATATAGATGAGTATACATATTTACATAGCATGCACACACATACACATTTTTATATGACTATTAATTGAATCTTTCTACATGTAAATCTAAATTTAGTATCCTTTTCACACACGGCTTCTCCGAAATCCTTTGAAAAATCTGGTATCAGAACAAGACCAAAACTTACCTCATAGACTAACAATATCATATTTTTGAAAAGTTTTTACTATATGACATACATACTATAGTTTTTACTATATGACACATATTACATTTTCTATTGAAAATGTAATGAACTCACCATCTTCTTCAGTCAGTATTGTTACAGGCATACTTCGGACACCTTCTCCTTTAAGAGTACTTGCAGAAACCTCAATTGTATAATGAGTATATTTCTTCAGCCCTAAATAGGAATGAAGTGGATAATTCAATATGAATCACAGCGAGCTGGAATGCATAAAGTATAACCATTTTTCAGTATTCAAATCAAGTAAGCATTAGAACTTTTAAACATACTATCACCAGCAATGAAGGTAAAGTTGAAGGGAAAATCAAGGGAAAACAGAAAAAAAAAACAAAAAACAACAAATGCTTCTTGAGGATGCAGAACCAAATTTCTAATAGCTTGTTGTAAATTCTATTTGAGAAGTAACTATGTCATCTTTTGCAAGGAGTCTAGTGATATGAAGACACATGTTGACCAGGATGATTCTAGGATTCTAGGATTCTTTCTCAATGTTCTAGGTTACTCTCTAAGACTAAGTTGCAAAGAAGAATCCATTTTTCATTGAGAGAAAGAAATTCCCATATCCACGAGGTAATTGGTCCAGTCCTTATTTGTGTCTTACTATTTGTTAAACTTTGATTTATACATGATTCCTTAGAACTTTGTTGCCTAATATAAAGAATAGTGCTGAGTCAATAAATAAATGAATGAAATTTTCAGTTGTCTTTAATTGTTAGTATTAAATGAAAAATATGTTAAATACCCACTGGAAAGTTCCCAATTTAAAAAAAAATCAATTCTATCCACTGTAAATATTCAGGGTTTTTTTTTAATTTACCTCTAATATTCTGTGACAACTTTGTTGTATTTATAGTCCTTTCTTCATTTTCATTATTCCTTCTGAGATAGATGGTATATTTCTGTATGATCCCATTGGGATTTATTGGAGGAAGGAATGAGAGCTCAATTTCTCCAGATGAAATATTGCGATAGGTGATATTTTCAGGTGCACTGTCAGGAACTAACAGGAGGAAAAATAAAATGTAAAAAAAAATAACCATGCAATCTGTAACCTTTTTGTGAATTTATATTTTTGCCAATACAGCCAAACCCAATTCTGCTGCTACACAATTAGACTAGGAACAAAGCTTTTTGGTTAATTTGTATCAAATCAAATGGGATAATATTTGCCTAAAATATTTGACTAAAACTAGGCATACTTTCTCCTGGTTCCATACATTTGAATAATCCATCTTCTAGGTCCAGAATGCTTTGTTTCTTCATCTCAGCATTAAAAGTCCTAATATGACTCTATACATCTCCAGATGTATTACACATTATTTTCTTTCATTCATTCTACAACTCATGCAGTATAGCCTTCTTGCTTTTGTTCATGCATGACATTCCATCTCCCATCTCCATGATTTGGCTAAGTACATACACCAGAACACACTCTTTCCTCAGTCCAATCTTTTGTAATCTGGTACAATGGAAAAAGTACTAGCTCTGAAGTCAAAGAACTTGGCTTCAAATTATATCTCTGCTTTTTAACATCTACATGACCTTGACAAGTCACAATTTCACTACAACTCCATTTCCTCTTCTGAAAAATTGAGGTGCTTAGACTAAACAGAGTCTGATATCTCTTTCAGGTGTAAATTTATGATCTCTCATGAAACCTTTCCCCACTGACTCCTCTATCTCATGACCTTGATTTCACTTTTACTTGCTTCTGTGCATGCTGTTGTCCTTGATAGACTGTAAGATCCTTGAGGGCAAAGGACATTTCATTTGATTTTTTGGTATCTTTAACACCTGGCATAAAGTGAGCACTTAAGAAATGCATGTTGATTTATTGATAGATGGAGCCTTGTCTCTTAAACTTTTCATTCTACTTTTAAGCACAGCTCAGATGCCACTTCCTTCATGAAGTTTTTACTGATTCCCTCAGAAGATACTATCCTCATTCTCCTTAAATATTCATAGTGTACCTTATCTGACTCCATTTCTCCTTTGCCCCCATTTATTCTACACTTTGTATAATACTTGCTTGTGCACATACTGTGTTTTCCCCTCCCATTCCCCACAGAATAAAATTTCTTGGGATTCTTGCTTCTCTATCCCTAGTACCTAGCAAACACAGTAATGTCATATAATATTGTGAGCTCTTCATAAATGCTTCTTGAATTAAATGTAATTATCCCTCCCAGGGAAACTTGCAATTTAAAAGAATACACTCTTGGTAGATTTTCAGTCAACATGTTCACAAGGATGTTATAGGCTCTAAAAATGTGAGATGAAACAGAAGAGGTGCCCCATCAGTCACATTCTGCAAAGAAGAAAAGTAATAAAGATACAAAAAAAAAATACTTCAGACTAAGTTCCTTAACCAAAAGTAACACTGATTGACATTTACATATAACAATGTAGCTTCACCCTGAAGATAAACAAAATGGAACCATGTTTATCTAATGAATAAAAATTAAGATGCTGGCGATTCTGTTGGGATTTCATTTTGAATGCAGCAAGAACCAGCCTGCAGATTTGAAAAACTACAATGAAAGAAGACAATGGGAGAAAAAGAAAAGGTTTTAAAAAAACAGAGAAAGAGGGGGAATCATTGATTAAGAGCTAGAAGAGGTCAATTAGCCCAACCCCCTCATTTTATAGCTGAGAAGACAGAGAGAGGCCTAGGAAATCTTGATGAAATGAACATAGATATCCAATATTTCCCTTACAGATCAGTACGACATTTTGTTTCCTATTTCATGCAATGAATTTAATTAAGGTTATTGCTATGAAATAAGGAGCAGAGAAGATTCCTACCTGCAATGTTAGAGAGAGGAGAGGAAAGGAGAGAAACATACAGAGAGAGAGACACAGAGAAAAGAGACAGAGAGACAGAGAGAGACAGAGAGAGAGAGAGAGAGAGAGAGAGAGAACAGAGAGACAGAGAGAACAGAGGAAAATAAAAGGAGAGACAAAGAAAGAGAATGGAGAGAGGGAGGAAGAAAAGAAATTTGGAAAGATAAAAGGAAAGATGAAGAAAACCACATAAAAAGAAGGGAAAAAATTCCAGAAAACTTATCCTCAGTAGCCTGTAAGATAATTGTATTAGAAATAAACTATCCTTATCATTTCCTGCTTTTCATTTGGCCTATGAACATCAAAGTTACAATCTTATCATTACATTTTGTAATTCTAAGTCATTCTCTACCAGTTTAGAACTGCAGGTTTTACACTTGGAAAGAATAGATCTGGTTTTAATTTAAAACTTCAAAGTTTACTTTTTAGATGAAATTTATTTCCCCGTGGAATTCTAAAGGTCTTGTAAGTGAGTGAAGGAATTACGTACTTGAGTTTTGGAGATTTATTTTGTAACACTATTGGTGTTGTCTGAGAGTTTCTTTGACATTAAAAACCTGTCAGATTATCTTTGTGGTTGTGGGAAATTGGGGGCTCATTTCATTGCCAAGGGGTTACATTTGAATCTAGGGTTTATTTTATTTTCATGAGCTATGTATGTATGTGTATGGAAGGGATATAATTATGCAGTTATATATATTATAATCACAAGTGGGGATGTAATTATTTATTTCAGCCTAAATTCAGAATTTTGAATGAACCTGTGGCAAAGGGTCAAGGATACCTGATGGTAGATGAAAAAGAGGAAGAGAGAGAATACTAGACATGAAAACTTAAATGCATAAATTAAATGAAATAAGTGAAAGAATCATTTTTTTCCAAAAGCCCAACATTAAATAAGACTAAATTTTAATTTATAATTTAAATATTTGAAAGTCATTATCATATGATTTAAAATTATTATCATGGGAGGAGAGCTGGAAAATACCTTAAAGGCCAACAAGTTCATACCCTTTTATAAAACTTATAAGGAAACTGAGATTACTACACATATGTAGTAATCATCTAAAGTGACATTTGAAACCAAATCTTTTTTACTTGAAACTCATTGCTGTATTCACTATAGCAGGATGCTTTGCCTCATTTTAATATTATGATGAGTTGTATGGTGGTGCTCACTAATTGTAGGATAAAATATTAATTCCTTCATTGGACATTTGAAGTCCTCCATAATTATCACTCCAACCTATCTGTCAAGCCTCATTTCAAAAAAATCCTTTTCATGAATGCCATGTTCCTTTCAAATTAGAGTGTTACCCGAGTTTGACATTATATCTACTACATTTAAACATCCTCTTCATCTTTACCTCTCAGAAGCCTTATTTTCTTCTGTGGCTCAGTTTAGGAACTGTCCCTTCTGAGGGGAAAAAAAACTTCCCCAATCATGTTGGAACATAGTCTATCTTTCCTCAAAATCCTCTCTTACATGCATACTGCATATTTTCAGTAGAATGTAAGCTCCATGAAGGTAGGGTCATTTCATTTTTTATAATTGTATTTATAGCATCAAGAATGGCAACATGTCTATAGCAAGCATATAACAAAAGATTGTTGAATTGAAACCCTGAGCTCAAAAGTTATCCTTTAAAGTAAGGATTCTCCTTCTTCATTTTGTACAAATATTCATTCTGATTCATTCAGCTACAGTGTATTGATCATCTCTTACATGGAGAAAATTTTGTCAGGAGCTGTGGGAGATACAAAGATAAGTAGGATACTAGCTCTTGGGGAACTTGGAGCTCATAATGGGAGGGTTTTTTTTTTATTTTTGTTTTTATGGATTAGAGCTGTCATTTTATTGATAAAGAAAAACTCCCAGTAAGAGAATTCTCTATTACTGCAGATTCTCAACTGTTCTGCAAAATACACAGTCTTAGTTGCCCAGAGGACTAAAAAGATAAATGACAAGTCTAAGCTCCCACAGTCAACATGAATTGAAGCAGAACTTGAACCCAGCTCTTCATAATTGGGAAGCCATTTATCAATCCATCACCTCATCTGTCTCTTGTGGGAAATAGACACATAAAAATTACTGTAACATAAGATAAACAAAGGGAGAGTAAAATTTAGAGGAAAAAATGACAGTTTTTTAAACCCAGATACATTTCACAACAATGAAGTACTGTCACTGAGTATCTCACTGGGAAACCAATTTAACAGCTGTAATAATAATGAAGGATGTGACAGTGGATAGAGGGTCAGAGGCAGGTTGACTTACATTCAAATCTGACTTGTGACATTTTTGGTAGGGCTGTTATTGCAATTTATTGATTGGCTGACAACTCTTGGAATCCATAAGTTGCAGAGAAGGTGTCCACCTGATTTACAGAGGGAGTTTCCTCACCTGGGAATTCCATATATCAGGGCTTCTTAAACTTTTTTCCACTCATGTCCCCTTCTCACCCAAGACATTTTTATTCAACATTAGGTATTCAAGTTTATAAAATAAATATATAAATCAAACATTTACTGATAAAAAAATCATAATTTCCTGACCCCTACATTTAGTTACACAACCCCACATGAGGCTGTGACCTATACTATTAGAAATTTTGCCATATATGAATAACAAACCCAGTAGTATCTCTCTAGCCTACTATGAATTCTTGGGAATTTTTAATGACTTGGTAACATCAATACTTCAGGAGGTCTTTGATGATAAATGCATATGCATGTGTGTATACACACATATATAAACACATACAACATATGCACATATATAAACACATATACATATACACCATGTAATATGATATATAAACAGTATATATGTATGTAAATATCTATAAATATATGTACACACAGTATTGTATAGGCATGTTTAATGTACATACCTGTGCATGCATTGTGCATTTATATATATATGCACTCATGTATTGTTAATTCATACATGAGTGCATACATATAATACTATTATAAAGAAAATGTGTTTTGAAATGATTATGAAAAATACTCACCAGTTTCTGAAGTTCTCACAAAGAGCGAAGATGATAATTGATTTCCATGACCAATTCTAGTATAAGACCTTACAGAAATGTTGTAAAGGGTATAAGGTTTTAAGTTGCTCAGAATGATACTTGTTGTTGAAGAGTTTTTAAAGAACAAATGGTTTGCATTTCTGTAAATGACTTCATAGGAGATGATAATTCCATTAGGTTTTTCTGGGGGCAACCACTTTAGTTTTATTTCTGTAGAAGTCACATCTATAACCTCAACACCTTGGGGTGGTGATTCTGGCTCTGTAAGAAGGAAATTTTGTTTTAAAAATAAAATATTTGAGTTAGGCTTCTTTTTTTAAGCAGTTTCCTTAACTTATTATATATCATTTGGCCCTAGCAACCCTTTGTTTTTAAAAGATATGGAGAAGCTATATTCATTAGCTAGATTATATCTTTTACTTAAATGAAATCATACATCTTTAAATAGCAAAGAATATGTAATTGAAGGATGTAAAGAGTGTCAGGTCATTAGGTGACATAGATTACACATTCACTCATTTCTTGTCCTGCTCCCGATGTCTATCAATCTTAAATCTTTAACAATCAAAAATTACTTATTTAGCACCTTCTATGAAATAAGCAACATGTTAGATACTGTGACCAGTATAAAGACAGGCCCTGTCTTCAAAGAACTTCTATTTTATTATAAGTAGTAACAAAACTGAGGGTTCAAAACTATAACAATCAGATATTTATATGTGCTAGGGTTTATCATTACTAAGGTCAAAATATTCATATTATTATGTGATGTATAAAAAGTTTAAGAAATAATTTCTGTATAATTAATGATTTCTATTTAATAAAAGGATTAATTATTCAGAAACCATATCTCTCAAAGTTTATATGTGACACAATTCATGAGAATTGGCATGGGAGCCAAGGAACAAACTTTTGTGGTGTTATAATCCTTGCTCAACACAACCTTAGAATTCAATTTGTAAGCATCCAATAGAGAACTAGTTTCAATATTTTCATTCAAACACTCATTCTTCACAGGATTAGAGATCATATTTAAAATAACTATCTGGATACAGTGAATGAAGTTCTAGACCTATGTTCAAATCTAGCCTAACCTCTACCTGCCACAGTTTCCTTATCTGTAAAATTATGATAATAATACCTTCTATTCAGACTTGTGAAAATGAAATAATATTTGTAAAAAAAAACTTAGCAAAGCTCAAAGAAGAATATAAATTGTAACTGGTATTACTATACTATTATAGGATCATAGATTTTGAGCTACAAAGGACCTCAAATACCAACAATATATTATTTTTCATTTTATAGCTGAGGAAATTAAGGCTCCAAGAGACTATGGGATTTGTCTGAATCCCCATAGGTAAGAAATAGCAAAGCCTCATCTTCAGGTTCCGAATCCAGTACTAATGTCACGTCATTCCATATGCTTGCTGACTAGTATTCAGCACATGTTCAATAACTACTTACATTCCATTTACTCTCAAGCACACAATACTGAACTCATTTAATATTTATGCTATGCCTCTATCACACCCAGAACTAAATCTCACATTACCACACCAAACAATATTTGACAACTAGCTTTAGAAGAAAAATTTCAGACTTTTCTAAATGTTTTTGAAAGAAGTTTTCTTTGCAGACAACTGTGAGAACACTGTTTTCTTTGCAGAGTTGCCTCATTATCCTCCTTATTCCCAATTTCAACCATAGACACTCAAAATTATTTGGTTCAGCCAGGAAAAGTATTCTTTTTTTAAGGCTTTTCTTAATTCCCTATGAATGTGAGTTATTTCTGAGCATATAACAAGATAACAAATGATTTGAGAAGCTATCAAAAATAATGAAAACCAATGTAACTTTCTTGGCTATATTAGGGAGAAAGGGCCAAACTTAGAACTTTGGAGTTAATCTCAGGCATTGACTATTTTTAAATGACTTTGAAGAAGTGATTTCACTTCTCTGAACTTCAGTTTCCTTGTCTAGGATAAAAGTGACTGTCAAAAATTACAGTGTTATGATGAGAAAAACACCGTCTACCTTAAGGCATAACTGGTATGAATTTTGTTTCACTTGAAATATTTAGTGATGATAGCAAAACAAAAACAATTTCAGGCATTTCTTCCTAAATTCATCTTCATTTTTTGAAAGCATAGAATTTAGAATCATTGATTTAAAGAACTAGAAGAGACTTTAGGACCCCTGGGAACTTGGCCAAGGATTTTTCCTGGTCTCAGTTCCTTGATTTTTTTAAATGAGGAAATCTAGTGAGAATAGTTCTGAGGTCCCTTCTACTTGTGACTGCATGATACTATGATAGAGGCATTAAGTCCAACTCCTTTATTTCATTTCTTTGTTTAATGAATTCATCAGAAGTTTTTTTTTTTTAATTTGCAAATTTTCTTCCTTCCTCTACCTCTCTCCCACTCATTGAGAAGATTTTTTTAAAATGTTAATCCTTTTTACATATGAAGTCATGCAAAACATATTTTTGCACTGGCCAGGTTAAGAAAAATTGAGCAAGAAAAATGTTTTTTTAAAAGTGAGGAAAAATATGATTCAATCTGCACTCAGAGTTTATCAGTTACCCCTCTAGCAATGGATAGCATTTTTCATCAAAAGACTTTTGGAATTGTGATGAACCACTTGTATTGCTAAATCTGTCACTGTTTGAGTATTGTTATAATTACATAACAATGTAACAATCATTGTTAACAATAATCAGGTATTATATACACTGTTTAGGTTCTGATCACTTCACTTTGCATCAACTCACATAAGTTTTCTATGTTTTTTTTTTTTTCTGAAATCATCCCAGTCTTAAAGCACAGTAACATTCCACTATAATCATATGCCACAACTTCTTCAATCATTTTCCAATTGATACAGCATCCTCTCAGTTTCCAATTTTTGGCCACCACAAAAATAGCTGATATAAATAATTTTTCTTTGTGTTTAAAGGCATTTGGGATTAAGTTAATTGCCCAATTTCACAAAGCTGCAAGTATCTAAGGATGGATTTGAACTCAGGTTCTCCTGCTTCCAGGGCCAATGATCTATCTTCATTGCTCCATCAATTGCCTCTAAATATTTTTATACAAATGGGTAGTAAATGGTAGAGCTAAGATTTGGGTTTAGACCTCTGACTCCAATTCAAACATCCTTTCTATTACGTCATGGATAAAACAGACTTAAATGAAATGAACATGTGTTATTCTTACCATCTTCTGGGGTTCTCACAAAAATGTCATTTTCTTCAGACAAAGAACTCTCCCCAATACTGGTTGAAGCAGCCACTCTCATTTTATACTTTGTATATTTCTTCAAACCTACAAGAGTAATCCACAAAAGATTAAAGGAATTTCTATGTTTAATATTCTCATACTAGAGATCACCATAGCACAAAGTACATGCTATGATGAGGGAGAAATAATTGATTTCGAGGACCGTGCATACATTCATCTAATCAGCCCCAAACATCCGCCTAATCAGCCCCAACTCACCATAACTGCAACCCTCCACTATATGTATTTCAGAAACTTGCCCTGTAGACATGATCTTAGTTGTTTCCAAACATTCCTGGGACAGAAAGATTCTAAAGTTCAAAATAAACATTTGGCACTCTAAGAAAGACTTGGCACAAACATAGGCTATGAATTAGTTTGAATTCAGATGGGATGTTATTCCTTTGCTTTCTAAAGATGGCCTCAATATTCAGCCAGATTATTCCAATTGATTTTTCTTTTGAATGATTCAAGGATATCCTCTTTTAAGACTCTTTTCTTTTCCTTTTCAGTACAGAGAACTTCAGGTGCAGAAACTTCTTCTACTCACACAAATCAGTAACTCATCCTTAACTTAAAGTTATAGAGGGCTGCCTGAGAGGTTAATTGATGGATTGGCCCATGGTCACACTGCTAGCATGTGCCAGAGGGAGAACTTGAAAAAAACTAGCTCTCTGATCATTCTACAACACTGCCTCTAATTTGAATATCTTCACATTAAAATAATTACATTTTTGTGATAAAAATTATCATAGGAAACCATTTAATTCTTTTTTCTTAGGTCTTTTTCAGGGTATTCTTTAAAATTAGATATAAATAAAAATCACTGTGATATGATACAGTAAATCCTTAGAATAATGAAGAACAGTATGCTGAAATATCTAAATTCACATATAGTTGCCAATATTCTTTTCAGCAAAACAGCAACCATTTTAATAAAAAAAAAATATTGTTCTACCTGTGATAAGAAAGCTGTTATCTAGAGTAGTCATCTGGAATGCTCTGTTTGTATCCAGTTCCATGGCATAAATTGTATAGTGAGTTATTTTTCCATTGGGATATTCTGGTGGATCCCAATATAGCAAAATAGATGATGAGCTAATGTTTTTATAGTTTATAGATTGTATGGAGCTTGGCACTTTAAAAAAAGAGGGAACAGTCAATGATTGGAGAAGAAATAAAGGCATTAAAAATCATTATATAGCAGGATCACTTACATGTAACTTATTCAGAGGAAATTCACTCTACCTTGCTCACTTGTCCTGGCATTGAGAACAGTTGGTGGTCCTTCTCCCATAATTGTGAAAGCAGACACACTGATCCTATATTCGGTGAAAGGTGCAAGCCTCTTTACAACATAAGACAGCTGTTCTGCTGAAATGTCAGTGAAATACGAATCACTTGTTCCTGTTTGGAGTAAAAAAGAAATAACTTCCAATCTCAGAAACAAAATTATTTTTATTCACACATCCAAAGTTTTAAGCCGGAGTACACATATTTGTATTTTATCTCTGCTACTGTTTTATCATCAGTGTAATGGGGATACTGGGGAAACTAATTACTAAAACTCACTAAAAAGAGTATGAATAAGATCCCAGCAATATTACAAATTAGCTATTGTTGAATGACGGATATAATTGAGAGATATAAGGTATGAATCAGAAAGAATCAAACTTGTCCATACTCAGAAATCTGCATGCCAGCTCATGGGAAAGTGTTCATGAAAATACCATCTTAATATGTATAGCAGATATTGCGCTTTCAGTTGAAAAAATGGGGCATTGGGAAGATCCAAATTGAAGCCAGAATTTATAGAGTTCCTTTAACTTTTACATAGTAGTCTTGCTCTGATTTGAGTCTCAAAAAAATTCTATGAAGCTAGTACTAGAGGTATTATTTTGTCCCATTTGAATGTAAGCTCCTTGGAGTCAGAGTCCTCTGCCTTTTGTATTTGTTGCCACTATGACTGATATATAAGTGCTTAATTCATGCTTGTTAATTGATTGATTGATCTTCATGTTATAGGTAGAGAAAATAAGGTCCAAAAAAATGAAAGGAAATGCCCTGAATAAATAACATTAGTGTCAGAAAGCAAGATTTGAATCCATGTCTTCTAACTCCAAGTCTAGCACTTCATCCAAAATAAATGATGGCTCCCTAAAATGTTTCCTGAAATGATTTTCCAAAATGACTTCCTTTGTGTTATTTCTCTCTTATTAGTAAGAACTAATTCAGTGTTTCAAATGCTGAACATATTTGAAACAACATCTCTGTAGATTTTAATGGTCATCATTATTTTCTATCTTATCCTAGAAACTGATTCCCAGTTTGGTATTTTGCAAGTCAAATTAAATTATTATCATAAAATAGATTTGGAAATCCAATGATAGGTATATCAAATTGGAATATCAGAGGCGGCACGCTAGGTGGCATAGTGGATAGCATACTGGACAACGAACTAAGAAGGCCTAAGTGCAAATTTAACCTCAGACATTTACCATCTGTGACCTTGAGCAAGTCAGTTAATTACTTTCAGCCTTAGTTTCCTCATTTGTAAAATTAACATAATAATAGCAATTATGTCATGAGACATGTGGTTGTGAGGATCAAAAGAGATGGCCAATATAAAGAGCTTCACAAACTTTAAATCACTATATAAAATTCTAGGTATTGTGACTGAACAAATAGAGAATAGAGAGGTGACACAGTATCAGGCAATATTTGGTGCCAGGAAGACCAAAGTCCAAGTTCTGTCAATGACAGACAGATTCCCAACCCCTTAAATGTGTAGAATATTATTTTATAATATTTATATTTGATAACATATTTATACTAACTATATTATATAATATAAATAGTATGTATAATATATTTGTGTTATATATTATTTCATATTTATAACATTGTATATATAATTTATAATAGCTATATTTTAAAACAGTTATTATTACATTATATATTATTTTATACTGTTTATATTTTGTATTACATATTATTATACTTTATATAGAGAAAGCTATAGAAACGAAGTAAATGTCCATGAACAAATCCCTTATCTTTTTTGTGTCCCAATTAGTTTTTTAAGATTTTAAACTTCATAGACAATGTGAATCTGCATGGGTCAAGGGAGTTAACTGGCATTATAAGATAACAGACTTAGAACTAGAAGGGAAATTAGAAGGCTTTTAGTTTAACTTCCACATGTGGTTCAAATGAGACAGTTGAGGCCCAGCTACTCACAGATAGTAAATGCAAACATAGGTGGTAATTTCAGAGGTATGATTTCCAGGTCTTTGTTTCCAAACTAGATGTTTATTTCCACTCTTCCCATACAGGGGGTTGTCTGCTTTGACAAAATCATAGGCTATTCTATGACACTTCCCTCTTGACTTTTTCCTCTTCTTTACCACCCCATCCCATCAAACACAAACTATAGAATAATCAAGGTGGAATTTGGTTTCCAGATGGTATAATCATAAATTGTAATTAGTATCAGTTATTAGCAATGAGAATTCAAGATTTTAGAGCTATGCCACAGCTTGGGATTCTGAATTCCTAGTTTTATTCAAAAAGTTTATTTTGTAAAGCATATAATATATTGAATTAAAGAAAACAATTGAGCTCATTTTTATGGTAAATTCAATTAGAGGAAAATTAAACCACATACAATTAATTTTCAATGGACAAGGTCTAAAAGAATGGTGACTGTACCATAAACTATTCTGTTCAGATGGTCTTAAAAAAAATCAGTGAACTATGACAAGTCTGTGTCTCCCAGGTCCTGTTTAATGAGTCATAAGTATGCCCATTCTTCTTTCAGAAACAGTAGGGTCCATTGACACCCCAGAGCAAGTGTATATACTAATGACATCACCATGTCAGGGAGGTCACCTCCACCTGTTTGTCACCCCACACGCTAGAGTTGTAACTTTTTGACCTATTTACCTTCAGTGATGGCTGAAAACCTATTAGTCAAAAGCTGCAAAGAGGAGGCCTATAAAGGATTGGAAGATATGTTAATCCCCTACAATCACACCTGCTTTGGCAACTGTAATAACTGATTGTCTATGCAGCTTGGCTGATGACTCTGGGGTGCTAGTTTTTCTGGGAGGAAGGTCAGCTGGGTGAGGAAGGAGCTCACTCCTGCCTGTGTGGCATTCTCATTTATTGCATGACGTTATCTGCCAGGTTTTTTAAGTAAGAAAAAAGTCTGACCACTCCATGTTCCGTTAATAATTTGGTTGAACTCTGTACTGAAGTAGCCTAGACAAGACAGCAGCATGGACAAGATAGAAGATAAGAAAAAAATATGGAGAAACATAAAATATATATATATAAATATATACCAGTTGTTGAATAAAGTTCATCATTTCCATTTGTTTGGGGAATACTACTTTGAGAAAGACTGGAAAAGAGAACTGGAGATCCTGCTGCCATGTTGGAAAACATCTCTGCTGAGCCTTCATAGGAAGCGGTCACTTCATTTATTAGAGCTTCAGTTTCTGGAGTCATGGAGTCACTCATAAGCTGCAATTAAAAAAACAAAAAAAAAACAAATTCTGTTCTTCACAATTATGCTGAACAGTGACTTAAGTGAATAATTAGTTTAGTAGTTGATGCTTTGCATTTAGCTTTTTTACAATCAACGCAGGATTGTTTTTCTGCCATGATTTATTATTGTCAATTACTTTTACGACATTCCACTCTGTAGCTACTAAGAATTAGCTGTAACATTACACTCCAGCCACACTTACAAGAGGCCACTAGTCCTTTTTGAGAATGTATTTTTTTTGAGTGTCTGAGTATGTCTGGATTTCACTTAGTTTCTCAAGGGTGAAAATGGACATCTTCAGCAACATATTTCAACTAAACACACTAATACTTCAAACAATAATACAATATGCTCTTGAGAACAATTGAGACAATATAGGACAGAGAAAAGAGATGCAGATATGAATTTATATTGATTCATTCTGCCTCTGATATTTTGAGCAACTCATCTAATATTCCCTACTGATTAGTTACTCTGTATGTAAACCAATGTGACTTAATGGCCTCTAAGGTCTGTTCTATTCCACATCTATGATACTGAAATTCTTTATGTCAATTCAAATCCCAGCTCAGGTATTCAGTAGATTTTGTAACTAAAGGCAGGAAATTATTCTAAGTTTCCTTATCTTCATAATATATAATAGTTCCTCCCTCAAAAAGTTCTTGCAATACTTAAATGAGACCATGCAAATATAATATCACTTAATATTAATAGTAATAGACTACATTGGCTGTTTAATTGCTATATGGAAATATGGCATAATGCTTAAGGAAGTGACTTAAGAGTTAAGATGACTTGTGTTTATGCCCTGCCACTATAATATTAATAATAACTAACACTTACATAGAACCCACTATGTGCTAGGCCCTGTGATAAGTGCTTTCCAAATATTATCTCAGTTGATCCTTATAACAACCCTAGGAGACAGGTGCTATCATCATACCCATTTTTCAAGTGAAGAAGCTCAAGTAGAGGTTAAAGGACTTGTCCATTGTCTTCTAGTTAGTAACTGAGGCCAGATTTGACCTTGGGACTTTCTGATTCCAAGCTTTATCTATTGTGCTACCTGTACTGATCATAGGCAAGTCATTTATTTAAATTCTCAACCTTTAAGTAATTCCTTTTTTTCCCATGAGGCAATTGGGGTTAAGTGACTTGCCCAGGATCACACAGCTAGGAAATGTTAAGTATCTGAGGTCAGATTTGAACTCAGGTTCTCCTGACTTCAGGACTAATGTCCTATTCACTATACCACCTAGCTGCCCCTAGGCAACTCTTTAAAGATTAAAAATTTCAGATATTGTGGTTAGACATTTACATATAGGGAATTCCCTATCATGATAAAATTACAAGTTTAGGGAGAAAAAACGGAACTCTCTGTATGGAAACTCTTTCTGTCAAAGTCATTTCTCTGCATCTTATAGATATAAAAAGTGTTAGAAACACTAAGTGACTTGCTCATGGTCATTTTTTGTATCTGTATAGTAACTGTACAGTATTTATAAGGTAGGCTTGACTATGGGTCATCTTTAAGGTTATTTATTGTCTACTATGGCACAGTAGTACTACTTTATTTTTTACCAACTTACTTAACAAAGTAGTTCTACCAACATAATTTCAATTTATCTTTACCACAATTCTAGGGGTTAGCTTATTTTTTCCTCTACACTTTAGAAAGAAGGAAATCCAAGTTTAGGAAAAGCTAAAGTGCTTGGTGAAGATCATACAATGGTTGCTATTGAATATAAATTTAACACCTCCAACTTCAGATTTAATATTCTTCTTCATTACAAGTGTGATAAAGAGAAAATTTCTGGACAAAGTATTTTTTCAAAACTCTTGGCATTATATGTAGAAAACTTTATAGCTGCTATAAAATAGCTAAAGCAGTTATTTTGTGGTGGCAAAGAACTGGAAATTGAAGGAATGGTCATCAGTTGGGGAATTACTGAATGAGTTATGTTATATGATTATGATGGAATACTATTGTGCTATAAGAAATGATAAACAGAATAGCTTCAAAAAACCTGGGAAGACTTATATGAACTGATGCAAAAGGAACTGAGCAGAACCAAGAAACCACTGAATATATTAATAGCAATATTATGTAATGATCAACTTAGTTCTTCTCAGCAATTCAATGATCAAGACAATTTTAAAGAAGTTATGATGAAGAATACTATCCCAGTTCTACAGAAAAAAACTGCTGGAGTCTGAATGCAGATCAAAGCAAGTTTTTTCCTTTATTTTTGGAGGTTTTTTCCTTGTTTGAGTTTACTTTTGAAACATGGTTTATATGGAAATGTATTTTTAATAACTTCACATGTATAATCTATATCAAATTATTGCCTTTTCAAGCTGGGAAAAGAGGGAGAGAGAATGCAGAACTCAACAATTTTAAATGTTAGAAACGTTTTACATGTAATTGAGAAAAAGAAAAAATACTTGGCTAGAACATATTCTGCTTCATTATACACATGTTTTTATTTTATAGCCAGACTATCAATTTACAATTGAGTGATTTTCCAGATTTCTCAGAAACATATATCTAGTTCAATTCAATCAATTTCATTTCCACTAATTCTAGGTACCTTCTATGTGCAAAACACCAGGAGATAAAAATGGTATTGTCTCTGTTCTCAAGGAACTCAAAGTTCATATTATTAGTAAGATATGATCCTTGCACAAATAAATACAATGAAAGATATAATTTGAGAGTAGCAAAAGAAAGATTTAGACAAAGGGCTCTGAGAGAATTTCAGAAGGGAAATATAATTTTCAATTTGGGAATTCTTTTAAGAGAAGAGGGCACTTCAGGCTGCATAAAGAAAGAGAATTTCAAAATGTGAAGATGCTTTTTTAGATATTGGGGAATGGCTTATGTGAATGTAAATACAGAAGCCAGGGAAGAATGAAATCAATGAATAGAAGTTTCAGTTAACTGAAATGTAAATAGTCATGTGGAACAAATCTAGAAAGGTAGATTGGAGTCTTATTGTAGAAAGGAGTATCAATTCTCATAAAGAGTCAGGAAAGATCTTTCAGCAGGTGTTAAGGAAAAATTGAGAAGTGAAAATAAATACAAGAAGCCAGAAGACTTGTTTGGAAGTTGCTGAAATTGCTCAAGTAAAAGGTGATAATGACCTGAATTAGAATATGTACAACTCCATAAGTGATTGATATGAGCTGGATATGAAGAAGGAAAATTAAAAGATATTTGGCTTTTGGAACCTAAAAAATTGAAAAGATGGCATTTCTATAAGCAAAAAGAGGGCAACATGAGACTTGGTTCAAAGATAATGTGAGTTCAAGTTTGGATAAATTCCATGAACTTGTAACTTAGAATATCTAAATTCCTAATTGTGAATGCCTATTTGTAGCCTAGGCTGGCTGCTCCAACCATACGTCAATCTGTTTCCGTACCTTGTAATTTTAGAAATGTCTACTATGTCTATCACACTATCCTCATTTTCCAAACTATACTGCTATGGCCATGTAAAAAGGTTACTTTTCTGTGGTTCTTTTTAACCACCCTTCTAAGCTTTCAGATCGAAATTTCTCATTGGCCCCCACTCCCTTATATCCATTGCTTTCTTTTATTAAAATGCAACCTCCTTGAGGAAAATAAATGTTTCTATTCAGCTCATAATAAGAATGTTTTATTTACATATATATATAAGTATGTATTTATAATATTTTATTTTTTGAGGCACTGGGGCTGAAGTGACTTGCCCAGGGTCACACAGCTAGTTGACATCTGAGGTCAAATTTTGAACTAAGATCCTTCTGACTCCAAGATCAGTGCTCTACCTACTTTGCCACCTAGCTGTCCTCAGATTATAATATATTTTTAATTTTTGTCAATTCATTCAATCTTCTGATGTATCGATATCCAAGTTGGTATTTTCATCAGATAGTTAGAATTCAAAATTGGAGTCCATGAGAGGGAGTGAGAAAAAAAAAATATATATATATATATTTGGGAATTCTCAGATAAAGATAATAAATAACAGAAGCCATGGGAATAGTTTAGACATAAAAGGAAGGGAATGAAGAAATATAAGAGAAAAGGAACAAGGACAAAGCTTTGGGGAACACCACAGGAGTTCAAGGAAGACATTAAATCAAGAAGGACAATAAGGTCTGTGCTTTATATCTATGAGAAGTAATTCCATTGATTTCATTTATTTCAAGAGAATCCAACTCTTCCTAGGAGTTTTCTTGGCCAAGATACTGGAATAGTTTTCCATTTCCTTTTCCAACTCATTTTACAGATTAGGAAACTGAGGCTAAATGATTTGTCCAGGATAATATAGCTAGTAAGTGACTAAAGTCAAACTTGAATTCCTCTCTTACTAAGTCTAGCTCTATGCCTCTATCCACTGCACTACCCAACTGCAGCAGGTGATGTTATATAAATCATAATCTCCATTGGTCTTGATTTTTTCATATGTAAAATAAGAAGGTTGAACTAGATGAGCTTTTAAGTCCCTTCCAGCCCTGAATCAATGATAATCAGCAATAATTTATTCAGAAAAAGGATAGAGTATTCCAAAAGGACTAAAGAAAAGATAGGAACAAAACAAATGATAGAGAGGTCAGAAAATTTCTTGTTTTCTGAGTTTAAGATGCTTTAAGGTGCTTTAGTTTTAGTAAAGTAGCTTAGCCTACTAGGAAAAAAAATGGACTTGGATTCTGAATATCTAAAGCAAAATCCTAGACTACTTAAATGACTTAAACCCATTTAACCTCTCCAAGTCTTAGGATGCTCATCTTTATAAACTTACTCTCAACTTCACAATGTATTCATGTGAAATAAATGAGTTAGCATATACAAAGTGCTTTGAAGTCATAAAAAGGCAAATAAATGCCACCTATTGTTATTATATTTAACCAGTCAAATGGGAATGAATCTCATTAATATGATTTGTCTATAATAGTAAAATACCAAATAAATGTCACCTTTTTATTACAAGTAACCAGAAAAAAATGGAGGTGAATTTCATTTATGTGAAATTGTTGTTAAGTACCAAATAAATTCAATTATTATTTAATTTATCCAGAAAATGGGGATTAATCTCCTTTAGGTAGTTTATCCATTCTTGTTTGTGACAAAAAATTGTGGTTAGAGACCTCTATAGACAGAAAGAACACTTAGAGATCGTCCCCCATTCTAGTTTCTGTCATGCCTTCACGGGCAAATCAGAGCAGCCTGAGCCATAAGCACATAATTCAGAGATGCTCTGGCATTCCTGACTCTACAGTCAATATATTATGTCTGCACCACACAGCTGTGTCCACTATCAATCAATCAACAAGAGAGACTCCACTGTGTGCAAGCACTGTGCAAGGGGCTATGAAGGACTGGGTGCAAAGAATGAGTTTTCCTAGAGTTTAGCCTTTGCATGAAAATCCATCATGAGGTTACCCCAATGTAGTCAACTCTAGAAGCCAAATTCTAGCAGTCAATTCTGTTAACAGAGTCAAGTATTCCTTAAAGGCCATTTTAATCTAACAATTGCTATGAATGTTTTTAACTGTCTTTGTTCTCAAGGTATTGGTATCTATTGAAAAGCCTCTGTCAATAGCTAGGCCAATGACTTCCAACCCTGATTTCACCAGAACTCCGTGTCATTTATTACTTCTAGGGCCATCATGAAATTTTCATTAACTGCTCTTTATATTTTCATTCATTTATACAATCAGTATCTGTATTCCAAATTTTATAATGCAAATTATTCCAAATAATTCTAAAAGATTATAAAAAATAATTTTAAAGGGAAAAAGTTTTCAGTATAAGCATAAAAAATATATATATAAGGATAAGAGCTGTTGGTATAATGAAAAATCATTGACTCTTAATGGAACTATGAGAATTCTAAAGTCAAAATATTAATTGAAGGATTCTTAACCTGGGATCTATAAATTTTTTTTTAATTTCATATTTTATTTTGCTGTTACTGCTTTCCTTTGTAATCCTTTATATTTTGTTTTAAGCACTTTTAATGTGATTCTGAAAGGGGCTCCACGCTTTTCACCAGACTCTCAAAAGAACCCATATACAAAAAAGATTAAGAACTACCTAATTTAAAAATATGTTAACATTTAAAATTTGGAAAATTCCTGATTTCAGTTAAAAAGAAACACAATATCTCTGTGAAAGATAAATATAACTTTGATATATATGATTCTTTCTATATATGCATATATAAATTATATATATATATATATATATATATATATATACATATATTTGTACATGTATCTTGTAAATGTATGTATCTTGTATCTATGTATCTTCTATCTTGTATCTTGATAACATGGTATTTGTGACCTAGTAGACCTTGGCAACAAAAATATTATTAATATCATTATTGTGTCATCAAAGTAAATCCTGTTTTTATTATTAATGTTTAGATTCTTTCATCATAGTTTGAAGGTTCTATAGGTTGTTTGTTTGTTTTGCCTTTGTTTTGCCAAACTTGTGATTTCAAAAGTATAAAGAACAGTCTATTAGGAAATTTGCTACCAGGGAACATGTGTTGTAACTCAGGGTCTTAGAGAGTTTCTAGGGCACAGAGATGTTATTTAACTTGTTCAGAGTCATGTAACAAATGTATATCAGAGGTAGATCTTCCTGAATAAAAGGCCAGAGAAATCTAGTATATTATGTTGTCTTTCTGACCCTATAATCTTTAAGACCTGCTAACATAATATGGACACTATCCACCCTGCTGGAAAAGTCTCTAATACTGCTTAGAGATAGACTTGGCTATATAAAAACCAGTCTAATTAACTATTGAAAAGCATATTGCCAGAATGTTGGCTACCAGATAATAAATTATTTTGGCAAGGGAGATGCACAAAATAGAAAAATGTACCTAATAGCCATAAGTCTTCAGTAAAAAGTAATCTAGAAAAGAGAGAGAGAGAGAGAGAGAGAGAGAGAGAGAGAGAGAGAGAGAGAGAGAGAAGGACAGAGGGAGGGGAAAAGGGAGGAAGGAAGGAAAGAAATTAAGAAAGAAAGAAAAAAGTATTTATTATATGTTTACTATGTTTCAGGCACTGTAATAAGCACTGAGGACACAAATATAAAAATTAAGACAATTCCTTGCCTGAAGAAACTTACATTCTAATATGAGAAAACACATATAGAAATGATGGCTGAAGAGTTGTTTTGATCAAGAAAGTCAAAGGGAAGTTGAATAAATAATGGAGTAATTCATTCACATATCCTTTACCAAAACGGCTACATTAATTTAATTTAATTTAATTCCAGAACAAGAAATGGGAAACAGTGATGATTTGGGGAAATTCACACTTATCATGATAACATAAGATAACCAATGAGTTGCCATTTTGTGAGTCTGCATCAGAATAGAAATAGTGAAGGGTCACAAATCAGCCCAGGCCCCTAGGACAAGTGCTGGAGTATTGAATGGGAAATGCCAGCTGAAGTTCAAGAGCATGACCTGAAAATATCTGAGAAATTATCCATTAATGCATTAATGTAACTATTAGATTTCAGAATTTAGGATTATTCTATTTTATGATCAATGAATTAAAACATTATTGTAAAAACTGATCTCTATCCATATAGGCATTATTGTTGCAAATGAAGCCAAGAGAGATTAAATTGCAGCTGCATAAAAGGAGAGCTCCTAGGCTTTCTTTGGAGAGATGAACAAAGGAGCTTTCCAAGAAGAGTCCAGCTGTATCAGTTCAAAAAGTTTCATAATCTTGGGGAACAATAACAAGGCAAATAGCAATGTACCATATTCACTTCCCTGGATAGAACCATGTCCATTTCTGATGTTGAAGTATTTGATGATGCCCTGGACTTTAGCAAAGAGAACTTTATTTTTATGTCTTTAGTAGCTGTGACTATTGAGCAACGTTACAGCACTTACTGAAATAGTTTCCATGGCATATCTCCTTGAGAATTGTTCTCCTGAAAAATAGCTACTGAAGTCAGGAGGTTGGAGGGAGGATCCTTGCTGCCCTGAGGCTTATAGTTGAAGCATTTGAGGCTGTTTCTACAGGTTTTGAGGAGAGGTCATGGTGCAGATTTGACTTGCCTTATTTCTTTCTCGGGACATTTTGCTGCTTCAGCTAGATTAGCTACTGATGGGGATTGTTTTTTGCAATGGCCAGGTTAGAGGTCCACTTTGGCAAAAAGGTTGTACTTCTCAGCTTGTGGGTGTATACATACACACACACACACATATATTATATATGAAACTAATAACATTTTAAGCAGTGAGGTGATACAGTGAATAGAGCATTGGGGCTTTACATCAGAAAGAGTCATCTTCATATGTTCAAATCTGTTCTCAGTCACATTAACTTTGTGATCCTGGCAACTCACTTATTCCTGTTTGTCTCAGTTTTCTCATCTGTAAAAAGATTTGAAGAAGGAGTTGACAAACCACTCCAGTGTCTTTGTAAGAAAATCCCAAATGCAGTCATGAAGAGTTGGACACAACTGAAAAGACTCAACAATAATAATATACTCAACAAATAACTAAATTTGAAGACTTCCATTGAAAAGGAATATGCTACTATCTGAGGTTGCCCATTGAACTTTAGGACAGCTTTTATAGTAGGGAGATTGTACTTACATTGAGCTTCAATTTGCTTCTTTGAAATTTTTACCTTTTGTTAATGAATCTCTCCTCCTGGTCCTTAAACCCATAATTCTTAGTATAGAAATAAATTACTTTTATTTTGCTGTTTTTTATTGTTATTAGTCTTTGGATACAATACACAAAATATCACATGACATTCAAAGAAATATGAATCAAAGTTTTAAAACAATACCCAAATAGAGGGCATGAGGACTTCTTAGATCATTCACAATAGGCAAAAATATTAATAATCCAGATTCAATATTTCAAATATATGATTTCACTAGTTTGTATATTTCCCTCACTGAATTTAATTGGAGGTTCCCTATGCCTTTATATAGATATTATTTGTGTGATTTGTTGTACAGATTCACCACCACTCAAAAAGTTAAAAAAAAAAAAGTCCTTGGTGACCAACCATCTTGAAAGGTGACTCTTACTTTACTTGTTTGACTACTATATGAGTAATACAAAGATCTCTGTTAGGATGACTCCCAAAGTCTTTTCATTTTGCTCCACTCAGAGCTCTGATCAATGTCACCTTTTTCCATGATACCTCCCTTTGTTAGTATTTCTACTTCCAAAAGTTCCTTTATATATTGTGTTTTCTTATCCATATGTCTAAAGCTTTCTCTTATAGAATGTAAATTCCCTGAGAAAAGGAATTGTTTCCATTTTAATCTTTGAATCTCTAGTGTCTAGAATACTGACCGTCATAAAAAAAACACTTAATAATAATCATTATTGCATTGTTTTGTAGTGAATTGAATTGAATGACACAATGGACTTTGTTAGGACTTGTTAGAGTTTGTACTTCTTTGACAAAGCCTTTAGAATTCAGGGTCATTTCTATAATATGATAGGGCATTAGAGTTAGATTACAGGGAGGCTGTGTGGAGTGTGCATAAATCATTGGACTTGAATTCCAACTAGTATTAGTTGAGTGACCTGGGCCAAGTCTTCTGTAAAATGAGAGGTTTGGACTCAATGTCACCTAAGATCCATTTCACTTCTAAATCTATGATCCTATGAATAATTAGTAATAATAATAATAATAATAAACTGTAAAATAGACAGCAGGAGACATGGAAAATTCCCTAACAAAAACCTGTCATCTGAAGTCAGGAATGAGTTTTCCCAAAGAGTGTTTCAGTGACCTACAAAGAAGGGTTTTTTATTCAGGTAGTAAGTTAAATTCTCTTGATGAGTTATTTGTCTGTCTGTCTATCTGTCTGTCTCTCTGTCTATCTATCTATCTATCATCTATCTATCATCTCCAAAGTATAGAAACAAGTTTAATCAACCTATCTGAAGGTGATAAGGTTAATCTTATCCTACCATAATAGCCAAGCCCACAACTTATTCCAGCATTCCTTCACTCCCTTCTGCATTTTCTGGGCTGTATAGTCTACCAGCATTTTCATTAGTGTTCCCCCTGGAGCAGTCAGCACCTAATGTCATTTGAGCATTAGCATCCATGAAAATGTCATTAGGAAGATGCCTTCTTTTACCTTCTAGCATATTCACAACTCATACCTATAGTAGAGAATCTTCAGATTTGTGTCCTTGGATGAATGACTTTACATCTTAGAGAAATAGTCCATAAGACACCCCCCAAGACTCCAAACAATTATTTACTTTTTTAGGACAACGTGAGTTGTGCAAGATTTACAGATATATATGACTTATTATCTCCATTAAAACTTTTATTATATTATCTTTCCAAAATCATCCTTCTTCTGAACTTCCTATTACTGTTGAGAGCATTGTCATTCTTCCATTACCCAAGTTCATATCCTCAGTGTCATCCTCAATTCTTCACTCTCCAAAATGAGACATACCTACCTTCAAAAATATAGCTTGCCCAGATTAACAGAGGAAGAAATAAATATCCTAAATAGTCCCATCGCAGAAAAAGAAATAGAACAAGCTATTAACCAACTCCCTAAGAAAAAATCCCCAGGACCAGATGGATTTACATGTGAATTCTACCAAATATTTAAAGAACAATTAACCCCAATGCTATATAAACTATTTGAAAAAATAGGGACTGAAGGAGTCCTACCAAACTCCTTTTACGACACAGACATGGTACTGATACCTAAACCAGGTAGGCTGAAAACAGAGAAAGAAAATAGACCAATCTCTCTAATGAATATCGATGCTAAAATCTTAAATAAAATATGAGCAAAAAGATTACAGAAAATCATCCCCAGGATAATACACTATGATCAAGTAGGATTTATACCAGGAATGCAGGGCTGGTTCAGTATTAGGAAAACTATTAGCATAATTGACTATATCAATAAGCAAACTAACAAAACCATATGATCATCTCAATAGATGCAGAAAAGCATTTGATAAAATCCAACATCCATTCCTAATAAAACACTTGAGAGTATAGGAATAAATGGACTTTTTCTTAAAATAGTCAGGAGCATATATTTAAAACCATCAGTAAGCATCATATGCAATGGGGAAAAACTGGAATGTTTCCCAGTAAGATCTGGAGTGAAGCAAGGTTGCCCACTGTCACCATTATTATTCAATATTGTCTTAGAAACACTAGCCTCAGCAATAAGAGTCAAGAAAGAGATTAAAGGAATCAGAATAGGCAGTGAGGAAACCAAACTATCACTCTTTGCAGATTGATATGATGGTATACTTAGAGAACCCTAGAGATTCTACGAAAAAGCTATTAGAAATAATCCATAACTTTAGCAAAGTTGCAGGTTATAAAATAAATCCCCATAAATCCTCAGCATTTTTATACATCACCAACAAAATCCAACAGCAAGAGATACAGAGAAATTCCATTCAGAATAACTGTCAACAGCATAAAATATTTGGGAATCTATCTACCAAAGGAAAGTCAGGAATTATATGAGCTAAATTACAAAAACTTTCCACACAAATAAAGTCAGACTTAAGCAATTGGAAAAATATCAAGTGCTCCTGGATAGGTCGAGCGAATATAATAAAGATGACAATACTCCCTAAACTAATCTATTTATTTAGTGCTATACCAATCAGACTTCCAAGAAAATATTTTAATGATCTAGAAAAAATAACAACAAAATTCATATGGAATAATAAAAGTCAAGAATCTCAAAAGAATTAATGAAAAAAAATCAAATGAAGGTGGCCTAGCTGTACCTGATCTAAAACTATATTATAAAGCAGCAGTCACCAAAACCATTTGGTATTGGCTAAGAAATAGATTAGTTGATCAGTGGAACAGGTTAGGTACACAAGACAGAATAGTCAACTATAGCAATTTAGTGTTTGACAAACCCAAAGATCCTCACTTTTGGGATAAGAACGCATTATTTGACAAAAACTGCTGGGATAACTGGAAATTAGTATGGCAAAAATTAGGCATGGACCCACACTTAACACCGTATACCAAGAGAAGATCAAAATGGGTCCATGATTTAGACATAAAGAACGAGATTATAAACAAATTGGAGGAACATATGATAGTTTATCTCTCAGACTTGTGGAAGAGGAAGAAATTTGTGACTAAAGACGAACTAGAGACCATTATTGATCACAAAATAGAAAATTTTGATTACATCAAATTAAAAGCTTCTGTACAAACAAAACTAATGTAAACAAGATTAGAAGGGAAGCAACAAACTGGGAAAACATCTTCACAGTTAAAGGTTCTGATAAAGGCCTCATGTCCAAAATATATAGAGAATTGACTCTAATTTATAAGAAACCAAGCCATTCTCCAATTGATAAATGGTCAAAGGATATGAATAGACAATTTTCAGATGATGAAATTGAAATCATTATCACTCATATGAAAGAGTGTTCCAAATCATTATTAATCAGAGAAATGCAAATTAAGACAACTCTGAGATACCACTACACACCTGTCAGATTGACTAAGATGACAGGAAAAAATAATGATGATTGTTGGAGGGGATGCAGGAAAACTGGGACACTGATACATTGTTGGTGGAGCTGTGAACTGAATCCAACCATTCTGGAGAGCAATCTGAATTATGCCCAAAAGTTATCAAACTGTGATACCCTTTGATCCAGCAGTGTTTCTACTGGGCTTATACCCCAAGGAGATACTAAAGAAGGGAAAGGGACCCGTATGTGCCAAAATGTTTGTGGTAGCCCTGTTTAGTAGTGGCTAGAAACTGGAAATTGAGTGGATGCCCATCAATTGGAGAATGGTTGGGTAAATTGTGGTATATGAATGTTATGGAATATTATTGTTCTGTAAGAAATGACCGGCAAGATGAATACAGAGAAGCTTGAAGAGAATTACATGAACTGATGCTAAGTGAAATGAGCAGAACCAAGAGATCATTATATACGTCAGCAACGATACTGTATGAAGATGTAATCTGATGGAAGTGGATTTCTTTGACAAAGAGACCTAATTCAGTTTCAATTGATCAATGATGGACAGAAGCAGCTACACCCAAAGGAAAAAAAAAAAAAACACTGGGAAATGAATGTAAACTGTTTGCATTTTTATTTTTCTTCCCGGGTTATTTCTACCTTCTGAATCCAATTCTTCCTGTACAACAAGAAAACTGTTTGGATCTGCACACATACATTGTATCTAGGATACACTAGGACATATTCAACATATATAGGACTGCTTGCCATCTAGGGAGGGGTGGAGGGTGGAGGGAAAAATCGGAACAGAAGTGAGTGCAAGGGATAATGTTGTAAAAAAAAAAAAAATTACCCTGGCATGGATTCTGTCAATAAAAAGTCACTATAAAAAAAAAAAAAAAAAAAAACTAAAAATAAATAAATAAATGAATAAATAAATAAAATGAGACATACCCAATCTGTCGCTAATCTTGTTGATTCTACCTTCATAACATCTTTTCTATATAATAGAATGCCCCCTTCTATTTACTCGCAAGCCACCACCCTCTTTAAACTATCATTTCTCTCTCTTGTCTATTACAATAGGATCTTAACCAACCTCCCTTTCTCAAGTACAATCTCTACCCAGCTGCCAAAGTGATTTTCTAAAGTGCAAGTTTTTCTAGATGACTATCCTATTCAATAAATTATGGTGGCTCTATATTAATTCTAGAAACAACTTAAATTTTATAGTCCATATGTTATTAGTATGTTGGTACATATGTAAACATGCAAATATAGTAAATATACATATATTGATGATATGAAATGGGATTTTTTTTTACTGATAGAGTTTCTTGAAAAAAAGCTCAGTGATGAATGGTCAATACTTAAAATTTACTTCATATGCTTAGGAAAGCAATATGGTATAATAGAAAACATAAGGGATATGAAACCTGAATTCAGATCCTGCCTCTGATACTATTACATGATCTTGTAAAGTAACCTAAATTCATGAATCTTAGATTTCTCTTTGATAAAATGAAGCAATTATGCTGTATTGTTTCTAAAGTTCCTTTAAGTTCTTTATAGATTTGTGATATTCAAAGATATGGAATTGGAAAGTTTCATTAAGGTCATTAAATCCTAAGCCTCTTTCATTTTACAGCTATTTCTACAGCATTTTATAGTTATAGTGATATTTTTTAGCCTGATGGCTACCTTATGAAGTAATGCTACAGCTCTAATTATACCTGTTTTACACACTAAAAAACAAACAAACAAAAATGAGTTTAATAACTTGCTTACATGTAGGACATTCATGTAAGTAAATAACAAAACTGAGATTGGAACCTAGGAGTTCCTTTCTCTAAATCAAATTCTCTACACTATGGATTCTTAATCTTTTTTTTTGTTGTTTGCTGGTCCCTTTTGGGTGAAACTTACAGACCCCTTCTCAAAATGATGTCTTTTAAATCCATAAAGTAAAATAAATTAGATTGCAAATGAATATGACTATATTGAAAATTTTAAAAGTTATCAAACCCTTACTTTATCCACTAAGCCACTTGGATACTGCCTGTGGACTGTCAAAAGCTACATTAAATATAGTCCTGAATATAGACAATAAAAAACACTTATAAGACACGCAAGGGTAGACCCAACCAAATAATCAAAAACAAATAAATAAAAGTCAGTACCTCATCTTTTCCTGTAAGCAACGTATCTTCCAAAATAATTCCTGTCTCGGAAATGAACACTTGTACCCTATATTGACTAATGATTCCATTGGGTTGTCGTGGTTTCTTCCAAGTAATGCTTATTAGTGTGGCTTCAACTTCTAAAAGTTGTAAGTCAAATACTGCACTTGGAACTAAAAGAAAAAAAAAGGAAAAGAAAAAAGGTTAAAAGAATATAATCTAAAAGGCCAGATTCTTAAAGAAAAATTTCACTCAACTAAAGCTTTAAGGTTTTACCAACTCATGATTGAAAAGGGGGAAAAAATCATTGCCAGTTTGTGAATATTTAATCTATAGCATGAGAGTCTTCAAGTAAAAGGACACTTGAAAACTAATTTCTATGAGTTTTAACAGAAAAATTAAAGAGGGAACAGAATGAAATGGAATCACTTTTAATACTAAGCATTCTCATTTTTTTTACAGTTCTTATTCAGACCAAATGAATTAAATATTAATAAAATTCATTTTTGTTTTGATCTTAACATCTAATTTAAATATCCAAGAGTTAATAAAAATAATTATAACATGAAAAAATAAAAGTAGGAGAAAAAAAAAGAGGAAAGGTAAAAAAGAAAGAGAAGGGAAGGGAAAGGAAAAAAATGAGGAAGAGGAGGAAGTAGGGGAATCAGCAATTCATTTACAACTTAAAATCTTAAAAATTTACCCAGGGAACTAAGAGTTAAGTCCCTTGTCCATGATCACTCAGCCAGTATGTTTTAGAAGCAAGTTTTGATTCCCAAATCATCCTGACTCTAAGGCTACCTCTCTACCCATGATGCCATGCTTACTCTCTAATAACACTAATAATTACTAGAATTTATATAGTGTTGTAAAGATTGCAGAGAACTCTATGTACATTATCTTATTTTTGCTATCAGATGACATGTTGACATATACTAGATATCAGTTGGATCAAACTTTTTTAATGAAGGCAGCTGCTGCACTTGGAGGCAGACAAACCTGTTTTCAGTACTTCTTTAGACTTTTACTAATCGTTTGGTCCTGGAAAGTCA
Organism: Sarcophilus harrisii; assembly: GCF_902635505.1. NCBI lineage: Eukaryota > Metazoa > Chordata > Mammalia > Dasyuromorphia > Dasyuridae > Sarcophilus > Sarcophilus harrisii. The sequence continues at coordinate 49,175,277 of NC_045430.1, forward strand.
TTTAATCATTGGGAACTTCAGATTGTCCATCTATAAAAAGAAGATGCTAAAAGTCCCCACTTCCAAAACTATTCACAGTATCACACATGTTTGGAACTAGAAGAGACCTACCTTACATGGCATCTTATCCATTCCTTACATTAGACAGATGATAAACTTAAAAAGATATTTAGTCATGACAATAGAGAGAGATTTTGAACTCATTTGATGCTTGTCTCTGAATTCCAATATTATTGCCACTAAATCACAAGATGATCAAATGAAATAATGTACATAAAGCCCTTGCAAAGCTTAAAGTGCTCTATAAATGCCAGCTATTGTGATTTTCATTTGCATGATAGCAAGACAAATAAGACTCTTAGGAAAAATGTTTTCAAGAGCAAATGAAATTAATTCCCTCAACATCAAATGAGTCATGGAATTGTGGGAATATCTGGAGATATTTAAAATTAAGCTCTTTATTCTTCTCTGTCTCTGTTCTCTTTATCTCTGTCATTTTCTGTCTGTCTTTATATATTTATATGTGTATATCTGTATGTATGTATACATATTATATTTATTGAGACAATAAGGTGGCACACTGGATAGATATAATTATACATCACAGTGTTGCAGTGTATATAAAATGATTTAATATTAATAAAGCACTTTGCAAGCATTAAAGCTATATGTAAATGATATGTATAACTATCTATATAATTATATAATAACTGTCTATATATAACAATATTTATACACACATGGAGAGATACACACATATATTGTTGTTCAGTCATTTCAGTCATGTCCAACCCTTCATGACCTCATTTGGGCTTTTCTCAACAATGACTTCCCAATTCTTTGTGCATCTCATTTTAAAGGTGAGGAAACTGAGGGAGACAGGGTTAAATGGCTTGCCCAGGATCACACAGCTAGTAAATGTCTAAGACCATTCTTCGTGACTTCAGACCCGGCACTCTTGCCACTGTGCCACCTTTGTGTGTGTGTGTATATATATGTGGGGGGGGGGTACTCACATGTATATATATAGAGAGAGAGACATATATGTATGTTGTACATATTTATGCATCTTTGCATAGATTATATGTATACATATATATTATTTTAGCTATATGTTCATATACATGTAACATATATACATGCTTATATAGGTATACTTATGTGTAGCACAGATATATAATATGTATATGTAACTAAGTGTATATATGTGTGTATATACACATGTTATATATGAGCTTGATATCAAAGGTGATATTCAGAAAATATACAAGTATATTGGGAAAAGTTTTCTCTGAAGAATTAAAAATGAATTCTATTTAAAAGGATAATGGAGAGGGAAATGTATATGAGTAGAATGCAAAAGAAATGAGGGAATTTGGAGATGAACAAAAGGAAAAAATATCATTATATAAAGGTATGAAAAGTAGTGTGTAAAGTATATAAAAATAGAAAGAAGAGATGGGGTCATCATGTAAGGATGATAAATAACAGGTAAGGTAGCCAGCATATTCTGCTGTTATCTTCACAAAGTCAAGAGAAACTAAGGAAGGCTTCTAGCATATTGGGTGGACCACTGTCCCTTTTTCAGAGGATCTGGGCAATAGACTCACTGAATGGAGTTAAGTGTGGCTTGTCAGAGGAAACTTTCAAATCAGTAAATTCACAGATACAATTGAGTATTTCAGTCATTGGGTATTACAAAAAAATCACTGAACTATATTATAGATAGTTATCAGTTTCGTTGTATTTCTCTTTTTTCTGTCATTTAACTGAATGATCATGTGTAAGTCCCCTTAATTCCTTAACATCTCAATTATCACATCTGTGAATAGCCAATAATTCCTCTTCTATTTATTTCACTAGGCTATTTTAAAATTGAAATGAGTTTTATCTATGTGAAGAGATTAAGCATGGAAGGAAGGAGAAAAGAAATACTGAAATCAGGATCAACAAAAAAGACAAGCCAACTACATGATGTATGAGGTAAAATCAGGGAAAGCACAAAGTGGGCACAAGGAATACAGAGCTTTGTGGAGAAAGGAAAATAAAGCAACAGAAACTGAGTTGTGGGAACTGAGCTATGCAGAGCCCTGAGTATTTTCCAGAGAATGTTGAAGATCAGTTGTGAGCCACAAAGAGGAACTTTAAGGAAAGAAGATAGGAAAACACTGAAAAACCAAGGCAAGATGGAGAAAGGAAGGAATAGAGAATGGGAAGTTGAAAAAGTGAAAAAGCAGGGAAGGCAAACACTAGTTCCACTCAATCTGTTTTGTCTTTCCTAAACTGGAGGAAGATGGGACAATCTGAAAGAAAACCCCTACAATTTCTAGGACAGGAGAAAGATGGGGGAAAACTCTTATAAAGGAAGATTTGCTTCAAAAGGAATGAGAGCAGCTGCCCATAAGGAGATTATGTGGTGGTGGGGATTCGGGCTATTAATTCAAGTGGGATGAACCCTTGGGACATATTTGCAGTAATTCAAATCCCTAGAAGTAAGGCTTTTAATGTGAGCTTCAGATCCACAGAGATACTGCATTTAGTTTTGAAGAACGTAATAGAAGTAAATGGGACAGACCAGCTGGAAGAATTTTGTGGTAATTCTGGTAAAGAGGCCAAGGCTAAAGGCTCTGTTCAGTGTCTCCAAGAATGAAATAGCGGAGAGAGAGATCATTATGACCATGTCATGGAGATAATCATATTACTTGTGCCAGTAAAAGTAACAGAGTCCTTTAAGGTTTGGAGTGAATGATATTAATCAATTTAAATTAATAAACATTTATAAAATGCTTAATAAGTGTGAAAAACTGTGTTAAGCTCTGGAAATGCAAAGGAGAAGAAAAAATAAAAGTTCCTGCCCTCAACAAGTTTATAGTCCAACACACATGAAACAAAATGGAGGCAAGTGGGGGATGGGATCAAATATTTAAAACTAGAAGGGAATTTAAAACTGATTTAGTCTAATTTGCAAACTTTACTGATGAGGAACTAAGGCCCAGAGAGGTCACAGAGGCAATAAACACCAAAGGTAGAATATGAATCCCGGATGTCTGATCATAAATTCTGTACTCTCCGTTAGCCATGCTCTGCCAAAAGCTTTTAAATTCAGAACAGAGAAGGGTTATAGCTGAAATAGAGAATCAAGGATTGTTATAAGTACTACTCAAGAAATCATCCAAGTGTAATGCATTTCAGGGAGACCATTTCAGGTGGGAACAATGAATACAAATTTATGAGTGGGGGATAAAGACAGAGAGAGAGACAGAAACACAGATAGAGATAGAAAGAGACAGAGACAGAGACATACACAGAAAGAACAGAGACAGAGAAGCAGAAATAGAGACACACAGAAAGAGGAGACAGAGACAGAGAAAGATGAAAGAGACAGTGTGAGAAAGGATTTTAACTCAAGTTTTCCCAGTCAGCTCTCTCCCCTACAGCCATTGATTGCCCTTTGGTGGTAGGAAAAATGCAATGAAAAACAATTAACTATACATTGTACACAATGACAGTAAGAAAGTGCTATGATCAACTACAAAAGACTTAGTTCTTTTCAATAGTTTAGTGATCCAAAGCAATCCCAATAGACTTTGGACAGAAAATATCCATCTGCATCAAGAAAAAGAACTAAAGAGGCCGAATGTAAATGAACACATACCATGTTTACTTCTTTTTTTGTCTTTTTTTTTATCCTTCCCATGGTTTTTCCTTTTTGTTGTGATTTTTCTTTCCCAACATGATTCATAAAGCAATGCATATTGAAAATAAACTTACTATATTAAAAAAAGTAAAACAATTAACTATGAACAGAAGAATTACATTGGCAAAGAGGAAGTGCAATGAACAGGAAAGGGTATTTAGTCCCTTTTTATCTTGAATCTCATAATAGAAGGCAAAGTTCTTGGCAATAGGGCTCATTTTATTTATTGTAGTTGTATTCACAGTTTCTAACACAGCGTGTGGCATATACTGAGCATTTAATACATAGTTGTTGATTGAAACTACATGTTTCCAGAAGAGGAAAAACTAACTTGTTGCATGAAATGGTCCCAGTGCACATGTGATTAAATGGATTTCATCCTAAAAGGGACAAGGCAGGTTTTATTTGTTGTTGTTGCTTGCCTTGTGTATTTATTATGATTATTATGAACAAAATCTCTGCCTAAAGATAGCCCTCAATATTGCCCAAGTTCACATAATGAAAACTCAAAGAATACTGCAGAGAAAACTATTCCATGGCACATTGAAAGTCAGGAGACTTTAGGCTCAAAGAAGCTAAATCTTGATTGATGAAGCATCATCAAAAAGCTACTGTGCAGCTGAAAATTGAGTAAAAAAATCCCGCCAGCCTAGAAAACACAAACTAGGAGAAAGAGCAAAATAGAAGATAGCAGGAAAGACACAGTTGAAACAGAAAAAAAAAAGCCAAAAGGAATGGTTACAAAAGACAGTGTCAGGAAATCAGGGTGATTCCATGTAAAAATATGAAAAATTGGAAAGATTTTGCAAACTTCAAAGAAGCAGTCAAAGATAATCAGAGTCCAAAGGAGATAAAATGGGCTTGCTGACTACAGGCACAGATGACTAGTGAAAAGAAAGGATAAGAGCAAGAATTGATAATACATACTACCAACTAAGGAATATCATCTGTGAAAAAGTTTGCAGCGGTCTCTGAGTCTCTTGCTGCTTTGAATGTAAGACATCAACAATTACAAGTCAAAAGAGTCGATATTCCATAAAATATATGGGATGAAGGGTTAGCAAAAGCTAGATAAATGGAAAATGGAAAATGCTCAGGAGCTAAGGCTATTCATACTGTGTACCTTGAGGTTTATATATGATCTCATAGAATGGTGATGATTGATCACGAATATATGATCATTATTATTACCACATACAATTGAGAGCTTGAAGTGATCCTAGAGCTTACTGAAGAACAATGCCTGCATTTTACAGGTGAACAAATTGAGGTCAAGAGAGGTACTAGTGATTTAAACAATTATATAACTAGCCAGTGTAGGTGGTAGGATTTACTCCCAGGATTTCCTCCTGAGAGAGACAGATAAACAAACACAGAGACAGGAACAGAGAGACACACACACACCCAGAGACATAGAGACAAAGAAAAACAGAGGTAAATAAATAATCAGATGGAAGGAAGGAAGGAAGGAAAGAAGGAAGGAAGGAAGGAAGGAAGGAAGGAAGGAAGGAAGGAAGGAAGGAAGGAAGGTACAGGAGATACAGTGCTGGGTCTGAAGTCAGAAAGATTCATCTTTGTGAGTTAAAATCTGGCCTCAGATCCTTCCTAGATGTGTTACCCTGAGCAAGTCACTTAACCCTGTTTGTCTCAGTTTTTCATCCATAAAATGATCCTGGAGAAAGGAATTGCAAACCATTCAAGAAAATCTAAAATGGGAATAAGGAGAGTGAGATACAATTGAAATGACTGAACAACAACAACAAAAGATAAACAAGTAGAGAAAGGTGGGGAGGGAGCGGGAGAGACACACAGAAAGAAATGGGGGGAGAGAAACAGTGAGACAGAGGCAGACAGATTGAGACAGAGAGAAAGAGAGACAGAGAGATAAAAAGAGACAGAGAGACAGAGAAAGAGAGAGAATATGATTACCAAAAAAGAGTAAGTAAATCAATCTATCTTTGCTTTCAGTGTGCTTAAATAATAATGAGAGAAGACAAGACAAGAAAGAACTGGAAGGGAAAAGGAATTGGTATGTGTAAATATCTTGAGAATGAAGAGAAATCTTGTATCCAAGCAAAGGAAAGACAAAGCTGACCTGTCAGAACTTAAGGCGAGTCCAATGGCATAGTTAAAGGTTCCAGTGGGATGAAGATAGATATGATAGATGGGATAAAAAATAAATGGTACAAATACAGTCTAGATCTGAGCTGGAAAAGGCTAAAGCTTTATCTACCAATTCTATTCACAATGCCTCTCTTAACAAGTGGTCAAGCACCAAAATGTAGGAGGTCATCTTGTTCCTGGATAAAAGCCTACTGAGAAAGCCTTGGCAATTGGTATTTCTCTGTCTCCTTTTACAAATCTGCCAGCTCTTTTAACTTTCATATTATCCCATATGGAAGAAAAACTGAGAGCTCATCACTGATCCCCAGCACACTAGCAGGCTTTCATGCCTTTTAACTGTCAGCCATATAGTCATTGTCAGAAAATGATAAGAAAATATCACAGATTATGGAATCCTCTTTAGACATATGTAGATTTGGGTCAGTAGATGAATTGTATGATATATATTGATATTTGTGAGGATTTTAACACCAGGTACAGCACTGAAATCAAGGTATTTACAGAATCCCATAAGCTTAACAACTGCAGAGTGAATGAGAAGATTCTTCTCCTGCAAAATAATTTTATAATTTCAAATATCTTGGAGGCATTACTCTGGGTCTTTTAATGGAAAGTGAAATTACAATGAAAAATGAATTTCCACATTTGCTTTTGGACCATAATTGGATTTTGTTCACAAAGGCCATCCTACAGCTCTGAGAAAAGTCACATCAGCTGCCTGGAACATCTGGGCTAATTAGTCTATAAATGCCCCTTGTTAAGACAAAGCCAATGTGCAATGAGCACTGCCCACAAGGCACAACTGGTATAGGCAGATAGAGAACCTGGGAGGTGCTAAGCTACTACCAGTCCCAGCTTTGACAGGATACTAGACAAAATGCTACAAAATGACCATGATTCATTTCAGGCAAATCCATGAAAAATAACTGATACAAATTGTATATGAATATCAAGGCAGAAAACTTTGTTCCTATGGTGTGACTTACTATGACCTCTGCATAAGAATGTTGATCCAACCAATCAAGAAGCAACAGACATTTGTAATACTCCTACTGTAAGGACTTATTAATCACTTACTATATGCTAGACAGTGGGCTATGCTTAGATAAGTAGAAAAACTATAGGGATAAAGGAAATTCTGAATGTGTATGCATATATAAAAAGGTCAGAGGAGTAGACTAAAAAAGTTAAACATGCTATGTAAAAGAAGAGATTAATAAATGGAAATGAATAAGAATTTGAACATACAATTAGTATGTTATATATTTAAAATTTGTGAAACTTTTGTTGATTTTGGTAGTACAAAATGATAAACAGTAATGAACATAGTCACATAATTATAAACAACATTATATGGGATAATCCCTTTGGCACAGCTTCTTCATTTTAAAATGAGGGAATTAATCTCAAAAGTCACTTCTAAATCTAAAACTCTATGATCACCTTCTGAGTGATTTGAGATAAACCTCACGGGGAGTACTCAACATAAAATGTCACCCATTTGGGTGATTAATTTTAAACATGTGTTGTAAGTTGTTTATTCACAATCTGGAACATATCTTCCCCCCCCAAAAAAAATTCCACAATTTTTGTTATAGATGATGGGTAAGATAGAGATGATAAGAATGATGACAGGTCATCAAATAAAAGGTGCTTAGGGATTAAATGGGTGGCTAGCACAGAATTATAGACTTCCATGACCACAGCTATCTTGTCTATTCTTATATGATAAGGAAGAAACATGATTCTAGAATAGTTCTCCTGAACCCAACTGTGATTTTGAAGTCACCAGATCTGCACCTTGCCTTTGAAAATGAAATGAATATAATCCTGTAATCCCTAAAACCATTCCAGCTCCATGCCATAATCTTTTTTCTAAAAACCATGTCAAAATCTTTTGTCTAAAAACCCGGGTGTTCTGAGATGGGAAACAAGAGCAGTTACCCTCCATCTGCAATGGAGACATGTTCCAGCCTAAAATATCCCTATCATTTGGTCTTATTTGACAAGCACAAAATTTGAATGAAAAGTTCTATAGGTAATTTCCAATTTAGAACAATTTAAAATTGAAAGCTAGATTTAAAGCTTCCGACCCATAATTGTGATTAAGCCCAATGAGTTGCTGCTACACTTTCATTCAAGATTTCAGCATGACATAAGAAAGAATTTCCCAATAATCAGAGATAATTCTAAAATATAAACCACATTAATAGGTTGTGCATTCTTCATTTATAAGACATCATAACCTCTATTTGCCCCAGTTTCCTAAAGTGTAAAATGGTGATGATAACTGCACATATTTTGCAGAGTTAGGGTAAAGAGCAGCTGAAATAATCATTGGAAGGAAGGAAGGAAGGAAGGAAGGAAGGAAGGAAGGAAGAAAGAAAGAAAGAAAGAAAGAAAGAAAGAAAGAAAGAAAGAAAGAAAGAAAGAAAGAAAGAAAGAAAGAAAGAAAGAAAAAAAGAAAGAAAGAAAGAAAGAAAGAAAGAAAGAAAGAAAGAAAGAAAGAAAGAAAGAAAGAAAAAAAGAAAGAAAGAAAGAAAGTGTTTTTATTCTACCTTCTAGTCCATTTGAAAACATACTTAAGGCTTTTAATGTAAAACAAAAGGTTTGAATTTTTTTTCCATTTTCTATTTGATTTAACACCTTTTTTTTTTAATCTGTAAGACTAAGTAAATCCGATAGTACTCTGTAAATGTGTTTCTATTTTTTTTCTAAATTGGTAAACTAATTCATATCTTTGTCAAGAAAATCCCAAATAGGGTCATGAAGAGTTGGATATAATTGAAACTACTAAACAATTATGACAATTTTGCACTTAAAGCAATTTACACAGTATCAACTCTTTATCCAACCATTCGGTTCAACAAATATTAAGCTTCTGTTGGATAACTTGATGTAACAGTAATAGTGATTCTCTTAGAGATGTAAGATTTGAGTTCAAATTTTATTTCTCACTCTATTTATGAGACCTTGGACAAATCACTTCACTTACACAGTCAGGCATGGTAGTACAGACCTGTAGTAGTTCCTGCTGCTAAGATGAGATTGACAGATCTCTTGAACTTGGGAGTTCAGGGAAAATATCTGAAATATATTGAGCTCTTAGAAGTCAAGAGCTACAGAACCTCCCATGAAGGACAAACCAGACATGGTCAGAAAAAGGGAGCAAACTGAAATGTTTTATTTTCCTAACAATCCTTACATGAGATAAATATTTCAAGTATTGTTATACTCTCTCCAAAGAGAAGAAATAGTCTCAGGAAGAAAAAAGGACTTGCCTACTGTCACACAGTTAGTTCTTAGCAGAGCCAAGTCTCAGTTCTGGTCTTCGAATGCCAATTCCAATATTCTCTCCCTTTATGTTGCCCCTTATTTCATTGTATGATGAAATAGCCATTTTTAGAAATGTCACCATTTTGTGTGTTGCTATTGCAGAATACCAAGTACCCTAGCACTTTTGCAAAAGTCTCTGCATGGAAGGCTAAAGACAGAAATGGGACCTGTGATTTCAAAGGTATAAAGTACTCGCAGATGGAGAAAGTCCTTCCCACCAATACAAATTGGCCTTTCCTCTGCAACTTCTAGTCTTAGAGAGTTGCCTGGGTACTAACAGATTAAGCAACATACATAGTTTCACATAGTATGTTTCAGAAACAGATTTGAACTCAGATCTTACATCTTTTCAAGTCAGCTCTCTATCCACTATGCCAAGTGGAAGAAATAAGTAAAAGTCTGTTCTATTTTCTCTCTATCCAAGCTTTAGTTCTCAGAGCATTAAAGAGAGGCCAAAGATAGCATTATCATGAAAGTTTAATGTAGCCTCATCATAATGGCTTAAAAATGGGAAATTACTTTCCCTTTTAATCAATCAGAATTTTTTGTGTCAGCTCTATTCCAAGGTCTCTGCAAATGAACAAATATTTACAATCAAAACTATTTATGTAAAAAATCATTTAAACTGATATTTAGCTTAAATGGCTTCTATAAGCCACAGTCCAGTGCTCCTGCCTCAACCAGCATTACCATCTGAAATACTTACTGTAACAGTAGATGGCAAGGGTTCTCAAATTTTAGCAAGGATCTCTTTTGCAATCCACAGTAAGCTCTGTGAATTACTTCCCTGAATAATGTTTTTAAATGAATAAAATACAGAGGATCACAAAAGAAACCAATTATGTTGATGTAAAGATTTAAACTTTCCCCCTACCAATTCACAAACCCCTTAAAATCCATCCACAGACCTCTTGGGGATCTATAGGCCCCAGAGTAAGAACCTCTAGTATACAAAATAAAGTGGTTCTATAAATCCCTGGAAATTCATCCCTTAGGTTCTTCAAGAAAAAAAAGTTATAAACAAATAATCATTTTCTATGGTGGAAGAAAAAGCTAAGTGGATAAGGGAAATGGAGCAGACAGCATGTGTCTCATCTTTAGCAAGACACTTGATCTGGTTACAGAACACATTCTTATAGGGAAACCAGAGAAGTATGGATTAGATCAAACTACTTTAATATTGATACAAAATTAACTAAAGAAAATCAAACACCCAGGATAATTATTCATGGCTCAGTATCAAGTTTGAAGGTGGTATAATAGGGAATCTCCAAAAGTTATTTTTATATCATGTATTTTCAGATTGATAATATTGTTATGCTTCCTCACTAATAATAAAGGAAACTAGTAGCTGCAACAAAAAGACACAAATAGAAAGAGTCCCGAGGAGATTGATTTATAGAAGTAAATAAAATAAATGAGAGAAAAGAAAATGATAACGAACACTATTTAAAGTAAAACTAGCCCCTTTAATTATCTTGCATTATCCAGACAAATCTAACTTCCATTAGTGATGGATTTTGAAAATATGTTCCGAGGGGAAAGGGTGCTAGGAATGAATTCTGAAAACAAAGAAGCTGACAGCCTGGTGTTCATTGTGTTATGCTGGGTTTCATTACTATCACATAAAGACATAGGCCAGAAATCACCAGGGACAGAAATTATCCTTTATGTTATAGTCATGCAGAAACAAACATGAATTTGAAAAGCTCTGGTTTTGTTGCTCCATAACAGACTAGCATCAGACATGATAGAACTCACAAATAATTCATGTCTCAATTGTGTAGGGAGATTTGGTGATATTATTAAAACCATCAAACTAGACCAGAATTTTATGGCTGTCCAGAAGTCATCACTGCAAGAACAGTGACTTAAGTACTGTTTCTTGTTTGCTTGCTTGTTTTTCTTGCTTTTTTCTTTCCTCCTTCCTTCCTCCCACTTCTCATTCTTTCTTTTTTCTTTCCTTAATTCTCTCCCTTCATTCCTCTCTTATTCCTTTCCATTCTCTCTTCTTTCCTTTCTTTCTTTCTTACTTCCTCCTTTCTTTGTTTCTTGTTTCTTCCTATCTTCCCTCCCTTCTTTCTTTCTTTATCTCATTGTCTTTCAGAGGCACCATACTAATATCAGCACACAAAGTTCTAACAGGATCTCTTTTTTTTTTTCCTGACTTGGGACAATTCACCGCAATTTAGGCATACAGTGGCCTAGAGCTCCCAAGAGCTCACCATATTGGTGTCAGGCTTAGCACAGACACCCAAAGACTTTAGCTCTCTTAACAGCTCAGAACTCCTAACTCAAGTGGTTCACCGTTAAGCTTTCTCCTGTAACAAAACTACTAAACCATGATATCTCCCACTTCTTAAAATAGAGCAGTATAGTTTAGACTGTTGATAATAATATAGAATTATAGAATATTTTAAAAGGACTAAAATGTATTATGTTTGAGATGGTTAAAAATCAAGTAGAACTGCAAAGTGTATAGTTAGAGGGCAGTCTGGCCTATCTTAAGAGTGAGCTCTAATTAGCTTATCAATTTTCATATATAAACATATTTAAAGCAATACAAATGGTTGACTCTATAGTTTCAATATTATCTTAAACCATATTCAATAGATTTGTTCATTATGAAAAGTTACATATAATAAAAATATTGTGAAGCAAAAATATACTAGAAGAGGATTGAGCAAAATGCTCCTAAAATTCAATTAAGTTTTTCCTTTATTAAAAGAAAATGATGGTAGAGGATGGGAGGAATAAACAAAGTATAGATGATAGGCTTGTTTGATTCTAAATTTAGAGCTGGAAGGGATCTCAGAGGAGATCAATTCTAATCACTCATTTTACAGATAAACTGAGGCCCAGAAAGGTTACATAAATTGGGCCATGGTCACTCAATTAGTATCACTTAGGCAACCGGGTGGCACAAGTATCTGGGGAGATACAGTGCTGGACCTGGAGTTGGAAAGACAAGTTCAAATCCAACTTTGGACATTTAGTATCTGTGTGATCTTGGATCATTTCCATCTCCAGTTCACTTTTCAGAAGAGGAAATTGAGACAAACAGGGTTAAATGACTTGCCCAAAGTCACACGATTAGTAAGTGTCAGAAATCAGATTTGAATTGAAGTCTTCTTGACTTCAGGCTGTCATAATATCTATTTGACTGCAAATCTAACACTTACTGACCTCTATGTCATTGAAACTCTTCTCTATGTTCAGCATCTGTTCTAATCAAATCCTGTCTGGTATAGTTAAAATATGACAATCTGATTCTCCTTTCTAAAAGGGTCATTAAATTGTGACAATATATTCAAGGCTTCAAGGCATGAAGGCATCTTCTTGACGTGAGCCACCACACTAAAGCTATTATTATTTCTTTTTTTTTAATCGACATTTAAGAAAGTGTTTAATGGCTATTTATCTCAGTTAAACTAATGTTAATAGAATTGAGGTCATGAGTTCATTTCTTGAATGTGAAAGTGATCTTTACTCCTTATTGGTCATATATTGCTGTGTTCAGCCATCTCATTCATATTACAAATAAATGTATGAAGGGAAAAAGAAGACACTAAATTTGCAGATATTAGAGAAAATCTTTAACAAGTGGAAAAAGAAACCCACCTCCCATATTCACACCCTTTAAGGTCACAGCAATGCTTTCAAACAAAAGAAAATTACAAAAATTTTTGGTTCAGATTTCTATGAAATTTTAAGATTAATGTAGTTGTTTATATTTTTCATTAAACTTAGCTCTGAGAGTAGAGACAGATTTTTTTGTGTTTCTTTGTGTATACAGTGCTTAGTGTTTTGTCTGGCACATGATAGGTGCTTTATAAATGCTGGTTGATTCACTAAAAATGCTAGCTGATTAACTTTAAAGAATAGATCTCTTCTTTACTAAATTTAGAAAGCAAATTTTATATGCATATATGTATACAGGTAAGTATGTAAATAAATGGATAGATGGATCTATAGATGTATAGTCATAGATAGATTCATTTCTTCACTGAGAAAAAAATGGTCACTACTTTCAAATATTTGCTGCCACCTAATGGTCAAATATTTAAAATTTTCATCTAGTTGAATTTCTATCTAATATGTCAATTTCCTTCTGTTCACCCACCAAATGAAAATAATTCTTTCTTATTTTCATATATGTTAGTAATTATGTAGTATCTTAAAACTTCTGGAATCAAGTAATTTGCACAATGTAAAACTACTGAAGTATTAAAAATCCTAGAGAGAAACAAAGGCTTTTCAATTGGGATTAAATCCTGAAGAGCCCTTAGAAATCACCCCATCTGATTCTTTCAACAAGCAGATTCTCAAACAAATAAATGACTTTTCTAAGGTCACATACTTGTTCAAGATCATAGAAGTTGTAAATAGCAAAGCCAGGATTAAATCCAGGTCTTTGAACATGGATCTTGACCCTACAACTGAGTTGTAGCTCAAATAGAAGTCTTAGACACTTTCTAGCTGTGTGATTGTGAGCAAATCACTTAATTCAGTTTGGTTCAATTTATTTGTCTGTAAAATGAACAGGAGAAAAATTTGGCAAACCTTTCTAGTGTACTGACCTCAAAGAGAAGGATGGAACTGAAATGACTGAACAACAAGTAATAAAAGTGGAATTCACAGGAGCATTACCCAAGAAAAATAGAACTTCAGTTAAACATTTTACTATATATATATACTATATATAAAATAAACATTTTACTATATACTATATATATATATATATATATATATATATATATATATATATGTCAACAAATCCCAGGAGTGAAGAAAAAAAGCAATATAATTTATCTCAATTATATGAATATATGATCTATTGTAACATTTGTTTTTAAATGTGCCACATATATGTTGTCATCAACTATTTTTAAACAGCTATTTCATATGCAATATACAAGGCAACATTTTTCCCTTTTAGAAGAAATATTAATTTACTTTATCATTGACAGTGTTAATTTTTGTTTATGTAACACATAGAAAAATGTGCATAAAATCTATAGTCATGCTATAAATTAATCCCATAAACATTCTATTATCCTTCGCTGTTTAAAAATTATTGTGGCTGTGTGTGTGTGTGTTTATGTGTTAATTTGGATTTGTGATATCATGTATAGAGATGCCTTCATGAGAAAGAAACTCTGTCCACTTATGCAGGCCTAAACATTCTCTGCAACTAATAATACTGTAAAGTCGCCTGGGGGCATTTGAACCACTAAACAGTTTGCTATACTATAATTGTATTATATTTAGAGATTTGGCATAAATAGTTAATTTGCAAATATTTTAGCAACTGAAAAATGAGGTAATAAAAGTTCATTTCTTTAGTGCTTTAAGATTTTCTAAGTACTTTTTCTATCTCAATTAGACAACACAAATGTTATTCCTGTTCACTGATGAAATAGAGGCGCTAAAAAACTATTTTGCCAATGATCAGTTATGTTATTAAGATGCACGGGGAGGACTGAAAACTTGGTGTCCTGATTTCAGATCCATGTGTTTCATGCATTATACCATACTAACTCTATTAAATTGATAAATGAGGTATAGTTTACAACAGAAGTGTCAAAAATACTATACTAGCTGCAAAATTCTCATGTACAGCCTGAACCACATAAAGATGTAATTAGAAATATTTTAAATGAATAAAACTATAACAAAAATAGATGTCAAATTGTGGTTTTCTAAATCAATATAATGCCTATAGGAATGCATTTCTATTTTACTTGGACATCATTGCTACACTCAGTGCTCCAATATATAATGTTTAAGTCTGCATTCTTTATTTTGCTCACCACCCTAAAATCTTTATATATTTCTTTTTTTAAAAAATTAATTTTTCATATTTTACCATTGTTCTTACCATCTGGAGGAGTGAAAATGGAAAGATTTGACTTGGGTCCAATTCCTGCACTCGTCTCAGCACCAATATATGCATAGTATGTTGTATAGGGTGTCAGATTAGTAAATGTGAACTTAAGGTCTTTTGTGCTATTATCCAAAATATGACCTAAAAAAAAGAGAAAGAGAAAGAGAGAAGATACATATTATAAGCTTATCTAAGTTTGAATGATTATTTGATATTTGATATTATTTGAATGATAAAAATGCTAATTCATGCTCTATTATTCAAATATATACATCTGGGTTTCCTAAAGCATAAAAATAATTATAGCTAATTATTTTTAAATATTATGTTATCAATATAAAATAATGCAATGTGGTCAATAATCTTCCCTGATTTACAATTTTTACAGTTTTGTTTTATGTCAAAGCTTTTGATGATTAGCAATATTAAAAGTCTCAAATTATATTATGGCTATATGATACTTTTGAAATTAAAAATTCCTAAGTTTACAAATACTGGACAGAAGGTCTAGTTTTCTTGTTTTGCTTTTGCAGTTTTTTTTTTTAAATAAAGAACAACCAGTCAAAGGAGAGAAAAATATAATGCTTTAAATGTCTTTTCTTTCTATATAAGTTGTCTCTTTTATTGGAAATAATCACTTGAGTGATGAAAAGTGCTTAAATGTATAATTATCTCCTTTCTATAAGCTATAAATCAAATATTTTTAAAAGTGTACTGTGTGAAAATTCATGCCAGATTTTAATTAGCTGTCAATAAATTTGGATTAACCTATTTGAAAGAAATCCTCTGAAACTAGGAGTAGATGCAAAAACAAGCTCAGAAGGCTAGTAGTATAAGGATTTGTTTTGGTTGAGGACACATATTTATAATGGACTTTGGGTTTTGTTGCTTTTTTTAATTAGTAAAAGTTGAAGGGACAGAACTTAGAACTGAAAAATAAAACAAAATTTTAAAAATATAATGAGGAAACATTTGGGAGTTGTCTTCTGCTGCTACTTCTCACTATGCTGAAATTGTTAGATGTAAAGTTGAAAGCCTTAATCTTTTGCCTTATGCAATCTAAAAATACAGTATTTTCTTTCCTTTGTTAGAGTTGATATTAAGTCTTGCATGATCTTCTTTGTAGTTTCTTGATGCCTAAACTCTTTCTTTCTGGCTGCTTGTAATATATTTTCCCCTTTACTTTGAAACATTGGGTTTTGATGTGACATTTCTGGATACATAGCAGTTCTTTTAGGAGTCTTTCTTGACTCCATATTCAATGATCCATCTACTGCACCATCTAGCTGCCTCCATAAATAATAGCATACATACACAAAAAAAGTACACAAATGTTTAGGAGGCCAAATAGACTCAGCCAATTCCCAACCCCTCTAAACTTTCCAATGATTCAAAATCCATATATTATTAAACACCAATGGTTGTGTCTTTTTATTGTTTAATTTATTAAAGTTCAAAAGCAAAACCACATGAATTTCATTGTTTCATGGTAAATGAGCAATCTGATGAAATGATTGCAGGAAACCTGAGTCTCTCCATTGTTCCCAATCAAGAACAAATGTTCTCAGAGCTATTCTGCTTCATGGCTTGATGAATTAAACAGCCTACATCTTGCACAGCAAAGTTATACTCTCTTTTGAATGAAACGTTTTAAAAGTCTCGAATATCCTTACTACATTTCACTTCCATGCTCAGAATTGTAAATCACAGAAACCTAGTTGCCTTATGTCATGATCTTTCCCCCCAAAAGGTGATCATAAAAGTGTTTCAGGCTTACCAGCTGGGCCATACAGTTCAACTCTATAACTAAATTTTCCTGTTACTATACTTGGTGGATCCCAGGAAATGGAAAAAGAATTTTCTGTGATGTTTCCTGTTGCCAAATTCCGAGGTGGATCCTCAGGCACTGCAGAAAAAAATCATGGATAATAATTGGTATTCATTCATATTAAAGAGTTTTAATTAGCTTTACATAATAGAGATAGGAATTGGACATAAAATTATATTAGTCTGAGAAACTTCCAGATGAAGAAACTTTATTTTCTTTTCTTTTTAATCACTATAAGCTATGGAGAACTCACTGTCAATATATGTCTAAGAGTGTTGCGCTAGAGAGCTGAGAAGTGAAGTGACTTACCAATATGGGTTGGAAGTGGTACTTCATAGTTTCAAGGCCAGCTCTCTATCTGCACTTTACATCATATTGATTGTGAACAGCAAATTTACATAATAGAATATTAAAAAGATAGCAGAGGAAATATCAAATTAGCAGAACATGTGTATTTTTAATTTGAAAAATAAAATTATGGTGAATGGCTGAGCAATTGTGGTATATAAAGGGAATGGAATATTATTGTTCTATAAAAATGATGAACAAGCTGATTTTAGAAAAGCCTGGAAAGATTTATACGAACTATTGCTGAGCAAAACAAGCAGAACCAGGAATACATTATATACAATTACTGCAAGAATGTGAGATGATCAGCTATGAAAGACTTGGTTCTTCTCAGTGGTTCAGTAATCTAAAACAATCCCAAAAGACTTTGGACAGAAAATGCCATTGGCATCCAGAAAAAGAACTAAGGAGACCAAATATAAATCAACACATGCCATATTCACTTCTTTTTTTCTGGGTTTTTTATCTTTTCCATGGTTTTTCCATTTTGCTATATTTTTTTCCTCATAAAGCAATGTGTTTAAAAAAATAAGAAAAAACAAAGAAAAACAAAAAAAGAGAAAATTGATCATCTGTTTGTTATGTTATGTTTTATATATATATATATATATATATATATATATATATATATATATATATTAGCGTATTCTCACCTAGTTACATTCTTCTGGAATTTTCCATCATGCCCAGGATCTTCATCCTGCACCATCACTTCAGCCCTGAATTTCACACCTCCTCAATATTTTCTATTTGTGGGTTCCCTTTCTACCTCTACTTACAGGCTGGACAGTGGAAATTTCCTTGAAGGGTCTCCATTTAGGAAGAATGCCCAGACAAGCCATCTTTTCATTTCATTTCATTTCATCATCTCATTCACTGCAAGGAACTTCTCCAACATGCCCTATCTTCAAGTACCTCTCTTACTTTTCAGCTTCCTCTACTATATTGTCTTTCCCCATTAGGCTAAAAGCTTTTTGAGGGCAGGAACTATCGTTGCATTTCTTTATATCTTCAGCACTTAATACATAATAGGCATTAATGAATATTTGTGGTGATTACTGGCTTTTCTTTAGTGTGGCATGTATCTTTACAGGATATGTTCTATTTACCTGTGCATTATTTTATAATTCAATTTTATTAAGATTTTTATTTCCAAATCAAATTTTAGATACTTTTAAATCAGATGACACTTATGGTTTCTCGAAATATGTCTGAAAAGCAGAAAATAACCTGTATCGAAGTTTAAAACTGATTATGTCATCCTTTTTATTGAGTATAATACATCTGTATTAGACAGATGTATGGAGCTCCTGGTTATCACTGACAATTTTGTCTCATACTAATATTTGGCATTGGGCACAAGACTGTAGTATTCTCAGAATAAATGCATAAATTTAATAAATAATAAATGTTTTTAAAATCCATAAACAAAAACACATAAGATTACAAAAATAACCAATTGTACTAAAACCCACTTATCAAAATATGTTTTGGAAAAAGTTCACAGAACCTAGATTAAGACTTCCTGATTTGGACAATAAAACAAAGAAAAAGCAAAACCTACCAATGGCGAGATTTAGGATTATAAGAATTAGATCAAAGAAAATGGCTTTCAATGTTTTTCTCCTTTTCTTTTTTTCTTTCTTCTTTTTTTAAATATCCTTTATACTTTCTATATCCTCAGTAGTAGTAGAAAAGATTATTATAAATTTGAAGCTGCATCATCAGATGTTATTAAGGATCTTTTGCTTTGTTTTAAAGCAAAACCTCAAAAACAAAGAGGATTACTAAAGGAAATCCAACACAGTAGTAAGAAATCATTTTCATTCAATTGAAAATACTGTTGTTTTATTTTTGTTTTAAAGAGAAACCTCAAAAACAAAGAGGATTAATAAAGGAAATCCAAATGAAAGTAGTAAGAGATCATTTTCACTCACTTGACAATACTGTTTGTCCTTCATTCTTGAAAAGGACCTGACATCAGGGATGTGATGCCATGGCATGCAAGTGAATTGGATTTAAGTGAGGGAGGACTGTGCTAGGTCACCTGCCTCACTTTTCCCTTCACGGCCATCTGGATCCAGTGGCAAGATTTATATCATAATGACTAGAGATGGCCCTGTAAAGATGGGAGACCATGGCTTTTTTAAGCTCAGGTCTTCAACAGATCTCATTTTGACTGAGATTGTACCAATTCAGTGATTAAGACTAAATAGCAATTGAAAGAATCTCCTCTTTTGCTAGTCCAAAAAAAAATCTAAATAAATAAATGAATGAATCTAGAAAGGGAAGGACTCTCAGGATTTTTGGCCAAAGCAGAAATGAATGCTAGTTACATTCAATCTGAATTCATCAAGACCCAAACAATGACCAAGTGACCTAGAACTTGTTGGTGGTCAATTAGAATCAGATTGTTTTTGGCTTAAGACCTGGTCCTTAAGAAAAAAATTTAGTCATAAATAAGTAGGTATGTATATATGTATGTGAATATGTATGTGTTTGTGTGTATAACCTTTTTCTTGTAATTTAAGTCTTACTTCTTCTATCTTTTTTTAAAATCTTCATCCACCTCCTCATTCCCATTAAATGATACTTACCTGATTCTGGAGTTCTGACAATGGTGCTGTCAATGTAGCCTGCTTCTGTAGTAACTGCAGAGACTTCAAACAGATATGTGGTGTATGGCCTCAAGTGGGTTACTACAAAACTGATAGGCTCATTCCACACCGAACTTTTTCGACTCATTGCCAGGGCACTGGGTATGTATGTGATCCTAGGAGGTGATGTAGCTCTACCAGATGTTGGTGAAGGTCTGGTTGTGCTCCATAAAAAAGATTCGCTATTTTCCTGTTGAACAAAATGATTCAATATGAAGGGAAAATATAATAGCGTGACACGTCCATTACCATTTGATATTTACTAAGAGTCAATTATTCTACTAGCCCTTAGCATATGGAAAATGTAGTGTAGTGAAAGAGTACATGACTTGGGATCTGGAGATATAATAGCTAACATTTTTATATTGAATTAAGACTTGCAAAGCTACACCACTTAAAAAATCATGCCATATATATATATATATATATATATATATACACATATGTATATATATATATATATATATAATCTCCTTATATATAATATCTCTGTGTGTGTATATATATATATATATATATATATATATATCCTTAAAAACAGTTTCATACTCAGTAAGTGGACTGAGGACTGGAGTCAGGAAGACCTATTATTATGCTCATTTTACAAATGAGGAAACTGAGTTTGAGAGAAATTAAAACATCTATTAAATGTCTGAAACAGGATTTGAACACAGATTTCTAGATTCCCAATCCAGTGCTCTATTTACCATATCATCTACCAGCTTCAGGTATGGTCAGAGTCCCCTTCCATTCTTTTAAAGTTGTTTGACCATGACTTAAAACATCTAACCTTTTTGAACCTTAGTGTCCTAATATGTAAAATGGAATATATATAGTGTGAGAGACAGTGTGGTGGAGTGCACTGGTCACCAAACTTTTTGATCATATAGCTCAATCACTAATATATACATAGAAAGATATATATATAATTAATGATGTGTATATATATATATTTAAATTTAAGCATATACTGATATATATGTTGACTTATTTATAAATTACATATAATGTTACTATATTCATGATTACGTTTATTCTAAAATTGATCTAAAAGATAAATTTAAAAATAATTAAAAATAAAATAATTCTTTTATATTAAAGTCAGTTGAGAGTCATTGGTATTTATTGAGTAAGGAGTGAACAACTCTATGGAATACTGATTGGAGAGGGGAGAACTGTGAGGTTAGAAGATTGCTTAGGAGGTTACTTTAGTAGTCTAGGTAAAAAAGAGCTTAGCTAATGCTAAGCAAAAAGAAGAGGACAAATGTTAGACATATGAAAGCATAAAGGACAAGATTTGGTAAATGACTGGATATCAGGGACGAGGGAAAGTGAGAAATCAAAGATGAAGTGGAGATTGTGACAACCTGTGTGACTGAAAGGTTGACTCTAATTAGGGAAGTTTGAAAGGAAAAATAATAAAAATAATGACACATTCATGCCTGATCATTCTGTGTGACTCAGTCTATCTTGTCCAAAAAGAAACAGGGGAAGGCAGGGTTATGATGTACCATTCACTATAGTCAGGGCAAAGCCCATTCTTAGTGAATGCCTACAATACCCATGAAGTGATCGAGGGGTCAGGGTTTGGTGTAAAATTTTCCCAATAGACCTACTATTGCTACAAATGCCTAAGAGACACAAAAGACTAATCCTGGACTCAGAAAGGCGGAGTCAGGAATCTCAAGGCAGAGGGAACTGAATTGAGAATTGTTGAGGGATAAGGATAAGTCTAATAAGGAGGGTGGGATACAGCTTATATTTCCACTTTGTTATTGACTGATAACACAGAGTTTGGGGCCAGTCTATGACAATCCTAGTATAAAAATATGGTTTCCAAAGGACCTGGTCCTCACTTTGGAAAGCATTGGTGTAATAGATAAATAACTGAACTCAGAGCCAAAAAGACTTGGGTTCAAGCTCCTCCTCTGTGTTTAACTTCTGACGTTACTGGTATTTGGAATTGGTCAAAGCATTTAATCTCTTGATATCCCAATCATCTCTTTAAGATCATATAAACTGTCCAGCACTGGCTTATTTCTATTAATAGGAGATCCTTTTAGATCTCACTATCCAGATGAAGTAGAGTAAAAATACATAATAATAAGTAGTTATACATTACATAACATTATATGTTATTATTATATGTATACATGCATATCATATTATATGTATTATATATTGTATGCATAACATTTATATGTTGCATAACAATTATATAATAACCAAATAATTACATGATTAAATAAATTGTTAAATTTTCAAATAATAGTTGATATATTTAAATCAAATATATAAAATGTAATGATAATATCTGTACTACAAGATTATTTTGAGGATTAAATAAGATCATGGACATAAAGCACTTTGTCAACCTTAAAAATAAATGTAGACTATTAATTTAAAAAACTCTGTGTCAAGCATTGTACTAATGTATGAAGATACAAAGAAAGGTAAACAAAAACATGGTCCCTATACCCAAGAAGCTTACATTTTAATGGGGGAAACAATGTGCAAATAACTAGGCAATATGATATATGATATAGATGGTTAAATGGAAAGAAATTTCAGAAGAATAACATATAGTAGGCATTTGATAAATGTTGGCTAATAATTGATGAAAATTTAATCTCTAACCTCTAATCAGCTTTCTATAGACCAAATGGAAGTTTTTTGTATAGATAGCATCAGACAAAATGCCTCAAATTCCCAAGTTATATTCATATTTGCATGTGTGTGTGTATTTTATATATATATGTATATGTATAAATGTATGCACAAGTTTATACACATTGGTGTATAAATTATATACACATTTCAATATGTATACATTTATACATAAGCATATATACACAAAGATGTATAAATGCATGTGAATATGTATTTATCTGATTACAAATAAGTGCATATATAGTATAAGATTCTGAGGACACTTGTTCAGCTTAATTTTACCTCCTTTAAATTTAAAATTTGCCTAAGAATTTTTTGAAACTTAATACTTCTTTGATCTCCCTCACCTCCCAATCTTCCTATTATCTGCTTCTACCCTGTTACAAATGGAAGTTATGTTTCCCTCTTTAAATCTCTCATTGTACTTTATTTTGAACCCTCCTATCTAACTAAATTTATAATATAGTCCGTGCCTAAAACATAGTGTTTGGTTAATAAATTAATTGGTTGGTTGGTTACTTGATAGACACTAGTCTATAGACCTTGACTGAAGACACTATGGTCATATTTTACATCACATAGTCACTTCAACTATAAACACAATCCAATAGGATAAGTCAGTGGCTTGTAACCTTTGGGCTACGGATCCTGGGGAGGTTACAGAATTATTCCAAGGAGTCCAAGAATCCAAACATTCTCATTTTCATTTTTAGTTAGCAGACATACCTTCTGAAAGATGAAAAAATAAATGGTTTTCCCACATGAAGACATGATTTCATTGAGGTAATGAAGTCCTCTTGAGGAAACTAGCTCTCCAAATATAGACTGAAAACTCCTCTTCAATTTAAAGACCTATCTTAGACACTAAAACATCGTCACTTAGTCGAATCTCACATCAGTAGAAGAATTGGAAGTCAACTGTTCTTACACTACAATATTATATCTCTTTGGGAAATATTTTTGTTATTATTTTTTGTCTCCAATATTGTTTAGGGTTTTTTTTGCTAACATTTCAATATGATAATGAATAAAATAAAAGAAATTCATTTAAAAGCATTACCAAATTTAATTAATGTCATCAAGATGTCCATCATGATATGCTATGCATATCATCATAAATATTTTTGATAAACAAATCTTAATAGTATGACTGTTATCTTCAAAGAGATTAAAAATATTTTTGGTTAAAAAATAATAAAGGGTCCTTGCTTAATAATATGGCTGCTACCATATGAGAAGAAGTGGGGACTATGAAAGATTTTGACATTAAATAGGAGATCCTTGTAAACAAAAGGAATGAGGAATTATGTCAATAAGGTTACACATTAAATTTAATGAAAGAATTTTCTGGACATATTTAAAATAGGGATACCATTTTATGATACTTACATTACACTCTGGCAACTTCCCTGAGAGAAGATCCTCAACTTTAATTGAGACATCTTTCACTATGATTCCACTTCTTGCATGCTTGACACTTATCTTGAAGCTAGTAATTTTACCATTTGGTTGCCGAGGCAAATACCAAATTAAATTGACTGCTGAATAATTGAAGGTCTCCACAGTGAGATTCACCACTTTGCCTGGAGCTAAGGAAAACATTAATGAGTTATA
This sequence comes from Sarcophilus harrisii, assembly GCF_902635505.1. Taxonomy (NCBI): domain Eukaryota; kingdom Metazoa; phylum Chordata; class Mammalia; order Dasyuromorphia; family Dasyuridae; genus Sarcophilus; species Sarcophilus harrisii. The sequence continues at coordinate 49,199,438 of NC_045430.1, forward strand.
AATAGACATATTACTGTGAAACTTAAGAAAGAATAAAATTCTAAGTTTTCCATCTTAACTGAAATAATTTTGAAAATATTCAATTAATCAGAAGACATATACTTGGGATATCATTTAAAATTATCCTGAATAAAAAGTTACTCAGAAAAAAGAAAGAAGAAATGCTTTTTTACACAGTAACAATTTTTTACTTTGTAAAAAGCTACCTATCTATTCTAGATAAGTAAAAAACCTATCCATTCTAGTCTGAATCTTTTGTTTGAAGCAAGACTTTTGTGTTGAGGAAATAAATAACTGTCCTATACCTATTCTTTATTATACCTTCAGTAGTTTTCTAATTCCTGTTGGGAAAGATTCCAGATAAGATTCTGGCCTAAGCTGTAGGTGATTTTCCACAAGGTTCTAGGGTCCTGAGCAAAGGGTAAGAGGTTATTTAAAAAAAAATACTTTACTTCATTCTTTAGAGACCAAACTTCTTCTTCAGGACTGAAACTCATAATAGTAAGAGACCAGAATGAGGCATCCCCAATTCCACGATGGTTTCAGTGTTATAATGGAATTTTTTTTAAGTTTATCCACATCAAATATTTTCTAAATGTTGAATATTCTAACATATTTAAAGGAAAAGCAAAACATTTGAGCAAACAGTTGCTTTTGTTTGTTTGCTTTTTGTTTTTGTGAAGCATATTAGACCATGGACCCCTTCTTCCCAAACTTCCTGCTAATGTCTCCCTCTACCTTCCATTTTCTGGAAAGATTTTGATACCTCTCATAACCATCCCCTTGGAATAGACCCAAGAATTGACATTACACTCTAGTCATTGGCTTCTTCCTAATGATTGTAGACAGACACCTGTAAAGTCCTACTTACTCTATTGGGCAAATATGGTCTATTATTTCATTGATTTTAGGGAACTTTTGATGAGGAAATCCCTCTATCAATACAAATCAGCATTTTCTCTGGCACTTATGTGGTAGAGAGCTTCCTAGAGGATAGAAATGTTACATATGTTGTTGAGGTCAGTACATGTTAGAGACAGGACTTTTAACACCGATCTTTCTGGTTCAGACCTCTAGCTTGGGCAGAAAATTATCAACTACACTTTTTCTAGTAATTTAGAAAATGATCTATGCTGCCACTATATTCTCTAGACCTTTGAACATTGGCACTTGATCTATTGCCAAGAATGGAGAATTCATGAAGAGAAGAATACAAAATAATAATGGAAAAGTAGGTAGGAGCCAAGTAATGGAAGGCTTTGAATGCCAGAATGAGGATTTCATGTTTATTTTAGAGGCAATACATAGTCTTTAAGGACCTTCAAGGAGCAGAAGAACAGCCAGATCTTTTTGTTAATATTACTAACATTAAATATGCCTGAGAATTTTGTCTTTTTATCTAATTCTAATTACATGGAAATAAAGTAAATAAGCCATGTAGGTAATTTGAGCATAATCAACCCCAAAATACATTTAATATTTAATGATGCATTTATACCTTATTTTCAGTAAGGAAGAACAATAAGAATATAAGTGAGGAAATGACTTTTCTCTTTCAAATGGAAATTATAGCAACAAACAAGGAGAGCAGCTTAGTGTAGTAACTAAAGAAAAGTTTTTGAAACAAAGACCTCTGACACATACTATCTATGTTACTTACCCTGAGTGAGTTACTTATCCTGTCAGTGTTCTAGGTAACTCTTAAAAGAGTCTAGGCTGCTAGTTAGCACAGAAATATATTTTGCATAACTTCTCTTTCAAATTGCTTTGAAGGAGGAGGGAGGGATAGAAAAGAACAGGAGAATTTGTATCTAAAATTTTTTTTAAAGGAAGGTTAAAAACTACTTCTAATTGAGAAATGTTTAATGAAAAAAATTATATATATATATATATATATATATATATATATATATATATATATATAATTTTAAGAGTTTAAGTTGAAAAGAAAGTACCAAACTGTATTGGTAGAGGGAGTTGCCCCAGCTGGAATTTTCCCAAATGAATGAAATCACCTATCAGTTCTTATCCAACCTGTAAGTAAATATTTATGAAGAAAAAGTATCAATATCATTTATATGGGCCAGAAATGTACTGATAAATTACAATTTTAAGTGTATAAAAATGATGGAGAGATGGCATGATGCCACTAGAGGAAAATAGATATATGATCTGAAAAATATGACAGGTCATTAGTGAAAAAAGAATGAAGCTGAAATTAAGCCTTTTACCTTTAGTTTTTAGTGAAATTAGTTTTAGTGAAATTAAGGTTTTTAGTTTTAAGACACCAAAAGCTTAGTCTGGAAAGCAATTTTAACAGTATATATAGATAATCATCCCAAAATTTGACAAGAAACTATATGAAATATTTAAGAAGTTTAAATTAGGATCAGGGAAAAAAGTTGATATGAGTAACATGATAAAAAATTTAAATTATATAATAGATGCATCTGATAATAAGAAGATAAGAAAATGAGAAATTCATGAAGAATAATAAATAATATTCTAATATTAGTTTTTTATTATAATTAATTATTATTTATTATATTATTATTAATGTATTATATATATTATATATAATTATATATTATATTAATATAATAATAAATAATAGACTAAATGAAAAGGAAATGGAATTTAGCATTTAACAAAAATATCAAGGCTTTAAAAGTATATGAGATGATGTGGCATAATATGTAGAAAGTTAGCCTCCAATTTAGTACAATTTGAGTTCTAAACATGGGATCAGGAAGATCAGGGTTTGAATGTTGCTTTAGACACTAACTTTGTGACTCTGAGTCTATTATGTTCTCTGGATCTCAGTTTCTCTGTCGTCTGTAAAATAAATGACTTTGATTAGATGGACTGAGGTCCCTGCTACCTCTAAATCTATGATTTTATCAACCCAAGGCCTACATTTAGCATATATTAATTGAGAAAACCTGAACAAACCATATAATAGGTCAGTGCTTCCAGATACCACTTTGAAAAATACTAGTTGTAGAACATGTGTCTATCTGTAACATACAAAGGGAGTTTTCTCAAAAAATAATTTCCTACACTGATTAAAACATAATCCCAGAGTGTTTCTCCAAAATAAAAATTATTCTTGGTGAAGCTATCACACATTTCAATAATCCAATGATTTACAATTTACATTGGTGTGGTTCCTCTTTTAAATGGGCAGAAGACAGGTTCTCTATAACTTACTAAATAGATTTTGAGAGTTCTCACTAAAAAAATAAATATATATATATACATATATATGTGTATATATATATATATATATATATATATATATATATATATATATCATGATCCTGTGGTCAAATTGATGTTGAATCTCTTTGGTCTTAGCCAGGTTGGTGCTCAGATAATATACAGTCAGACTCAGTTTTAATTTAAGTCTTTCCACTTTATATGATTTGCCAGAGTTTGTATTTCTCCGACATAATATTGGGCCACTTCTACAGAGAATCACAGAATTTGAGAGTTGGATTTCAGCAGCCTTCAAAGTCCAATTCAACTAGGAAATGAATAAGCATTACAACACAGCTAAAGTAAATTGCCCAGTTTCTGCTTGGAGACCTCCAAGGAGGAGGAACCCATCACCTCTAAAAGCAGTTCAATTCACTTTGAGACTGTCTTAGTCATTGGGAAGTTTTCCCAGACATCAAGCTTAACTTTGCTTATAATTATTATTATTAAGCAATGTAAACTAATCACTCCTGATTCATTGAGGTTAAGTTTGAAAAAGGCTAATACTTATTCCACAAGACAATCCTTAGAATATTCTAAACAGCTCTTATGCCCCTCCTGAGACTTCTCTTTTCCAGGATAAACATGCCAATTCCTTTATTTGCTCCCCATATGACATGGAGTAAAAAATCTTCACCATTCTGATTGCATTCCTCTGAATGCTACCAATGTGATCACTTCCATCTTAATTAACATCCCTACAATTGAATACAACACTACAGATGAAATCTGAATAGATGAAAGTATAATGGAACCATCACCTCCCAATTCTTGAGAGTTATATATCTCTTAATGTGTTATTCAGTAGATTATGTGTTATTCACATATCTCTTAATGTGTTATTCAATAGAACAAATTACCAAGGAATTAATTTAGAGAACTAGAAAAATTAATAATAATGAAATTCATGTAGGGGAATAAGGGGTCAGGTGTCTCAAGGAAAATAATAAAAAAACAGTGAGAAGAAAGGTCTACTAGTATCAGATCTTAAATTATCCTACAAAATAATAATCATCAGAACAACTTACACTGATTCAAAAGAAGAGGTCAATAAATAGGACAAATTAGATGTACAACATACAAAAGCACATAAACACAGTATCATTAAGTTAATGATATATAATAATAAATCTGAAGATAATAAGGATTCAATATTTAACAAAAACTGACAATAAATCTGAAAATCAATTTGTTGTAAATTAGATATAGTCCAACAGCTTATATCATATACTGAGATGAGCTACAAATAGATATCTGACTTGGGTATGAGGCAATATTTTAAGAAAATTAAAGAAGAAAGAAAGATATTACCTTTCTAATCTATGTGTAAGAAAAAAGTTAATAATGGGGATCACAGAAAATAAAAGGAAGAACTTTAATTACATAAAATTTAGAAGTTTTTGGAATATAAAACCAAAATCAAATCAGTTAAAATTAGTAGAAGATCAGGTAACTGGGGAAAAGTTTTTGCAATATATTTCTTTGATAAAGGGCTTATATCTAAGATATGTAAGGAATTGAGTCAAACTTATAGGATTCATTCCCTGTAAAATAAATTATCAAAAGATATGGAAAGGGAGTCTTCAAAGGAATAAACCTAACCAGTCAACAACTTCATGTGGAAAAAAATCCAAATTTGTAATTAATAGCTAGACAAATTAAATTATAATTATAATTAAATTATAATAATTATAATTATAATTAAATTATAACTATAATTAAATTATAATAATTATAATTATAATTAAAGCAACTCTGAGATTCCAACTTAGGCCTATCAAACTGCCACTGACAAAGATGATGGAGGATGGGGGGAAACCATGACAAATCTTAGAAAGGCAATGGGAAAAAAGATACACTAAAGCAATGATGGGGCTGGTCCAAGTGGGATTATCGGTAGAGCTCTGAATTAAGACAGGGACATTTTGGAATTTTGCCCCAAAATCACTAATCTAAAAACACTTTCCCCCAAAAATCTTGCTACTATGTGTATAACCCCAAAGAGATGAAAGAAGGAAGAAAAGTGCCCTTATATACAAAAATATTTATGGCTGATTTTTTTCCATAATAGCAAAATCCTAGAAATTAATGGAGAGCCCACCTATTGTGATTCTGAATAAATTATGATATATTAATTTGATGGAGTATTATTGTGATTATATGAGTATTTTGGGAGGAAACTCGGAAGATCTCTATGAACTGAAGAAGAATGAAGAATGGAAAGAACAAGTTATACAATAATCACTACAAATAAAAACAAATCTGAAAGATTTCAGGTTTTTTTTTTACATGTTGTTTCTGAGATCCTTATTGAATATCTAGTCTTAGATATCAAAAAATCCATTTATAATGAAGAATTGGAAGAAAAATAAGACAAGGGTAAATATGTAGATATGGAAATAATCTGTATAAATCTGATGATTAAATTTATGGATGCTGATGAAATGCCAGATTTTTCTATAGCCAAAGGTAAGGCTTTCCATTTATCCCTATTCAATTTCATCTAATTACATTTATTTAGCCTTTCAAGATCTTTTTGGGCCTTGACTCTGGCATCTAATATGTTGCTAACTTTAGGTTATTTGTAAATTTAATGAGTGTTACATCCATTGTTTCATGTAAATCATTGATAAAAATGTTAAATAATATGGGTAAAGCACAGATTTTTGGGCTATTCCACTGAAGACCTCTTGATATGTTGATCTTTACCATTAAAGATTATGCTTTGAATCTATCCAATCAACCAACTCTAAATCTAATTTTATCTAATCCATTCCTATTTATCTTTTGTACATGAAACAAGGCATCTAAGCAGGAATTTGGCAAAAGCTATAAATCAGTCATTCTTAAGTGTTACAGAAACCTTCTCCTTCATTGGCTCCTACGACATTTGGCTTTGTTCTTATTTCTACCTCTGCTTCCTTTATGGTTACCTCCACTTTATGGTTCATCTTCTCCATATCCCTCAATTTTTGGATAGGGCTGTACTCAAGAGTTTTTCCCATTTCTCTTCTCTCTACATATGGTTTCTAATTATAATTTCATCTGTTTAATAGTTTCAAATATAATATAATTTCATCTGTTTAATAGTTTTAAATATCATATCTGTTCAAAAAACTTTAATATCTATATATTTAGGCCTAATCTCTCTTATGAGTTCCAGTCTTATATCTTTTTCTTCTGGCTAGACATCTCCACCTAAATGCTCTGCTAATGCCTCACAAATTAACACATCCAGAAATAAACTCATTATCTTTCCTCAAAAAACGATTCATCCTGCTAACCTCCCTACTTCTACTGATAGCAAAAATCAAAGAGCAAACCTGTTTATAAGACTATTATGTTTCAGGTACTTGGTTAAGATCAAAAAGACAAAAGTGAAACAGTCCCTAGCATAAATAAAATCTTATACTCCAATGTAGGAAACAACATGCTCATATATATAGGAAGATGCAAGATACATAAAAAGCATAAATAAAATAGCTTTGGATGGGAAGCCATTAGCAGCCAGTTAGAGAATAACAGAATAAGCCTTATATGTAAAAATTACATTTGAATTGAAATTTGAAAGAAATTAGGGACTCACAGAAGCACAGATGAGAAGGAAGAGCATTCTAGTCATGAATTGCATTGCACAATCCATAGCAAAGGCATGGACTTGGAAGAAAGGGTGTCAAATGTGAGAATCAGTAATTAGACCAAGATAACTAGAACAAAGAATGCACGGATGGGAATAATGGGTCAGGAGACTATAGAAGTAGAAATATTCCATCTTGTGTAAGGCTTTCAAGGACAAACAGAAGAGTTCATGTTTGATCCTACTCCTGCAGACTAGAGACCTCAGAGTTATGTTTGACATGTTTTTCTCTGTCCCTCTAAATATCGATTGGGGATCTTTTGCCAACTCCTATCTATTTCAACTCTGCAATATCTCTTATATGCATTTTTTCACCTGCATTCATATATCACCACCTTATTTTAGACCTTCATTACTCCTTTTAGACTATTGAAATAGATTCAGAAATTATTCCAGTGACTAAAGCCTCTCCTTTCTCCAAACATCCTTCACTCATCATAGAGTAAACATGATTTAAGGCTTATTTTATTCCTGGAATTGTCCTGGGTTCAAGGAGCAGGCAAAGAAGATGAGATGTGTATATACAGAACTATATATTTAGTTATTTGGTTATAATCTCCCTCCTTAAAAAACTCCATGAAAGCAGAAATGTTTTCACTTTTCTTTTTATCCCCAACATTTGCCACAATCCTGGAACATAGTAAGAATTTGTGCCTGTGGACTGACTAAATGAACAATGTTTAAAACCCCCAAGCTTTGATTCTATTCTATTTTTCCAGCTTTATTTTTCACTATTCTCATTAACAATATTCCAACATTAATTTTTCCCCAATATCTTTTTAAATTAACCTGGAACTTAAACTACCAGAAGACTGACCTGTTCTGCTATATCTTCCCTGTTCTTAGCTTGCCTTTTTCTGTTGAGGATACCACTAAACTTCCAATGACCCAAGTTCACAACATCTACTATGTTTAGATCACTGTATCAAGTTCTTTGAAAGATACAAGACTTACATTAGACAGTCACTGCTCTTGAGGTGCTCTTAAATTAGTAAAATAGAATTTAGAATTTAGACTAGTAAAATAGAATTAAAACCTAGATTGAATATTTAAATGTATTGCAATAGTTTTATTTGTACATATTTTAAATAAATTTATGTGCACATATTTTCATTAAAATCATTGTAAGAAAATGTGAAATATTTTATTCACATAGTGTTAATAATTTTCTGGGGAATTGCTTCACTGCTACCTTAGGAAAAAAACATGGATTCTAATCCTATCCTTGACACTTAATAGCTGTGCAATATTGGCCAAGTTACATAACCTTTCTGAGCTATAGCTTTCTCAAATGTAAAGTGAAAGATTTAGACTATATGGTTCCTAAAGTCCCCTTATATCTAAAATGATCTTTTGAGTTTATGAATCTATGACATTCTAAGCCTTAGAAAATTAACAAAAGAGCCTCATTCAGCTTTTTTGTGAATTTAAAAAGAACATATTGAGATGAAAAAATTTCATTGAATTGAAACAAAGTATTAATTAAAATTAGAATAAATAAAACATCTTTTATTAACAGATGGTGAGCTTAAAACAATGCAACTAATTTAAAACATTTTTACTCAATAGAAAACAGTGGCTTAAATTTAAGTTTAATGTTTTATTATGACTGTCTTTATTCAACCAAAACATTTTTCCACCATTGAATTAAATTCTCTAAACAGGGACAGCTCTCTCTCACTAATTTCAGACTGACTGATTTCTAGCAATGTATGTTAACTTATTTAATAAAATCTCACTAAAATACTATGCCACTATTCAATGGGATTTAGTAAAAAGTGAACCAGTTTTGGAAACCATACTTTCTAAAAAGTTCTCCACCATAAGGCAGATAGAATCTTAATATTAATCCTTAAGATACATCTATAATAAAGAAACTTATTCCATCCTTGAAAAGATATCTAGGAATACTCATTCTGCCAGTGAAGATGACAATTAATTTCTGATTTAACAAACAGAATTTCACTTTCAGATGACTTGCTGATCTTTTCCTTTTGGGCAATTAGTAGTTGTAATATATACATATACATACATATATATATATATATATATTTTAAGGAATAAAAATGCAGAGAAAGATAAATATTTTGGGAGATGACCTGTGAATTTGTTTTGCTTGACTATAGCTATCTAGGGGAAGTAGGAGATAGTGAAAATGGATGCTTGTAAATTGAAAAAAAATTTTTTTGCTAAAAAAGGAAGGGCAGCTAGATAGCACAGGAGAGCTAGGTGGCATAGTAGATACAGTGGTAAAGTGGTAAGACTGTAATTAGGAAGATTCATCTTCCTGAGCTCAAATCTGGTCTCAGACACTAGCTATTGTATGTTATTTAACCTATTTGCCTCAATTCCTCATCTGTAAAATGAGCTGGAAAAGGAAATGGCAAACTACTCCAGCATCTCTGCCAAGAAAACCCCAGATGGGGTCGCAAAGAGTAAACAAATGAAAAATGACTCAACAACAACAGACAGTCACATACCTCTAAATGATTAACCTTTACTTTCACATGGTTACAAAAAGATTTTCACTCTATGTATTACTAGCCAAGAAACAGCAATATTAGATTCCAATGTTCATAAATGTTATCATTTGGGATATCAGGCCAATGTCTGATTTTTTTAAAGTCACTGATGACAAATTAAATACATATGTAATTAAATTAATTTATATTAATGAATGGTTTAGGAGAATTACCACTTTCTGCAGTTTGGAAGAGAAAGGGCTCACTAAATATCCCAATACCAGCACTGTTTTCAGCAGCCACCTAAAATAAACGAAAAGAATAGCATATGAGTTGATTATAAGACTGTATATCACAACAACTTTAAAACTCCCAAAAAGAAATAGTAAAAAAAAGTGAAATCAAAATCACAAAAATATCAGGTTTTTGTTTCTGGTTCTTTCAACACTCACAATTTTGCAATGAATAAAAATAAAGCCAACCCTAGGCATGAGATTTCTACAAGTCAAGTGCAAGGTATATCTCACTTTCTCCCATATAATTTTGGGTAGGGCTAAATCTTTAATTTCATTAATATGGGGAGATAAAAGTGAGGTATATTCTCCGTCATTGCAGATTCCCAAATACACCTTCTTTTCAATCTGTAGTCTTATGGTGTTGTCAATGGTATTGGCAGGTTATGACTTTTCAAGAATCCCATGTCCAATAAGTATCAGAGATGGCATTTAAATCCATATATATCTTCCTAGCTCCAAAGCCAGCTCTCTATCTATTGTACTGAACTACTTCTTATGTCATTGTACATTCTTCTATAATTTAATATTAAAATATTTCAAGAAAAAAAAATGTGCAACATCAAGCATTGCCAATGGAAGTCAGTAGCTGATAGTTATGTGAAAAAAAAAAAATGAAAAGATAGTGAGACTCTGAAATTCAAAGGTAGAATCAAGGGTGCCCAAGAACTTTGAATTAAGAAATGCAAGAAGCCATATTGAGAAGCTTTGTCAGCCTGACTAAGGAGAAAGTTTCTGATTGCTGACTCCTCCTTCTGTCAGCAGCACTTCTTTAGATTAGCTGCTGAGAATATCCATGAAAGAATTTAGCCTGTGTTTATTATCCTAAAGCAACCTCCTTTAGAAGGACCATGCTAAGCATATTTCATCTGACATACAAAAAGGGGAAAAATGGGCTGTTTGTTCTTTGGCCTATGAATCTTTAATTATATTAAGCTTTATAAAAGCACAGGCTTTCCTAGAACAAGAATTAGAATATTGCAGAGGCAGTTTGGAATAGTAGGAAGAGGACCAGTTTCAGAACAAGTTACACTGTATTCAAGTTAAAGCTCTGCAATTATGTAAAAGGTGCTTAGCCTCTACTTCAGAACAGCCTGGAAAGATTTATCTGAACTGAAGCTGGAGTGAAGGGAACAGAACCAGAAGAACCTTTTACATAGTAACAGCAAGATTATGTGACGATCAACTATGATAGATTTAGCTGTTCTTAGCAATGGAGTGATCCAAGACAATTCTCAATGAATTGGGATGGAAAATGTCACCTACATCCAGAGAGAGAGAGAGAGAGAGAGAGAGAGAGCGCTAAAGAGACTGAATATGGATCGAAACATGCTATTTTTAGCTCTTTTTTTGTTTGCTTTTTCTTTTTCATTTTTTTTTTTAAATTTTATTCTGATAGTTCTTTCACAACCTAACCAATATGGAAATAGGTTTAAAATGCATCAGATTGGTCGGTGTCATAGGGAGAGGGAAGATAAGGGAGAGATAGAGAAAAAAATGCAACTCAAAATCTTACAAAAATGAATGTTGAAAACTATCTTTACATGTAACTGGAGAAATAAAATACTATTGAATTTTTTAAAAAACCACAAATAACAAAAGTGCTTAGCATCTTAATGCTCTAAACCAAGAATTCTTAAATATTTTCCACTTGAGACACCTTTTGCCTGGGAAAATTTTTGTGACCTCCCCCAGGTATTTAGGTTTATAAACAGGTATACAAACCAAATCTTTCTTATATTAAATCATAATTTCATGATTTCCAGATTCAATTATATGACTCCATATGGGCTTGCAAGTGATAGTTTAAGAAGCTTTGTTTTAGACAACTCTAACAAGTTGCATAAGATATAGCAATCTATAGGAGAAGGAATTTCCTCATTTGGGAGTTCCCTAAACTAATGAAATCACAGATCCAGTCCCTAATAAAATCTAATTCACATTTATTTTATGACTGGTAGCAATGAAAATAGGCAATTAAATGATTCAGTGGATATAGCAGTGACTCTGGAATCAGAAAAACATGAGTTCAAATGCAGCCTAAAACACTTTTTATCTAGATGGCCCTGGGCAAGTCACTAATCCCATGGAGAAAGAAATGGAAAACCACTTCAGTATATTTGCCATAGACAGAATGGTTCAAGGCATCTCGAAGAATCAACAGCAAAGCAAATGGAATTCTTTACTCTGAGGATCTGCTTGATTGAGTTCTGTGGTTCATAATGACAAAAATAATACTTTTTTCCAATTAACATTAATTATTGTTACATGCAACCTCAGTACAAGATGTCATCTTTAATTCAGTAATGTAATGATCTTTAAAAGGTATATATAAGCACATTTTGAACATAAATTGAGAAACTTGAATTTGTATAAATAATGTTAGGAAAGAATAAAGGATTTATTAAGCATCTACTATTTGCCAGGCTCTGTGCTGATTGCTTTACAAACATTTTCTCATTTGATTTACTTAGATTCTCATAACAATGCCTCGGTTTCTTCATCTATAACATGAAGATATTAACATCAGTTCCTTCCTGAGGTTGTTGTGAGGATCAAATGAGAAAATAAATGTAAATCACATAGCACAGTGCTTAGTTGCATGATGTAAATATTAGTAACTTGTTATTGTTGTTATACATAATATGTTATCCTCATTTACTGCTGAGGGAACTGATAGTGATAGATGTTAAGTAACTTGTCAAGATTCACATAGACAGCAAGGTGTAAGGCAACATTTGAACTCAGGTCTTTCTCATTCCAGTCTCAGCATTTTATCCCTATGCCACCATTATGATAATCTTCCTCATATCACAGAAGAGTAAGGAATGTAACCCTAAAGATAGTTACCTCATAGAAAGAACCTGAAGAAATCATATCAATGAAATAATTGATCATGATGCTAAAGGACTAATGATGATACAGCCCTTTCTGAGCTAGCTGGAGAGGAGCAGCTATAGCAGCAGGAAGAGTTATATGCTATGAAATGTGGGCAAAGTGTCTGTTTCATTTATCTACTTTTTACTGTTGTTTATTATTTTGTGAACAGGCTTTGTAACTGGGAAGTGAGAGCAGTAGTTTTGTAAAAAGGAAAATTAAAATTAATTAACTGAATTTTTACAAAGGAACTTTAGAGAATTGATTGTTTTAGTTCAGTCATTTTAACTGTATCCAACACTTCATGATCCCATTTGGATTTTCTGGACAAATATTGAAGTGGTTTGTCATTTCCTTCTCCAACTCATTTTACAGAGGAAGGAACTGAAGCAAACAGGGTTAAATGATTTGCCCAAGGTCACACAACTAGTAAGTGTCTGAAGCCTGATTTGAACTCAGGAAGATGAGTCTTCAGGCCTACTCTATCCACTCTGTCACCTAGGCATGGTCACTGTAATTACTTGGTTTTTTTGTTTTGTTTTACTTAATAGTACTTCTTAGTTACAAAGGAAGGTTCTTGGGGAGAGGGGTTGATCAGGAAATGATAGTAATATTATTTTTAAATCAATAAAATACTTTTTGTGAAAAAAAACTTTAAGTTCTATAAAACTATCTTTAAATTTTCTTCAGTGTTTAAAAGCCAGATGCTTATTAAATTTTTAAGAAAATAACCAGACTTATTTTTTATTTAATCTAAATTTTCCATTATCCTTCCCAAGAAAAAATATCACGGCCACATTTTATTATAAATAATTTTACAAAGTCAATGTAATTTAGTGCTGTCATTTACCTATTTCCTCCTTATTTGGAGCTGCAAACAATCCTTTTGCTGATTTAGTACATTTAAAATCAATGAAGTGTGGAAATATTTAAATTACCCCATTTATGGAATCTGTCCTTACCAAAAAAAAAAAAAAAAAAAAAAAAAAACCTCTTAACTTTTTTTTAAAATGCAGGTCTTTGGCCTCAGAAAACTAATAGACAGAAATAAAAAGACCAATTCAATGTCATAATTATTTAACAGAGAAGTATAATAGATTTAGAAATGAAAACTACTTTAGAAGTTATCTAGTTCAATTTCATCATTTTAAGTGAGGAAATTGAGGCCCAGGGAAAAGAAACTGTCTATCTAAGCTTACTTCAGTAGTAAATGGCAAAACCAAGATTTGAACTCTCTGACTGTAAACTCAGGATGCTTTCTATTGAACCAAATGACAAACTTAATTTTTTTACTTGCAAAAGTAATTTGTTTTTCACATTAGTAACTAGAGGGAGAAACTTTATCTTTTGCTTTAATAAATTACTTATAAGAATAGAAAAAAAATTTTACTCGACCTAAAAATATAACTATATAATCTCACTAATGATCCAGAACACCCCCCCCCCAAAAAAGAGGACAGGAATGAAACAATTATTTTTATTATTTTCCCCTAAGTTCCTGCATAATTTATGTTATCTTAGCAAGAATTCAAATAAATTGTTTCTTTACTTTTAATTTTCATAATACTAAACAAGTACTTAATTTAAAACACAACATTATGCAGAAAGCCTTTAATACTTACCTTAATTTCATAAGTTGTTCCAGGATTAAGATTAGTAAGAAGCACTTCCAAACTATCTGGTTTTGCTCTAACTTGTGTATAAGTGGTTTGCATCCATGGGCAAACTTCCTTATATTTAACAATATATGATTTAATCCTTCCATTTGGTTTTGGTGGTGTATTCCAAGAAAGAAGGATTCCAGCAGATCCTACTCTTTCACCTGCAAGGAACACGGGAGGCCCTGGATCTGTAAAAACAAAATGCCTTTAATTAAAACGTCAAGTAACAATTTGAGTATTTCCACAGTTCATAAGGAAGAAAAGATATTTTCAACCTAGACCTTTGAAGTTCCTGGAGACTAATGGACTCAGTGTGAAACAGCTCTCCTTAGCACTATGCTTTTAAAAAATGATTAAATGCTTTGGGTAATACCAGCAACATTCTTTTCTAAGAATGTAAAAAATGGAACATTAAAAAAACTTCATAGACCAAACAACATTTAATGCCAAGTCATTTAAAAATCATTCTTAAAATAAGAAATCCAAATTAAAACTAAAAGCACATTATTATTACTATTAATATTATTATAATTATTTACTTGCTAGTCCTTTCTGAGAAATGTTGTTTTATGTATAACTCTACATATTTCAGATTCTCAAATTCATAAGCAGATATAAAATAGTTATTTTCATTTGTTCCACATTAAAGAAGTCTAAAAATGAGCACAAATGATCATCATAATCCAAGTTGGGTTCAAAACTGCTGTTTGATCATTTTCATTTTCTCCTCAATGAGAAACTTTCCTTAAAAATTTTATTTTCATGCATGTAATATGTAGGTAGGTAAACACTTTCAACAACAACAACAAAATTAAGTAAAGGTTTGGAGTACCTAAAATTACTATGAAAATAATTTTTAAACATATCTATAAAAAACAAAATATACATAGAATGTACATTATACTCACTGGTCACATTTGTTGTCACCATTTTACTAACAGGTGTACCAAAAGTAGTAGCAGAAACTGAAGAAATGGTTACATTGTACCTTGTCCCAGGAACAGCATTTGAGACATCAACCTATAGTATCAAGGAGAAATCAAAGACAAAGACAAAACTCTTTCAAGGAAGGAAGAAAATGTAAGAGAGCTAAAAAAAAAAAATCTATTATTCCTAAAATCAGAGGTAATAATTGATGAAAAACATCCTCAAGGAACTAAGGCACTATATTACATAAAAGAGTTTGTAAGAGTATATCAATAAATAACAAGTAATTTACTTTAAAACAGAAATATATATATATATATATATTTCAAATATATACCTAGATATGTATTACTATATATATATATATATACATATATATATATATATAATGCAGTAATACATAAACTAATATGTCAATATCTCTGCCTTGGATAAATTCTACAAAACTGCCGACTTTACTGCCACTGGAAAGAAGCTTTCAATAAGAATTCTTGAGAATTTATAGCTAGCCCATTCTCCAACCCTCTCAGTTAAACATGACTATGCAATACCTGTGTCTCTGAAGATCCAAAAAAAAGTAAGACAAATATTATAAGAAAAGCCATCATTATTACATTTTTCAGACAGTAGAATTACATTGATGGCTTTACAGGGAAATGTTGCCTGCATTAATGATTTAAGGACAGATCTTCCTGGCAAGTACACAATTAAGGAGCATGTATTACTCAATAGCACTGCCCTTACTTTGTTAAACTATTCATGAACCCTTGGATGACTGGCCGGAGGTTTATGGTAGACTTAAAGAAAAGAGAAAGAAAGAAAGATACACTAGCTGTTGTTAAGGTAACAACCTTTCAATGTGGATATTTATGCTCATAAATTTGGCATTGATAATTTTGTCTTTGTCCTATACTAACAACAACAACAACACAAAAACTTAAGTGAGTTTTTATAGTTCATTAGTTTCATAAAGAATTTTCCCGTTAGTATCACATTTAAACAAAGTGCCTCAATGAGAACTATACCTGATACTCCCCATGGCCAAGATCTCTGATTGCAACAACGCCACCATCAGGAACAAGAACCACATGATACCTTTCCACATGTCCAGAAGGCATTCTCCAGTGCAAAGAAAAGGAGTGTGTTGAAATATTGAAGGCTTTAAGTTTTGCTGGTCTTTCAGGTTCTTACGATAAAAACACATTTTAAAGAACATCTTTTTTAGTTTAAAATGATTAAGAATTATAAAACAACTCTAAATAATGGTATTTCAAGAGAATGCTATTGCCAGCTAACTACCCAGTCACATTAACTTATCTCTTTAGCTGTTTATCTCAACTAAATATTTCTTGAGAATGACTATTATGTAGTATAGAAATATATAATGTAGCTATTACTGAAAAATTTCCTCAGTCTGATCAGTTTAATTTTTGCTAAACTGTATTTGATAATTTATTCTCTAGCTCAAATATAGTATTTTAAAATCCATATATAAAAATATTTGTACATATATATAATATTATATTTATACACAGGCACACTTATGTATAAATATATTAGAACATAAAGTACAGTCTAGTACAGAGTATATTTAAAAGTACCGCATATTCATCCGACTCTTCAGTTATTTATTAGAGATGGGAGGATAACAAGAAAGGAAGGAAAATATACATCTGTCCTTTTCCCCCCACCCAGATCCAAGCATTCCAAAAGAAAGCTCTGAACTCTCTCTAACAACAATCATTTTGATTAGGAAATGAAATAGTGATAGGTGGCTCTACCTTCGTGCCCAAACCATTTCCTCTATACATTTTCACATTTGCTTTCATTTTTATTTATGAACAGTTGTTTAGACTGATTTATGTCATCTGGAGGGGAGTTTTCCACACACATGTCTCTGATTGGTTACCAGTGAGTCAGGTTCCTACTCTGCCTTATCTTAGCACGATTCCAAGCAGACAATACAGAGTGAGAGAAAGAGGGTTTGCAGCCAAGTATTTGCAAAACATACCTCATGTAAACTCAGCCTAAAACTATTGGCAAAAATAGGTCTGAAAATACTGAATATCCTTTACCTGTATTATTAAAGGCTACAGACAGAGCTCAAGAAATTAAGGCTTGGGGACAGCCAGATGATATAATAGATAGAGCACTAGCCCTGAAATCAAGAGGATCTGCGTTCAAATTCAACCTCAGACACTTAACACATACTAACTATGTGATCCTGGGCAAGTCACTTAACCCCAATTGCCTCATCAATAATAATATTATTATTAGATTATATTACTATATTATTTATTATATTACATATAATATAAATATTTATTTTTATTATATTATATTATTATATTAAACAAGAACTGAATGAATCCATCCCATAGTCCTTAAAAGCCAGTTTTTTTTTTTTTTATTTTATCATTCTAAGTATTAACACTATAAGATATGGTTATTTAACTGTAGAAAACATTTACAAACCTGCAACCACCTGGATAAATGATCTATATCCTTCAATATCACCTCTTATTCTCTGTACTGTGATGTTGTAAGTGCCACCAGGAGTCAGATCTGTAACTGTATGGTCAGTCATGGTTCCAAAAATGTAATATTCATTAGCAAATGTATTATTTGATAAACAAATCTTGTAGTGGGTGAAGTTGGTCTTTGTTGGATTCCACATTAACGTTGCAGCAGAAGTATTCACAGCTTTTAAGGCTAAGCCGCATATGCCAGCTGGTTCTATTTGACATTTTTAAATTGGACATAAATTTGTTTGGAAAAAAAAAAACAATATTTTAAAGACATGCAAAGGATACATACAAACAAAATAAAATATAAAAATGAGCCTTAATATGTAAGCCACTTACTTTTTTGCTGACCTTTGCCATATATGTAGAGGTTCACCTATTGATACTAAATGTTTCTAAATATTTCTACCAAAAATAGTTTCATTCACAATGTTGGCCAATAATAATACCTGTAGTTTTTATATAGGGATGTAGACCAAACTTGCAATTTAACTGATAGAGGAAAATCTCAGATGAAGAAACTTTCTCAAACAATTCAAGTTGGAAATTTCAGTCTTAAGAGAGTTGACTAGAGCATTAAAAGTTATTTGCTAGGATCAGAGAGCCAAAATGTATCAGAGCTGGGAACTGAATCCAAGTCTTTCCAGTTCTAACGCCAGCTCTCTATTAATTACATGACGCTGCCTGTTGGGTTGCAAAATAATTCTTTAAAATATATACACACGGGGACAGCTAGGTAGAATAGTTGATAGAGCACTAGCTCTAGAGTCAAGAGGACCTGTATTCAAAATCTGCCTGAAACACTTACTAGCTTTTTGATTTGTATAAATCATTTAATCCCAATTGTCTTCAATTGGGGGCGGGGTGGGAGGGGAGAAAATGAGAGAGAGAAAGAGAGAGAAAGAGAGAGAGAGAGAGAGAGAAGCATACCCATAAGTCTAAATTGATACTTTAAAAATTCCCATAAGCTTTCAGAATTACTACTAGTAAATACTATTAGCATTTACTTAGATATGAAGAAAGCTATACTAATTTTTTTTCCAGGATCAGGCAATAAAGAGTCTAGATGAACCCTGATAATTAGACTTCTTTTTCACAGTAAAATTGATAAGGCATACAATACAAGATACACTTGAGTTCATTATTTTACATATATATTTGCATTAAAAATAAGAATCAAGTTCAATTTAATCAGAAGAGCAGGTACTGTCAAAATTATATAAAACTGATCAGGCATATAATGAAAAGTACAAGTGAGTTAATTATTTTACACATATTTTGGTTAAATACAATCAGACCAAAAACTAATCAGTACCAACTACAATTAAATTATTTAAACTACCAATAAAAAATGGGGCTTCATTTGAATATATTCTTAAGCTATGATTCAAATAAATGAAAATCATTTATTCTCAGCGCAATTATACTGTATTATATTTTAACCTAACTACTTAAATTCTCAAAAAAATACATCAAAAAATTATTTAAAGTAATTACTTACTTGTAATCACCTTCTTCTCAACAGATTCACTATAATCCATGCCTCTAACTGTCTTCATCTGAAATACATATTCCACTCCAGGGGTCAGATTTTTCACTTTAGCTCTACTTCCATAAGCAATTAATTTAAATAAAATTTCCCTTTTAGTTGTCACATGATACAAGATCTATAGGAAAAAAACACAGCAAATCAGTAGATTACCTTTATCAGTCTTCTGATTTGGTTCAGTCCTACAAACATTAGGCACCTCTGCAATTATGTACCAAACATTGAAGACGCAAAGACAAATAACTGCTTCCCTGAAGGATCTTATATTTACTTTGAAATATAAAACATGTAAATTTTTATTTCAAATTATCTTATAAAATTTAAATTATCTTTCAATGAATAATAAAAACTATAAATTTTTTTCATATTAATTTTCAAACTATTCAAAAACACTGATTTTTAACAAAAAGAAATAGAAAGTTCATGGATGAAAATGGTATGACTAGAATGATCCATACTAGTACACAAATGCCTACACATAGTAGGCATTTAAAAAATATTTATTGATTCAGTGAATGATCAATCATTTTTGCTATTAAAAATGGAAATGTTATAAGGCATAACAGGAAATGAAATGATTTTATAAGCAATTTATTTTTATTATGCTTTTTCAAAATTCTAGATTGTATGTAGTAGACCAAATGTTTGAAAGAAACAAATTTGCCAATTATGTAAAAAGCTATTTGGGTAGTATAGGAAAAAACAGGTACTGAAACACTCCATTGATTCAGAAAGTGTCATTAACAACTACCTTGCATCTTTGGAATGAAAAAAGATAGGAATAAGTAGAATGTGAGGAACTTATGGTATGAGAAAAGATAGGAAAAGTGACTAGCTCCAAAAGTTGAATAGCATTTCTGAATGGAGTTCTAAAATTCAGGTCAGGCAATGAAGGCTAAACAGGAAATAGGGGATAGTAAGAGTAGTTTCCTTAGGTAGTTTCTTGTACTTGTACATAGGATATTAAGATAAAGAACTCACACCAACAAAAATAGCTCAGTTTAAAAATTAGTGGAATTTTTTAAAGCACATCTAGAAATTAAAGGAAGCAAACTTTGAATGATTTGTCAATTTAAAGCATAATTCTTGGAACAGAGATGATTAATTTTAAATGATTGGGAAAATGATCCTAATTGCACTTCACTAAGCAACCAGTGTACTGTTGCTTTACTCATTAAAGTTTAACAAATAATCTCATTTGTTGAAAAAAAGATTACTCCATCTGTCAGACATAATATGTTTATCAATAACACCATGAGTTCTAGAGATTAATATTATTCTTTAAAAATAGGTTTCTATATGACAGTATTTATATTAATTGGTTAGAAAAACATCAGATATTTTTTCAATCATAAAGAATTGCAAGACCTCAGCCACAAAAAAAAAAATTAAGAATTTGGCATTTACCCTCAAAGACAGAAAACAGAAAGAAGAAATGTTTTACTTTTTAATTTTTTTCTTATTTTAATTTAATTTCTTAAAAAAACATTTTTTAAAAAAATATTTCAATACACAAAGTCAAGGATGAAAGTATGGGAAAGTATTTAAAAACCCTAAGAAAACTATGCATTTCATATGAGTAATATTTCCTGAGTCCCATCCTACAATAGTCTTTAGAAATGATAAAGAGAAGAGTATCTTACTTTGTTCTTCTTTCTGTTTCTTTTCTGATTATCCAATTGTAATAATCCTTTGTCTCCTTCTGAAGTCTTACTTTCTCCTTAAATGCATCTTTAGTAGCACTAATTAATATTGATTCTTCCTTTCTTTACTAAATCCATGATATTTATTTTTAAACTAGACATTTAAGATCTTTATTATTGTCAATATGATTTTTGCATCTTGACTTGACTTATGGTCTAATTTACATATCATTTTACATATACAGTTTTGTTTTCTTTTAAAAAACTGTAAAATTCTGAAAGTCAGTGGTAATGACAAATATTTCTTTAGAGTCCCTCACATTGTCTTGTATAGGTTAAGATACAACTTAGGTGCTCAATAAATATTTATTGAATTATACTATAGAAATCACTGAAAACTATTTCCTAAAGTTATCTAATAGTTATGCAAAAAAGAGGAATGGGGGACTTAGGAAGTCATTGGGTTGACCTACCATCAACAAATGCTAGACAGACACTCATTGGGTATGTTGCAAAAGGGATTTTTGTTGAGGTATGTATTGTACTAGATGCCCTCTGTAATCCCTTCCAACTCTTAAAATTCTGCAATTATGAATGATTCTGTGATTATAGGAAGGCTTTAACTATAAGTAAAAATCATCTTACAAAGACAGAACTTAAACTAGCATAGCAATGGATAACTGAGAAAGGTCTTATAATATTCTTTCTCTTAACATCTCAGCCACTAAAAAAATATTACATCTAGATACTATTACAATTTACTGAACTAAGAAACAGGTTTTAAAGTCAGTTGGAGGAATATTCAAATGCTCTCTAAAAACAATTTTTGTAACAGTTTTAAGGCACTCAACTTTCAAATCTATCTTTCCTGTTCCAATGTCTCTACTGACCTCTAATCTCACATGCCCAACTGCCTTTCAGTCACCTCAAATTGGGCATCCAGTAGCCATCTGAAACTCAATATGTACAAAATAGAACTCATCTTTCCTCCTAAACTCACTCTTTCTGTTACTTTCCCTATCACTGCAGAGGGCAATACCATTCTCCCAGTCCCTTAGACTTACACTCTAGGTCTGGACTCCTCACTATCTCTTACTCCCCATATCTAAGATGTTGCCAAAACCTGTTGACTTCCCCTTTACAAAATCTCTTGAACAACCTCCTTCCTCTCCTCTAACATTGTTCTAATATAGGCATTTTCACCTCACATTTGGACTATTGCAACAGCCTGATGGTAAATCTGCCTGTCTCAAGTTTCTCCCCTCTGTACTTCATTCTCCAGGCATCCACCAAAATAATTTTCTACAATGCAAGTTTTATCATCTCCTCCCCCGACTCAATAAGTATTAGAGACTTCCTCCACTTTTCTCACACCTTCCTCCCTAATGTGTACTCTTCAATATACAATGACACTAGTCTACAATATATTCCCTGTAAGTATAATCCAAGGCTCAACTCATAGCTTAACTTTTCCTCTTTATCAATTTATCTGTCTGTCTTTGTATCTGTCTCTCTGTCTCTCTTTCTGCTCCTGTCTGTTTCTCTTTCTCTGTGTGTGTCTCTCTCTGTCTTTATCTTTCTCAGTCTTTCGCTTTTTGTCTCTTTTTGTTTATCTCTGTCAGTCTCTGTCTCTGTCTTTGTCTTTGTCTGTCTCTGTGTCTTGTCTCTGACTGCCTTTCTGTTTCTCTGACTGTCTTTATCTCTGTTTATGTCTGTCTCTCTGTCTCTCTCTCTTTATCAGTCTTTCTGTCTCTATCTCTGTCTGTCAATCTTTCTCCCTCTCTGTCACTGTCTCTGTCTCTCTCATTGATTAAAAAAAAGATTATTCCATCTGTCAAAGATATAATATGTTTATCAATAATACCATGGGTCCTAGAAATTAATATTATTCTTTAAAATAAGTTTTTACATAACACTATTCTGTGTCTGTTTCTCTGTATCTCTGTGTTTGTCTCTGCCTCTCTGTTTCTGTCTCTGTCTGTCTTTTTCTTTCTTTCTCTCTGCCTATTCTTTCTTCCTCTTTTCCTCTGTTTCTTTATTTCCCCCCCTCTTTCTTCAGAGGTATGCTGAAGAGTCTCAAATCTAAATGTCCAGCCTACTCTCTTCACTGAGCTCTGAAACTAATTTATCATGAACATGACAATTCAAATTCAATGATCCATAAATCTCTCAAGTCTATGACCAAACAAAATCCTTACAATTACAAAATCCTTACAATCCTTCAAGTTTTTAATTTTAATGTCATCCTTTATTCATTCTCATTCATATTACATATTCAATTCCTTCCCAAACTTTGATATTTCTATTTCACCAAAGTTCTCCTACCCATCTTCTCTCCAATCAGAACCATCATTCTTGTTAAGATCCTCATCATTACTTAGCTTCTTCTTTGGTCCATGATTCAAACTTCTAACTGCTAATATCTTAAACCAAAAAAAAAACCTATCTAGCTACAGTGGAGGACCCTTGTCTAAGTTCCAGAGTAGAAAAGATGTTTGTGGTCACTCACAGAGAAGAACACAGGCCAGGACAATAGTAAACACCTTTCCTTAGATCATACCATCTTGGAATAACTTAAAACTCACAGGTTCTAAGGAGTATCTCTGAAAAGAGCTGCACAAAACCCCTGAAGCTTGGGACTAAGGGTCCCCACCGGGGAAGCAGAGTCTGACTTTAATAAATAGTGAAAAGTTAAGAAAAAACTTCAGTGAGGATAAGAATGCCTTTAAAAACAGAATTTGCCAAATGGAAAAAAAGGTACAAAAATTTATTGAAGAAAAAAACTCTTTAAAAAGTAGAATTGGCCAAATGGAAAAGGAGATATAAAAGTTCACTGAAGAAAATAATTTCTTAAAAATTAAAATTAATCAAATGGAAGTTAATGACTTTATAAGAAATCAAGAAATAATAATATAAAATCAAAAGAATGAAAAATTAGAAAACAATATGAAATATCTCTCCAGAAAAACATTTGACTTGGAAAATAGATCCAGAAAAGTTCATTCAAAAATTATGACTACCTGAAGGCCATGATCTTAGAGCCCCAGGCATTATCTTTCAGAAAATTATCAAGAACTCCCCTGACAGGGCTTATATCCTAAAGAGATATTAAAAGAGGGAAAGCGACCCACATGTGCAAAAGTGTTTGTGGCAGCCCTTTTTGTAATGGCAAAAAACTGGAAACTGAGTGGATGCCCATCAGTTGGAGAATGGCTGAATAACTTATGGCATATGAATGTTGTGGTATATTATTGTTCTATAAGAAATGATCAGCAGGGTGATTTCAGAGAGGTCTGGAGAGACTTACATGAACTGATGCTAAGTGAAATGAGCAGAACCAGAAGATCATTGTACATGGCAACAACAAGATTATACAATGACCAATTCTGATTGATGTGGTTCTTTTCAACAATGAGATGGTTCAGGCCAGTTCCAATGAGCTTGTGATAAAGAAAGCCAATCAATACCCAGAGAGAGAACTGTAGGAACTGAGTGTGGATAAAAACATTCCTTCCTTTTTTGTTGTTTGTTTGCATTTTATTTTCTTTCTCAATTTTTCCCTTTTTGATTTGATTTTTCTTGTGCAGAAAGATAATTGTATAAATATATATTTATATATTGGATTTAACATATATTTTTCCATGTTTAACAGATATTGGATTACTTACCATCTGGGGGGGGCATGGGGAGAAGGGAGGAAAATTGTAACACAAGATTTTGCAAGGGTCAATGTTGAAAAATTATCCAAGCGTATATTTTGAAAATTAAAAAGTTTTAATAATTAAAAAAGAATTGCCCTGATATTCTAGAACCAGAGGGTGAAATAAAAAAAAAATGAAAGAATCCACCTATTACCTCCTAAAATGAAATTTCCCAAGAATATTATAACCCAATTCCAGAACTCCCAGTCCAAGGATAGAATACTGCAAGCAGCCAGAAAGAAACAATTCAAATATTGTGTAGTCCCAATTAAGATAATACAAGATTTAGCAATTTTTACATTAAATGATTGAAGGCTTGGAATGTGACATTCTAGAGATCAGAGGAGTGAAGATTACAATCAAAAATCACCCATCTAGTAAGACTAAATATACTCCTTCAGGTGGAAAAATGGATATTCAATGACACAAAAGACTTTCAAGCATTTTGATGAAAAGACCAGAACTTAATAGGAAATTTGACTTTCAAATATAAAACTCAAAAGAAGCATAAAAAGATAAACAAGAAAGGGAAGTGATAAAGTTAAACTGTTTATATTCATACATGGGAAGATAATAATTGTTACTCAAAAAACCTTCCTGATTATTAGAATATGTTAAGGGCACAGGTGTAAGCTTAATATAAAAGAATAATATCTAAAAAAATAAAATCAAGGGATAAGAAAGAGAAATTCACTGAAAGAAAGCAAAAGACAAAGTTAGACTGGGGTAAATTAGCTTACATAAAAGAAGCAAGAAAAAACTTTGACAATGGAAAGGAAGATGTGGGATGTAGAAAGGGGATGGGAAGAGTGAGTGAACTTTCCTCTCATAAAAGCTGACTCAAAGAGGGAATAACAGATATTTGATTGGATATAGAAATCTAACTTACTCATCAGGAAAGAAGGTTTTAAAAGGATAAGAGATGAGGGAGGTGATAAAAGGGAAGACATATTAGAGGAAGCAGTAGTCAAAAATATGACTCTTGAGGAGGGACAAAGGGAAAGAGAGAAAGAGAAGAATAAAATGGGTAGGGGAAATAGGCTAGAGATAAATCCTTTGAAGCAAGGTTTTCTGATAAAGGCCTCATTTTTCAAATATATGGAGAACTGAGTTAAATTTATAAAAATAGGAGCAATTTCCCCATTTGATAAATGAGCAGTTTTCAGTTGAAGTAATCAAAGTTACCTATAGCTATATGAGAAGATGCTTTAAATCATTATTGATTGGAGGAATACAAATCGAAACAATCCCAAACTACTACCTCATACCTATTAGATTGACTAAAAGGACAGAAAAGGAGAATGTCAAATATTGGAGAGTATGTGAGGCAAATTAGACATTAATGCACTGTTGGTAGAGTTATGAACTGATTCAACCATTCTTTAGAATAATTTGGAATTTTGTCCAAAAGGACTGAAAAAATATACATACCCTTTGATCTAGCAATGCCATTATTTGGTCTGTATCTAAAAAGATATTTTTTTAAAGTAGGAATAAGAGGATACACACACACACATACATACACACACACACACACACACACACAGAGAGAGAGAGAGAGAGAGAGAGAGAGAGAGAGAGAGAGAGAGAGAGAAATAGCAGCTCTTTTCTAGTGGCAGGGAATTAGAAGTTGGGAAGTATCAATTGGGGAAATACTGAACAAGTTATATTATGTGATTATGAAAGAATATTCTTGTGCTAAAAGAAAATGATGAGTAGAATGCTCTCAGAAAAGCTGGAGACTTTTATAAGCTGATACAAAGTAAAAATGTATTGTGCAAAAAGTAACAGCAATATTGTAAAATGATCAGTTGTAAATGAGTTAGCTATTCTCAGGAATACAATGAGCCAAGACAACTTTGAAGGATAGATGAAGAAAAATGCTCTCCATGCCCAGAAAATTGATGATATGTTGATTGAAGCATATATTTTTGTAGAGGACACAGATATTGGGGAACTCTGGGAAAACTATACTTGAAGCAAAGATACAGCAGTGTGTAACTCTGTGATTGATGAGATGATGGTTCTTTAGTTCACATATATTTAGTACTTAGTATGGTGATGTAATGGTTCTACAGTTGGCACATGCTCAGTATGCTGTAGTGATATAATTGTATTAAAGTATATAAGGGCTGGTAGGACTTGAAATAAGCAGGCTGGAGAGAGACTCCAGGGAGAAATGAGCTCGAGCTCGATCTCAGATTCCAGAGAGGCATTTTTACTTTATTATTCTTGAGTTTGTTTTTCTTGGTCTATGTTTTCTTTCACAACATGATTAATATACAACTATATTTTGCATGGTTACACATATATGACCTATGTCAAATTGTTTGACTTTTCAATGGAATGGGGGAGTATTTGGAACTCATTTTTAAAAACAAGTACTAAAATTGTTTTTACACGTAAATAAAATACTATTTTTTTTAAAACAAATGTTTACTGATTGATTAATGAGGATCTCTTTCCACTCTTCCCTCTATAAGTAGGCTAATAAAATAATATACACTACCTGCAGCATATAATCAGTGCTCCCTTTAAATACAAATTTCCATAAAATTTAAATGAGATGAAATAGCAATAAAATGCAAAGTCCATTTTCTGTAATCACTTTGGCTTCTTAAAGGATCTAAAACATGGGCTACTGTACCTGTCTATACTCTGATTACATTACATCTGGCTCTCTATTCCATGTATGTAATTTTGTGAAAGATATTCCTATTCATTTGCACTTTCTGTCCTCATTGTTGACTTTTTAGCAAGAAAGTCAGTACTCTACCAGTCACTTCTGAGAATTACTTACATAAACATGTGGTGTTCAATTCATTTCCTGGCTCATTCCTGCTGGTAAATGCTACTTGACTTTGGAACTCTCAGCCCGCAGGCTCAGCAAAATGAAGGGCTGCTTATTTCTAAAAATTCTCTCTTGTTAAAAAAATTATATACATATTACTAGCAGATATTTGTCTCTGCATGCTATTGCCAAGAATATAAGAGTAGCCAAGAGAAGAATTAATAGACTACAATTCCTCTTGAGCAGGGGAGAAGAGGCAAAGTGGGGGAAACAAAGAAGTTATTTAAATTTCTGCCTCAGAACACAGGTATGATAACCTGGACAACATTTTATATCTTGTACATATGTTATCATTTGAGGTGGTAAGTATGTCGCAAATGCTCCCATGAGGCTTATATTGATGTTTTCTGCAGCCTTGTTAAAAGTATTCAACTGAAATTCACAGCAATTCCCCTGAGAACCTTGAGGGTTGCTGCTACAAATGATGGTAATTAGGGCTGAAGCATCCAGCTAGGGTCTGCCAAGGTCTGAAGGGGCATGGGAGAGACTAAAAGACAGGGAGGGAGAACTGACTGGTTTTTCACTGTTCATTAAAGCAAGTTTTATTTAAAGCCCCTTTTCTTAGCCTAAATGTTAAAGATTGACTTCCTATCTCCCTTATGCCTGAAGAAGAAAAGGAAAGGAAAGGGAGAAAAAGAGAACGGCACAGACACAGAAAAACAAATGATTTATTACTCACGAGGTATTAACCCAGAGAATCTGGAATCAAAGGCTTTGTCCTACATTATATATAAATCTTTATATCATTATCCTTTTTTTAATGTGGAGTACAGAAGGAAGAGCAAAAAGAAGTACAATCAAATAGGACAGCTTTGAAAATAACAAGCTAAACTTATAGGCATAAAAAGAAAAGCAAGCTGAATGTACATAAGATCTGCAGTTTTATGTACAGTCATCTTGTTCTGATCCATGATGTATAAGGAAATAATCATTTTATTTTGCTGTTTAAGTCCATCATAAAATGAGTACTTTAAGAATCTTTAAAAAAGGAAAAAAAAAAACAAATCTTTATGCCATTTGAATAACTGTACTCAGGCTAATGTGTTTTATATTCTGGCACAGGTAAAAACTGGGACAAAGAAGTTTTGATCTTTAGGTGATGACAGACATTGTAATTCTTGATCAGGAGCTGAAGAGGAGAGGAGGAGGCCCTGAATTCCTACAACAGAGAGACTGATGGGATGAATCCTCAGTGTTCTCTATGCTTAATGAGAGAGTAAAAAAAAAGCCTGAACATAGAAGAACCACAAAGAGAAAACTTCTTGAGAGGAGAAAGCTGGGTAAGTGGCATTTTTAAGGATTTCTAGCAGTAAACACAATTCCTCATCAGACCTTAAAACTAAGTCAGAGTCAGTCTCCCTCTATCTCTCCCTCTTTCTGTCTCTCTTCTATCTTTCCTCCCTCTCATGTCTCTCTCTCTCTCTCTCTCTCTCTCTCTCTCTCTCTCTCTCTCTCTCTCTCTCTCTCTGACTCTTCTGTCTTTATCTTATTATTTGTTTTGTTTTTTTTTAACACTTTCAATTCTTTATGACTTCATTTGGAGTTTTTTGGACAAAGATGCTAGAGTGGTTTGTCATTTCCTTCTACAAATGAGGAAACTGAAGCAAAAAGTAAAGTTACTTGCCCAGTCACACAGCTAGTAAGTGTCAATGCCTTGATTTGATATGCTAATATCAGGGAATATTTTATGGAAGAAGTAGTACCTGACTTGTGAGAGACAAAGGAAAGATGAAGAAAAGACAGATTCTGACAGGTAGAGAGGAAAACAGAATTCACCCCACACATAGAGCTGGCTGTCATTAATATATAGAAGAAAACACTGGAATGTCCAGCCTGATAGTCCAGGTTTCCTGTAATGAGTGTTATGTGAGAGCGGATATGAAAGAGGATTGTAAAGATAAGTCTGAAGCATTCAGAGGACCTTACATACTAGGTTCAAAAGTTTGTGTTTGAATCACTAAAGGCTTTTCTCCCCAAAAGAATGGCATGGTCAAATTGCATTTTAGAGATACTAATTTGACAACTGTTTGGAGGATGGATTTGAAAGCCTCAAATTGAGTAATGTGGCATGGAGAACAATGGAGGCAGAATCAGTTAAAATAATATTATAAAGGCTTAAACAAAGTGTGAAGTGAAGAAGATCTGAACAGGGATTGTCACCATTATGACAGAGAAGGGAAACATTATGGTTGAATTTAGAGATAAAATAAACAGGACTTACCAGTGATTTGATATGGAGATAAGAAAGAAAAAAAGAAGGAACCACTAATTATACCAAAGTTATGAACCTAAGTGAGTGGGAGAATGATGACCTTAAAAAACAGCAAAAAAAGAAAAACCCAGCAAAAACATCTATTAGCATATAAAGCTTACAGAAAATCAGTGATTGCATGATATAGATCTGAAAATCCCTGTCTTCATCATCATTGTTTTCATCTTACAACAAATTCTGTAATGTGGTTTTCACTGTTTGAAGTTGTATTTTATTTTTTTTTTCATTTTATCTTTGTATTTACAATATGCAAATCTAGGTATTTATAAAACATGAAGCGTGCCTAATAAAATGGTCAATTCAGAGAAGCTGATGGAGTTCCATTTTAGACATGCTAAGTTTAAGAGAGATGCCAGGAAGGCATTCAGATGGAAATACTGAGAATATGAACTGTGGTGGAAATAGTGGGAATAGAAAACAAGAAATGGATACAAAAATAACACCCACCTTATCAAGGAAATAAAGACAGAATCTGAAAAGTAAATTAAATGTAGGGCATAAAGGACACTTGAAGAAGAGATGCAAAACTGTTCAATAAGACACATGTGGGATGTTAAAGGAAGACTTGTTTCATTCAGGTAAGTAGGTGAGTTTCATAAACTAAAAGGAAGAAAATCTTGTATCTTTCACTTCTAGTATTCAATAAGACACATGTGGGATGTTAAAGGAAGACTTGTTTCATTCAGGTAAGTAGGTGAGTTTCATAAACTAAAAGGAAGAAAATCTTGTATCTTTCACTTCTAGTATTCAAAGCACACATTACAGATCTCTTTACTAGACACTGTTGTTAGAGAATTTGATCATGAACTCACTGATCAGTTAACTGCCAAAGGCTCACTTAAGAGGTGACATTTGAAAGACACAGTATGTAAAGAAATACCTCAGTCAGGAAGAAATATAATTCTTACACCTGACCCCCAGACTTATCTTATGAGAAAGCATGGTTATAGAACTCATGGAAAGGTTGTCGCAGACATCACTTAGATAGTCAGGGCAGCAGAGTTGGGAGTTAGGAGAGAGTTGGTTGCATGGAGAGATGTTAGTCCTTATGGCTTAGATTAGGCATTTTGGGGGGAAAGTTTTAGATGATAACTATCTTCATTGTTTTGTGTTAGAAGCTTTCTAATTTTGCATATGATCTCTAAAGTTTTTACAAGATGAAGAAATGGAAATAAATATTTTTTAAATCTCAAAAATTATGAAATCCATATTGTTTTGAAATTCTAATTCTGAGTAATGCTGTTCAAATGGCAAGAATTTGTGGCCCCTTCATAAAGAGGCTTGTTTTTGAAAAGAGTCTACCCCAAACAATACAAACAAATTTGGGGATGGCAGTGGCCTAGGCAGTTATTACAAAGGGCAGACCAATGTTTCATTTTGACATCTCCACCCTTTGACTAAAAAAGTATAAGAAGTCCATGGTATCCCATAAATAAATATCTGATAGTTATCTTTGTGGTAATTTGCCTCTATGTGCATATATGCATTATCTGCATAGTGATAGAATATTTGACTTAAGAGTTGGGGAGATCTGCATTCAAGTACCACTTCCTAATATTTACTAGGTTGGTGACCTCGGACCATAAAGAGGGTAAATGAATTTCTAAATGCTCCATACACACACACACACACACACACGCAAAATTAAGTACTCACTATATGATAGATATTAGGAACTCAAATATAAAGAATGAAAATCACCATTCTTAACAGAATTCTTAACATTCTAACAGAAAAGACAAGTAGATTAATGTAGATTAATAGAAAATATTTTTAAAATATTAATATGTATAAAATATATGTTAGAAAAATGAATATATGTAAATAGAAAGTAGTATTTGAGTTTTGTTTTGAAAGAAAATAAGGACTCCATGAAGTAGAAATGAAAAGAGAATTCATTTCAGGTATGGGGTACAATCAATACAAAGGCATATGGTTTTTAATTCTATGAAGAACCGTAATGCAGAGTGCAGGAGGGAGAGTGTTGTGTTGATGTATTATGTATCTATGTATTATACACACCCACATATGTATATATATATATATATATATATATATATATATATATATGTGTGTGTGTGTGTGTGTGTGCATTTTACATGTGTGTATGCATTCATGTATGTTTAGCCAGGCACATATACTCAAATGGGAGTCAAACCAAAATTTATCTTTTTATAACTTTTATTTACTATTCTCTGTCTCTCTCTCTGTCTCTCTCTGTCTCTGTCTCTGTCCCTCTCTTTCTCTCTTTCTCTCTCTGTGTGTCTCTGTCTCTCTGTCTCTCTCTCTCTCTTTCTGTGTGTGTGTGTGTGTGTGTGTGTGTGTGTGTGTATGGCAGAAGGTATAGTAGATAGAGATGTCCTCAGTCAGAAAGATCTGGATTCAAATGCTAAATCTTATTATGTAACCCTGGACAAATCCTTTAACCTCTGAGTGCCTTCAGGAAACAATCTAAGATTAGAAATTGCAAAATTTCTATATTGTTAGAAGTTCTTTAGTTAATTTCCTAACACCAATGACATAAACATTCTTCTCTATATGGATCCTTGTGGTCTCAACATTTAAAGTGAAAAAACAAACATCAAAGGTGAATAATATTAACTGCTACTTATTTCATGATTTTGGACATTTAATCATTAGAATTCTTCTGGAGATCTAATTTGCATTATTAGAACAGATAAGTGAAAACTTTGTAGAAACACTTTTTACCTGAAATTTCTCAAAGCCACCTTGTGGAAGTTTCCAAGACAAATATATTGTGTTCTCTTCCTCTCCAAAAACTTGAAAGTCTGAAGGAGGATCTGGAACTAAAATGATGATATGAAACTATTAATAATAAAATTTGTCAAAATTGCTCTATTTACCTCATTGGACTAAAAACTGAATAATCAAAGATGAAACTGCATTCATCAAAAACTATGCCTGCAAAAGATTTAAATTATGTCATTGAAATAGGAAGACATGCTTAAAAAACAGACCAAAGAAAAGAAAGGTCAAAAGAGATTTAAACAAGCAAAACTTGACATACATGAATGACTTCTACCTATTCTTCCAGATTCATTAGTTGTCTGTTCTTGGTTCCTCATGTGAACCTGGAATTTAGATTCCTTCATTTCGCCTGTCCAATTTTTTTCTCAAATATCCTGAGACCGAACAGTCAAGAAGCCTTGGTTCTAGTAGCAGCTTAAGATTTATTTAAGCATAATATAAAACTATAGAATTTTGGGTCTGGAAGGGATCAAGCATATTCAACTGACTGACAGCAAAAAAAGATCAAATGAAGATAAATTATATCAGAAGACAGAGAGAGAGAGAGAGAGAGAGAGAGAGAGAGAGAGAGAGAGAGAGAGAGAGAAATTAGAAAAATTATCATGTATTCTTAGCCAGTCCAATTCCCTTTTTTAAACATTGATATTTACAACCTAAATGTTAGTATAATATTACTACATAAGTTTATATATGTATACATATAATACTTTAACTATCATTAGTTTTAAATTAGATGTTATCTTTAAACACAACCATTTTCCTGCTATGTCTATGAAAAGTTAATTAAATATAAATGAACTTACAAGTGCTAGCCTGAAGGATAGTAGGCTGGCTCTTCTTTAGTCCATTGGTAGTCACAATACTAATTAAAAAATCAGTCCCTGGGGCAAGGCCATTAAATTTGAACATACTGAATGCAGAAAAAAAGATATTTTAAAACATTTAGTTCTGTAACAGTTGGAAAAAATCTTAATTTCTCGTAATATGTACAGAAAGTTTATGTGTGCTTCATTAAAAGTTCCCATTTTATGTGCCCATAGATAATATTTTGACAGTGAACTTTATTTGCATTATTGGTATTATTTTTTACAAAGAAATCTGGCTGAAATTAATGAATGAATGTTTCGTAGTCATTCACACAGAAAGATTTATGGAATTAATTTATTATGGAAATCACTTGGTTATTAATTTCTACCCCAAAGTTTACTGATTTGAGTCTTACAAACTGTGTGTCAAGTTCTCAAAGGCTTCCATAATAGAATCTCACTCTGGTAGGTTCTACCAAACTCTGTTGCATAGTATCTGTATGATTCTGAGAAAATAATAACCTTTCTTTGCCTCTGTTTTCTTATCCAGAAAATAAAAGTGTTGTTGTAAATGATCTCTATAATTCCTCCATACTCCAGCAACTCACAATTACTCTTTACTAAGTCATTAGTAAATGATTGAAGGATTGTAATCTGTACCAGTAAAAGAAATGCCCACATTGTTGAAATCCCAAGTACTTACAGTATTCAGATTTATTGAAATTTGCTAATCAGAGAAATGTTTATACATATCTATAATCCCAACAACTGGGAGGCTGAAGATGGGAGGTGGGAGAATCTCTGGAGTTCAGATCTTTTAAGTTCCAGTGAGTTCTATCAATCAGGTGTCATACTAAATATAGTATTTATATAATGAACCCCTGAGAGCAGAGATTGGGTGTTAAGAGAGTAGAGAATCAGGATGCCTGAAAGTTGAACTGACACAAATAGGAGATGAAAGTCATAGTTCCTGAGTCAACCAAAGTAGAACCAAGGACATCTGCTATTTTTTTTTAATTACAAACACCAGAATAAGAAATTTAAATGCTACCCTGTATGTAACTAATATTTTAGTCCCTTCATACCTCTCAGTAGAATATAACATTTCTTCTTTCATGAAACCTTCACTGGCTATTGATATAATATATCCATCGAGTATACTTTTAGCTGGAAGCCAGGTTACCGTTATTGATATTGAGTCTCTGCTGTGA
This sequence comes from Sarcophilus harrisii, assembly GCF_902635505.1. NCBI lineage: Eukaryota > Metazoa > Chordata > Mammalia > Dasyuromorphia > Dasyuridae > Sarcophilus > Sarcophilus harrisii. The sequence continues at coordinate 49,233,880 of NC_045430.1, forward strand.
TTCATATGTTCAACTGCACTAGGTGCTGTCAATAAGAAAAGAAGCAATTTTAAAATAACAAAACAACACATTTTCCTTCTATACACATATTTCTGAAGTTAAAGGAGGTTTGAAATTTCTTTTTTCCCCAAACTTCAAAAATGTTGCTTGGCCTAACAGTATGGATATATTGTTAATGGCACAAAAAAACCTCCACTTAGACCTAAAGTAGATTTTTAAAATCCTTCAAATAAGTGCCAATAATTTCCAATTTGATTGAAAAGGGGGTCTTCTAAGTAAATAGACTAAACAGTCCCATTTTAGAAAAAGAAATAGAATAAGCTATGTCAACTCCCTAAGAAAAAATCCCCAGGACCAGATGGATTTACATGTGAATTCTACCAAACATTTAAAGAACAATTAACTCCAATGCTATATAAACTATTTGAAAAAACAGGGATTGAAGGAGTCCTACCAAATTCCTTTTACGACACAGACATGGTACTGATACCTAAACCAGGTAGGTTGAAAACAGAGAAAGAAAATTATAGACCAATCTCCCTAATGAATATTGATGCTAAAATCTTAAATAAAATATTAGCAAAAAGATTACAGAAAATCATGCCCAGGATAATACACTGTGACCAAGTAGGATTTATACCAGGAATGCAGGGCTGGTTCAATATTAGGAAAACTATTAGCATAATTGACTATATCAATAACCAAATTAACAAAAAACATATTATCACTCTTTGCTGATGATATGATGTTATACTTAAGAGAACCCCAGAGATTCTACTAAGAAGCTATCAGAAATAATTCATAACTTCAGTAAAGTTGCAGGATACAAAATAATTCCACATAAATCCTCCACATTTTTATACATCACCAACACAATCCAACAGCAAGAGATACAAAGAGAAATTCCATTCAAAATAACCGTCAATAGCATAAAATATTTGGGAATCTATCTACCAAAGGAAAGTCAAGAATTATATGAGCAAAATTACAAAACACTTTCCACACAAATAAAGTCAGATTTAAATAATTGGAAAAATATTAAGTGCTCTTGGATAGACCAAGCAAATATAATAAAGATGACAATACCACCTAAACTAATCTATTTATTTAGTGCTATACCAATCAGACCCCCAAGAAAATATTTTAATGATCTAGAAAAAATAACAACAAAATTCATATGGAAAAACAAAAGGTTGAGAATCTCAAAGGAATTAATGAAAAAAAATGAAGGTTGCTTAGCTGTACCTAATCTAAAAACTATATTATAAAGCAGCAGTCACCAAAACCATTTGGTATTGGCTAAGAAATAAATTAGTTGATCAGTGGAATAGGTTAGGTTCACAAGACAAAACAGTCAACTATAGCAATATAATGTTTGATAAACCCAAAGATCCCAACTTTGGGGATAAGAAATCATTATTTGACAAAAACTGCTAGGAAAACTGGAAATTAGTATGGCAGAAATTAGGCACGGATGCCCACTTAACACCATACACCAAGATAAGATTAAAATGAGTCCATGATTTAGGCACAAAAGAACAAGATTATAAAGAAATTAGAGGAACACAGAATAGTTTACCTCTCAGACTTGTAGAGAAGAAAGGAATTTGTGACCAAAGATGAACTAGAGATCATTATTGATCACAAAATAGAAAATGTGATTATATCAAATTAAAAAGCCTTTGTACAAACAAAACTAATGTAAACAAGATTAGAAGGGAAGCAACAAACTGGGAAAACATTTTCTCAGTTAAAGGTTCTGATAAAGGCCTCATTTCCAAAATATATAGAGAATTAACTCTAATTTATAAGAAATCAAGCCATTCTCCAATTGATAAATGGTCAAAGGATATGAACAAGTAATTTTCAGATGATGAAATTGAAACTATTTCCACTCATATGAAAGAGTGTTCCAAATCACCATTGATCAAAGAAATGTAAATTAAGACCACTCTGAGATACCACTACACATCTCTCAGATTGGCTAAGATGACAGGAAAAACTAATGATGAATGTTGGAGGGGATGTGGGAAAATTGGGACACTGATGCATTGTTGGTGAAGTTGTGAACGAATCCAACCCTTCTGGAGAGCAATCTGGAATTATGCCCAAAAAGTTATCAACTGTGCATACCCTTTGATCCAGCAGTGCTACTACTGGGCTTATCTCTTTGATATTAAAGAAGGGAAAGGGACCTGTATGTGCCAAAATGTTTGTGGCAGCCCTCTTTGTAGTGGCTAGAAACTGGAAAATGAATGGATGCCCATCAATTAGAGAATGGTTGGGAAAATTGTGGTATATGAATGTTATGTAATATTATTGTTCTGTAAGAAATGACCTACAGAGTGAATATAGAGAGGCTTGGAGAGACTTGCATGAACTGATGCTAAGTGAAATGAGCAGAACCAGGAGATCATTATATACCTCAACAACAATACTGTATGAGGATAAATTCTGGTGGAAGTGGATTTCTTTGACAAAGAGAAGATCTAACTCAGTTTCAATTGATCAATGATGGACAGAAGCAGCTACACCCAAAGAAAGAATACTGAGAAATGAATGTAAACTGCTTGCATTGTTGTTTTTATTCCCGGGTGATTTTTACCTTTAGAATCCAATTCTTCCTGTGCAACAAGAGAACTGTTCAGTTCTGCACATATATATTGTATCTAGGATATACTGTGACATATTTAACATGTATAGGATTGCTTGCCATCTGGGGAAGGAAGTGGAGGGGAGGAGGGGAAAAGTCAGAACAGAAGTGAGTTCAAGGGATAATGTTGTAAAAAATTACCCAGGCATATGTTCTGTCAATTAAAAAGTTATAATTATTTTTTTAAAAAGATGGAGGGGGTGTGTCTTCTGAATCTCTGATTTCAAATCCCAGTAAGAAAATGTATGTTCAGTTCATGTGGTTTCCCTGTATTTAGTTAAACAGATTTTTAATTTTTTTGTGTGTCATAAAATACTCTGTCTTTGGAAAACTGAAAAAAAAACTACAGACCCTTGCTCAGAATAATGTCTTTAAATGCATAAAATAAAATGCATGGATTTCAAAGGAAATCAAAGAGTAGTGAACATAATAATATATTTTCCCCTATCCAAGTTCATGAACCTCTTGGAGTTAATACCAAGACCCATTATTTCCTCAGCACTGAACTTAAGTAATTTGTTCAGGGTTCCATAGCTAATTTGGCAGAGGAAAGGCTTGAACCCAAATCCTCCTGACTCCAATGTACTTTGAAAACTTTTCTTTGCCTTCATTTTTACTCTCAAGTGGAGGAGAAGTCAATATTACTTGTTTCTGATTTGCCACCATTAAAAACATTCTTTAATCTTTGAAATTTGTAATCCTATTAACTAAGGAACACTGACAGAGTTGACCAGTGGCAAAGTTAATTACAATCTGAACCTCTTAGAAGTTCTTCCCTTTCTGAGGGGAAAATTATGACTTTGAAATTTTATCTAATTTCTCAGTTTTATTTTTTAAAATATTTCAATCCACATGAAGAAAGGACATTCTTAGAAATCCTGAAACTAAAATTACATGATAAGTTCAAAAGTTTTAGAAAATATCTCAAAACTTCAGAAATGACTGACAAGATATTCAGTCACAAACACTGTCATGTAAATTGAAGGAAAAGTAATAAAGCAGCCAGTTTCTGAAACTGAAGTCCATACAATACCATGGAAATAAAAAAGATTTTTAATGGGAAATATCACCAAAATAGGAAAAGTCACCACCACCATTTCATTTTGATAGCCATTCTTCCCCTGTGTCATCACTACAAGTGAACAAATCAACAACTGACACTAGATATAGTTTCCTAAAAATGAAGGACTGGTACTCCATTTTCTCATTCAACTAACATCAAAAACATTTATCCATAAATATAGGTACTAGCTAAGTTCCAGACAGTTGGTAACTCTATCATCAAGTAATATAATTCTTCAACAACATTGTGTTGTAGCTATATTTTCCGGGGGGGGGGGGGGGGGAGAGGGGAGAGATGTGTTAACAGAATGTGTACAAAGGACTCTTACCAATGAGGATAAGAAATAATTCGATTGTATACTCTAATTAACATCACATTCCTCTAAAAGAATGAAAATAATTTTTAAAATAAGTACTGCTATCAAGTCCAAAAAGAAAAAGCATAAGCCATACCTGTCTGTATTTCTTTTATCCTTGGAATGCTATCTTTAAATCCTTCTTTTTCAGTTCTAATGGAAAAATTGTAGATTGTGGCTGGAGTCAGGTTGGAGAATATTGCATTTTCTTGAATTACCTTTTGGACCTATTGTTGCCAAAGAGAAAATGTGGAGTATGTATGTTAAAAAAGCCCTTCAAAATTTAACACAAGTCAGAAGTTCACTTAGTTCATTTACTATATAAATATCTTTTATATAGGCTTATGTATGAAATATGCTTTCATTCTAGCAAGAGTATTTTATAACATACCATGACAGCATCTGCACAGTTTGTGCATGTAATCTCATAATGCTGAAAATTTCCATCAACTCGGTCCCAAAGAATTTGAATAGAAGTATCTGTAACTCTACCTTCACGAATGTTTAATGGAACTTCCAGACCTACCAAAGCATGCAAAAATAGTATGTCATTGCAGGTTTTCAACTAAGTTGGTTTCTTTCAGTTTCCCCACACAAGGGATACAAAGAAAAATATGAGCAAATGAACACCATAGAAAGGACATTCCTTCTTATTTTTTCTCCAATATTCATCAACAAGGTTGCTTGGAAATCATTTTTAAAAATCATAATTTAGTTCTAGAATTAAGTTATCACTTTAAAATGTTGGAAGAGATGGATAAATATTTTGATTGTAGTAAATTGAACATTTGAACAATGATGGGTAATCCCAACAAAGAATAAAGGTTTCTGAGATTACAGTAAAAACCCAATAATACAGGATGCAAAATTAAGTACAAAATTATAATAATCCCCAACCTTTCATTAACATTAACAACAATAATAACTAGAATTAAAAAGCTTGTCCCAAAGGTCCTGGGGGAATTTAGACTAAAAATTTTGGAACTATCTGGAAGTGACCTTAAGTGACCATTGATTCAAATTTTAGAGATGAGGAAACAAGCACAAAAAGGTTGTGAGGTGCTCAGGTGTCAGAACCAGGCTTTGATCTTTGAATCTCGAAACCAATGCCCTTTCCAAAAAAGACATTTCCTTGAGTTTATATGAGATCAAAAATTTAGGGCTGGAAAATACCTCAGATGTCTTTGAGGCCAATCCCCTTATTATACATTTAAAAAAATTAAAGCTAGGAAAAGTTAGATGACAAACTACTAGTTATCTGAGATAGGATTGGAACCCTAGTCTTCCTAACTATAAGTCTACTGTTCTAACCACCATAACAAGTAAGTATATTTTCTTATGTCATCTTTACTAGAACCTTATAAATGGTAGATATTAATATCTTTATTTTCATGGATGAAAAAGGAAACTGAAGCTTAGAGGGATAAAATAATTACTTTGAAATCCAGCATGAAAAAACAACAACAGTAACAATGAATCCAACATGAGGGGAAAGTCTCAAAGCATGGTGAAGAAATATTCCAAAAGACAAAGTTACATAATAAAAGATAACAACTTATCGGGTAAAACTAAGTATAATCCTCCTAGAGGTAAATGGATTGTTAATGGAATAGAGGATTTCCAAGAATTTAAAATGAAAAGAGAAAAACTGAGTAGATACTAGGAAATTGAAATACAAATATTGAGAGAAACAAAGAAAGATATATCTCTATTTATAATTTAAAGGAAATATGTGGGATGAATTTTTACACATCTTTCTCATTTCTCTCTTTCCTTTTTAAATGTATTCCTCAGAATCCTAATATGTTTAAGATCCACATAGAAAATATAATTGATATTAATACGATGATTAATACCATGCATTTAATGTCTTAGTATCTGTTGACTTAAAGGAAAAGTTCATTGACTAAGAGAGAAAAATAAATAATAAAATTTAATAGTGAAGAAGTTAATGTATTTTTTTCATACCTAGACAAATCTAACTTGAATACAACAAGAAGAATGCCTTAAGTAGAAATTTAGAAAAATTAGAAATAATTTACTATATTTTTGGTGATATTAATAGAAAGAAACTTAAATCTTACCACCCATATGTGAAAAAGCAAACTATGCATTGGGACATAAAGATTCCAAAAATGTAGAAAGGCAAATATAGTAAATATATTTACTGATTTCAATGCAATAAAAATATACTCAACAAAGAGTTTTTTAAAGAAATGATTTTTAAACTAATTAGAGGCTAAATAACATAATTCTAAGGAATTTGTAGGTCAATGAAAAAATTATAAAAACAGTCATTTTGAGCATAATTTTTTAGGAAAGGTAGGATTAATTGTCAAAGAGGATGCAGTAAATAACATGAATAATAAAATATGTTTAGAAACAGGAAGAAAATTTAATAGAGAAATTGTCACAATTATATTTTAAAAGATTTCTTTTTTTATTTTAAATACTTTACTCATGACATTTTTAAAATGTGGGAGAAAAATAGTATAGTTGAGTCAAAGGACTTGGTTTTAAATCTTTGCTCTGATATTTACTACCTCATAATTTGAGACATATTATTTCACCTCCCTGGGTCTTATTCTTCATCAGGCAAGTATGTATCACAGCGGGAGGAGTATTGAAACTTCAGTCAGAAATGTGAGTTCAAATTCCGCCTAAGACCTTTTCAAATTGTGCTACTCATGACAAATCTGCCTCAAAATCCCCTTTTGTAACCTAAGGATAATGATAGCACCTACTTCTCAAAGTTGTCAGGAAGATAAAATAAGATATTTATAAATCTCTTTATAAACCTTAAAATATTATATAAATGAATTTTTTTATCAATTTCTGCAAAAATAGTGGTTCTCTAAGGTTTTTGTAGCACTAAATTTATGAACCTAGGATCATGGTATCAATTCTTGAAATTAAAAATTTTAGTTAGAATAAAAAAGCACTAAAAGAGATAAGCAAAGATAAAACTGAATTATGTACGATAATCCTTGATCAAAATTCAGTACAAAAATATGGAAAGACATGGCTCCACTGATTTAAAGCATTTCTATATAACTTTAATTGATTTTCTTAATAATAAATATTAAGCATTTAATTAATACTGTGAGATAAAGACTATTCTTTCTGAGTAAAAAGCATAGACAGGGAATGGAGAGTGGATAGAATTTGAGTCCAACTAAGTGATATAATTTTAGTTCCACTTTCTGTTACCACATTTAGGACTTATGTTGAAAGGCAAATACGTTATCTAAAACTGGCAATACATAAAACCCTTAACACCATACACTGAATTATTTATCAGCTAGGCACTAAGGAAATGTAATGCCAGTTGGATACGTTTTAATGAGGAGAGGTTAGGGAAAGGTCCAGGGGATTAGGTGGTACTTGGAAGGGTCCCAGTAGAGTTGAGCCCCCACCTTGAGTGACAAAGGAACATAGAGAGGACACAGAGTATCTCAAGTCAAAGCACTGAGACAGAAGAGTAGTTTGATAAAATGGGGGAGTGAGCAATGAAAACATATTTTATATACTTTACAATTTAGCTGTGAGCTTACCCTGAGGGAATATGCCATTAATATACCAAAGTGACAAAGGCAATATAAAAATCAGGCTCAATGGTTAGAAATACTTAATACATTCACTCATGTTTTATTTATATTTGTACACAATATGTATTCATAGGGATTATATATTAGGAAGTGCTAGGCAATTGTATTAAAAAGAATGTGTAATGCTGTAATGCAAGACCAGAAATGAAAATTCACTCTACTTTGAATTACTTACAAGTTTTTACTGAAGGTACACGATACATAGTGCTTAGTCTGTCTCCACTGATTGTAGAAACCAGGAAATTGTATTCTGTGCCTGGGGTCAGATTTTCAATAGTAATTTTGTTGTTGCTTTTTAAAGGCACTGTTATATTGGGACCTCTATTCGTTATAATATATATGCCATCAAACACACCAATGTCAGGCATTTGAACAAATAAAATCACAGAAGTACTGTGAAATTCATATGGGATAATAATCTGAACTGGTTTGGGTTCTGAAAAACAAACAAAAAAGAAAGTATATTTTAAATTTTTTTTTTTACTAACAAAGCACAGTTGCTCAATAGAGATAATCCATGAATTTTTTAAAATGATAAATGTCCATGTCATAAGGCAGAAAGTATTTGAAATGCTATCAAGTGGAGGAGAAATTCTATTTTGCATTTTGTTGTTGTTGTTGTTGTTGTTGTTGTTGTTTGGCTCTAAAAGATAGAAATAGGAACAAAAGGAGAAATTGCAAATAGACAAATTTAGGCCTGTTGTCAGGAAAAATTTCCTGTCAACAAGAGCTCGCCAAAATAGTAGTAGTATTAGTCATAGTAGTAATAGTCAGTCATAGTCATAGTAGGAATAGTTGTTGTTGCTGTTGTTGTTTTTGTTATTGTTAGTAGCTACCTTGAAAAGTAGCAGGTTCTTTTTATTAGAGATCTTTAAGTACAACTTGGTCATCAATTTTGGGTATATTATATTGGGAATTATTTCATGTATATATTGGATCAGATTGCAACTTAATTTCTTTACAAATTTCAAATCCTGCAAGTTTGTGCACATTTAATTAATCCAAGCAGTATTCAGAATAAGATATTGTGCTTCTCAGAGATCCATTTATATAGCTCATGCCCATTTCAGCATTTCACTCCATATTTCAGGAAGAAAACAGATCTAAAAGATAAATTTTACCTATAAAAGATTGGTAAGTTTTTTAAATTTTAGATTTTTTTCATTTCCAGCTGCTGTGATTAGTATTATTTAATAAATATTGTATATTATTATTAAATAATTAAGCTGAGATAGAGCAATCTATTTTTTTAATCAGAAGTAAGATATTCACTGGAGAACTGGTTCAAGACTCAAGAAAATATGGGTACAAGTCTTATCTCTGACATATATTGACTGTGTGACTCTCGACAAGTCATGTCTCATTAGTCATCTAGGCAACTCTGAGATTGTAAAGTAAAAAGATATAATTTCCATAAAAGAGGAAGTTACCTGCTTGAAAGAATTATATCTAATTTTCTCTAAATATTTTATACCTTCCTTTCCCTTCTTCCTTCCTTCCTTTTTTCCTTCCTTCCTTCCTTCCTTTCTTCCTTCTTTCCTTCTTCCCTTCCTTCCTTCCTTCCTTCCTTCTTTTTTTCCTGCCTTCTTCACTTTCCCTCTTCTTCCATTTCTTTCTTTCTGACAGAACCTTCCTCCCTCTCTACCTCCTCTCTCCCTTCCTCCCTTCCTTTCTTCCTTGCTTCTCTCATTTCCTACTTCCTTCCTTCCTCCCTTCCTTTGCTCCTTCCCACCTTCCTCTCTTCCTTCCTTCTTTCCTCTCTTCCTTCCTTCCCTCCTCACTTCCTTCCTTCCTTCCTCTCTTCCTTCCTTCTTTCCTCTCTTCCTTCCTTCCCTCCTCTCTTCCTTCCTTCCTTCCTCTCTTCCTTCCTTCTTTCCTCCTTCCTCTCTTCCTCCTTCCCTCCCTTCCTTCTTTCCTTCCTTTCTTTCTTCCTTTCTTTCTTTCTTTCTTTCTTTCTTTCTTTCTTTCTTTCCTTTTTACTTTCTTTTCTCTCTTCACTGTCTTTTGGTCTCTCTGTATATGTGTGTCTCTGTCTCTGTCTTTATCTCTGTCTGTCTCTCTGTCTCTCTATCTCTTTTCCCTCCCACTCTCTGACAGGTCCCATGGTTTCATTAGTAAAGAGAACTCTAGGGAAGGTGGTGCGGAATTGTCTCTACTACTGCATATTATTATATAACTACTGTTCTTCAGATTATATTCACAGAGATGCCTAGAGTACTAAGAAATGACTTGCCCAGAGTCACACAATAAGTATCACATATGGGACTTGATCCATGTCTTCCTAATTCTAAGGTCAGTTCTCACTCAACCATACATACACCATGTTGCCAACATCATTTCCTTATACAGAAGTATGGTCCTATTGATCAGACATAAGTTCCTAGAGAGATAGTTCATTTTTTTAATAACTTCAGCCTTTAGCACAGTAACTAGAATACACCAATGATTTAATAAATGATTATGGATTGATTGTAAATTTCCTGTTCCTTGATAGGATTACAGAGTACTTTAATGTTCTATTGTAATTTTCATGGTATTCTTTAAATAGGGGTAATTACATCATTACTCCTTCCTACTCCATTCAAAATTTATTTGAGCAAAGCTTTTATAGTAGCTAAGAAAAGGCCAAAAACTGAATTTCTCCTAAACAGAGAAAGCATGAAAAGCATCACTTGTAAAACTCACTTTACCTTTATATATTTGAGCAGTTTGTTACTTTTAGTCAAAAAGTTAATTTAACACAATGGCACATGTTCTATTTTCTAAGGAATTATTAATGCACTTCTGTGAAATCAGATGAAGACAGTCTATTCAAAGAGATTTACACATATGCCAATACTGACTTAATAGTAATAGTCTAACACAAAATAAAATTGTCATAGTCCTTCATGTCTTCTAAATTTCTTCAATCATAATTTACATACATCCATTTAGTATTGTTCTGCTTTCAATAGAGATAAAGATTAATTTATAGTCCTATTTATAACAGTAAGCACAGTAGAAGATGAATTATAACGTGATTTTTAGCCAAAGTCTTAGAGCAACTTAATCATTCTCCAAAAATTAATCTTCCATCCTAAAAAAAAAATAAAAATAAAAAACAAACAAATAAAAAAAAAACCTACATAGCAATTCTCATGTCCAGTTCCCTTCTCAGTAGAAGAATAAAGCTATGACCAATTCTTAGCTTTAAGAAGGAATCTAAATTGCCCATGCTGGCAATCATGCTACCTTTGTTTCTTATTACTGTTTTACCATTTTCCTCCAATACCATTAAATCTTTAGTCTTTGGGAGGATGAGAATAGATTGTAGTGTTTATCTGCATAGCTGTGACTAGAGTTTGCTGCTTGTCAAGTACCTTGATTTCTCAGATTAAGATAAGATAAGAGAGAAAGATTTAAGGACAAAAAATTCACAGAATCTCAGAGAGAGACTTTAGGGGTCATCTAGTAAAAGCTACTAAAAAAAAAGTTTAAGTCTAAATACTACAGAAGCAGTATTATATAGTGACAGTGTTGGTTCAGAAGACTTTTGTTTTGTTGGTTCTGCTGCTTGGCCAAATCAACTCTTCTTGGGTCTTATTTACCTCATCTCAAAAATGAGGAAATTGGCTTGTAATTGCTTTCATCTTTAAAATTATCATACATGATATTATCCATCCATCTCTATAAAGAGGATTTTCTTTCTACAGCATGTTCAAATTACCATCTAGTCTCCATTTGAATATTTCCAATTATGGAATTGACTTCAGCATCTCAGGACAGATAGAATTTATAGGCAAGTAAATGTCTTAATAATTTACCTAAGTATTTCTACATCTGAGTTACTATAAGAACTAGAGTGAATAAAAAACAATATAAATACAATGTTATCCTTTCTATCTGTGTGATATTCCACACATGTGTATATATCCACATAAACACACAAACATATATTTTGGTGTACATGTGAAAGAGCTCAGGAACAAACCAATGCATTTTATGCAACAAAAACTGTTATCAGAAACACAAGGAAAACGTGGTCAATGAGAGAGAACCAACTGCTATACTGCATTGGGGCATCTCCTGTGGACTTTGACATATGCCCTAGCTCTGGTGAAATGAATATATACAAAATGAATATATACACTGGCCTTTTGCTAAGGAACACATATTTCCCTTTGCTGAAAAAACTGATTGGTTACCGATTTCTGATTGGTATTCCTTTCACCCTGTGACAAGGTTGTGTCAATCAGGATTTGCTTCTGGGAATCTTGTTGGGAAGATTCCTGTAAAGTAATCTATTTCCTTGAGAAGCTTGTAGAGTTGTAAATATATATATATATATATATATATATATATATATATATATATATATCCTATTCTCTTTTCTCTAGTCCCTTTTTATACTATGGGTATAATGCCAGCTCTCTCTTGAATCCGAGATTTGTATCCAGCTCTTCCTGGTTCTAAGTCTAGTATTTTATCTACTACATCACATTAATGGCCTCAAAAACATAATTCTTGCCTAGAAGAGCCTAAGACTGATCTTTAAGGGGAGAAGTCTGCCTCCCCTATTTTATGGGGTTCCCCTCTAAGTTGAGCCACCCAACTGTAAGTTTGAGAAATGGACATCTTTGGTGGCTATCTCTTGAATCTAAGAGTTCTTGAGTCCCTAAGTCACAGCTTAAAGATCAGTGGGTTTCCATACTTGCATATTTCTCAGAAGATAACATTCTTAATAGGACAAAGGAAGCCCCAATGATATCTAGTTGATGATTTATTCATGTAGGATTAACCTGAAATGATTGCCAAATACCAATTTGTCAGTCCCACAAAATATCTTTATCTCCTGGGGAGATAAAATTGGTTTGAGGCTTTAAGTAATTTTTTTTTGGTGGAAGAAATGAATAGCTATTTTCTGCTTTGTACATTTAATATCTTTGCTAGACAGGGCTCTGCTAATTCCTTTTAGGGAAGATTCTAGCTATAAACCATTCCTGATTTTCCTAGAACTATGTGGTGGAGGAATAAAATGAGTCAGACATGGCAAAAGTCTAACTTTACTCTTTTATGGCTCAGGCCACCTGCATAATGAATCTAGGCTGAGTTTAGAAGTTCAAATAACACAAGTATATCAAAAATAAAAGGAAAAATAATTCCAGAAATATATTAAGTATTCTAGTTCTTATCTGAAATGCAAAACTACATTTTCAAGTATTTAACTATTACCCTCAAACAAGGAACTATGTGATAACAATTTATAAATCAGTCTCTTACTTAGAGTTTTTTGAATAGTGATGAGTTCACTCTTATTTCCATTTTTCACTGTTGCTACTCCTATGTCATAGGTCATCCCAGGAGTTAATAGATCAATCTTGAATTTGTTAGTGTTATTTACTAAGTGCTTAATGGTTTCAGATGCATCTGATATAGATTTTGCTTGAATGTAGAATTCAAAACTATCATGTGGGGGTTCCCACTGAAGAATTATACTGTCTTCTCCCACATCATCAGATTTGGCAGAAACATTTCGTGGTGGGCTGACACCTAACGATAAACAAACAAAAATTAGATAAATAGATAAGAAAATAAAAGGATAGATAAATGAATGGTTAGATTTATAAACAAAAATGGATGGGTGAAATTAATAAAAATCAATAGATGAATCAATTTCACACCTGAATTTTAGTTTTTGCTTCCATAAATTTATCAAAAAAAATTGCTATTACTTAAAATGCATGTATACATATTTGAAAGTACATAGTTATATATATACTTTAAATTTATAGAACACAAGGACATATATATATATGAATATTATTGAAAACCTATCACAAGTTAAAACATTGTTACTTGCAAAGAAATAACTGTTGCATTTATAAAGGTATGTCTTTAAATTCATAGTGTTTATTTTCTGATATCTAAATTAAATTATTTATTAGAAGCTGGGGATATTATGCTAAATCACTGCCTACATAGGAATATTGGATTCAAGTTTTGACTATGCTTCTTCCTAGTTGTGGGCCCCCAGGAAAAGCATTTCTCCACCTAAACTTTGCTTTGCTCATCTATGAAAAAAGGAATGATGCTTGTGCAGTTTTGTTGTGTTGTTTTGCAAAAGGTATGTTGTAAACCTTAATGTGCTCTAAAGAAATGTGATATGCTGCTTCCTTACAAGGTAGTCTTTGTATGCTCTTTTTTCCTAGAAGCTTGTGGTGAAAATTGAGTTTAAGAGATTAGTTTACTTCCTTAGGCACTCCTGTGCTTTACTTTGTGACTTTTAACATCTCTGAACATTATTTCTTTACGCTATTGTGCCTTTAAATCTTCTAAAATAGGGGATTGAATTAATTTCAGAAATTTTCCAATTAGTTCTTAGACATGATCATCAATTATATAGCTTATATACTTTGGCATTTTAATGGATTTATCTCAATAATGACAGCTCTCTCTACGTGTTCAAATAATGCCAAATCTATGTGTGTGTTTTCATCTTGTAGAAATTATGCCTTTGCCTTTCCAAAGATACTCCATAGAAGGGCTCTCCAATGAGGTAGATTCTTTCTCTGGTTCTGGTTCCCAGCACTTATTACAGTATGTGGCAAATGATAGGTACTTAATACATTTATTGATTGATTACCGATTGACTGATTTTTCCCTGTCTCATTTTGATATGTTCCTATATGTTTGGTATATTCCTATATGCTTGATATATTTACCTGTTTTCATTTTGATATGTTCCTATATTTAATATCTAACTTTATTTATGAAAACCATAGTTCAATTGTTTTTCAAAACCATTAACATCATATAGAATATCAAATTTCAGTACAGCCTCTCTATAACTAGGGATATAGGAATCACTTTCTGAAGTAGGCCCCATGGTCTAAATATCCCAGTATTCTACTCAAGTGAAATCTTATGGGAATAATATTTTTGCCTGAACTTTAGAAACATTTTAGAAAAATATAGGAAGTACCTAGCATTCTGGTGCTATCATGTTTACTACAATGTCAAGAAAGGAGTGTTTAAAAAAAACCTGGAAATTAATGGAATGTCCATCAATTTGTGAATGGCTAAACAAATTGTTATGTATGAATATGATGGAATCTAATTATTCTATGAGAAATGAAGAAAATTTTCAAAGAGAAATAAAAAGACTTTTATGAACTGCTGCAGGATGAACTGAGCAGAACCAAAAGAATAATTTATACTATAACATCAATATTGAAAAGAAAAAAAATCTAAAAATCTAAAAAAATCTGATGAACTAAATGATTGAACATGATTCCAGAGAACTGATAAAGGAGAACATCACCATATCATGACAGAAAGTCTCTTATCAGAAATGTTTGTTTTGTAGCTATTGCTATTATTTAATCTCTGTGAACCTTAGCTTCTTTATCTGTAACATGAAATAATGTTTGTCTTCTAATTTCCCTAGGTTAGATCATTGATCAGTGACCTAAGAAAGGGATACTCTCACCTTTGGTGACTACCTTTTGAATTTGAGAATTTGGGAGGAGTTCCAAGGCAGTCACCATTGTTTAGGGAGAGGTGAGTCTCCTAACAGCATGCTTCTCAGAAAAGTCCTGCCCCATGAGGATGCTGCTTCTGAATTTACTAAAATTACAATTCTCTCTCTTACACACACACACACACACACACACACACACACACACACTAAAATTACCAAATTCACTCAATCATTATAAATGTATAGCACTTGAAATAATAGGTGTTGTTTATATTTTCAATAGTGCTCACTTAAAGCTCGTTTAAAAACATTCAAATAATCGCATTTTTATTCTTCTTATTGAATGAACATGGAGTATCTTCCAAAGACACCCTCCCTTGAAGTTAGGATTAAAACATTTCTCTTTACAGGTGCTAGGATGAGACTGCCACCTAATGTTAAATTGGTCATATTGCATGAGAAAACAATCAACTAAAACTAACTACACAAAAAGCCACCAGACTTTGGCAAAGCTAACCTAGTGGGGATAATCCGACTATTTTGATGTAACCCAATGTTACAAAAATAATGATAACCATTAAGATTTTTTGGATATTTATATAATGAGACTGATAGTTTTGTAAGATTTATGACAAGACTAAATTGGGCTCAGGACAATATTTAAATTATGTAATTAAATATGATTCAATTTTGAATTTAATTACAACCAAGAATTGAAATTTTAATGAAATGAGTAAGAAAAATTTGAAAATGATAGTTACATCTTTTTAGATGAAAATTTACTAAATTTAGGCCAAAATTATACTTTAAATTTATATTCTCAAACACCAATCTAGAACATAGTTTTGCTACCTGTTATGATTAATATTGGTTTCTCAAGGCAGCTTAAAGATCCTTTTTCTGCAACACTGAAAAAATGGATCTGGTACTGATGATAAGGTTTGAGGTTTCCTATTACTGTTGTTGTGTTGACTTTTTCCACGGACAATGCTTCTGACTTATTGGCTTTGGTATCCAAAATGGTCACAAAGTAATGATGGAAAGAGGTGCTTGAAAAATCATCTGGGGGATCCCAGTGCAAAAATATCTCCATTGGCGTTACACGTGTCACTATCAAATTTTTTGCTTGTAATGGGCCTAATAAAAGAAAAGAAAAGAAATATCTTAAAATTCTGCCTAATAAAAATATGTTTGAACAAAATTGTTTAAGTGAATTTCTTTTTTTTTCAAATTTAACAAGCAAAAGCCCTTATGAGGAATTCTTTATTTAAGCTAATAATCCAGGTAATTTCTCAATTTTATGTAATTTATGCAAATAGTAATTTCCAGACTCCCCCTCCCAATCTGTAAACAATTATCCTGTCCTAATACTCATTTTTATACATTTAATGTTTTCCTCTTAAATCAATGAAACTAATATAATTGTGACCTTAATGCAATTTTTGTTAATTATAGTTAAACATATTAGTTAAAATTATATAATTAAAGGTGCTGATACTTCAAGTTCAAAATAGTCTATATTTTTTGAGTAAATGATGTAGGTTTGTAGATACTTTCATTTCCAAGTTTATGGGGCCTGCCTAAACACATGCTTAATAGACATTCCCTTGAAGAATGCCTTCTCCTTACAAGGAAACATCAAAATAGAATTTTAGTAGAGAAGATTTCTAAATTCATTTCTGACTAAATTATTTTTTGAGTGGAGAGGAGGGAGAGAGAACTTTATGTTCTCCTTCAAAATGGCATTACTATGCTTCATTCAGTGTGTCAAAAATAAAATAAATCAAGAAGAAAAACCCTGATCCAAGCGAAGACTTGGATTCTTAGTAGGCTGGACAGATGCAAGGATACATTTTTTAAATAATGATAACCTTTAAAGATGAATACACTCTTCAACAATAAAGTAACTTTTCAGTTAACTTTCAGTAACTTAGTTGACATTGACTTAAAGATTTACTATAACTGAAAACTTAATTGCCTCCAAGGCCAAACTAGTGATGATACTAACTAAACTTATTCTAGTTTTCAGACAATAGACATAGTCACCATACCTCCACTTTTCTCTTTGCCTACTTTCTTGCAAGACCTAGCAGTAAGCAAAAATAAAAAACCTACCAGATTTAGAACCTAAGTTCCTGGGTTTGTGCTACTTATTACTAATGTGATCATGGGCAAGTCTCAGTTTCCTTTTCTGTAAAGGAAGGCAGGAATGGAGGAAGTAATTACATAATCTCAATGATCCCTTCTAATTCTAAATCTGTGATCCTAGGACTCCCCTATTTCTATTCCCCATTTATTACTATTTCTTCTGAAATTCTAAGACACTTAAAGTCTAAGCCAAAAGTCTCAAAAATGAGCTTCACAGGCCTGTATTATAACACAAAGTTATATGATATAGTGCTTTTTTTATTCAGACAAATAGGTAAGCAGATTAAGGAGTCTTTAAAAAAAAAAGTCTTTTTGGCAATAGTATAGAATAAATGTGAAAGTGGAATTTGTTATCAATCCAATCATTCAAAAGTTACTTATTATGCACTAGATATTAGAAACAAAAACTTTTGGTCAAAAACAAACACTTCATAGTATTATTGATCTTATACTTATGTCCTCAAGCTTCAGCTACATTATAAACCCATTGAGAGAAGAAAGTTTTTGTGTAGCCAGCACCTAATACAATGCCATATACATAGCAAGTATTCAAGAAATATTTGTTAATGTTATTGATGATCTCTTAAATGTGTACAATAATATTCCCGGATTCTTTGTAACTTACGTGTCTCAACTATCAGAACTGGACTTAACACAATCTGAGATTCCTCTGGGTTCTTTGCTAAGAGTAAAAATCTATAAATATGTCCAGCAGACAGTTGCATGATTGTTTTTTCAGTTGAATTTAGAGGCACAGTCTCAAAGTACTGCCCATTAGAATTTTCGAAGTAATATTTAATAACCAGCTTATATCCAGATTTCATCCATTTTTTCAAACTCTTCCAACCAAGGATAACTTGGGTTGTTCCAACATCCTTCACATAGAACCCAAAATTCTCTGGTAATGAAGGTACTGGAAGATATAGTTTTGGAAAACATAATTTCACTAAGCTTTTTTGCATCATAATTTATACTATTTTAAAACATTAAAATAGCCAGATTAATTAATGGTTATATGGATGAATGTGAATGAAAATAATTACATTCATATTCACAAATATATGGCAAAGGGACATAGCAGAAAAACCCCGTAAAGAAGTAGTTGGATCCGGTAGCATTTTGCTGTAGAATATAGCAGTCTGTTTCATTCTTTGGTAGCAATGGAAAAGAAAAGATTTCATCTTTCTTAAGGCTATAATAAGATCCATCTGTCCACAAGGGGTGACCTTCTTTCTGTAATAAAAGTTACAGATTAATTAAACCAATTTAAATGTAAATTAGGTATTGTGTTTTCACTTAGGAATGTTCTAGACCATGTATTTAAAATATCTCATTCAATCTACCAGGATATTTCCTCTCCACACTGTTTCCCCTCCCACACACATATCTGTGCTCTCAGTCACTAAATAATTCCTACTCAAATAGGCACTGACTACATAAACTACATCAGATATTGTCAAGTATGAGAGCTAATGCATATACTGACCTTTATATCATTAAGACCAGTCCAAGTTATTATTTGGTTGGTTTTTCTGAGATAAGAATATATAAATTTTTTTTCCTCTTCACTTTTTATATCAACAAGATGTGCTGAATGTAAAGGTATATTACAGATTTTCTGAGCTACATTCCATGGCTGGCTATCTTTGCTGATTCTGTAACAATTATTTTTTAATGCAACCCATTCTGGTGAGCAGGATCCTGAATATAAAGAAAAGTAATAAGTTTGTAAAATCTTTACAAAAGGCAACAGTTATGTAATTTTCCCAAATTTCTTCAC
Source organism: Sarcophilus harrisii (assembly GCF_902635505.1). Taxonomy (NCBI): domain Eukaryota; kingdom Metazoa; phylum Chordata; class Mammalia; order Dasyuromorphia; family Dasyuridae; genus Sarcophilus; species Sarcophilus harrisii. The sequence goes on from NC_045430.1 coordinate 49,252,946, forward strand.
ATGAAGTAAATAATCATGAAAACCTATGAGAATCAAAAATGTAAGTTGTTGCTTGTTTCCCATTGTTCTTATGCAAATAGAATCATTAAAACTGCTTTTGGGCAATTTCTTGTACATTTTATCATGTTCATAGATTGTTAAAAATGAGTTCTTTTCTGAATGGACTTTTATTTACATATTCCCCAAATTTTTTGCCTCCAAGTGATCTATTTTACTGTTGTTTCTTTCCTTACCAACTTCTATGGGAGTTGAAAAGTGGCTTTAAATATTTGTGCATAATTCTCATTTCCCTTTCAAGGGAACCAGTGTCTCTCCAACTCTTAACAGCTACACTATATTTAGCTTGCTCAGGATCAGACCTCCATGACACTTCTTGGCCATTTCTTCAATATGTTGTTCTCTGTGTATATTCTATTTCTTCCTTTTCTTCCATCTTCCCTTCCTATATTGTTTTCTGCCTTTAGAATGTAAGTCACTTGACTATAAAAACTGTATCACTTACTTGTATTTATACCCCAAGGGGCTACAGGTTTGATAAGTCCTCCTCTCTCTCTGTCTCTCTGTCTCTGTCCCTGTCTCTGTCTCTCTGTCTTTCTGTCTCTCTCTCTCTCTCTCTCTCTCTCTCTCTCTCATTAGCTAGTTTGTTGGTTTGCTACAATTATCCCTTTTTTCATTTTAGGGAATTAAAAGTATATTGTTCCCTATGGCCTTTTTCTTGTTTGTTTTCTTTCATAATTTTTTCTTGCCCTAGTACAATGTAATTCAGATTTGTTCACCTTTCTTCAGCCTTGCCATCCACTGAAAAAGCCATCCTAATCTGGGTACAAAAATCAATCAATGAGGAACATTTCAATTCATTTTTTGTAATTAGCTCAGCACTTAAGTCATCCATCTTATGTTAGCACAATAAAATAGGGAACAGGAGAATAGAATTTTCTTCTGTTCTTTTGAAGTGGAAAAGACAAACAATTCAGTGTGAAAAAAAAGATTTCATTTTTCTATTATGCTCATCTCTCTATTCAAACTATTCTGCTAATTCCCTTCTTGTTCTTTTTCCTTTACTAATTCACTTTTACAAATTAGATAACTTCATTTAATATTATTTGATTCTGCTTAACCAAGATAAATTAAAAAGAAGAGTCAGCCTGTCTCCAGTAATACTTACTTATGGTCCTATCTAGTTATATAAGAAATAGCCCAGAATATTTTCATTTCCTTCTTCAGAATTAAAAAAAATCAAAGATATGTGATTTTATTCAACCATTCTAAAGATTAATTTAGGATTTTGTAAAGAAAATGATGAAGATACCCATATATCCTTTGATTTAGCAATGTAACTGCTAAACTACACACAAAGATCCACTACATAAGATAAAGGAAGGACCCCATATATACAGAATATTTGTAGTAGAAATTTTTCTACCACTAAATGTCCATTTGGAAGACATAGATAGTTAAGTATTACTGCACCTTAAAAATAATGAATACAAAGACCACAAAGAAGCTTGGGAAGACTACATGGACTAATGCAAAGTCAAGTTAGCAGAACCCGGAAAATAGCATACACAATGACTACAACAGTATAAATGGACAAAAAAGAAAGAATTAAAAGGAAAATAAATGTTGGGTAATTATAAAGAACAGAGTTGGTACTGAAAAAAAGATGAAAAATACACTTTCTTTAATAAAAAGAATATTGAACAATAAACATGTCAAAATCTATAAATGTATTGATTAACTAGTTTTGCAGGTCTGCTTTTTTATTTCTTCTTTTTTCAAGAGATGCTTGTTTAGGTGGGGGAGAGAAAAATACATTTAGAAATGAAGTGATATAAAAATGAAGGATATTAATAATACTATTGCTAAAAATCAGTCATCAAACATTTAATCAAATCAAACAAAAGAGCTACCTACCTGTTTCAACATGAATATCCAGCCTCTGGAAAACATTTATAAAATCCAAGTGCAGCTGTTTAAATTCAAATTTGAAAATGTATAAAGTTGAAGGTTCCAAATGGCCCCATTCATAAAATATCGCATTGTTCTGTATGCTTTGAGATGAATTATTAAGAGATATTAAAACTGAAAAGTCATGGGGCAATGTACTCCAGTTAAAAGAAACACTTGTACTTGTCACAAGAACTTTAATGTTATTATTTGAGATCCCACCTGAAAATATCAAAGAACATAATTAATCAACACAAAGTAGCAAAAGAATATAAAAGCAAATAAACATATATAAAATCATAAGAAATCATACTTCATTGGGAATTTTAGTAAATTATTTACAAAATAGGAATTTGGTAAAGAATATGAATTAGAATATGAGTAAGTTGAATGAGTTCACAAAATCACAGAATTTGAGAACTGAAATGGATCTTGTCTAATTCATACTTGAAAGATGTCCTTGCCAAAATATATCTGATGTAGAATCATTCAGCCTCTGTATAAAGACCTTCAAGTAGAGAAAAGGCATAAAGGCAACCTATTCCTCCCTTGGACAAATTTAATTATTAAAAATAATCTTTATAAAAAATAATAGCTAGAATTTAGATTGCTCTTTAAAGTTTTCAAAGTGATTTTACAAATACTATCTCATTTGATACAACATACCTATGAAGTAAAAGCTGTTATTAGCTCTTTTTACAGATGAGTAAGTAAGGCTGAGAAGAATTAAAGGACTAATGTGGTGTCACACAGTTATTAAGTACATAAGGCAAGATTTGAACACAGGTTCAAAGCAAGCATGCTATGCCATCTTTTCCTCATATCGAGTATAAATTTGCCACTGCTCCAGATTCTCCCCATTAAGGGTCAAAAAGAACAAGCCTAATTTTTCTCTGAGATAACTATTTAAATATTTCATGATGGTTAGCTCTCATGCACTCCTTGATTTCTTTCTGAACTAAACATTTCTAGTTCCTTCCATCACTCCTATATGGCATGAACTCAAGGCTCTTCATCATCCTGATTACCCTTATCTTGGTACTCTTCAATTTATCAATATCCTTCTTAAAGGAGGATGAGGAAATGGTACCCAGCTCAGGACCCAGTACTGCAGATAGAGTCTGACTAAGCCAGAATAGACAGGAACTCACTCTCTCACTCCTGAATTTGATGCAGCCTAATATTGGATGAGCAGTTCTGACTTCCATGTCACTGCTTAGTCTGTGAATCTGTAATCCTCTAAAAGTCCCAGATCTTCTTAAACAAATTGCTTTCTAACCACCATCTTCCCCATTCTGCACTTAGGAAGTTGAATTTTAATCCAATTTTAAGATGTTACATTTTTCCCTTTTAAATTTCATTTTAACTATCCAATATTTTAACTTCTCAAGACTTTTTGGGATTCAAAATCGTTTAACTAAAGGTTTACCTAGGCCTCCAGATTTAAAAGATATGTAAATGTGATGGGCATGTCACTTATACCTGTATCTAAGTCATAGATTAAAATGTTAAAACAGAAAATGATCAAACACAAATGCAGAGTACTTAGAGTGCTAAGTTCATGATATTCATGAACATTCCTAAAACCATTAATAATCATTTTTTAATTCAACCATTTAATAAGATTGCCTCAGGACCACCTAGAAATCTTTATTATATAAAAAGAATCTCTCTTTCATGACATTCAATATATATGTGTGTCTATATATACACATGTCGATAAATAAATAGATGATAGAAATATAAATAGAGATACATATATACATACATATAAACATACATAAATGATTAGAAATAGTAAATAGATAAATAGGTAGATGGAGAGAAATACATAGATGGATAGACATACAGAGAGTAGAAACACAGATAAATAGATACATACATACATACATATACACAAATATTAACTTATGGATTAAGTAGATTTCATATTTTAAAATATTTATTTTTATGTATCCCTAAGGATCCGAGTTCAGTAGCTTGCACAAAAGAGATGCTCAATGCATAGTATAGGCTTGCTCCCTGGAGGGCCTCGGGGTCAGCCAGAGTCAGGATAAATTAAAGTTCTTGGTTTTTAAGGGGAGAAGGGAAGGGGGCAGACAAGCAAAAATCCTGGATTCTGGAGTCCAGAGTCACCAGCCTCTCTTCTCCTCATCCTGCAGCCAAGTGCCTCTCCTCTCTCTCTCTCCACCCTCTGATCCTTGCCTACCATTATCTTAACTTATCTATGATAATAACTCCAATTATCTTAACATTCAGCAAGCACCAACTGTGAGAAGAGCCACTTATCCAAATATATGCTAATAGAATCATTGTCTCACATTGAATAGGTAATTAGCCTTAAATGCTCAGTTGTATATTCAAGCATACCTTTTTGGAGTTTCAGCCCTCTCTGGAATGTTGAGAGACAGCAAATTCAGGTGGTAGAATACTGGACTTAGAGATAGAATGACCTGGATTCAAATCGTACCTGTGTGATCCTGGGCAAATGACTTAATCTCTCTATGCCTCAGTCTCCTATAAAATGAGAGGCTTAAGTCTGATGTCATCTAAAGTTCCTTACAGCTATATATCCATGATATTAGACCTTCATATCTGTCTGTACTCTGAACCCTTAAGACTAATGCTACATTGCATCTATAGAGAATAAATTCTAGGTTGGCCCCAGGGTGGATACCATCCCTCTTTCTACTGAGTCTATAAAGTGAGAATCATTGAATCTTAGTATCCTAGTGTGGCAGTGAGACATAGTGGAAAGAGCCTTTGATTTGTAATTTGGAAGGCAGCTATGCTAACCACTATACCACCAACGCAGCCTGATTTGTAATTTGAAGGACTGGGTTCAAATTTCTACTTTGTTACTTAATACCTATGTATCCTTGGGCAAGATATTTTATTGCTCTGGGTTTCAGTTTTCTCGTTTATAAAATGAAGCATTTAATCATGTAGTTTCTTAAATCTCTTCTAACATAAAATCCCTGATCCTCTGAATGCTGAAGTAGGAAAAACTCTGCAGAGTATCTTAGCATCTTAGACTATATTCAAGGTCTTTTCCAATTCCATGATGTCATGATTCTATAACCTTTTAAATGTCATTTCCCTTTTTTATACCTTATATTAAATATAAAAAATTAAAATTCTTTATATTGATTCATTTTGGAATCTTGTAAAATAGTAGAACAGATTATAGCTGTCATAATTTTTGAAAGAATCACTATGTTTTTATTTTGACCAATTAGTCAATTATTCATCAAATAAATAACAAAGTATGCTATCACATATACCTGACTCCTTAGTTCCTATGTGGTTGAATTTAGTATACTATCACAGCTAAAAATTGTATTACTTACGTGTCCTGAATGATTTTGCACTTAAAATTTCCCCATTTCGTACTGACTGTATAATGATGTTATATTCTTCATTTTCCTCAACTGTTATTGTAGATTTCTGAACCTTGTGTTGTTCTGCAGAAATGTTTTTCACATTCTAGAAATTGATAAGATTAATTTCCTTATAAAAATAAGTTTACCTAAGGAATTAACTTCAATAACAATTTAACATGAACTTTTCATTCACTTTATAAAAAATATGAGAAATATGGGATATATGGGGCATAATCTTATTACCAAAAATTCAGGTACATTAATCTTGAAAAATCCAGTGAAATACATATTCAATTTATCACACCCCTATAGAAATATCTGCAATATTAGTTTTTATTGTTTGAGTGAACATTAAATTAATTATTGTAACATTTTATGGACATATTACTTGTCGATGTTTATGTAACCATATTTCTAAAATAAAAGCATTCTAAGGGTTCTAACAAAAGGAAGCAAAAGGCATGACATTATAAAGATCTGGTTTAGTATTTCCTCTGAGGGATGCTGTTTGGGGATTAGGAGTGTGGTGTTCAGGGAAGCACCCGAAGCAACTCTCTAAAAGTATCACTTGCAAAGCCCATGCTGTTCTAAATTGGTAGTTAGATAATTCACAGGAAATCCAATAAATATCAGTACCAATGAAATCACAGGTCTGTTTCAAAGAAAGGAGAGGGGTAAGGATGATTAAAACAAAATTTATGTTGAATATTCTTCCATAACATCATAAATTCAGAGCTGAATAGGACCTTAGAGGTCTTCTAATCCCATCATTTGTGTACTGAGGAAATGGCATCTAGAGAGATGAGCCCTTTCTCCATGGTCTCACAGCCAAAATGTGTCAGAGGTGAAATTTGAAAGAGGCCCCCTGACTCGATATTTATTCTTCTGCACCATGCTGCTTTTTTAAAAAACAAATTCACACTACATTAAACACTTAAGAAACCAAAAGGACAGGTGCCTTACTTTTTTACTGAAGTCTTTGATTGGTTGATATTTTAAAAAATAATATTCGGGCTTTTCTCCTTTAGGAAACTCACTCCATTCGGTAAAAATGGTTGTAGATTGTTTTCGTATTGGCCCACAATATAAACTCTTAGAAGTCTGTACCAGAGGCAAAAACAAAGCTGATAAAATGAACAAAATATTTAGCAAATTAGGGAAGCAAAGCATAACACTCTTTTGAAAGGAGTCAGAATCTCTTTTTCAGGCTTAAGAGCAAATGTCACCTTAATTGTCTAAAATATGCAGTGTCCTCAGGGTATAGTCCTACTACCTTGTTAAGAAGAAGTATGTCAGAAAGGACTGAAGGAAAAGAAAACAAAATAGAAAAATTCTTCATTATTAAGGTCTAGGAGACATTGAATAGGAAAATATTATAAACTAATGTTTTATCTAAAGATCTTTCAGATGGCAATAGGTGCAGTCTTGTCTTTGAATAATAGTTTGATAAAGTCATAATTCCTCTTCCATTGGATAGATTTTGATCTTTCAGTCTCCTCTCTCTACTGCCCACAAATAGGTAAAGCCAGGAGTTCTTTACCTGATGGTCTGGGGATGGATTCCAGGGGATCTACAAACTTGGATAGGAAAAAAAGAATATGTCTTTATTTTCACTATCCCCAAGTGAAATTTAGTATTTCCTTCAGTTATGATTTTTTGAGGGGAGAGGGAGAAAAGGAAGCCACAGGCTTTAACAAACTGTTAAAAGAATCCATGACATAAAAAATTTGTTAAGAATTCCTGATCTTGCTGAAATTGAAGAATGAGAGGGAGAAAGGGAAAGAAAAATGAAGAGAGAGAGAGAGAGAGAGACAGACAGACAGACATTAAATGTCTCTGGATAAAGACATTAAAGTCAGTCAGGTATGGTAAAGCACATCTTCTGAAGGCCCTGTTGTTCAGAAGGCTGAAGATGATCACTTCGAATTAGGAGTTCTGAGTAAAAGTAGGACTGAACTGGGTGTCCGTATGAAATCCTGCACTGTTATACAGGTTCCCAAAAGTGAAGGACCACCAGTCTTTCTAAGGAGCAATAAACTGGTCTAGATCAGAAAAAGAACAAGCCAAAACTTTATATGTTGATCAAGAAAGGAATTAGGCTATGAGTGGCTACTTCACTTCTAACCTTGGGAGATAGGGAGACTCACTGTCAAAAATAAGGATGGAAAGACAAAAAGAAAAGAAAGAAGTAAGAAAGAATGAAAAGAAGGTTGAAGGAAGGATGAAAGGAATGAGGCAGGAAAAAGAAAGGAAGGAAGGAAGGAACAAAGGAACGAAGGAAGGAACGAAGGAAGCATTTTTCTATTGTTCAAAGTGTTTGGGCATTATTTTTTAAGCTTTAATGTCATCAATAATGTACAGATTTGAAGTTCAAAAAACTGCCAAGTTATTTGACAATTCATGTAGCATCTAAGAAGATGATGCTCAAACATTTTTATACCTTTGTTTTAACTTTTGATTTCAAAGAACAACTTTTAAAAGAAAAGAAAACTAAATGTCACATAACTTTAATTCATATCTGTCCTGGAAAAGTAAAATTTTGTTCATAGATCTGGATCAATATAGCTTATCTTATGATTATATCACTATGCAGATGAAATCACATGGCCTTCAGATATATATCAGCTGTGTAACTTTGTATAAGTCATTTAATGTTTTTGAATCTGTTTCTCATTTCAGAAGTGAGGTTAATAATGGCATCTATCTCATAAACTTGTGAGATTACATATGTAAAATGCAATGTAAAAAACCAGCTGTTATATTACTATGATAGAGTACCAACTTTATAATAAAAGCTTGGAAGACCTGAGTTCAAGTTCCACTTCTGATGCATACAGGTTGGTTAACCCTAGATAAATAATCTAACACTTCAGTGGCAACCAAATTTTAAATTTCAAAGAAGATGCCAATCTGCATTAGTAAAGGACTTTCTTCATCTGAGAATTCCATATGCCAATGACTTAATAGGTCCCATCTCCATGTCTACCATTATTAATATTATTTACATCTTAAGATATTTTCTTGCAAATTATTTTGTTTTACATTATTAAAATTCAATGAATCCATCCTCCTAAACTGACTGAAGGAAGTATATATCCTCAATGACCAGCATTGTCAATGGCTGTCAAACAATAGGTATTTATTAAATGCTTATTGATTAGTTGGGTGATAATTTTTCTTCAAGAAGATCTTCAAGAAAAAGCTGAATGACTTTTTGTCAGAGGAAATATTTTTTTTAGGTAGAAAGACTAGGAAATGTATTTTTCTAGGTAGAAGTTTGTCCATAAGGTCCCTTTCAGTTCTAAGCTTTTTGATTCTTTGTGATTCTATGGAATAAACTTTAAAGGAGAGATTTTGGCAGGGATAATCTCAAAGCAGCAGAGGAAAGCAACGAGTAAACCCACTCCTCATGGGACAGTGTGCCAGAGATTTGAGATATCTCTGACATCTCAATAGCCAGTACAGGAAAGGAAGGCAAAGGATTTTGTCTCTTCAAAGAAAAGCCAATTTCTATTTAGCACTTGAAATTGAAATACATATGTAAAAAGTATTCAGAAAGATTACTTCAAGTTCAGCAGTCTGAACTTTTTTTTTACAGCTGGTCTACCAACTTTGTAAACTAATTGTTCACATTCAAAATATTTTCCTCTTTTTACTATCAACAGAATGAATATACTACTTGAAGATAATTAACCAAAGATCAGTATGGTTCTTAAGTACTTTTCGTAATGTTATATAAATAACTTAATTCTTCCAAGTGATATAATATTGCTTCCCATAATTTATCATAAAGTCCAAGATTTCCTAAAATATTTTTCAGATTTTTCATATTATTTGGAAATTGTTTCATTGCTTATTACCAAATTGATAGCAATCTCAAAATTTATTATTTTTTAGCATCTCTAGGTCAGCAAAAAAAGATTTTTGAACATAATTGCTCTGTGATTAGTTATATATTCAGGGTAATCTCTTACCTGAAAAATGTATTCAAAACAGAAGAACAGAAGAATTAACTTGTACATCTGAAAAGCAAATTTTATACAGATAAATTATACAAATGCATTTTTAGCTTCAAAATACAATTTTCTTGGAATATGGGGGAGATTAAATGAAAATGAAATTGATCACTTTCAATTGATATATCACCTGGAAATTTAAACTGAATAATTATCTGTAAATCTATTATATAAGCTGATAACCCACATGATCCACCATTCAAGATATTTAGCAAAACAAGAACTTTCTAAGTAGTCATGAACTTTTGCTACTAAAAGCTGTAAAAAACAAGTATAAAAGGTAGATTAATAATAACACAAATTATCAGGCAATTACATACAGAGTTACACTGTGCTGAGAGAAACCATTCAAACATAAATTATAGGAAATCTAACCATACACCCACACACAACTATAGTAGTAGATTTTATGGCAAACATTCTTAAAAGACCATCTTTAGGGGAAAAAATACCTTGTGAATACAATTCTCACTTGAATGATGTTCACACCCAACTTTCATTTAAATTCCATTTGTTTCTAAAATGCATCCTATGGCATTAGGACCATATTTCCTTGGAAACCCAACTTCTTTGGAATCTTAAATTCAGTCAAAAGGCTATAAATAAAGAAAAGTAAACAATATTGTGTTAACAAAATACTTACCATTATTGAAAATATCAGTTTAATCATGACTATCCTCCAGGGTCAGTTTTAAAACATCCTCAGACCCTCTAATTTCTGCCATTTAAATCTCATTTATTCCCTGTTAATCAGATGTTTATCTTCTATAACACAATCTAATTAGAAATAAATGTCAATATCCCAGGACACAACTTTGTGAACATTAAACCTGGTTAATTTTCTCAATTTACTGGCTTTTCATTTGCAACTAATGTCTAAAAACTAAGTCTACAATATTACAAGTGTTATGAAGACTTCTGAACTGGAGTCATATTTGGAAATTTTTATGTGGAAAAAAATTCATACATTTTGACCAGAGAAGGAATCCAGTTCAACTCACTCATTTTACATGTGAGAAAAATGAGACCTGCAAGTTATTAATTAATCTGTTCAAGGTCATGCAGAGATGGAGTTTAGAACAAGCTCCACTGACTCAGAATTCAACTCTCTTTCCATTGCACCCCACTATTCGGAGATATTCTGTGCTTGAATGAACTTTTTAAAATATTTTAGTCCAAATTTTTGATTTCATTAGTGTAAGGAAACAAAATGGATTAGGAAAAGAACTTTCACAAAAGTGTATGAATTTCTGTTCTTATACTTCTAATCTTAGTTGCCCAGAGGATTGAAAGGTTAAAGGGGCTTGCCTCCAGTCAGACAGCCAGTATGTATCAGAGGAAAGATGTCTGTACTCTTCTGGCTCCAAGGTCATCTCTATTTCCTCTGTCCTACTATTGCCCCAGAGAACCAAGACAGTTTTAGGGAGAGAACAAATGTTTGATTTCATAAATGTGGGAAACTCCTTCCATTGAATGGTGATCTTTAAGTGGGCATCTTGCCTGTAATGGCAAGCTTAAAAGAGAGCTTAAAAGTTGAGACATTCTTAAATCACCTGGTCATTATACATCTGATTGCAAGGTTTCCCTTCTCAGGGATCCTTTTTTAAGCTCACATTACACATGAACACTCGATTTGAATTCAAATCTAAATCCATAATTCCAAGTGATAGAGACATCTCTTAGAGAAACAAAGAGAACACTCTTCTGGAGTCTGAAATAATGAAAAAAGATTCTTGTAGCATGGCTATAGAGCTAGAATGAAACTCAAAGAGCATCCTATTCTAAAGGAAAAGGATAAATGTATATGTATATGAGTGTATATGCGTATGTGTTTATGTATATATATATATATATACATATATATAATATATGTATTTTGGGGTATGAGAGGCACTGTAGTACAGTGGATAAAGAGTTGACTTCAGTCAGGAAGAATTTGGTTCAAATTTTGCTGGGATGCATGTTAATTACAAGTGAGAAAATCCCTTCACCTCTCAGAGCTGTAAAAAAAAATAGTATGACAAAAAAAATAGTATGACTAGTATGGCTAGATTTAATGCAGAAAGGATGCTGACCTGCATTGCCAGAAGACACTTTTTCCTTCTGGGGTTCCCTATGCCCCTATAAGCCTAGGTCCACTCTCCATTCCCATTTATATTGTGGGACAGAATAAGAAAAAAGTACTTGAGAAGATAATGAAGGTACAGGAGGCAGGTAAATCTCATCATTCTAAACAATTAGTTCTTGGATCCACTTTGATCTACAACTCACTCTCAGCATCTTCTTCCTATCCTCTCATATCCCCAGGTGATCTCAACTTCCCTTTCTTTCTGAGGATCAAGCTAAGCAGGCTGGATCCCCACTCTCCTGCTCTGCTACCCTCTTGCCTGGGACAAGATGGAAAAAGGAGTGCTGCTGCTAGGACTGAGCTCTATTGAGCTCCCCACACATACACTTTGTTTCCTTTAAGAGCTCTCCCCAACTACATTTTTCCAGAGTATCTTCTTTCTTTCCTTTATCCCCTTTCCTAAGTTGTCCACTCACCGCAACTTCTGTTCCTTTAGCTGCTGCCTGCTTTATTTGAGCCATTGCTGCCCCTCTTTTTTGTTAGGTTAATTAAGGGAAGGTTTCCATGGAGACAGGGAAGAAGCCAGCAAGGAAGAATGAGTAGGAGTTAGTGTAAAACAAAAATCCACAGACAAGGAAAAGAATGATAATCAGCTAGGGGTGGGGGAGAATACATTAGGGACTGATGGAAAGCATATACATCATACTTAAAAATGTGGAGAACTCAGATTGGTTCAGCTACTTTAGGGATGGAAAAACACAAACCTTTAAATAAGTGATATTATGGTCTAATTCTATCATCAGGTAAAAAGGGGGTGGGGGAAATTAACCTTCATATGACCTTCAACTACTTGACTAACAATTTGGTCCTGATAATAGCTGACATTACACCAAGTTTGAAATTTTTACAAAGTGCTTTCCTGTTATGTTATATTATATTATATTATATTATATTATATTATATTATATTATATTATATTATATTATATTATATGAAACTCATTATATCAAGAACTGTAGTTATTATTGTTTCCATTTTTCAGATGGGGAAACTGAGAGGTTAATGACCTTGTTCAGGATCAGTAAGTAAGGTAAGATTGAAACTCCAGACTTTCCCCATACTTGATAGACTTCCTTAAATTTTTTTTCCACTTGCAACCCCTTTTTACCTAAGACTCTTTTACATAACCTAGAGTATATAGGTATATAAAGTAGGTATACAAATAAAGTATTTATGTAATAAATCATAATTTTACAAACTACTTAAGTTATGCAACCCCATATGGAGTTACAAGCCATAATTTAAGAAGCTTTGCACTATGCTATATCTTGTTACTGTAAAAAAGACTGACAGTATCATTCCCTGTTATCTAAATTAACTATTACCTTTTTTGATAAGGATATTTACATAAATTTTCAGATGAACTGGGATGTAACATTTTTTATTTTAAGTTTGGAACCTTTTAAATATATATATATATATATATACACACATATCTATATGTGTATATATGTGATTATTAATCTAATTGATGTGTTGTCAGTAGATTAATATCTAATGTATAACATACTTATATAATATATTTTATTACCATAAATGATATATAAATAGATAAATATTGTGTAATATATGTGATATATTCTGTTTTTATGATAAATATACAAATAATATTAATCTAGTTAAAAATTCTAGGAGAGACAAAATATTCTCATATAGATAATATATTCTATGGAGAACTAAGGGACTCAATTTTTATTAACCATTTTTTGTTCCAACTCTAAATTCATTTATGATCAGAATTGTACTTGCCTTTTGTACCAAGTAGCCAACACTGTCTGAAATTTAGATCAGTCTCTTCACAAGATTTTGTGTATATAAAGAGACTAGATTTTCCGAATTGATGGGCCAATATTATTTCATCATCCAAACAAAAACATACTCTGGTATCTTTTTTTTGCCCATATGTCCTACTCCACTGCTTTAGATTCCTGGAGATTTATAGAGAGCAGGTAGTATAGTATGGTAGATAGAAAACTTTGAAATCTGGAAGATTGGAATTTGTCTTGCCTTAGACAGAGACAGACTATATAATCCTAGAGAATCAGGTTGTATAAATTTCCTGATTAGTTCATACTGCAACTTTATATCCATGAAGCCTGATACATGATAAGTAGTGAATAAATGCTTGTTGATTTACTGGTTAAATGATATTTAGAAAACAGTGGTTTTTTTCTGCACCAAAAGATAAGAACTGAAATAGAGGGAGACAGAGACAAACACACACACACACACATAGAGAGAGACAGAGAGAGAGAGAGAGAGAGAGAGAGAGAGAGAGAGAGAGAGACAGAGAGGGAGACACACAGAGAGAGAAAAAGGATTAAAAGAGAAAGACACCGAAAAGATTGAAGGAGTTAGACCTTGGAGGTGATCGGAAAAAAATAGAAATGAGTAGGAGGTTGGCCTTTATAAAAAGAAAGGCTACTTTTTCTGCTAAAGAAAAAAAAAGAGGAGAGAAGGATGGGTTTTGAACTTGGAGAAAGTGAGATGGAAAAAATGGATGCATGCCTAATGAATGTCCTCAGTCTAAGTAAAATAGTTATTATGAAGGTTTGTTCTCTCATCATCTGAAAGAAAGAAAGCATGTTAACTCTCACTTAGATTTTTTACCTTTATAATTGGGAAGTTGGATTGAAACATCTCTAAAATCTTTTGTTAGAAATAGAGAGAGCGAGCTGGTAGGGATAACAAAGGTCATATAGCCGCCTCATTTTATAGACCACCAGATGATAATGTAATAAACTGTTCTTTCTGTGTCTCTGTCTGTCTCTCTCTCTCTATCTTTTTCTGTCTCTCTGTCTCTGTCTATCTCTATTTCTTTGTCTGTCTCTATCTCCCTTTTTTCTTTCCCTCTCTTCTTTTGCCTTTCTCCTTTTCTACCCCTTCCTTCTCTTTCTCTTCCCCTTTCTTCCTTCTGCTTCTTCCCTCTTACTCTCCTCTCTCTGTGCCCTCCTCTTTTGCTTTCTACATCTCCCCTTCATCTCCCTTTATAATGAATCTTTTCCCTCTTTCTCCCCAAAAAAAAGTTTTCCTTGAATTTTCTTCCTCAAATTGCCAGCCTAATTATCTTCTCTCTTTCACAGTAAAAACTTCTGGAAAAAGAAGCCTCTACTTCCATTTCTATTCCTCTGTCCTTGTAACCAGGCTTTCAACTCTACCATTTTATTGAAATAGTTCTTCCTAAGGTTAACAAGAACAATTGCCTTTTCTAATTCCTGATGTCTTGTCTTTATGCATCAACTGAAGTGGTTGACCTTTTCCTTAGACATATTTCTTTTTATTCTATGGTACTGCTAGCTCCTGTTGTTTCTCCTAGTCAATCAACGAAGTATTTATTAAGCAGTTATTATGTCAGTCTGCTTCTCCTCTGTCTCTTTTGCTGGTTGTATTCCCCTTTAGCTCCAAAAATAGTTTTCCTCTAAAGCTGAAAATTCAGACCTCTTGTTTTGCTTTTTTTAATGTTCTTTGGCTGATGACTCTACTACTTGCTAGGATTTCAGTCATTATCTCTATAAATATGACTCCTGGATAGATATATCTAGCCTCAATCTCTCCATTGCACTTGAGTCTCAAATTTGCATTAATGTACATTTTCACTTGAATGTCCTGTCAGCACCTCAAAATTGAAATACCCAAAGATGAATCTGTCAAATTCTTTTCAAACCTGTCCTAATTTCCAGTTTTTTACCTCTCTATCACATGACCATCTCAGTTACTCCAGGCTTAAAACTTTGACTCTTCCTTTTTCACCATTCCACTTGTATTTGTACAAAGGTTATTTAAATTTGTCTTTGTATTTTCAGTGTTGGTTTAATGAATAAATGAAAAATCATTTATTAGGCTCTAATTCTGTGAAATGGACTATGCTGAGCACTGAATACACAAATGGAAAAGCAAGAACTCTCAAAGAGCTCACATTCTCACAGGAATTGAAATTGAATTGTCTTCCTTGGTATTTAGGCCCAGACACATAGGTGCACATGCATATATGATAAATGTGTGTATATATGTATATAAACATATCACATTTTTATTGTTCAAATAAGCAATGAATAACATGATACAAATCACATTCTTCCTCATAAAAACTGCTTCCTTTTCCTCCCTTACTCATATCTCTCAATAACTCCCTGTCTCTGCCTGTGGATGTGTAATTTTTTTTTCATTTTTGTTTGTTTTTACTGTATCTATGATTTCCTCAGCTTTGGAAGTTTGGAGGTTCCCAATGAGCAACACCCTCTATAAATATGCAAAGCAATATCTGCTTTGATGCTTAGAGAATGTTAAAGAGCTTAAACATATTTAAACAGAAGTTGATGTTCTCTTAAAGCAGCATTTAGTACTTTTCATGCCTTGAGAGGCACCAATTTACTGATATTATACATTTATTACCAAAGTATGAATCTATGGAGTGAAAAGCAGAATTTACTGGCAAAAAAAATGTAGATTTTAAACATCTCATATCTTTTTTAAAGAAACCCTAAACTAAGATAATATACTTCATTATCCTTTCTTTTGTCTCTTGAAAATTATCACTTTAAATTAAAATAAACTCAATTATCCATGTTAACGAATACTTTGTATTTTTAAAATTGTAATGCACAAATAATCCCCAAACCTCATTAAACCTCATGAGATAGGTTTAACTAATGACATAGTTAGCTGAGTTAGTTAGTTAGTCTCTGGGACTGGCATTCTGTCTGTCTTCAAGGTATGAATACCTTTAATAAAAATCTCTAAAGGATAGTAATAGAAGTCTATTACTAGTCTGGTCTTCATAACAATCTACTATGGATTTACTCCCTCTATGTTTTATAGAATCAGAGCTAAAAAGGACCACCAACCACTTCATTTTGCAGATGAGGAAACTCAAGCCTAGACAGGTTAAATTACTTGCCCACAGTCATACAATCACTAAATTGAAGTGTAGAATTGGAGCTCAGATTATCCTAACTCCCAATCACCCTAGCTACTGTACTATACCATCATTCCTCTTGTCAAAGCCTTTTTGATCTCACATTTTTTCAATCTATATCTGAATGAGTTCCCTAAATTTAATGATATCTTTATTGTAAAATAAAACTTATTTTATGCCATCTTAAAATTATTCATTTTAAACTTCAAATGATACAATTTTTCAAACTTCAAGAAAAAAGTAGATGAACATGAGTACTGTTTATATATATATATATATATATATATATGTATATATGACTACTTGTTTCTGGCAGAGACTACTTATTTTTTCTTAATCTTGCGAGTGCTTCATATTAGGCCTGGCATAGAATGGGCACTTAATGTTTATTGTTTAATTGATTTAGAGCTATATATTAGAAATTTCTTATTGAAATCTCCTTGCTTTATAAAGGAGTTGGTGAAAAAGGATAAATAACTTGCCTACATGTGGATAGATAACAAAAGAACACAAGCAAAAGTAATTCTTCAGCCTCCAAAGTCTTTTTCATTCTACCATATTTCTCCAGCTAGTCCCTGGCAAAGGTACTAATGAGTGGTGAAGTTGAAGCCTTTCATTAAAATTTGGGGTATTGCCTGTGGTAAAAGAATTACATTTGTTCTTAGTTTTCTTCTGAGTGTTGTGTTCAAACCCAGCTACCATATGTTTGGAATGATGTTGACCATACTCTCCAGAGGAGAGCAACCAGAATTTGAGTCAACTGAAAACAATGCCTTGTAAGTTTCATTTGAAGGAGCTAGGTACACTCTACTACATGCTTAGGCAAATAAAAGAATATTTGATAGGGAAGTCATCTGCATGTATTCTTATTATTATAGAAAAGGGAGTAAATTTGTTTTATTTGATCCCAAAGGGAAAAACTAAGACAATGGGTGAAGATTGTAATATGGATGGAAGAAGGGAAAAAGTATTTCTACAGAGCCTACTATTTGCTAAGTGTTTTACAAATATTTTTTCATTTGATTCTCACAGTTAGCTACTGTCATTATACTTGTTTTATATTTCAGAAAAAGTAGGCAAGTGACTTTTCCAGGGTCACATAGCTTGTATGTGTGTAAGGCTGAATTTGAACTTATATCTTTCTGTCTTCAGGACCAGTATTCTATCTACCTATATATCATCTGTTCACCACTAAAGTTAGACTCTATGGAAAACAAATCTTTACATAATCATAAATGAAATGATTGAGATATCTGGAGTGGTGGGTGGGTGGGTTCCCTTTCACCATAGGTTTTCATATAGAATATGACTTTTAAGCTAAGATTTAGAGGAAAATAGATGGCATATGGGGAATAATATAAACCAAAATGTGGAATCACCTCTTGGTGATGTTATCAGCTGTCAAAAACTCTATTATTTCTATTCAGATGATTTCCAAAGCCCTATGGTCATCTTCATCCCCCTACCACAAGAATTTGAGCTCAAACCCCTGGGTCTATCAGTCTTTTTCTGTCTGGTATCTTCTCTTTCCTCAAAATTCTTAACAAAAATCATTCCTCCTGACCCTCCCTTTGCTTTTCAGCATCCCCCCTCCCTCTCTCTCTCTCTCTCTCTCTCTATATATATATATATATATATATATATTCTCATGGAGGAAATATATATACATATGTATATGTATATATATTTCCTCCATGAGAATATCAGTTTCTTTAGGCAGAATCTGTTTTTCATGCTTGTATTTATATTCCCAGTGTTTACTTTAGTGCTGGTGCAACACTTCATAAACAATCCTTCTATCTCTTTATCTAATCTATCTCTATTATCTCTCTATCATCAGTCCATGTCTATCATCTATCTTTATAATATCTATTATATCTACCTATCTATTATGTGTCTCTTTTTTATCTTCCCACCTCTGGTTTTTCTCCCTTGAACATCAATAACTGTATATTAGACATTTTTGACTGAATGGCCTGAAGGCATATCAAAGTCAATATGTCAAAAAACAAAATTCCTTATTCCTCCCGCAAAAAAATTTCCTGTTCAAAATGTTTCTATTTATTTTTATTGAAGGTATCATCATCATTCCAGTCATTCAAGTTCAAAACAATGGAGCATTCCTTATTCTTTCCTTTGCCTCATTCCCACATGGATAATAATTTGTCAAGTAATGAAATCTATCTCTACAATATCTTTTGCATCAATTCCCTTCCCTCCATTCATATAATCATCACTCTAGTTTAATGCCTTATCACCTCTAGCCAATTAAAAGAGTTTTCTAAATGATCTCCCTGTCTTAAGTCATTCCTGTCAGCTAATTCATCATCCACACAACTGCCAAAGTAACATTCTTAAAGCAGAACTATGAAATTAGTCTTCTGGTAAAAAAAAAAAAATATTCCCTATCTAAACTGAGCCAAATTTTAAAAAATAAGAGCCATTTCCCAGTTGATAAATAGTCAAAAGATATTAATAGGCAATTTTCAGAAGAATAAACCAAAGGTATCAATAGAAATATGGAAAAATCTCTTAGGTCACTAAAATTTTGAGAAAGAAAATTAAAACAATTTTGAGGGACCACCTTACACTTTTCAGTTTAGCCAACATAACAGAAAAGAAAAGTGGTAAATTTTGGAGGCACATAAAAAAATAGGTACACTTGTGCACTATTGGTAGAGTCCTGAACTAGTATAGCCATTCTCGAGAAAAAAATTTGGAACTATGACCAAAGAGTTATAAAAGTGTGTATACCCTTTGACCTAGCAATACTTCTGCTAATTCTATAACCCAAAGAAATCAAAGAAAAATGGAAAAGATCTATATGTATGAACATGTTTACATAATATAAAAAGTAGTGGCAAAAAATTGGAATTTGAGATTATGAACAACAATTGGGAAATGACTAAACAAGTTGTGGCAAATGATTGTGATGGAATACTATTGAACAGCAAGAAAATAAGGGAATAGTTCCAGAAAATCTTAGAAATATTTATATAAACTGATGCAAAATAAAGAAAGAAAAACCAGGAGAACAATGTACATAGTAATATAAATATTGTAACAAAAATCAATTGTGAAAGACTTAGCTACTCTGATCAATACAATGATCTATGACAATTACAAAGGACTCATCATGGTTTTTTATTTAAATTTTTTTCTTGCAATACAGTTACTATGGAGATTTTTTTTTAATGATTTTACATGTAGAATGGATGTTACTTGCCTTCTCAATGGGTGGGGAAGAGAAAGAATTTGGAACTGAAAATTTTTTAAATGATTGTTTAATAAACTTTTTTATGTTGCTATGAAAAAAAAAATGCTCCTTATCATCTCTATGATCAAAGAGCAACTGAATTAGCAACACAGTTTTATTCATAATCTGGCTCTAGGATATTAGGGTTATTACATATTATTCCCCATTCACACATTTTATATTATGTCAAACTGTCCTATTTGTCCTTTCATGTATGTGGCAACTGGTATCTTAACCTGACATAGGCTTTCCCCCTGTACTTTGAGTATTCTTCATTCTCTCCTCATCGTTCTAGAAACCTTAGCTTCCTTTAAAGTTTGGTTTTCAAGTGCTAGCTCCTATATTCCCTTATATCCAGAGTTACTAGAACTCTATCCCAAGATTACTTTATATATTTTATTTTAATTTCATGTATAAATATCATTTCCCTTGAAAAACTCTCATAAGCTCCTTGAGGGCAGAGATCAAAATCTTTGTTTTTGAATCCATGTCTAGTATTTAGTAGGCACTTAATCATTGTTGATCGATCAATTTTTATTTCCCTCATTTAAATGACACAGGACTTAAATATCATTCTTGAAAGATTTACGAGTATTAAAATCACTTATAAAACAAAAACAACAAGACAAGACTAAGTCACTGAAGAATTGTCAGTCTGGAAAAAATTAAAGTTTATATATGATTTGTAAGCTTGCTATAAACTGCCATTACAAAGCAAAATTTCATTTTGAAATTGCAGATGATTTTTTCATATATTTTATAATTAAGACAGTTACTTAGACTCTGACAGAGTCCAGAAAATTTCATATTTGGAACTGGTGCAGGACCATGCCTATATCCTTAATGCAAACATTAAAAAAACTCATAGTATTTTCAACTGAATTAATCAGTGTTCCTATCTTTCTCCATTTCTTTGTTATTGTTTCTATTTCTTGGGAGTCTATTTCAATTACCTCTTTCAAAGATATTTTCCTCATAATTTTCTCAAAAAAATAGCACTTTCATTAGCTATAGGATAGTAATCATCTTGAGCCAGATTTATTTCACTCTGTAAGGAGAAAGCTATTATTACTTCAGAATTCATAAACTGTACTATGTGAAATGAATTATCTGGGTAAAATAAAAAATAGGTTAGTAACTTGTTCACTAGCATTCCCTAAGTGTGATGCCAAATAATCAGTGGTTTTTCACATATCTGAAAATGGATAGGCTTCATTGTTTTTGTTTTGAAAGTGTAACCTTTCCCATAAACTTGTAGTGTCAACTTTTTTTACATATGCATTCACATATCTACATTAAAATCAAGTGATTGCATCAGACCTTTTTTTAATGATTACACATTCGTGTTTCAAATAGTTTTCTTTAATTAAAATATGTCTAGTATATTTAGTATAGTGCTCTTGATTCTAATTAAGAATTCCTAATTTTAATTTGAATTCATTTCCATCAAGATTCTCCTCTCCCATTTCAGCTGGATTAAGGTCTCTATCACAAAACCAACAAATACATTTTCTCATATTTTCCTAGCACTATGAAGGATTGTAACATTGTAACATTTGATTGTAACACTCAGTGCATTTGTAAATCTTTGTAAACAAGTCATACTAAAACAATGAATGAAACTTAAAATCGAGAATCTCTAAGTATATTCCTGTTCTTATTCTTTTGTTTCTGGTGTTCCTCATACCTGCAATATTGTCCTTCATCCTCTCATCAGTCTTTTAGTTAGCTATCAGTTTCTAAGAGTCAAATTTGATTTCCATTTCCTCCAAGAGGTCTTGACTGATTCCCCCCATCCATCCCCAAGTTGTAATTAACATCTTTGAGTTAATGTCCAAGCCTTACCTGATTGATCTCCAAGCCATTGATGGTTAGGAGAGGGCACACAGACCCATTTCCTGACAATCCTGTCACATGCCGTGGAGAGTAATTCTGAAGCTCCCCTTTCACATTCAGAGTTCAGCACTTTCAGTACTATGGCACTCTCACTTCCCCACTCAACAACTAGGTGGGGGAAGGGGGAAATGAGTGAGTGTCTTTGCCTTCAACAAACCTAAACTGTTTGGTGGAAAGGCAATGTTATTTCTTTCAAAGAGATCATGTCTGAGCGGTCTACTAGAGTTACTTAAGAATGTAAATAAGCTGCTGGATAAGAGAAACCATTGGATGTAATTTCTTTTAGTCTTTCAAAAAAATAAAAAAAGACTTGGTCCACAATAAAGGCTTAAAAAAAATTGTCACCATGGAATTGAAGGGAATAGATAGGGGACTGCTTCAGAAATAGGAAACAGAATAGGGATAAGTGGGCACTTTTCTGGATGTAATATAAATAGCAGGGTCCCCTAGGGATCAGTGTTACAGAGTTAGTCTTATTAATGATGTGTAAAGCATTACCCTGTTTAATGCCCAAGACTGCCAAGGATACAGAGTTCTTCAGAGTAGTGAAATGCTAAGTTAATGAAGGTTAAAAGCTGGAACATCTTGAACAGGTAGGAGTGAAGTGGCTGGGTAGTATAGTAGGCAGAGCGCTAGATTTAGAGTCAGGGAGATGTGAGTTTGAATTTTGCTTCAATCTCTTCTGTGCCGTATCACCCTAGACAAGTCACTTAACTTCTCAGCTTTTTTCTTAATCTCTAAAATGGGGTAATAAAGTGATGATCAAATGAGATGACATATATAAAGTGTTTTGCAAATCATTCAAAAGGGGTTATGTAAATAGTAGCTATGATGATGATGATGATGATGATGATGATGATGATGATGTAGGCTTCAATATGAGCAAGTATAAGGTAGTAAACATCAAGCAATCAATAAATATTTGTTTATTGGGCCAAGTACTGAGCTTGGGATAAAATGGAGGCAAAAGATAAGGGAGAAATGACAAAAAAAAATCCAACTTAGAATATCTCTTTTCCTTTTGGGGGGAAAGGAATGCAGTTGCAGTTAAGTGAATTGCCCAAAGTCACACATCTACTGAGTGTTTAAGTGTCTTAGATCAGATTTGAATGGGGGTTATCCTGATTCCAGGCTGGCCCTTACTTATTTGTGGTTAAGGATTAGAATCTATGAATATCTTAAATTACACACACACACACACACTAACACACACACACACACATATCCCAATGATCTTTTAAAATCAGTAACATTTTTAAAAATTTCTTGAAGAAGTCATAGAAAAGAAATAAAAAGACTGACAGGCTTTAGGAATTTTAGAGTTCAAAATCTAAGATTAAAGAGAGAGATGATACAATTATTAGACTATTCAAGAAGAATGGAAGGCATTAAAAATGAAATTTAAATTCTATAATCACAATTTATCTTAACTGCGGGGATTGGAGAGGGGATTTGGGGTTTTTTTGGGGGGGGTGTATAGGAAGCTCTCTGATGAACCAAAATTTTAAAAGGATATGAAAAAAGTAGAAGTTACATAAACATTAAATGCAAACAGGGAGAATTTATAGACCAAGGTCTATGAGAATAGTTTAAGAAAGTTAAAATTTGAACTGAGCTGTGGTTTGCAAAATATATTAAACACAAGAATATCACTTTCCCATTCTTACCCATTTCTGGACAAAATAAAACAAACAAACAAACAAACAAAAAACAAAAAAGCAATAGATATGTTCATTGAACCAGGTAGTAAAACAGATGACAGGAATTATTTATTAGACTAAGCTCAATTTTTGTATAGGTAGGAGGAGACATTCTTTATTTGTAACCTCTAGTATACAGTCCTTAACATGAGAATTCTCACTTATTAGAGTTGGCAAGACAACTTTATCTTAAAGAACTTTCTTTCTAATAAAAAGATGTAGATGACATATAAGGATATAAGGATTATCTATATATATATACACACACAAATATATACTTATTTATATATGCATATATCTACATCTTTTATCTACCTCTCTATATATACATACATATATCTCCATATATATACACATACACTTATGTACATCTATATGAAAGATAGATAGATAGCATAAGTAATGAGGAGTGTATTAATCAGAGTAATCATAGCAAAATTTTAGAGCAACCAATTCATTTAAAAATAGTTATCAACTTATAAAAAAGAATGCAAAATAAATAATTTTAGGAATTCTGAAAAGCAATTTTTCTAAGCAAAGAGACTACAAAAGTATTCCACATTGATGTTGCTTTAACTGTAAAATGCCTTTAACTGCTGAATATCCAAGTGCTGTTGGGTTTATTTGTTTGTTTTTAATAAAATGGATGTAGCAAAAAAATCACATAACAATTTACAACTTTTTACAATTTAAAAGAGGAGTTTTAGAAAGAGAGCAGTTTTCAGAAGTCAGCAGAAATTCTTGCCATCAAGGCCACTATAATTTAATTAAATTGTGGTCACCACATTCCATGTTTAAAAAAAAAAACTAACAAACAATACTCCCCTTCCTAAAGTCAACATTTTCTCCCCTTTTTGCAATCTTTTCCATTATAAACTGTTTGAGTTTGCCTTCCCATAACACTTCATGTATGAGGGGTGAAGATGGATGAGGATATCAGAGGAGATACCTTCTGTTTTTTATGCTGAAGTCATGACTCAGTGACACATATCATTACACTGTATTTTATTTCCTAACTAGCATTTATATAGCTCTTTTGAGTTTGCAAAGTATCTTACAGACCTTATTTCTTTTAATCCTCACAGTTATCTAAAATATGTTTATTAATCTGCTTTTACAACTAAGAAAATTAATATTTAGAAGAGATTAATAGTTTGGCCTGGATTACATACCAATAGCAGAACTTGAACCCAGATTTTGATAATTTTGAAAGTACCTGAGTAACCTCAAAATACCCATTATGTCATGCTGCAAACTAATTTAATAAGCAAACTAATAAACCAAAATGAGAATTTTGTGGACTCCTTCAATCCTATAAAATGATTCATTTTAACAGGCAGATTTTTTTTTCCCCCTAAGGATGGAAGTAGATTTGGAACAGTGCTCACAAAGTACAGCTCATTTTTGGCATTGGTCCACCTGGTGAAAAGAAGGGAAAAGTGGAAAAGATCAGGTTAACTTAACTGAAGCAAAGCCAGAAAGAGAGCAGGGAGATGAAGGAAGTAATTCAAGCTGAGGCTAAACCAATATACTGAAGAAAATTCCCATTAGATTTAACTGAGTGTTAATCATGGAATGACTTTCAAACACAGAGAAAAATAGTTTCTATTGCAGATGGAATTTACATTACAAATAAAAATATATTATAATACATAGGAACACAAAAAAGGTTTTTAAGTAATTTTATTGATTTTTTGAGGTCAAATACAAATTGATTACAAAACATCGCTATGTAATAAATAATTTACAGGTTAAATCAAGATGGCTTGCTTAAAAATGACTCATGCTATCATCTTTTAATGTTTCACAATGTTGAGTTTTCTTTTTTTGGAGGGGGAGAAGAAATTAGACCTGTGATTTCATTGACATATGAAACTTTCAAAGAGAAAACTCTTTCTAGTAATGTAGGGAGGTACTTGATCTACAGCTTAGCATCTTAGAGAGGTGACCAGGTCACTGAGAGGTTGACACTAGTGCAGGATCTCAGCAGCAGAACTTGAACCTAGCTCTTTCTGACTCCAAGTCCATCTCGCTGACCATGATTCATGGTTTTGGATTTTAAAAAAAATTCATTTTAAATATTTCAATTCAAGTTTTATTGTGAGAATTTTTTAATAACATGAATCACAGAAATCTAAAATTTAAAAGTATTTTTTAATTTATGAACTCTTCCCTTGAGGAATTTTGTACCAGTAAGGATTATGATTGGCATTGATTGGGGGTAGAGTTAGCCCACACCAGTGAAATCACAGATCACTGATCTATTTTTTAAATTATGAAAGGTATCAAAAATCTATCCTGCTGGATAGAAGGCTAGTCTTAGTGTTGAGATAACCTGCATTAAAGGCCTCTTCCTCTGAAGCATAAGTGGCTAGGTGATCATTAACTTCATGGTGTCCTGGGGCAGAATAATAGAATAGTAGCCCAGTCAGCAGAGATAGTTTCATTATTGGGAATTCCCAACATGGATCCATCACATGTTCAGATATAATCATCATCATCATCATCATCATGGATATATGCTATCTCTATGCTAAAATACAAAGGATTATACAGAATGTTATATGATAAAATACAAATTATAAAATCATTGTAATACATATCTGAGTTCCTTTCCAATATAAAATTATAAAATTTCTATACCTTTTGAAATTTTAAAATAATATTTTATACATACATGTGTGAAAACTTTTCTTTCCACAGAAACAGAAACACAGACACACACACATACACACACACATACACACACACACACCTCAGAATGATTAATCTTCATATGAAAGGCCATGTACAATGTTTGGAGAACTGGCTATGAGCTCCTGGACAAGACTTAACATTTCAGTCCTCTATGATAACTTTCTAGAGTTATAAACTTTTGAGCATGTGCTCTCTTGATTTGGGAGAAGTTTATTCACCTACTTAAATGAAATCACAGGTTTTCTTCCTAATATCACTACTAAATTTCTATGACAAAGTGTTTTTTTTTTTTTGTTAAAAATTATTTTGAAGTTAAATGGAGATTTCCTATAAAATATCAGTGGTTTATAGATAATATATTTAAAAGTACAGATGATAGCCTATATACAAAAATATGGGTAACATCTTTTGTCTAATGCTTTCATTTATTGCTCTTCAGCCAGTGTTATCTTATTGTAACCAAATATTTTCTTCATTTACTCTAAATACTGACAGTTATTGTGTAAAAGGAAAATATTAATTTTAGGAGAAAATACACATCTGTAGCAAGCACAATCATTTTAATTGTTAATTTAAAGGCACAAAATTCTATTACAAAAGCATTAATACATTCAAAGAATCTTATCCCATTCTCCCATCACAGAGAAAGTGGCATAAGTATCAAAATAACAATTCCACATGATCTTTTACAATCCATAGTTATATCTTAAATATGAACGTCAGTTTCTAAGTACTTTAGACTACTTATCAAGTATGTTAAATAATAATAATATACATAATACCAAGGATTTTGTGATATAAAAATAAAGGTACAAGATTTTCCTCCTCCCCATGCCTGCTGAGGATGCATTTTCCCCACCCTATCTATTACACTATCTGTATCTAGTATACTATCTGTGGGATTTTCATTAATTATTTTCAATAAGTAATGAACCTGAACCTGACAGTCAGAAATATACAAACTTTTAACCCTTTACAAATGAAGACTCCAGTGTCTATTCCTGTAGATATAAGTAACTGCATGTCGTGGGATGCAAGAGAAAAGATCTGCATTCTTGCTTAAGTTATGTCATTGCTTACTTAGACACTGGACAAGTTAATCTACTAATCAGTTGACAAGTATTTATTATTAAGTGCTTACAATGTGCCAGGGCACTGTGCTAAGTGCTGATGAAACAAAAAGAAAAAAATCAAAGAGCTCCTGTCTTTGAGGAACTTATATTCTATTGGGGTAGGGGGCAAGTATATAAAAAAGTAGTTCCAAGATGCATTGTTGTTTGTCCCGTGTTCTGCAAGAGGACCATGAGATAAAAGAGATAATGCCAATATATGCAAGTGAATTGGATTTAAGTGAGGGTGAACTGTGCTAAGTCACCAGCCTCACTTTCTGCTCCCATGCCATCTGATATATATAGAGATGATGGAAGGTAGAGGGAAAGGCACTTTTCAAAAAAAATAAAAGAATAGCTGAACTAAGTGACCTCAAAAACTCCTTATAGTGCTAATATTATATGATCTTATAATTCTGTAAGTCTATAAAGTTTGATTAAATCTACCCATATAGAAGCCAGTTTTTATCCAGTGTACTTATGTGGAATAAAAAATAAGAGATTTGGGGATATTAAGTAACACTGGCTTTTGCTTCCAAGATTCATACAAAGGGAGATAAAATTTCATTCATGATGACTTAAACTGAAATTAAGCAAAATGGAGAGTTCCCCCAAATTATGTTCTAGTCAGTGCAATGGTCTGAAGCTACTACTTTTAAAAACTGTATACATTATTTTATTTCTACATCACATAGGAAAATAATTTTATTGAAATGGATAGCACAATACTCTGAAATACTAAATAAGAGAATATGTAGCTTTACTATAGCAACTTAGGATATTTGCAGTCAATAATAAAATTGTGGGGGTCCAAACTTTGATATTTTTTTAAGATTAAAAAAAAGTATAGAATTCTCCAATGATAGGAAAACAACAACTAACTTTAATGGTCATTATGAGAATAGAGATGGATTGAGTTTTTTGTTTACTTTCAATACAGAGATCATTTCCATTGACATGAGCACTCTATGGGTTCTTGAATGGTGTATATAACTTCTGAACCATTTCCTGTGCAGTAGAGAGGCACATTCACATTCCGCACTCCACTTTCCCGACAACATTTGCAGAATCTAAAATGGTTATCAATATTGACATTGTAGATGGTAGCAGATGGGCATTTCCCATCACAAGAAGCAACGCTTATCTGTTATAGAGAAGGAAGAAGAAATGTGAGTCCATGAGAAGTTCCATTTTTACCATTAGTGAAAGAATGAGAGATAACTCTCAATTATGTCTAAAATACCATTCAAAGATAACCATTTAAGGTGTTCACACTCCTGTATTTAATGGAGGCAGGTAATGTAATGACTGCTCACGGTTAGGAAACCTGGCAGACTTTCACAATGGTCTGCTTCTAGCCATGATGGCTGGTTGGAGCCAATAAGAAGTCAGAACAACTCAGTATCATTTTCCCCCAGACCCATTCCTAGTTATTACAATTCTCAAATGTCTATGTCTGCTGGCAGATTCTAGAAAATAAGTTTAACAAAAAGGAAATATGATCAGGATAAGCAAGTCAAAGAAAATTAATTCCCACAACAAGTAAAATAACACTAACTGGCAGATGTGAGTCAGGGGAAAAACGTAAAATGATAAAGCAAGCATGACATAGGTACAAATTAATTGGATTATACCTTTAGGAATGACAAATGAGTCTATTGTTATCAGAATTACACTACCCCCTATGAAGATCATGGAACATTTAGAGAGAGTTCTCAATATAGGCATCAAAATTATTGTAAAATAATTAGAAATCACTGGAAATAATTGGAAAATAAGAGAAGGTTAAAAGGAAATTATTCTTTTCATTTAAAAAAAATTGCTATAGGGCAGGAAATTTCCAAAATAAATTCATTTAACTGATTTCTCAGGTATAGAAAACTCAAGTGAGGAAATTTCCTCCACAAATTCAGATCATTCTTCCTAACTTTTAAACAGTTTAAAATAGTTTCCTGGGGTATACCAAGAGTAAAGAATTTGCCCAAGGTCATACATAGGAGCAAGACCTAAAACAAGGTCTTTTCTGCTTCTCTGTCTCTTTGTCTCTGTCTGAGTCTCTCATTACTCCGCCCTCTTGTTTCTGTTTCTCTTCTCTCTTTAGTGGTTTCGCTTTGATGTTGGTGTCAATTTCAGCAAAGAATAATTCACACTTTCACACACTGTCTTTAAAGAAGTTATTAATCATTTTGATTGAAAAATAATCCCAAATTGTGGCTGCAAACAAGTATATGTAATATAATGTAGAGAGTTTTTGATTTGGAATCAAGGAATATATATATTTGAATCCTCGATCTGCCCCTTCTTCATTGTTTGAATAAGAAAAATTAAATCAAAAATCCGGTTCCATTTATCTGGGTTTATTTATAAAATGTGAATGATACTGGAGAGCAATTTGGAATTATGCTATAAAACCATGCATACATACTCTTTGATCCAGCAGTATCTCTACTGGGTCTGTATCCCAAAGAGATCAGAAAAAAGGAAAAAGGACCCGCATGTGTAACAGCCTTTTAGAAGTGGCAAGGAACTGGAAAATGCATAGATACCTATCAGTTGGGGAATGGCTGATTAAGTTATTGTATATTAATGTAATGGAATATTATTTTTCTATAAGAAACAACAAGCAGGATGATTTCAGAGAGACTTACATGAACTGATGCTATGTGAACTGAATAGAACCAAGAAAATATTGTACCCAGCAACAACAAGATTATGTGATAATCAACTGTGACGGAGTTAGCTCTTTTCAATAATAAGGTGATTCAGACCAATTCCAATAGAATTGTGATGGAGAGAGCCATCTGTTTCCAGAGAGAGGACTATGGGAACTGTATATGAACACAGCTTTTTCATCTTTTTTGTTGTTTTCTAATTTTTTAATATGATTTTTTGTGTGTGCAGCATGATAAATGTGGAAATATGTTTAGGAGAATTGTACATGTTTAACCAATATATCGGATTACTTGCTGTCTAGGGGAGGGAGGGAGAAATATATGGAATGCAGGGTTTTACAAGGGTGGGTGTTAAAAACTATCTTTGCATGTGTTTTGAAAAATAAAAATATATTATAAAAAATGAAATAAAATATGAATGATAAAACTTGCAT
Source organism: Sarcophilus harrisii (assembly GCF_902635505.1). NCBI lineage: Eukaryota > Metazoa > Chordata > Mammalia > Dasyuromorphia > Dasyuridae > Sarcophilus > Sarcophilus harrisii. The sequence goes on from NC_045430.1 coordinate 49,283,099, forward strand.
TTATCTACCTTGGAGTTATCATGAAAAAAGCACTTCATAAAAAGCACTATAAAAATATGAGCTCCAGGAACAATTTTTTGGCACAGTGGACAATCTGGCCTCAGACACATAATACTTACTAGCTGTATGACTCTAGGAAAGTCACTTAACCCTAATTTCCTCCTCCCCCACAAAAAATGTAAACTATTTCTATTATGCATATGTCTGTCTCCTGGAAAGAAATATCCGTAGTTAAACAAAAATAATGATTTTGCATACTCACAGGACTTTGACTTGTACAATCTTGTTTTTTAATGGTTGTTTTTACTGTAACTTTCTGGCACATTCTTTCTTCCCTTCTGCCTATTAAAAGAGAGAAAATGCAGTTCCTTTAACATATCATTTTGAAATCTTTGGGAATTAATAGAATATACTTGTTTCAATAATTTCTTTGCATTTAATTGTTCACATCATTCACTGATTTTAATGTACTACTTTTTCTAAATGTCAGTGATATAGTAATCCTTATAGTGACATAGAAGAATATTTTCACTCCTTTAGTGTGTTTGATCTAGAGTTCTATAGGATTGTTGTGCATAGTTTTATAGGATTTAAAAGATTAAAGATGGCATGCTGAATTTAGCATAAATACATTTAAATTTACACCAAACCCTCCTTCCCATCCCATCTAATAGTACACCTTATCTCTACTGCCACATATTTTTTTTAATAACTGCGTCTCATCATCTGAAACAGTACTTCTAGACTGAACCAGACTATAGAAAAATATCCTAAAAGGAAAACCTTGAGTCAATATACTCTTCTTTGAAACTTTCTTCTTGCAGATATGCAGCTTTGAGTGATACATGACTGAGCTAGGCCCAGGCTTCTAACAGGTCAGATTATTAGGCCATGATTCATTCTGTTCACTCAGGCTATCCTGCCATCTTCCATGACCTGCCCCTCCCCATTATGGATCAAGTTGTCATCCTTGTGTCTATACAGACACTTCCTTACCTGGACACTGTTCCAGTAAAGTCGTTGCGAAGATAGATTGTCTCACATTTGTATTTGTATCACCCTTGTTTAGGATAGTGCACTGGGACATGGAATGGACCTAATAAAAGCTTATTTTCTATGCATGCAATGGGCGTGAACATAATAATACATCTGTGATAGGTATAGCAAGGCAACTGAAGAGCCAAAATACTGAATTCCCATATTACTATTAAAATTTTATTGGTGTCTCTATATTTAAGAATGAAATGTTCATGACAGCACTAAATTGTAATGGTACAAATCAAGTATGGTAAGCTATATAAAAATGAACAGGATATTATACCTAAAAAAGGTACCTTATAAAACAAGATAACCAATTTATAAATAATTAAAATAGAAATGAGAGGAGTATTGCAGCTGACCCAGAGAGCAAAGAAGAAATGATCATGGCACTATAGATTTAGCTTCAGAAGGAATCTGAAAGGTTTCATTTCACAGCTGAGGAAACTGGGACCTGGATGAATTGGGTAATTATTTGCTCAAACTTAATCAATTCTTGGAGTTGAAAATAGGTGCCTGGAATTTGAAAGCAGATTTTCCTGACTCCTAGTGTGATCTCACCAGTGTTTACCTACATACAAGAAACAACTTTTGAAACATCCTTGGAAAAACATCCAACAATTAAAAGGAGGTGGCCAGGTGGCTCAGTAGATAGTGTTGTACTGGAGTCAGGAAGAACTGACTTCAAGTTTACATTCAGACATGTGTCCTCCTGGCCAAGCTAACTACCTCTGCTTTATTTTTTTTTCAGTTGTAAAATGATGTAGTCTACCTTAATATGTGTGTGTGTGTGTATGTGTGTGTGTGTGTAATATTAAATACATATATTGCATTAAATAATAGCATAATAATTATCATAATAATAATAGTAATACCTACCTTCAAGGAGATCAAAAGAGATGGTATTTTACAAATACTTAATGCTTATTTCATTCCTTTAAAAGGAGTGGGTAATCAAAAGGCTTTACAAGAAGTATGAAGAATGTAAAAATACCTAGAGACATACTACCACTGAGAGAGATGCACGATCTAAAGCAATGCTATCAAATTCATAAAGAAACAAGGGCCATAAAGCCATACATAAGAATCTCTGGATCACATATTAACTTAGCTATAAATGTAATATTATCCATGTTTAATGGTATTTTTATTTATTCTATTAAATATTTTCCAATTATCTTTTAATCTGATTTGGGCTATCCTCAGGAGGGGTGTGGGCTACATTCAGCATGTGTGTAATGTGTTTGACATATCTGCTCTTAAGAAAACATGGTTAAGAATTTGCAAAAGATAAGGAGACACATCTATGGGATGAGTTGAAATTTAGATTAATACAAGGAATATCTACAGGTGATGAATTCACAGACCCAACACATGATTGATGAAGCATGAAATAGTTTTTTTTTTAATGTTCTTAATGCAGCATGTAAGGGTGAAAACTCACTGAATTAAAAGTAATAACAGGCTTTTTCTCCCATCCTTGTCATCTAGTCTAAATCTGAGAAAATTTAGGCTCAGAGGAATGAAGTAACCTGGCCTTTCAATTTTAGGTATGGTTAGCCTAGGAACTGATAAAAAAAAAATCCCTGAGGCAGCAAGGAGAAGGCTCTGCTAGAGATCAGGTGAGCTCAAAAGTTATCAAACTATGCATACCCTTTGACCCAGCAGTGCTACTACTGGGTTATACCCCAAAGAGATACTAAAGAAGGGAAAGGGACCCGTATGTGCCAAAATGTTTGTGGCAGCCCTGTTTAGTAGTGGCTAGAAACTGGAAATTGAGTGGATGCCCATCAACTGGAGAATGGTTGGGTAAATTGTGGTATATGAATGTTATGGAATATTATTGTTCTGTAAGAAACAACCAGCAGGATGAATACAGAGAGGCTTAGAGAGATTTACATGAACTGATGCTAAGTGAAATGAGCAGAACCAGGAGATCATTATATACCTCAACAACGATACTGTATGAGGATGTATTCTGATGGAAGTGGATTTCTTCGACAAAGAGATCTAACTCAGTTTTAATTGATCAATGATGGACAGAAGCAGCTACACCCAAGAAAGAACACTGGGAAATGAATGTAAACTGCTTGCATTTTTGTTTTTCTTCCTGGGTTATTTTTATCTTCTGAATCCAATTCTTCCTGTGCAACAAGAGATCTGTTCAGTTCTGCACACATATATTATATCTAGGATATAATGTGACATATTTAACATGTATAGGACTGCTTACCATCTGGGGAAGGAAGTAGAGGGAGGGAGGGGAAAAGTCAAAATAGAAGTGAGTGCAAGGGATAATGTTGTAAAAAATTATCCAGGCAATAAAAAGTTATAATTATGAAAAAAAGAAACAACAATAAGTTGCTTAACCTCTCTGCATCTCAGTTTTCTCATTTGGAAAATAAGAGTGTGAGAACTGATATCTGTGTTCCTCCTATTTTATGCTAGAATTTGATCTCATGCAACAAATTTACCATGAAAAAGTAACAGAAATGTAATTAATTCATTTTGTATGTATCAAATAATTTTTAAAAAACACTATTTGTTAAGATAACAACTCTCGGAGCTGCTAGATGGTGTAGTGGATAGAACATGGGCCCAGGAGGATCTGAATTCAAATCCCCTTCAGCCCTTTAGCACTTCCCAACTATGTGACCTGGGTAAATCACTTAACCCCAATTGCCTCAAAAACAAAGAAAAAACCAAATACACAAAAAAGCAATTCTCATAGTGGGGAAAGTATATTATAGATAGGTCTTGCTGCTATATATCATATGTTTTCATTTAGAAACACTTCCACAAGCAGTAGCATGTGATTCTGATGTGCTTTATCCTTATACACATTTGACCAAAAAAGATTTTTTTAAATATAATTCTTTCCATGAAATCACTGAACTTTGAATTTAAAATATACTCCCTAGTTAATTACAGACATCATTTTTCAAGTTAAATTCTTTTATTTATTAGATGATATTTTTCTGCTAGATTTATCATAATCTGAGATAAATATAAATATGGCTGTAGATATATACATATTGTGCATGTATCTATACATATAAACATATATATGTACATATAGATGTATACACACACCATATGCACATTTTAAACACAAATTTCCTATATATCTTCTTCTTCAAAAAAAATAAACAACCAAACTGCTTTCTCAGTAAGTATATGCAGGAGTAACTTTTCCCTGATAGAATATTTGGTATTCCTTTCAAGTATTCTGTTACAACTTAAATAAAGAACATTATATGAAAAGGTGAATCTACTATAGTCTTGTTAATACTAACTAGATAATAGCATATTTTAAAATACACTTTACAAAAAAAAAGAAGAAAACCATCCACTTTCAAGTAGAATAAACTAAAAGCTATGCTGACTGGGCACTTTCCCAAAGAGAAAGCTCTGGATATCAGAATTTCTTAAATCAAGTAATTAGCACTGATACCTAAGCTGGAATTGAGCTGCTGGAGGTTATTTTAGGATTGTGAGCTTATTATTTATTGTTCCTGGCTCTTGGCAGGGGATCAAAGAGAGAGTGAGACAGAGAAGTCTCTTAGGATTTTCACCAACATTTCTGATTTACATATGTGGCTCACTATCCTTTCACTGACTTATATGGCTTGGGAGAATGAATAAATCAAAGCAATATCAGAACATGAATTAATCAGAATTTTGTCTAATTGATATGTTCCTTCATTTTCGATATAGTTTTGTCTGAAATTATACCTGAGTTATGATTTCATTAATGCAGAGAACTCTCAAGCAAGGATATTTCCTCTATCAGTACAAATCCGTATCTAGTCTCTAACTTAGTCTTAAAAGATTATTTGAGCCATTAAAAGACTGTGTATGACTTGCTTAGGATCTCAGAACCATATCTTTCAGATTTGGAACTTCAATACAGCTCTAACTCTTTATCAACCTTACTACATTGCCTTTGTCTAATTTATGATTCAACACTTCCTGTTAAACTAAGGGATATCCCAAATCTGAAGGTCTTCTGAATATAGGAGTCACCCCCAACTCAAGGACAATGAGAAGTTCTCTATTTCCAGTGTATAAAGCCTTGGGTTGGAGGTCAGGAAATCTCACTTCTGACACTTGCTGATTTTAAGCTGGTAAATTCATTTAACTCATCCAAGCCTGTTTTCTCATATAGAATTTGGGAATAATGATGTTTTATAGGGTCATTTTGAAACTTAAAGAAAAAATATGTAAACAAATATGCAAACTCAAAGTGAAATATTAATCCCAATTGTTGTCATAACTTTTTGTTGTTGTTGTATTGTTGTTGCTATTGTATTATTGTTTTTACTATTTTTATTATTTTTTTCTTTTTTGACAAGGCAATGGGTTATACACATAATAAGTGTTGTGTGTCTGATAGTAAGTGTTGAGTGAACTGAGATTTGAATTTAGGTTCTCCTGACTCTGGGGCTAGTGCTCTCTCCACTGCACTATCTAGTTACCCCCATTTATATTATCATTACAACAAGATTGTTTTCTTACTATTGTTACCATTGATGTGGATTTTTGTTGCTATTTCATTACAATTCTGTTTTCATAAATATTGCTGTTACCATTTTTATTGTTGTCCTTGTTTTAACTGTTTCCATCATTATTGTTGTCTTAGTTGCTTTAACCATTATTGTTTTTATCCTCATTATTATTGTGATGTAACGATTATGAATGTTTTTGTTATTGCTATAATTTTGTTGTCTTCATGATTCTTGTTTTTGTTTTTTGTCATTTTGTTTTTGTTTTTGTCACTTTGCATTATCATTTTGTACTCATTGTTGTCAATATTACTGTATTCATTATTACTGTATTTATTATTATAGTTTTTCATAACTATTATTTCATTGCTATTTAGTGCTAGAAATAGTGATGATTGTTGTTGTCACCATCATGGTTGTTATCTTGGCTGAATTTTCCCAGGGAGTAAAATGGATAGATGCTTTTAGTTTCTATGCAAATAAAACCCAGTACTCTAGGACATAGTTTTTTTATGTATGTGTGTCATGGACCATTTTGGAACCTGGGCAAAGCTTATGGACCCTTTCCATTATTTTTTTTTAAATATCCATAATTGAAAGAAATACATTTTAGTTAGTTTAGCAAAAATAAAGATTTTTTTTTACCAACAAAGTTCACAGAATTCCCTAAAATTAATCTATGGTTCTTAAAGGGTTTTGAATGTCAGATTAAGAACCCTGCTATATATAGATCTGAGATCCTGGAACACATCAGTTCTACTAAACAACAGAGGACAATACCAGCCTGGAAAACTGTGCAGTCATTGGTTCCTTTTCTTCCTGTTCTTTGCCCTAGTACTTTATCTTTAGTATACTGAATTTTTAGGATGTTCTACAAATATCCTATTCCAATGCTTCATTATGGCCTGAAAACCCTCCTGGGTTCTCAAAAGTTATGCTACCACAATATAGGCTCTTTAAGTCTCTACACAGTTGGAAAAGTTTTGACTATATAATCAGAATCAAGGTTATATCATTATATCTGCTGAACAAAAACATGATCATTTAAGTGTTAAAAAAGTGGGGGGTGTCTAATGAAAGAAGTTCTGTACCTGGAATCAGAGGCTCCCATTTCAAATCCTAGCTCTGATATTTATTCCCTGTATAATATCTACAATGTTTCCAATCCTAGTCTCATCTGTAAAATGGGTCATCGGACTAAATGTCTCCTAAAATCCTTCTAGTTCCAAATATATAATCATTCTGACAGCCTTTTTCTATCCAGTATTTGTCAATATTCCTTCCCTCCTCAGATTGTCTGTATATTGAAACTGAATGTATTATCTATTTGAGTGTTGTTTCCTCCAGGACAGTGTTAGCTCCTCCAGGGAAGGGATCGGTTTTCATGTTTGTCTTTATACTCCCAGGATCACATAGTAGGCACCTAGCAAATATTTGCTGAATTATCCTGACTAAAACAGGAGACACACAGGAACTGCAATCAAATTAAAAGATGATTCTTAATAGAGAAGCAAAGTTGGTCTCATCACACACCTAAGAGTGAGAGGAAATATTATCTAAGGATATATGATTAATTGGATGACTCAGTACCCAATGCAGTAATAAATCAGCTCAAAAAGACCTCAAGGTATATTAGTTTTCCATAAGAATACATGGTGAGTGGAATGTGGATCAATGTTTCACAGTCAAAGAAAAGAAGGATCACTGACCCTTTGGAACCATGTAACAGATATGATGTTTTTCGCTTACTGGGGGGAATTTGAACCTCTGTGAAGGAAGCATCTTCTTATGCTCCAAAGAATAATGATTTGGATACAAAGGTCACCCCAGAAATTAGGCTGGTGGTATTGATCAGAGGAAGAAGAGATAGTGATAGTTGGTAAATCCCTGCTGAGATAGACATATGTCATCCTGACATGAACAGTGGGGAGATAAGCCTATGAAATGGAGATAATACTTGTACTACATAACCCTCTTAGAGTTCTTCAGATGAAGGTGACTAAATAAATCTCAAAGTACTATCTACATGTGGCATTTGGAGAAGTTTAATTATACTCCAGAAAGAAAACCCTGTCACAAACCTGGTGGCCAAGTAAAGCCAAACAATGCCACATAACATTAAACTCTCTTGAGTTTGATGGTATCAGCTTTCCTCTCTGAATTTTTAATAAAAGAATCACAGTACATTTCATTAGCAAAAACTAAAGTAATGTGCAATACAACATGTTATCACTTACAGATCTTGCAGCAGCCTTCATTGGTTATTGTTATAATGCCTTCATTCTAGGAGGAAAAAAGGAAAAAATCACCTAAATATCTAAATAGAGTGTGCTCAAATTCCAATAATCTAAAAAGGGAAAATTTTGTGATAGGTGTTAAGAAAAACTTATAACTCCCTTATTTTTTTTAAATAAAAGGAAATTCTGTGGGAAGGGGACTTAAGAAGTCCAGTAAAAGACACATTTGCGTTTTATGAAATAAGAACCTTTGGACCAGATTAGCTCTAAGATTCATGTAAACCTTGATACTGGTGTCCAAAAGGTTTCTTGAATTTATGTGTGAAAGTTGAATGGAAATATTTAATTAACTATAATCCAAAATATAAGTCTGTAAAATATATTTGGATAATAACAAATACTGGATTGTAATCATTTTAAATTAAGTACAAACCTTTTTGCATTCAGTCTCATTAAAAGGAGGACAAACAATGCTGTAGCTCAGAATCACTGCTCCTGTATCTGTCTTTATACACTCGTATTTACTGCAGTTAAATACCCATGAATTTCCTTCCTGGAAAACAAAAAGTTATGACAATAGTTTAAGTAACTCAAATTAGTGCAGTTTTCAAATGGAATGGCCATATGGACCTCCTTGGTGAAGAATCAAATCAAAATCAAAAGACTTTTTAATAAAAAAGTTTCATTGGGTTTCGTTAGAATTGAAATTCTATTTTTCAATATTTTTTATTTCATTATAAATTATAGTTATATTCCATAAATGTAGTTTTAAATGTATCCAAAAATAAAAATAGAAATGTAAGATAAGAAAGGAAAGTAAAAGTCAGGGAACAGTAAGTTCTTCCTCAATGAATCTGAATGGATAAATAACAAAATGTTAACTTTCCAAGAAGTGAAACAAAAGCTCAAATTAAAATATATTATCACTAATAAATTTATAAATTGTTTTGTAGCAAAATTTACTGTTATTCTTGTGTCCAACACATATATTATCTTTTCTATTCTCCAATTTCTCTACAAAACCAAAAATCTTCCCCTAATTATAAACCTTACATTTTCATTTAACCCTTTGTCAAATTTAGTAGTGAACATTCTACACACACACACACACACACACACATATGTTTTTAGAAAATTTTGTTTCAGATCTCTTCTATATCTCAAATATTATTGAATTTTGATAATAAGGTAGTCAGTATAAAAGTATACATTTGGTATTCAAACATCTATAATAGAAAGATGCTTCTTCCTAATATGTTCTTAATGCCTCCACAAAGCCCATAAAGCTTTATTAATAGAATTTAAATCTTGATACCTCATATATAAATGTATCATTTTCAATCTTGAAACTACAGGATACATTCTTGCAGGTACCACAGCAATCATAATCGCTAGTAGAAGGAATGTATTCTTGGTGCTGTGTGAAATAATAAAACACTAAAGTAAATATCAAATAAACCATGCGAACATATATATGTCCCAATTAGCATGAATAATGAATCCTGTGAAATGACTGCATATATTTTAGTTTGCTCTATTTGAGGCTGTACTTACATAAAGTATGGTCCTTGACTACAGTCTAGTGAAATCATACCATGTGATTTTAAATAAAATAATTATTTCAGAGATTCTTTATTCACAACAATCCAGACCTATCACTGTTATCACCTTTAAAACAAATTAGCCAATCTTCATAAGTATTTTTTCAACATAAAATGATAAAATGTGAGAACTAGAGATCTTTAGCAGCATCTAATCCTACTCTCATAATTACACACTTTCCTGGGGGCAAGTACACATTGCTAATACTGCATCAAATTAATTCAAACAATTATTAACTTTAAGTGGTGCTGTTACAGATGGTTTCAGTATCAACCTTTGTATTTATCAATAATGATGCATATTGTCCCCTGAATATCTTGAGAGACTAACATGAGCTTTATAAAGTCCAAAAGCTCATCTTTTGTACATATTAACATACAGCAGATAGTAAAAATTTACATTAGGTCTATCATTATCTTAATTGCCAAAACTCCACTCAATTTAAAGCCTTTAACCCCTACAACAGTCACTATTTCAAATGACACCAAATAATTTCTTGAATTTCTATTTACATCCCATCAAATAACATAATGTATGAAAAGCACTTTGAAAAATTGTTAATGGCATATAAAAGCAGGCTAATACCAGAACATTGTTTTAATAGGATTCTTACCGCTTCACATTCTTTTGAACAATTCACTCTAGAAATATTCATGGCATGATAGCCTGTACTATTATCCATTTTTTCCAAGCATTCTATTGGATGACAGTAATCTTCTTCAAAATATTTTATCATGGATTCTCCAGGATTCAAGACATTTACTTCTTGGAATACACATACATTATCCTTTTCTAAGAAAAGAAAAAAACCACCAACCTTTAATGGGGAAAGACTATATTCAATTTTTCATTAAAGGAAAAAAAACTATGTAGAGTGGACTCATGATTTCATCAATAAAGGAAATGCTCTCTTAATGAGTGTCACAACTTGATTTGCAATTTGAAGTCTTAAAGAGGTACTTAGAAGACTGAGAAGTGACTTGTCCAGAGTCACCCTTAATAAGGCGATCCTTGGCTTCCTAGCTTCAAGGACAGCTTTCTACTCATTAACCAGAAGAAAATGTGTTATTTTTGTATTGTTTTGAATTCTTAACCTGATTGTTTTCAAAATAATGCAGAATTTAGCATCTCAATCATTCCCATATGGACCTCATATTCTTTTTGGTATAGATATGCCCTCCAAGGACATAGATAATAACCATCTCTAATTTGGCTAATGGTCTTAAAAAGTTGTGACTGAAAATTTTTTCATCCTATTGCTGACCAGGTAATAGCTATCTTTGAATCATGCTAGATTGCTCTTCTTATAAAATATTTATTTATCCTTCAAAATGTGCTAACTGGGTTATTATGCTGGCCAGTATTACTAGATTGCCTTTTCCTCCTCTTTTTAAAAATTTATTGGTACGATAGATAGATTTTTGGAATGGAAAATTATAGTTAAGTAAAAACAAAAGCACCATTGATGGGATAATAATAGAGTGTACGCCTAGGATTTTATTGGGATTGGAAACTTCTCAGAAGAAACTTATTCTGCCAATAAGTTGGCACTTTTTTTTTCAATTTAAAGTCTTGGAGAAGTACATAGGCATAAAGCAATGAAAGCTTAAATCATTTATCAAGATCACACATTGTGTGTGTCAAAGGCTAATTTGAATTCAGGTCTTCCTGGATTGCAGGTCTCTATCTACTATATCACATTGTTTTTCAACACCATTTTTCAAAACTGTGCTTAGAAGTATTTGTTAATACCCGAATAAGACTGGGACTTTAAGACAGTTAGACTGACCCTATATAGTTGAGGATGAAAATTTCTAAAATTTTCAGAGCATTGTGTTTCCAGACAGAACAAATACAAGAACAAGAAGAAAAAGATGAAGAAGATGATGATGATGACAATGATTATGATGATGATGATGATTTTACAGTTAGGCATCTAGATGGCTTTTTCACTAAAATAAATATACCATACCCACTAAAAGTATTTGGTGATAAAATAAGTCACCAAGTCCTATTGATCATTTCTTCTCTCTCTCTCTCTCTCTCTCTCTCGCTCTCTCTCTCTCTCTGTCTCATCTTGTGCCATGACTTACTACAGCTGCTCATATTTGATCTTTTGATCTCTAGCTTATTCCCACCATTTTCTCTAATATAGGGTGCTACTAATGGCAGATTTGGTTTTGGACTGGAACTATAATTTCATTTTTATAGTGAACTCCTGACAAGGAAATATATCCTACTAAAGCCAATAAGCATCTTTTCAATTACGTATAATAGAGTTTCCTAGGGCACTGAGAGATTAAGTTCCTCCCTGGGTGTTATGTCTCTGTATCAAAGTGGGACTCGAACTCAACTCTTCACTCCTTCAATACAATGTTGCTATAATTTATTATATATTACCACTTCTTTATCAAACCTTCCATAATAACATCTGCTCCTTGATGATTCCTTCCTTTCCTCCTTTGTACGTATCTGTATTGCAATGTTGCATATTACATATTTATATAATTGTATAATTTATATAATTACATAATTATAGAAGTAATGTCATCCTCCACTAAGTGTTTAAGTGGATAGAGCTCCAGGTCCAGAATCAGGAATTCTCATCTTCATGAGTTCAGATCTGGCCTCAGGCACTTATTGTTGTGTGATCCTGAGCAAGCCACTTAACCTATTTGCCTAAAGTTTCCTCATCCTTGAAGTGAGCTGAAAAAGGAAATGGAAAATCAATCCACTGTTTTTATGAAGAAAACCTCAAATGGGGTCACAGCAAGTCAGAAATTACTGAAATGATTCAATTATAACAAAATCAAAATTCTATCCTAGTGATTGGGATTTTTTTAACATTTTTTACTATATTTGAACTGGATGGAATGTGATATATAATATTATCACATTAATTTCACATACACATATGGACATATGACTAGATAATATGATAAAGTTTTATATAAAGCTTCAAGAATTGTAAACCTCTTTATTCAGGGTATCCCAAAAAAGAAAAAAAGGGTCAGTTTTAGTTTTAAAAATCCCTAAGACTTTTAGAGCTGAGAGATATGATTATTTTTCTATAATATTAATAGTCAATTATTAAATTTAGATTGAAGTAATTCTATTTTCTCATACTGGAATCAACAGGTTGCAGCTCTCTGAAGGATATTGCTGATGAATAAGTTGCCCAAATCCTCTAGGTGCATGCTCTGTGATCTTGGGTAAGATCCCACCCAAATGGAATACCTTACAAACAAAATCTAATCTAATTGAATCCTTGCCTTTGAGAAATAATTCTATGCCCTTGTAGCTCCTTATTGGAGTTTAGGGAGTACACAGCTTATGAAGAAGAAAAATAACTGGAACAATTTGGATAGAAATGAATTCCTTTGTCCAGATTGCTGGAGGTAGCTGTATCATGATCAAGTCACACTTCCAGCAAGAGGAACTCAAGACTTTTAGCCTACCTTCTCATTAATTGTTTACCAATCAGGGTTGATTTTCACCTGGCAGGGACACTTCTTTTTTCCCAAGATATGTAATCATTCAGGAATCTGCATGATTTTGTCTTTAATGACAGAGAGAAACAACTAATCATCAATTTATTGATTATTTGCTAGCCTAATTAATAAATTGAGTGTTGATTGCCCAGAAACTCTATCTCTTGAATTTTTCATTCTTCACAGGACACCTTGATTACATTGTCATTTTATCCTCACAACAACTTATAAGAAACTCCCAAAAGCCAGGGTAGGTGGGATAAATGTTATTGTTATTTCCATTTTACAGATGAGAAAAGTAAGATTGAAAGAGTATAAGTAATTTGGCCAAGATAACACAGGGTTCAGTGCTTAAACTCAAATTCAAAATCAGATACTCTATCCACTGCACCATTTGGTGTCCATTTTACATAGACAAACTGTGTAGCCAATAAACATTTCTCAGATGGTTGTTCACTACCTCTTAGGTAAATGTGCTAAATGCTAAAGATTAATATTTTTAAAGTACTGGAAACAGAGCATTCATAGGGTATAGAAATTAAGGTGAGATCATGAAACAGCAGGATTAATGGCATTTCAGAATTAGTGAAATGAAATGATCTCAATCATTTTTATTATTTTTAAAAATGCAAGCAGATTAATGCTCTCGAGTTATTTACATTCTAAAATAACTGAGTGAAAGAACCAGTCATACACAAATAAAAATGATTTTCAATCCTTTCTAACAGTTGGTAATAATAACTGTTATATATCATGTATTCATGTATTATTATTATAGATAGGAATATATAACAAGAAGAGTTACCACAGAGATACTTCTGGCATCCACAATCACTTTGAAAGGACTGATCTAGTAGAGTGAGTTCTCCCTGATAATTAGAGAAAGGAAAGGGGAGATGAAGAGAGAGAGAATATCAATATGACTGCACAACATTTTTTTTTTCAGAGACACAATTTGCAAAATCACAGACTCTCTAAACCTAAGTTTTCTCATCAGTAATATAGGTATATAAATACTTATACTGTTTCTTCTCCAGAGAGGAGGAAAGAGCTTTGTAAAATACAAAATGAGTTGCTTTTATTACTACTACCCAAAAGAGCATTTTTGGAAGAGTCACAAACTCTTTTAGGACACTAGGGTGGTTTTTTGCTCTATAAAGCCATTCCTCCTGACTCAAATCCTCTTAACTTCTTACACATGAATTTCCTTTTCAAGACCTCAAATCTCACATAAGAATAATGACTAGCATTTACCATGGTGCTCTAAGATTTGCAAAGTATTTTACATATTTATTTCACTTTATCCTTCCAATAATCCTGGAATAAAGATACTATTGTTATCCCTTTTTACAGGAGAAGAAACTGAGACTGGGAAGTTAATTGACTTGTCCAGTATCATACAACTAGTAGGTTTCTGAGATGTGGTTTTTAACTCAGCTATATAATTCACAATCATACACAATTTAAAAGTTTATAAAACTTCTTTATAACAACCCTGAAAAGAACATACTGCAAATATTATTATCCCCATAGGACAGAGGAAGAAACTTAAGAAAAAGAGCTTGAGTGATCTGCCCATAGTTATGTGACAGAGCTAAGATTTCCCCGACTCCAGGTCCAACAATCTTTCTACCTCAAGAAGCTTTATCTCTCATACAGCATTCTATTTGTGTGTTCCTTTTGTATTTATATCCTACTTCGTATTGCATTTATTTTTACATATGCTAAATCCCATTACTAGATTATAAATTCCATGACGATAGTTGCTATATCTTAATATTAGTGATCTATGATTTGTCCAGTTGTTACAAATGGGAAGACTCAAGTCTGAGGACTAGAAATCCAAATAAAACTGGATTTCTTAATTCTCTAGCATTACATCATATAGAGCTCCTTCAAAGTACCTATGCTTGATGTTTCCATTCCTCCCTGATGAAATACAAAACTACATCCTCAAAACTCTTAGCTATAGCAGAAGAAGGATATTCAATAAGTCCAGCTGCTGAGGACATCTTCAAGAGATTCATCTGAGAAAAATTCCCTTGCTTGAGCTGCCCATTATTTTCCATTAGCCAACCTTCAGAGAGCTATAGTTAGCTTTTTCGCAACTATTTACTATGAGTATATCTATACAAAATGACTAAATGCCCATGAAATTATTTTTCTTGAATACAAAAAAATCTGGCAGCTCTCTTCCTTGCCTTGCAAGGAGACTATGTGAACCATCCTTCCATTAAATTGTTCCTGTTGTCCACTCATTTCATTTATGGCAATAATATCAAGAGTGAAGTGATTCAGGGCACTGAGATAAATGTGAACTGTATAGTCTTTCATTAAGCATGAGCTTATTGGAAAAGGCTCTCACATTTAGAGGGATAACAGTTAATATTCATTTAGACACTCTAAAAACTAAATATTATCAGGCATTTTTCTGCTGCTCTGTCACTATCACTATAGAGAAAGAAAGAACTCTTACAGGAGAGTAGATTTACACTTTCTTTTGTTTCAGGGATTGCTGTGACCCCACAATTCATTTCCATGTGGGTAGTCTGCTGATCACAACATTCTCTAAGCCTATTAAGATGGTCTTCAGAAAACAGCCATGCTCTGGTGGATGTTAAACTTTTCCAACCTGAATCTGTCAGAGACTGCATTCTAAGAGACTGTTTTTGAGAACTGAGAGACTCTTCCACAATGAAGAAGCATCTAAATACGAATATTCATAGTTTGAGACAAGAATAGAAACCTGTAGAATGAGTTAGGAATCTTTGGAGCTTTTTGTAAGTCATTTTTGTAAATGTTTGGGACAGAGATTGAATTTGTATTTCTCTTGGTGGAGGGAATTCTCAGGTGAGGAAACTCCCTCTACTAATGCTCCAAATATTCCTGGCTTCTACCCCTTTCTTAAACTATGAATATTCATTTTGGGATCTCTATACTTGAGAATCTTTAATGTCTCTTTAAAATGTTTTCTTTGTCTGTAGAAATATTTATGTTTTCACAGTCATATCTTAATCTAGATGAATTAAGTTAATAGTTTTAGCTACCTTTGAAATTAATGAGTTATCTTTCTTTTCCTTTTCTAAAAAAAATTGTAAATGAACAAACTGAATTTTAAATGACATAAGAGTGTGGTATGATAGAGTCAGTTTGATACAGCATATAGAGTGTTGATCTCAGAGTGTGGAAGGGTTGGTTTGAAATCTTACCTGAGAACTTAGGAACTACATGACACTGAGAGTTCCTTAACCTCTGAGTCTCAGTGTCTTTATCCACAAGATATAGATAATAATGACATCTACTATCAGGAGTGCCATGCAAATCAAATGATATAAGTAAAAGCTTAAAATAATATATTAATAGCTATCATCAATCCCATTTGATTTCTAGTACTAGAAAACAAATTGAATCCATATCATCTGCTTCTCTGAATAATTCTTTTTTAAAAGATAGCAAGAACAAATTATCTTTTTATATAATCCAGTACAAAATAAATGTCCTTACCACATTACAAACTGGCATAACAATATTTTCACAGCTACATTCTAAAGAGGGAAAAAAACAACATATTAACATCAGTCAAAATAAATTAGTGTGAAGTGCATGAACATATTAGTAAAATAAAGTATCCAAAGATCAAGGTTAATTACCACAATGCCACTCTGGACAGCATTGTCCTGATACATTTTCTTTCACAAGTTTCCTATCCTCTGGGCAGTTAAGTAGAGGTGAAGAGCAAAGACTCTTCTCACATACTAAAATCAAAAAACAAAGAAAAAAAAAGACATAACATGCATCAAGATGAATTCTATCCATAAATCTATTGTTCCTTTTGCAGTCAATTTTCAACGGTCTTCCCTAATGAAAAGTGTCCTTCTTCAGTTAGCATTAGACCAAACTAAGATGTTGGCACTATTTATGAGACACTGTATTCCTTCTTAGTGGGAACAAATAAAATCACTCATAGATTGTATAGCAGCTTTAATGTCTATGCTACATCAAAGCCATGAGACTTTCTCAGGAAATAGAGGCAGTCGGTGAGGGAGTTGGAAATAAGAATGCAGCTAGTTATGAGACTCTCACTCTAAAGAGTAAAACCAGAGAATTCAGAACCCACTTTGGGGAGCAGAGGAACAGGCCAAATTTAGATACACCAAAACAACAATGTTATTTAACCTGTGCCTGGAGAAATCAGGTGTGGATTATAGCAGTGGTCTCACAGAAAGCATCTAATTTTATTCTTTTTAAATATTAAGTTATCTCAATCAACAGCAAAATCTAAGTATATAGTAATTTTTTAGTTAAAATTAACTTACCACAGTAATACTGAGGGCAACAATGATGTGTGGTACTGAGATCCACAGTGAGATATTCTCCCTCCATGCACAATGGAATAGGCTCAGTGCAAGGTTCACAAACTGGAGGTAAAAATCAAAAGCCACAAACAATAAAACTGGTACTAAAGATATTAGGATTAGGATTGTGTTATTAGGATGTGATTCCTTGCAGGAAGGATTGTTTCATATTTTGCACTTATATCACTATCACCTAGCAAAAGCCTTGAAATAAAACAGGTGCTTTTTTTTATTATTATTACTTCCCAGCTTCCTTGGAAAAATATGCTCAAAAAAAGATATGCAAAGTTTACTTCAGGAAAAAAGTAAGCAAATGAAGATTTTACCAGGTAAAACATTTTGGTGTTGGGCTATATTAACATTATTAACCACTATTTACATAGCCAGAAATTTATGTGGTCTTTAAAAATTAGCAGACAAGAAATTCTGTGACACTGATAAAATACCACTCAAAGATTCTTTAGCATTCTATGAATAAACTGTACTGAGGGCAGATTTTTTTAAGATTGTGTCTCTATCTCACACAGGCCAGAGCTTCATGAGCTAATCAAGAGCCTTACACCAACACTGAATCATCAGAAGAGTTTGTAGCTGCTCCATTTTCCAGCCTGGGCTGGTATGCTCTCCTTTAGGCAACCTGATGTTCCTCATGCCATTAAATCATGATATTAATGCTGAGCAGAGTGCAGGCTCCCTGTCAAATTAGCTCATTGCAGCTCAGAACCACCAAGCTCAAAACATCTCCCAACCTGCTCACTAATAGGCATTACAGGAGTCAACACACCTGCCTAATTAGAACATTGTCAATGAGAAAATTTCTACCCACTATAACTGGGACAAATACTGTTCTGTGAAAACTTAAGAACCAAGGTTTGTTAGAGGTATTACCAAGCCAAACACACATCATTTCCAAGCTATGTAGCATGAAAGTTTTCAAAATATAGAAACAAAGTAGAAGAATTTAAGACCACACGGGAATACTATGATATATATAATTTTGTCTCCTAATATAATTGTGCCAAAAATGCTTTCAGGAAACCTAGAGAAGATGGACAATGATATTCAAATTGAATATAAAAAGTGATTAATTAAAACACACTGAACATTAAACATGTAGGATTTGTCCTAAAAAGGTTTCTACTTGGACTTCATGAAATATAATGTAACTATATTATTTATTAATAATATTTAACATATGTTCATGTTTATTTTATGTTAAGAATATTAGCACACAACACTGTCTATATTGTTATATTTTTCTTTTCTTAATAAGTTTTTATGTCCTCATTATAATTTTTCTCATATCCTTTCCTTCCCCCTCCCAGAGATCCATTCCAGAGTATTTTCTAAAAATGAAAGAAAAATGGAAAAACTCAGTATGACTGATTAATACATTGAATAAGTTCAAAAATTCAGGTAATGTACAACATTTGTGAACCTCCCATTTCTATAAAAGGGTATGTGATGGAGGTATCTTTTCATTTCTCCCTCTCCCTAAACCTCTCCTTCTTCCCCTACCTTCCTGCGCAGTCTTCTTCTCTGTCTTTGTCTCTCTCTCTCTCTCTCTCTCTCTCTCTCTCTCTCTCTCTCTCTCTCTCTCTCTCTCTCTCTGTCTCTCTCTCTCTCTTCCACACACACACACACCATGCTGTTCTTAATTCTACAGCATTTGTTTTTGTGGGGGTTCTTTCTCTTTACTGTGTTTTCTGTGTTGTAGTCATTATGCATAATGTTTTCTTTGCTTTGCTTACTTTATATTGGTGCATAAATATTCTTTTCTATTCATTATATTTATCACATAAACAGCATGATACTATTCTCTTATATTGATGTACCACAATTTTTTTAGCCATTTCCTAATCATTAAGTATCTATTTTTTTTCTAGTTCTTTGCTATCACCAAAAATATGTTGTTATAAAAATTTGGGTGTGTTTGGTGATTTTCTTCTCATCAGTGAGTTCCTTGGACTCTTTAAATCAAAACACAAAGATAATGTATTCTTTTAATCTATATGATTCCTAATTGCTTTCAAAATGGTTATATTGGATCATAGCTTCACCAATACACTAGTGAGCTTTTTTTTTTCCATAACCAAACTAAAATGATGATTCTTATCTTTTGTCAATTTTACCAGTTTGCTGTGTTCTAAGAGAAACCTCAGGATTATTTTGATTTTTATGTTCTTTGTTTTTGGTTATTTGAAGTTTTTATTTTAAACTGGTTATTAATAATTCATAATTGAATTATTTGAATTATTGAATCATTTGTCATTATTTGACCATTTATTGCAGATTGAATTTTAGGATGAATATATGTATATATAACATCATATTATTCACATTCATAAATGTATATATGTATATATATATATACACATATACCTATATCTGTTCTTTTTTTATTAAAAATTTTTGGATACCAACCCTTATCGGTGAAATTTGAAACAAAGATATTTTCCAATTCAATCATTTCTATTCTTAACTGAAAATGAAATAATTTTCTTTTTGCAAAATTATTTTAGTTTCTTGTAATCAAAGTTTTCTATTTCTTCTTTTGCAATTATCTCAATCTCTTTGGATATCCCAAATATGTTTATTGTATACTGTCCATGTCAAGCATGACTTTTTAGGTGTATGGATATAAATTGCTTACAAATGCAACTTTTTCATTTTTAAGAAAGAAATGAGAGGGAATTAAAGGCTCTCATTTTTCAGGCTTTCATTAATAAAGCAGAAATTACATCTCTATTAAGAGAGTCATACTCTGTGCCTTTCTCATTAAATATAGTTATAGTTTACATCACAGTTATCTAGCAATTAAAATATAAAGATAGTGCTAGAGAGTCATAATTTATAAAAATGCCTTTTCTTCAAACAATTGTCATTTTAGGTAAACTTCAAAAATTTTCTTTAAATGTAGATATTACATTGTAGCAGTACATAAACAAACAAAAATATTATTACCACTCATATTTTTCAATTTCTAGCTTTTATTAGATGAGCCAAGGTTTCTTAACTTTTTGTGTGTCATAGATTCTTTAGACAGTCTAGGGAAGAGTAGGGAGCCTTTATGAGAATAATACTTTTAAATGCAAGAAATAAAGTAAATCAGATTACAAAAGAAACCCTAAATATTTTGAAGGACATTCATCAAAATAAGTTCACAACCCTAATTTAGAATCCCCTATTTTAAAGAGAGGTTATAACAACTGATATATTATCTCAAATATAACCATATCTTTAAATCTACTTTTTTGTCATTTTAGAAGTAGATGTGAAATAAAGAGGTCACTGTTTTTAAAAACTTTCTGCAGATATTCTTGAATTGAAAGTTCAAAACACCTAGTGACAAGAAGTTTCATAAAATCATTATCAGACAAAGGTGGTCCTATTCAGTTCTTCCGTTCTGTAAGTACAATGTACTAAAGATTTCTTACCACAAAAAGGAGAGAAACAGCAAGGTTCTCCCTGCTGAACTTGAATCTCAAATTGATCTTCTCTGCACTCTGATTGTGGAGGATCAGGACAAGCCAAAATGTCACATTCTACAGAAAGACAAATAAATTTTGTTTCAAAAAAAAAGAAAGAAAGCTACAAATATGTTAAAACAAAACAAGATGGTTTTATTTTTCTTTGAATTAAAAAATAGCAGTTTCTCGATTAATAAATTTTATTCATTTCCATTTATTAAATATCAGAATTTTTCTACTATATCCTATCACTATGAAAATAGACAAATTTGAGCAGTAGATGCCCAACAAATTATATGCAATATTCTGTACCCGTGGTCATCAACCTCTACCAATGCAAAGAAGTTATTTTTCTCTCTCTTTTTTTCCTGCAAAAAAAAAGAAAACAGATCATCCTGCTCTATAAAGTTTCCTAAGTGTTACAAAGAATATTATAATCCATTACTCTACATTAGACTTTGTATTTCATTCACTTAAACAGATATATGTGTGTGTGTGTATATATATGCCTTAATAACTTTAATAGTTTACATATTTAATAGTTTTATTAGCTTTAAACTACACTAAGGTTTTAGAGAAACTATATATATGTATATATTTATGTGTGTGTATTGTGGATGCATATTTGTACATGCATATAAACATTCATATCCTATGCATGGATTATAACTACATCTGTACACACACACAGAACTATACACTTACTTATAGATATGTATGTGTCCCATATGTTTGTTATATGTCTTTAGCTAAATATATAAAAAAGTGTATATATACTATGTTTAGATATGTATATAAATATATATATATAATGTGCATGTTATGGACAATGCTTATATATACCTGTATATTATATTTACTACACATTTATGTATATGCATAACTATAACTCTCTTCCTGTCCCCCCCAAGATATATTGTACATTACATGTATATGCAGATCTGTGTACTTATAATGTATTTTTATATGCATATAATACATATTCACATATATTTGTATATGTTCCTGTATATTATGCACATGAATATGTATTTTGTGTCTATGTACATTATTGTATATATCAGTATTGTATATTATGCTGTACACACTTATACTGACATGTGCATATATAACATATTTATCTGTATAGATATATTTCCCTATAGTGTATGTGTGTGTGTGTATGAGTATGTATTTATCTGTATAGGTGAATCCACAAATCTTATTTTGTATTTTTTGTGTATATATGTGTGTACATGCTGTGTATGCACATATGTGTATATATATATATATTATATATGTATATTTGTATATATATTGAAGTTTGTATATTGTGTGTACTATACAGATGGATATATAAATATGTTGTACTTATGTATGTATGCCTATATGTGTATATATGTATGTATTGAAGTATTACTTACCACACTGGTATTGTGGGCAGCAGTGAAGTGGGCTGTGGCCTACAAATAATTTTTCGGTACTTTTACAAGTTGGAATATCAGTTTCACATATAGTCATGTCACAGGCTGAAGAAGAAAAATGAGATTCAGATTTTCATGAATGTAAGAACAGATGATCTCATTCTAATCTAGAAGAACAAGCTATTTTTAATATGTATTTATTTTCTTTAAAATGTAGAATGGAAAAGAAAGAGTAAATATCCCCAAATTTCAGAGTTCATAAAGTGAAAGTAATTTCAAGAAAACTAGATTGTTATCCATTAATGATGATATAGAAAATTCCTTCCTGAATTTGTGAATGTGTATTTTTTTTTAAAAATAAGAACTTAAAAGCAAGTTTCTTGAGGGCTTGCTTTTGGAAAGCAAAGGTGACCCAAAGATGAAGCCTAAGTTCTAATGCCATATAAAACAGAGACAATAATAAGGAGCCAGGAAGATACTGGCTTTCCCAAAAGATATGACCACTTTTCTTGGGAAGTCAAAATCCACCTGCTGCATACCTACCACACACTTCCTTTGGACAGCAAGACTGCATGTTTATCATGGTGATGACAACTTCTCCTTCTCTTTTACAAATTGGTGACAATTCTTCAGTACAATTGGGCTCCAGAGGAATCACGTTTCCATTTTCCAAACACTTATACAGGCAGCACCCTTCCTCTGTCCCATTCCAAACCTCTTCAGCAAAACGGGGTTGGCCCTGACTGTCAGTACATGCTAACAGAAATAAATGGTTTTACAAATTATTACAAAATGAAAAACAAACATCTAAGGGATTTTATTCTGCAATCTTACATATGACAAAAGGCAATGTCACTGGTCTAAGGTCCCTACCTATAGAAGAAGTAAGGTAATATCTATAAGAGTAGGAAGAGAATCTTGAAGGGCTCTGAAACTCTTTCAGAGGGTCTATAAATTCAAAATCAATTTTTATTTCTGACATGGTAAAATATCTCTAATTATAATCCACATAAACAAAAATTATTTGGATGAATCCTTAATAATTTTAATAGTATAAAGGTATACCATGAACAAAAGTTTGAGAACCATTGATCTAGAAGAGGACTGACTTTTGAGTCAGAAAAACTTGGGTCTAAATCCTGACATTTATTAGCCATGTGATTAAAAAAAATCATCCAACTTCCCTGAATCTGTTTTTTCAGATACAAAATAAAGTAATATACATAGTGCCTGTCTCACAAGTGTGTAATGGTCCAATCAGATGAAGTACTTTTCACAGTTTTAAGGATTATAGTTACCAGCTGTTATTTCACCATTTCTGATCTTAAAATTTTATGTTTCTATATGATAAAATTTTCCTTTGGTTCATACCCACAAATTTTCTTTTCTGATATTTCTGAGATTTTGTTCTTTTTTATTTCTATGAGGAAATTAAGTCAAATCAGGTCAACAAATATTTATTAAGAGCCTGCTGTGTGTCAGGCACTGTGCTACATGTTGAGTTTGAAAGACCAAAAAAAACAAAAAAACAAAAAAAAAACTCATTCTTCATGAATTTGCAGTTTAACAAGGAAGATAGCATGCAAAAACAGCTATGTATGAAGTAGATATAGGTAGGACAGAAGGAAGATAATGTTAGAGGGAAGGCACCCATATTAGCTGGGCTTGGGAAAGGTTTTACACAAAGAATAAGATTTTAGCTCTGCCTAAAAGGAGAAGGGGAAAATTTTAAGGTATAAAGAATAGCCATTGAAAATGCATCAAGTCCAGAGATGGAGAGGAAGCCAATATCAATGTATTGCTCTGTGTGTGTGTGTGTGTGTGTGTGTGTGTGTGTGTATGTGTGTGTGTGTAGTGTGTCTATGTCTGTGTTTGTGTTTATGTATGAGTCTGGTGAAGAGGATGGTGGGAAAAGATTCAGGTAGAAATGTAAGAAAGGATCAGTTTATGAAGGTCTTTAAAAGCCAGAGTTTTATACTTGATCCTGGATGTGATAGAAAACCACTTGAGTTTTTGGAATTGGGGAAGGTAAAAGAGAAAGACATAGTCAAACTTGTTTTTAAAAAAATAAAAGTGTCAGCTGGGAGGGGAGGATAGACAAGAATGAGAAAAGACTTGTATAAGCAAATCAATGACATTAATGCAGAAGGAAAACTTTAGGGGAAAAGGTAATGAATGTATCCTATAAATGCTTAGTCTGAGAAGAGATCTGTTTCTTTTTCTATAAAATTAGGGAATGGGGTTATCAGCTCACCAATCCAATTCATTCCACTTATGAATTCTAGGACTCATAGATTTAAATGTAGAGATCTCAAGTCTAATCATTTTTACATTACATATAAGGAAACAATCTATAAATGTATAAAAGTTATGTGACTCATCTAAACGTGGAGTATAGAATCAGGCTTGAAACCCAGCACTTTTCCTTTAAATCTAGCCTTCATTCTACTCTATCATAATGTCTCCCTAATGAAATTTTGAAAATGACAATTTGTTACAAATAAACAGAACTAGATAATAAGGACAAAATGGCTTTAATTTTTAAAGTCATGGCATCTCTTCTGTAAAAATTTTTTAAATCAGATATTTTAGTATCATATAGTCTAGGTGACTGAGAGCTGAGTCTTGACTTCCAGACTGAGTGGTTCCAGGTCTCTGAGAAGTTCAAGGCTACTATCAATAAAACTGGGGTAATCATAATATCTCCAAGAGTTGTTATGATGATCCAAGTAGATAATTCATCATCTTTTTTACACTAAGATGTTTGGGACATCTCAAATATGTGAAGTGCTTTGCTCTTTTTATTATTGAATAATTTATTAATGATTACATTAGGAAGTTATAGTATAATGGGGGAAAAAGGCTTTGAAGTCAAAGAACCTGGAATCATATTCTTTTATGCTATTTCTATCCATGTGACCATGAGAAGATCATTTAATCAGTCCAGGCCTCAGCTTTCTTGACTGTGAAGTAGATATGCTAACAGATACTGACATCCGCTATGTCATATGACTTTTGTGACAATAAAATAAAACAATGTGGGAAAACAGCTTTGTAAACGTTTAAACATTATAAATATGAATCATGTCTACAATGTAGATATTTTATTTTTATTTATCATAGAAGTTTTATTGCAGAGAAAGTGTGAGTTTTTTGACACAGTGACAGAAACAGAGATCCAAAAGCAAATCAGTGTTTGCATTCTCCAATGCTGACTGCATATTACTGTCACCTAGTTTCATAGTCCTAAAAGGAATATACATATCCATGTCTGTATGTTCAGTAAGAGTATGACCATAGATTTTTATCTTATCTTGTACATAGAGTTTTTAAAATGGTAAGTTTGTTTCTGATGTGAATTCCATTTCCAACATCTTTCCTCCCTAAACTTGTCATACAATAATTACATCCTATTCTGTCAGTATCATTCCTCTCATTTGACCATCTAACCCTAGTAGAGGTCATATGGTGAAATAGAGTACTGAACTCTATTCAGGAAAATTAAAATTCAAATCCTGCCAATAGCACTCTGTGATCTTGGATAAGTCACTGAAACTATTTGATCCTCAGAGTTTTGTTTTTTTTTTTTTTTTATCTTGAAAATGAATAGATTGTACTAAATAATCTATAAGGATTTTTTCCTAATTTTAAATTTATGATCGTTAACTATGACAACCTGAAACATGATTCTACAGCAGCTAGAAAAGATGGGAAATTAACAAAGTTAATGGTTTAACACATATTATGTTGAGCAGCAAGGTCTTTTACTTTGTACTATTTTCATCTGCTAGCATAATGAAGAAAAAGTGACTAGAAGTAGATAAAATATCTTGTATTTAGATGTGTGGCTGAGAAGAAAATATCTCACCTTTGAAGCCAATTAAGCTTCTCTCTCATTTAAAATTATATCAAGAAGTCTTTTTTTTCCTTGCCCCTACTTTCCTTTTTTCTCCACTTTTATCTCCAATTTTTGGGAAGGAAACATTAATGTAATTATTTTTACAAATTAAGTGCTACTTACCACATCTTTCCTCTTGAATACACATAAAGGACCCTGACCTATGAAGTACAGTTCCATTTGTACACACACAGTCTTCTCTTAAATGTTGGCAAGATGATTCTTGTTCAAAGAACCATTTATTCTGACATGTTTTGGCTGTACAAGATTGAATACAAGGCCGATATTCCATCCCTTCAGGACAACTCAAAGCTGTGAATAAGATAACAGAGTTTTGTTGTAGTTATTGTTTTATTTCCCTTTTGGTCTGAGTTTTCTTGCATAATATGACAAATATGGAAATATGTTTAAAAGGATTGTACATATATAATCTATATCAAGTAGTTTGCTATCTCAGAGAGGGCAGAAGCAAGTAAATTTTAGGAAGAAAAATTTAGAACACAAAGTCCTACAAAAACAAATGTTGAAAACTATCTTTACATGTATTTGGAAAAATAAAATACTATTGGAAAAAATTAAATTAAGCAAAACATTAAATTAATTTTTAAAAAAATAACATTTTGGGAGTACTGCAATTGAAATGACTCTGGAATCATTAGCAAAATCTGTTGATTTTCAGTCAGTGATAATTAACTACTATACAGTCAAAAATAAGTCATAAGTTCTTAAAAAGTCAACAAGTTGTATATCTAAAGCCCAGTTTTAGGTGCTAGGGACACCAATGAAACTAGGAACTTCCATTCAAATAATAACCATTCTGGTGACAAAAAAGGAAATTGTCAATTTAAATTTTGTAAAAATTGAATCAGTTTTTCATTAAAATAAATTTGAGTGGATTGAGAGCTAACATAGTATAATGCATAAGTTTCAACCATTCAACCCACAGGTCACGAGCAGCCTAAAGCCTGAACCAGATTAAAATGTAATTGAGGAGGGTGGAGCCAAGATGGTGGAATAAAGTCAAAAAGCTGCTCTGGCTCTCCAAGTTTCCCTCAAAAACCAAATGAACCAAGCCTCTGAACAGAATCTGATGAAACCACTCTCCACATAGATTTTGGGAAAGCTGGCGAGAGGGCCTTAATAAAAGAAAAATCAGCAAGTAAAATTCTCAGTCCTGGCTCAATAGAGAAGAAAATCAGTGGGGCAACCCCTAGTACCAGCTCAGAATGCAAACTCCAGGAAACCAGGCTGTTTCCTAGAAAAAACAGCCAAACTACCCCCCTACAAACACAAGGAGCCCCTGTGCTCAAAGCCAAAGCTCAGAACTGCACAAGAAGCTTGGGACAGCTCCACTTTTACTCCAGGAGCACCAGTTCCACAAAGAAAGAAAGAAAGAAAGAAAGAAAGAAAGAAAGAAAGAAAGAAATACCAAAAGAAAAGGAAAGAAAGAAAATAAGCAAGAAACAGAAAAAACCTTGAACATAGAAAGCTAACATGTGACAGGGCAGACCAAAAGATAAACTCAGAGGAGGACTGAATGTCCACAGAAGAAATCATAAAGAGTAAGATAAATTGCTCTCAAGACAAAAGAACTTCTTGGAAATGTTCATAAAATACTTCAAAAGGCAAATAAGAGAGGCAGAAGAAAAAATAAGAAAAGAAATGAAAGATTTACATAAAAGAGTCGACAGTTTGGAAAAGAAAGGGGGAAAAAATGGTCTGAAGAAAACAACTCCTTAAACAGTAGAAACTAAGTGGAAAAAAAGATACAAAAGCTAATTGATGAAAATCACATGTTAAAAACCAAAACAGGGCAAGACAGTAAGTCAAACAAACTAAAAAGAATGAAAAAATGGAAGAAAATGTGAAATACCTCATTGGCAAAATAGCTGACCTGGAAAATAGATCCAGAAGAGACATTTTTAAAACGACCTACCTAAATTCCGGGACCAGGAAAAAAAAAGCCTACAAAAGGTCATTAAGGAAAACTGCCCCAGTATTCTAGAAAGAGGAGGAAATATTCATTGAAAGAATCCAATGTCACCTCTGGAAAGAGATTCCAAAAAGAAAACCCCAAGGAAACTCTTAAACTATAATCTCAGGGGGGAAAATATTGCAAGCTAACAGACAAAAACAATTCAAATATCACGGAGCAATAGTCAGGATTACCCAGGATCTGGCAGTTTCTACAATAAAGGATTGAAGGGCTGCAATATTATATTCTAAACGGCAAAAGACCTGCAGTTACAACCAAGAATTAACTACCTAGCTAGACTCAGCATCATCTTTCAGGAGAGGAATTGGAGCTTTAATGAAGTAAGAGACTTTTAGTCATTTCTATCAAAAAAGCCAAACCTAAACTGAAAATTTATGGACACAAGAGAATCATAAAAAGGTAAGTGGGGATATATATATATATATATATATATATATATAGTTACATCCCTAGATAGGAAAACAATATCTGTAACTCTTGTGAACTTTATCTGTCACTGGAACAGATGGGGGGAGGAGAGAGGAAGGGGAATATCATCTGGAATGAGGGTGTAGTTATGAATGGTCCTTGATGTGATAAAAGAAAAAGACATTAATGGGTAAGGAAAGGTCTGTAATGGAAAAAGAGGAAAGGGAAGGCAATTGGACAACTAGTTCACATGAAGAGGGAAGACCTATTACAATCAAAGGAAAGGAAGGGGATGAGCAGTGTTTGAAGCTTGGTCTCATCAGTTTTGACTTTAAGAGAGAATAATTTAAGCATTCAATTTGCTATATAAATTTATCTAACCATATAAAAAGGAGGAGGAGGAGGAGAAAGAGGAATAGAAAAGAGAGGGACAGGATTAAAGGGAGGGCAGAAACAATGGAGAAAAGGTAAAAGAAGAGAGAAAGGGTTGATAGAAGATAAGGTAGTGGGTAGAGTGGTTAAAAAACAATATTAAGAGAAGGGAGAGGATTATAGAAAATAGGGTAGTGGGTAGAGTGAATAAAAAGACAAAACTAAGGACAGGGTGGAAAGAGAGAACAAATATATATATATATATATATATATATATATATATATATATATATACATATATATATATATATATATATATATAGGAAAAATAGAATGGAAGGGAAATGCAGAGCTGTTAATCATAACTGTGAATGTGAATGAAATGAACTCTTCCATAAAACAAACTAATAGCAGAGTGGCTTAAAAAACGGAATCCTATGCATTGTTGGTGGAGTTGTGAATGAATCCAACCATTCTGGAGAGTAGTTTGGAACTATGCTCAAAAAGTTATCAAACTGTGCATACTCTTTGATCCAGCAGTGTTACCACTGGGCTTATATCCCAAAGAGATTATAAAGAAGGGAAAGGGACCTGTATGCGCACGAATGTTTGTGGCAGCCCTTTTTGTAGTGACTAGAAATTGGAAACTGAATGGATGCCCATCAGTTGGAGAATGGCTGAATAAATTGTGGTATATGAATATTATGGAATATTATTGTTCTGTAAGAAATGGCCAACAGGATGATTTCAGAAAGGCCTGGAGAGACTTACATGAACTGATGCTGAGTGAAATGAGCAGGACCAGGAGATCATTATATACTTCAACAACAATACTATATGATGACCAGTTCTGATGGACCTGGCCATCTTCAGTAACGAGATCAACTAAATCATTTCCAATGGAGCAGTAATGAACTGAACCAGCTACGCCCAGAGAAAGAACTCTGGGTGATAACTAAAAACCATTACATTGAATTCCCAAAATTGGAACAAGAGGTTTGGCAATTGTTAATGCTGTAAAGTTACCCATGAATATAACCTGTAAATAAAAGGCTATTAAATAAAAAAAAAACTTCCAATTAAAAAAAATATTTTATTACTAAATTGCATTAGCAATAATTTAATCATTAAAGAATACCAAACTAAATGATTCAGTTGTTGAAATAAATCAGATAATTTCAGTCTTCATGTGAATCATATAAATAAAACTGACTATATTGGAAGAAAAAAGAAATGGAATCCTAGAATATGTTGTTTACAAATGTGTTTATATTTGACACAGAGAGATACATCCAGTGTAAAAGCAAAAATTTGGAATAGAATTTATTATGCTTCAGCGGGAGTAAAAAAAAAATCAGGGATAGCAATTCTTATCTCAGATAAAGCAAAAGTAAAAATAGATCTTATTAAAAGAGATAAGGGTGGGAAAGTACATCTTAATAAAGGGTACCATAAATAATGAAATTGTAACAATACTAAATGTGCATGCACCAAATGGTAGAGGAGGTTAATTCCTAGAGAAGATTTTAAGCCAGTTACAGAAAGAAATAGATAGCAAAACTATTCTAGTGGGGGATCTCAAACTTCCCCTCTCAGAATCAGACAAATCTAATCAAAAAATAAACAAGAAAAAGACTAGGTAAGTTAAAAGGATCCTAAAAAACCCAGATATGATAGACCTCTGGAGAAAATTAAATAAGGAACAAAAGGAATGTACCTTTTTCTTGGCATTACATGGCACCTACACAAAAACAGACCATGTATTAGGGCATAAAATACTCATAATCAAAAGCAAAAATGTAGAATAGTAAATGCTTCCTTTTCAGACCAAAATGCAATAAACATCATATTTAATAAAGGGACAAGGAAAAATAGACTAAAAACCAATTTGAAATTAAATAATCTAATTATAAAGAATGAGTGGGTCAAACAACAAATCACAAAAACATCCATAATTTCATCCAAGAAAATGACAATAATGAAACTACATATCAAATATATGGAATACAGCCAAATCAGTTTTTAGAGGAAATTTTATATCTTCAAATAGCTCCATAAATAGAACAGAGAAAGAGGAGATTAATGAATTAGCTATGAAACTAAAAAGGCTAGAAAAAGAACAAAATAACCCCCCAAATAAATATCAAATTAGAAATTTTGAAACTCAAATGGGAGATTAATAAAATAGAAACTAAGAAAGCTACTGAAATAATAAAACCAAGAGTTGGTTATATGAAAAGACTAACAAAATATATAAATCTTTGGTTATTTTGATCAAGAAAAGGAAAGGAAAAAAAAAACTCAAAGAACAAATAAATCACCACCGTCAAAAATAAAAGGGGAGAATTTATCACCAATAAACAAAAAATTAAAACAATTATCAGGAGCTTTTTTTCCCATCTCTATGGCAGCAAGTCTGACAATTTAACTGAAATGGATGAATATTTACAAAAATATAAATTGCCCAAGTTATCAGAAGAGGAAATAAAATACTTACATAATCCCATTTTAGAAAAAAAAAATTGAAAAAAGAAAAAAATCTCCAGGTCTAGTTTTATTCACAAGTGAATTCTACCAAACATTTAAAGAACAATTAATTCCAGTACTATGTAAACTACTTGGAAAAATAGACAAAGAAAGAGTAATGCCAAACTCCTTCTATGACACAAATATGGCACTGATATCTAAACCAGAAAGGCCCAAAGCAGAGAAAGGAAATTACAGAACAATCTCCCTAATGACTCTTGTTGCAAATATTATAAATAAAATATTAGCAAAGAGATTACAACAACAGCAGGATAATACCAGATACAAGTTTGTACCAGAAATTCAGGGCAGATTCAATAACAGGAAAACTATTACCACAATTGATCATATCAATAATAAAACCAACAGAAATCACATGATAATCTCATTAGATGCAGAAAAAGCTTTTGATAAAATACAGCATCTATTCCTACTAAAAACACTGGAGAGCATAAGGATAAAAGGAGTTTTCCTTAAAATAATAAGCACTATATCTAAAACCAACAGTAAGCATTATTTGTAATGGAAAAACGCTGTATGCATTCCCAATAACACCAGAGTGAAATAAGGATGTCCATATCACCACTATTATTCAGCATTGTATTAGAAAGTTGGCTTTAGCAATAAAAAAAGAAAAAGAAATTAAAGGAATTAGAATAGGCAATGAGGAAAGAAAACTATCACTCTTTGCAGATGATATGATGATCTACTTAGAAGATCCTAAAAATTCAACCAAAAACCTACCGAAACAATTCACAGCTTTGGCAAAGTTGCAGGATATAAAATAAATCCAAGCAAAGCATTTCTATATATTACTGACAAAACCCATCAGCAAGAGATAGAAAGAGAAATTTCATTTAAAATTACAGTAGACAAAATAAAATACTTGAGGGTCTACCAGCCAAAATAAATCCAAAAACAATATGAACCCAATTACAAAACACTTCTCACACAAATAAAATCAGATCTAAACAATTGGAAAATATCAATTGTTCATGGCAAGACCGAGCTAATATAATAAAATGACAATTCTGCATTGATTGGTCTATTTATTCAGTGCCATACCAATCAAACTGCAAGAAAATAATAACAAAATTCATCTGGACGAACAAAAGGTCAAGAATATCGAGGGAATTAACGAGAAAAAAAATACATAGGATGGTGACTTAGCAGTACCAAACCTAAAACTATATTATAAAGCAGCCGTAATTAAAACCATTTAGTACTGGCTAAGAAATTGAATGCTGGATCAGTGGAATAGATTAGATACACACAATACAATAATCAAGTTCTATAGCAATCTAGTATTTGATAAATTGCCAAATTTGATAAATAGCTTCTGGAATAAAAACTCAACTATTTCACAAAAACTGCTGGGAAAACTGGAAAATAATATGTCAAACTTGGAAAATAGACCTACATTTCACACCCCATACCCAAAAAAAAAAGGTCAAAATGGATACACGAATTGGTTATAAAGCAGGATACCATAAACAAATTAGGTGAACAAAGGATAATTTACCTATCATATCTTTAGAGAAGGGGGGAAATTTATGACCAAAAAAGAACTAGAGAACATTAGGAAAGGCAAAATGGACAACTCTGATTACATTAAATTAAAAAAGTTTTTGCACAAACAAAACCAACAGAAACAAGATTAAAAGGAAATACAAAACTGGGGGGAAAATCTTTACAACCTATATTTCTAATAAAGATCTCATTTCTAAAGTATATAAAGAATTGTATCAAATTTATAAGAATACAAGTCATTCCTTAATTGATTAATGATGAAAGGATATGAACAAACAATTTTCAGATGATGAAATTGAAACCATTTATAGTTAATTTAAAAAATGCTCTAAATCACTTTGGATTAGAGAAATGCAAATTAAAACAACTCTAAGGTGCAACTTCACACTTCTCAACTTGGCTAAATTGACAGAAAAAGTTGATAATTGTTAGAGGGGATATGGGAAAACTGGGACACTACTACATTATTGGCAGAGTTGTGAAATGTTAAAGCCATTTTGGAAAGCAATTTGGAGTTATGCCTAAAGGGCTATAAAATTGTGTATAACATTTGACCCAGCACTGCCATTATTGACTCTGTATCCCAAGGAAATCATAAAGGAGGGAATAGGACCCACATGTACAAAAATGCTTGTAGCAGCTCTTTTTGTTGTAGTAAAGAATTGGAAAAGGAGTGGATTCCCATAAATTGGGGAATGGCTGGACAAGTTGTGATGCATTAAAGTAATGGAATATTATTGTTCTTTTAAAAATGCACAACAAACTGATTACAGAAAGGCTTAGAAAGATTTACATGAACTGATACTGAGCAAAACAAACTGAATCAGGAATACATTGTATACAATAAAAACAAGAATATGTGAGGATCAATTATGAAAGACTTGGTTTTTCTCAGTAGTTCACTGATCCAAAGCAATCCCAACAGACTTTGGAAAGAAAATATTATTTGCATATAGAAAAAGAATTAAGGAGACTGCATGGAAATCAACATATGCTATGATTACTTCTTTTTTCTGTTTTTTTTATCTCTCCCATGATTTTTCCCTTTTGCTCTGATTTTTCTCTCCCAACATGATTCATAAAGCAATGTGTATTAAAAATAAATAAACTCATTACAATAAAAATATAATTTGGAAATATTTAATAAAATAAGTAAAAATCCCATAAATTAGAGGTAACATTACATTTTAAAATTAAGCCAGTATGAGGCCCAATATAAATTAGTGGCCACTAATTTATTTGAGTTTGACAGAATTTCTACAATGATAGAGACCTATCTTT
The DNA here is from genome assembly GCF_902635505.1 of Sarcophilus harrisii. Taxonomy (NCBI): domain Eukaryota; kingdom Metazoa; phylum Chordata; class Mammalia; order Dasyuromorphia; family Dasyuridae; genus Sarcophilus; species Sarcophilus harrisii. The sequence continues at coordinate 49,317,211 of NC_045430.1, forward strand.
ATCTCAAGCAGAATTATAGTCCAAGTCTCAACTATGACACATAGTGATTGTAGCAAATCACTGAACTTCTCAATCTCAGTTTCATCATTTTTTTCAATAGGGATGATGACAATAAGGTTATTGTGAGGTTCAAGTATGATAATACCTATAAAATACAAATGATAAAGCACTATATAAATACTTGCTATTATTACTATTATCATAATCATTTTTATTATTAACTGGTATTCCTTTACTAAAGCCTATCTTCAATGTTTTATCATAGCACAGAGCTGACCCTGCCTGAGCAGTTGAAGAATATGTCAATGGAGTGCAACTTTTGACAAGTCTAGCCAACTGAGAAAGGTTTAGCTAAGTTTAGAGGCACTGACATGATAATGCTATATATATATATTTTTTTACCCATAGTAATTTCTGAATATCATCATTTTTTAGTCATAGAGGAGTTGCAATCTGCATCATTGGAGAGAATATCTATATTAAGGAAATCACAAATCCTTGAAGTACTGAAATTGAAATATATTCTCTAGTATTAAATTGAGGCATCACAAAAAATTAATCACCAAATATGTATTGAGCATCCATTTCCAGCCCTAAGCTAAGCTCTGTGGCAGTTGAAAAAGAAATAGAACTCATTCTTAGCTTTTCATGTTTTTGCTTGATGTTTCATGTTTTGCTTGATGTTTCATGTTTTTTTTTGTTTAAATAAAATTTGAATATCAGGAATTTAAAGTATAGCTTCTGTGTAATTTGCATCTTGCAGGACATAAAGGTTTTATAGACTGCTAAATATGGTCAAGAGTAGGCATATTTGAAATATCCAGCTCTGGATGATTACTTCCAGTAGAATCATGGGAAAGTCATTTACCCTCTGAATCTTAATTTCCTCTTGTGTTTAAAAAAAAAAGAAAAGAAAGGCAGGTGGAGGAAGAAAGGAAGGAGAGGAGAAAGTGGTGAAGGGAGCAGGCCAGGGGAGATGGGGAGTGACTGAGGGGGTTGGCCCATGATGGAAGAAGCGAGATATGGGAGATGGATGGCCACCTGTTTTTCCATCCATCCTCCCTCCTCAGACTTCTCCACAGGGGTCTGGCTGCTCCAGTGGCTCTGAAGAGGAATAATAAAAATAATTTTTAAAATGAAAAAAAAGGATTACATGCATTTTTTAGCCAGGTGAGAAAGAATATCATTGCAAGTACTGTTAAGATTAAATATTCTATTTTAAAAGAAAAAAATAACCATCACCAGAGAACTTAGACTGAATATATCCATTGCTAAAATGTTTTAGACTTTTTGCTAAAAAGAACAAATTGACAAAGTCAGGTTTCTTTTTTACTTTTCTATTTAGTAGTTTCTTTTCCCCCAGTTACATATAAAAACAATTTTAACATTTATTTTTTTAAAACTTGGAGTTTTATATTCACTTCCTTCCTCCTTCTAATTGAGAAGGCAAGCAATTCAATATAGCTTATCATGTATAGTCATGCAAAATATTTCTATAATAGTCATATGGTGAATTAAAACATAGATCAAAAAAAAAAAAGAAAGAAAAAACCCTTAAGATTAGCAAAGTTAAAAGAAAGAAAGAAAAGTATGCTTTAATCTGTATCCAGACAGCGTATGTTCTTTATCTGTTTGGTTTATAATTTCATTATAAGTCCTTCAGAGTTGTCTTGTATCATTGTATTGTGAAGAATTGCTAAGTCATTCATAGGGATCATCTAATAATATTGCTGTTATTTTGCACACAGTACATTTCACTTTGCATCAGCTCATGAAAGTCTTCTCAGGTTTTTCTGAGAGCATCCTGCTCATAATTTCATATAGAACAATAATATTACACCACAATCACATACCACAATTTGTTCAGCTATTCTCCAATTGATGGGCATCCCCTCAATTTTTAATTATTTACCCCCAGAAAAGAGCTGCTATAAATACTTTTGTGAATATAGGACTTTTTTCTTTTTGTTTTTTAATCTCTTTTTGGATACATATGTAGTAGTGGTATTACAAAACAGAACTTTTTAAAAGTTCTTTTAAATCTTTATGCTAAAATGGGAATGATATTTTAGAAATATAAAGCATCACTCAATTCAAAAAAGCATTTCTATGGGACTACTGTATGTTTGTAGAATTATCATCTGTTCTGGTTACTTACAACAGTAATCTGATGCTCTCCACTCAATGCAGATATCATATTTATTGCACAAAGCTACATACGCAGACAATACATCACACTCATACTTCCAAAAATATGTATAGTTGATCCACATCTTCTCACAAAATTCCTCTGGCAATACCTAGAGATGGGGGTTGAAAACAGGGGGAGAAGAGAGATGCTTTAGTTGAAAGGTAGTCTCTAATAGTCCTGGGGTTGTTTTGAATTATACATATATATTCAAAGTAAAAATTCATTATCAGTTTGCTTAGTTCAAAGGCTCTAAAACTGGAGTCCATGAACTTATTTTTTCTTAATGTTTTAATAACTATATTTCTCTATAATTGGTTTCTTCTGTAATGTGTGCATTTAAAAATATTATTCTGAGAAATAGGTCATATGTTTTACCAGACTGCCTAAAGGGTCCATGCCAAGAAAATAATAAAAAAAAAGATTTAGGATCTTTTCCCCCACTGAAGCATCACAGACTCAAACAGGTAATCAGATACTTGTAAACATTAAGTTACAAGTTTCAGTCTTTTATTTATGTCTTTGATTTATGATCATAGAAAACACATACTGGGTAAGATATCTATTGCCTATGTCATTTCACATAATTTCTTGATCATGTCAGGAAAGAGATTGTTAAAATGATACTTTATGATACTGCCATTTTTCTAGTTCTTTCTTCTCTAGACACTAATTTAGATTATGATCAGCTATGATATCTCTTAAAGCATGCTTTACAAAACATGGTATCACTAATTAAACTTTGTTATGAAATGTTCTTCAAAAATGTTTGTGAATAAATTGTGTAACTTTGTCATGTGTGAGTATAATTATGTTTTTATCCATTTCAGCACCTACAAAGCACCTCATTTAATCTAGATAAAAATTAAAATCTGACAACTTAGCTTGTCTCCTTTTAAACCCTTTTCTACTTTTCTTCTATTTCCTAGCATAGTATTTCCATCATTTCATTTTTCCATATCCAGTTATTCCTCCTTCAAGATCCATTTTTCCCTTAGTCTATATTTGATGGTCTTTTTGGTTTCACTTCCTATATTCTTTCATTTGATTTCTAGGTGTTAAATTCTTTTGTAATTACTCTTTAACCTTGCTACTTTTAAGATGGAATTTGCTGTTGGTGCATATATGATTCCTGTAAATTCAAGAAGTTAGAAACAGAAAATTTAGTAAATTAAACATGAGAGAGGGATATGATAGGAGTAGTGGTGGAGAAATTAAACATTAGCCCTGTTCAAAATTCCTAAATGCAATGGATCCATCATCTGATTGAAGAGATTTATTTCAATGATGCAAAATGCAATCTATTCACGTCTTTTCATGCTGGGCTACCCTTATTTCCTTTGAGTTTATCTGTTAGCTTACCATACAAATGGAGTAATAGGGACCTTCTTCTAGAACTGTTAATCATCTACAGACTGCAAGGACATGAACTGCCCAAGCTTATTTTGGATTTTTTTTTCTGGACTTTGATTTTGATTTTAGATCCAATTTGTTATTTTATTAATGTACATAACTCCAAGAAAGGCAATCCCATCTACCAAAATAGATCAGTAACTCTTCAATTTAATTTATTACAGAATTGTTTGAAAAAAGTTGCTTGAAGTCCTGAGAGTTTAAGTAATGCGACCACAATTACATACCTACTATGTGCCAAATGCAGGACTAGAAGCCAGATCTTCCTGATCCTGAGACTCTTATCTATGATACTATAATGCATCATGTTCTAAATTCCTTAAGAAAAATATTAAATTCTTAATCACCTTAAGTTTTAGGATGGGCTATCAAAGGGGATTGAGCAGCTAGGTAGAACAATGGATAGAGTGAGTCTAGAGTGTGGAGTCAGGACAACTCAACTTTCTGAATTCAAATTTGATCTCAGACATAAGCTATGTAACTCTAGGCAAGTCACTTAACCTTTTTGTGCCTCAGTTTCCTCATCTTTAAAATGAGAGGGAAAAGAAAATTGCAAAGCCTATCTTTGTCCAAAAACCCCAAATGAAGTCATAATCAGACATGAATGAAAAATAACTGAACAGCAACAATCAAAAGAGATGAATAACTCACTTTTAATGGTGTCATGACCTAGTAGATATTGAGCTGGCCTTGAAGTCAGAATGATACAGAATCAAATCTTTCCTCTGAAATATGTTGACTGTGTAAAGAAAGCAAGTCATTTCCCCTATCATTGTTTTTAGGCAGCCCACTAAGACAATAACTTGTGGATGGTACTGACCTGCATCAGTAGAGGGAGTTTTCTTTCCTGGGAATTCTCTATACTAATGAATCAATTTCCTTTATACCAAGATTTCTCAATTTTTTTTTATACATGTTATAGATCCCTTTGACCCCAGTGATGAAACCTATGGACTCCTCAAAATAATTTCTTTCATTTATAATTGAAAAAAATTCTAAATTTCAGTGAAAGGACTCAATGAAATTAAAGGTAAAACCTTTTCCATCTGAGTTCATGTGACCCTTAAAATCTATTCATAGAACTTTCTTCTTAATCTCAGGTGAAGAACATCTACTTTATAACTTAACAGATTCTCTGAAATAGTTTAGATGTCTTCCTGACAAAAATAGAGATGAATGCAAAAAGGTCACTATTCTAGTCCTAGCAGTAAATGAATTAAATGAATTGGATAACTTCTGCCACTATCTTTTCCCTCACTTCTGTTTTATAGTAAGAGTGGCCTTTTTCCTTGCCAATGCAAACCCTTCTATGTTCACAAGTGATTTCATCTCTTTTTGTTTTCTGTAATAGATTTCATTTTCTATCACTCTTCCTTCTCTCCTATCCAATTAGACTATAAAACATATTCATGTATTCCCCATCTTCAAAACTCTCACTGGATCCATCCATTCTTCTATTTTTCCACATCTCTCCTCCTTTTTTGTGGCTGATTTAAGGCCTCCATTTCCTTTTCTCTCATTCTCTTCTAAACTCTTTGAAATCTGACTTCCACCCTCTTAATATAATTAAAATTGCTTTCTCCAAAATTACCGTTGTTCTCTTAATTGCAAAATCTAATGGTCTTTTCTCAATCTTCAACCTTCTTGATCTCTCAGGAGCCTTTGACACTGTTGTTAATTACCCTTGATTAACTTAATTATACTTGATTCTCTCTTTACATATTTTTTTCTGGTTCCCTCCCATCTGATGACTCTTTTTCTGTTCTCTTTGATGAATTTTCATTCTAATCTCATGGACTAATAGTGAGGATCCCCGATGTTTCCCCTGTGTCCTGTTTTCTTCTTTGTCCATATTATTTCTTTTGCCAGAAACAATCTCCCTCCTCATTTCTGCCTCCTAACCTCCCTAACTTCTTTCAAGTTTCAGCTAAAATCTTATTTTATCCAAAAAGCCCTTATATCACCCCATTCACTGCAAACTCTTTGAGATCAGGGACTACTTGTTTTTGCTTTTTATTTTTCACCTTTCTTGGTATCCCCAGTGCTTAGCACAGTGCCTAGCACATAGTTGGTGCTTAATAAACTCTCATTGATTGACTGGATTTTAGATGAGATCCTTCCTACCATAGGAAATCAGCACCTAAAAATGAATATATTAGTTTTTATTCTCACCTGTGGCATTTTATTATTATTATTTTTTAATGTACTTACTTTTTTATGGCATGGAATGAAAGCTGTTTTCCTTAACAACTCTACACAGTGACTGCAATCATCTTCAGTACAATTTCTAATAGGTCTTCTGGTTGTAACATCAAATAATTTGTCAAGTTCCCAGCTTTCAATAAACAATCCAATATCATCCATATTTGTGATTATGGTGCCATTTTGCATCCTTAGATCATCATTTGGGTCATCATTGCAAACACCTAAAAAGAGGGCATCACATTTACTGGAAAAAAATTCACAAGAAAAAAGGTCATGAAGATAGCTGAGTCATAAAGGACATGAAGACAACTGGTTCACTTTAATATGTGATTTTGAAAAAGATTGGTTTAATAAGATGAACATGGCTTCAGGATGAAGGAACACTTAAAAGGTCTTAAAATCTCCAGGAGCCTGAAAAATATAAAGTAAGAAGCAAAGGGGGAAAAAAGGTAATTTTAGCACTTAAAATAGTGGCAATGAAAATCCTGGCTTATGGAAAGAAAATAACTCTGTCATTACAAATGATAAGTTTCAATTATCTAGAAAATACCCATATACAGATTATCACCTCTGACTTTTACTACCTGTGTCCTCTAAGGCAGGACATTTAGTTTCTTTGGGTCTTAGTTTCTTACTCTATAATGAAGAGGGTTGGATTAAATGGCCTCCAAGTTACTTCTAGTTCTGTTCAGAGGAAGGAGGTAGAGGGGAAAAAAGGAGCAGAAGGAGAAGAGGGAGGAGGAGGAAGAAGATGAAAAGGAAAAGTAGGAAAAAAAGAAGGAAGGAAAAGGAAGAGGAGAAAGAGAAAGAGGAGAAGGAGGGGCAGCTAGGTGACATAGTGGATAGAGATCCAGTCCTGAAGTCAGGAGGACCTGAAGTCAAATCTAATCTCAGGCATTTAACACTTCCTAGTTGTGTGACCCTGGGCAAGTCACTTAACCCTAATTGCCTCAGGGAAAAAAAAGGAGAAGGAGAAGTAGAGGAACAAAAACAAAAAGTAGAACAGAAAACAGAGGAGGAAGAGTAAGAGGAGAAAAAGAAAGAGAAGAAGGAGGAGGAGGAAGAAGAAGAGAAAAGGAAAAGGAGGAGAAAAAGAAAGAGGAGAAAGACAAGAAGGAGGAAGAGGAGTTGGCAGAAGAGGAGGAGCAGGAAAAGGAGGAAGGAGAAGGAAGAGGAGGGAGAAGGAAGGGAAGGAAGAATTGGGGTTTGAATCCAAGTCCTCTGACCACAGAGTCACTTTTTTCACTTTATTTCCCTGCCTCCTTATTTGGTCTACATTTATGATTTCATTGGTATGAGGAAATCTTAATATGGAAATTTCTTCCTTTAATACAAATAGGCAACATTTTTTTTTAAACTTACAGGTGAACTGAATGATTTGGGGACACTTGAAGTTCGAAAGACTTTCCCATGGTCAAACAGAAGGGTAAATTATCACTTTTAAAATCAGAAAATCAGGGCATAGGGTCAGTATTTAACTCAATTTATGAAATTCATATCTAATATCTAAGGAGTTCTGTATGCCACATGATCAAGACTAAGCCAAAATAAACATAATCCTTGGACTCAAGGAGCTTATAATATATAGACATGGAGAAAGGGAAGTGATCAGAAATAATGAGAGCACAGCATAATGAATGTAACTTCAGTAAAACAAAAGAATATTTTGAAAATATTTAGATTTTAGAAGCAAGTCTCACCACAAAGTCCTTCTGTGCTGTGATTAGCAATTGATGAAAAATCATAGTGAATGTCTATAATTCCTGTAATATGAGCCCATCGAATTCTAAATCCTCCTGGAGTGGTAACAACATACATAGCGCCAGTATCCTCAATAGAAAGGCCATTCTCTGAGAAAGGTAATGGTTCAATGATAGAATCCACTTCTACCTAAAACATTTCCAAAATAACTTATTAATAAATGAAACTTGTTATACACATATCAGTTAAAATCAGAGTAATCCATATTATTTTCTTCATATTATTAATCATCTTTGAAATTCATCTTTGGTTTCTAGTAGTTCCATGATTCCTTACAACATTTTGCAACATCAGAAGATATTTGACATTAAAAGATGAGCCTCCCCATCTCCAGAAACCTGACATTATAAAAAAAAATTTTTTTGCTATTTTCCAAAAACAATCTAAGTCCTTCTTGTCTTCCTGTTCAAGCTAGATGCATCTCATAGTTCATTTGCAGAGTTTATCAAAGAAATACATGCTGGTTTAGATAATAGGCATTCTTGATCCACATTTTTTTGGTGTGTGGATAACTAGATCAAATTCCATTATCTTATAATATGTCTCATACCTTAAAAGATTTTTTGATTTGTTTGAATTTATTCCCCCAGTTATTTTCAGGATTTTATTTATAAATTACTTTTATCTTCTTAAAACTCTGTTTTCTTCTGTTACATGCAGTTATATTTTTGTTTTTTTTTAATCTTCTCTTGAAGGCTTTATTATCTCCTATTGTTTTAAGAGGTGTCATTTATATGATGCTCTATTTTATTGCTTTACGTATATGACTTTGATCCTCTCAATAATCCTGTTTGGTAGGGCATACAAGTATTGCTATCAACCCTATTAAAGGGGGAAAATGAGGTTCAAAAAAGGTAAACAATTTGTCAATGGTCAAATAGCTAATAAGTGTCAAATATGGGACTTGAGCCTATATAATAATGCTGACTCAAAATCTAGCATGCTTTCCACTATATTCTTCTGCCTCTGGAGCTGTAACTCTTTGTGAATATGAACATGAATATCTTCAATGAAATGAAAGGGAAGATAGAATTATTTCTTTCTGAATTTTATAGTTTCTTTTTCTATGAAGTTGCTGTTGACCTAAAATGGAAAACATAATCAATGATCAGCCTCTGTTAGATACTTAAAAAGGTATTGTGGTATAATAGAAAAGAAACTGAATAAAAAGTCTGAAAACCTGGTTTCTAAGTATCAACAATGATCAATTGTGATATCATAGCCAGATGGGCTTACTTTGTCTGAGCAAGAATCATGAAACACAAAAGTTCTAAAATTTCTTTTAACCCTAAAATTATAGGGAGCTCCAAAGGTTTATTCATACGTTTATGTATGAATAGAGATATACTAAAAATGAAAGATACAAACAGTAAGCAGTCTGAATTATGGAATAGTTTCTATGATATATATATATATATATATATATATATGTATATAGCTTGTTATTACCTTTACAAAACAAAATACTAAGAAAGAATCTAATCCTCACCAAGTAAATTCTTACAGAAGGAGAAGAGATCACCAAGAGCAAGCAAGGGTTTATTAAGAACAAATGATGCTATAATGATATGCAAATTGTGTTTGGGTACCTTCTAGATTCATTCATTCTAAATCATTAGATTTAGAGCTAGAATAAACTTCAAATACCACCTAGTCCTGCCTCCTTAGTTTATGAATAAAAAAAATAGAGCCAAATTCTTTGCCTAGGGAAACTCAAAAAGTAAGAAACATATGGGATTTGAACCCAGTCTATCTGCTTCTAAATTCAATACTCTTCTAACTAACTAAAAATGCCATGTTAGTTTTAATAAATCAAGGAAATACCATAGGCATAGAAAGGCATTTTTCATCAAGGCTTTTGAAAGTTTATCATTACATCTTTGTTTAGTAATGAATAGATGGGGACTAGATGTGCACATATGTGAAACAACCAACAGACCATAAAATGTATTAAGATATTAATAAACTATTATCAGTCCCAGTCCCAGAGATAGGTCTTTAGGAAAATGATTTGGATATGTGTTCATGGTTCAGTTCTGTAGAATATAATTTAATTATGCCTATGAAGGAATAAATGTTGTTTGACAAGTATTTACCAAGCACCTACTATATGCCAGACACTGTGCTAAAAACTGGGGATACAGAAAAAGTCAAGCCCCTCCATGAAAAAAAAGAAAAAGAAAAAAGACCTTTCTCTTAAGGAATTCACAATTTAATGGGAAAAGACATCGTACAAACAACTATGTATCAATAAAATAATTTGAAAATAATCAATAGAGGGAAAGCATTACAGGGATTGAGAAAGTAATTTGAGCTCAGAGTAAAGAGATGGAGTTTTTTATTCAAATAACAATAGCAAGGAGGTCAGTGTCAATAGAGTTCAGAATACCTGAGGAGGAGAGGGGTGGGAGTTAGGTGTAAGAAGTCTAGAAAGGTAAGTGTGACACAATTACTAATATGAATACTTAAGAGTATCTCAAAGGGCCTCAACTATAGAACAATGGCATGAATGATATATTGAAGTTAATAAGAAGAAATTTAAAGTAATATTCATAAATATAAAAAAATCAACTACATGAATAAAAGAATTGAGAGAGGAGGCTAGTACCTGAGTACTAAAGACATAAAACGCAAAATGTCTGACTTGGGCTGTTGGAATCTTTACAAATTGTTAAGTCATTAGAGTTGATAGAGAAAATAATTATCTAATTTAGCATTTAATGAGTTCAGTAAGATTGATCTGATCTTACAAGGAGATATTATGGGCCAGAAGAAACAAGGTACTAAGTACAACTGATAGAAACAATGCTTGTGTTCACACCTTTAGAGAGCTCATATAAGCAATAAGTATTTAAGTACTCATTGGAGTTCACGAGTATGGGAGATCACAAAGTTAACTTTGTAATTTTGTGAATTCACACCTCCCTTAATCCCTCCCTCGCAGGGGAGGAATAAACCTTTGGGAGATGATATATAAGAAGCTGACTCAGTCGGGATTTCTGCTGAAAAGATTGAGAGGGGAGCGTCATCAGTTCAGAGAAAAGCCCTCTCTCTGAGGCAAGAGAGATTCATTCCATCTTCTACCTTTGTGCTGGCTGGAGGCTGAAGAAAGCAGAGGTAGAAGCAAAGGACAAAGCTGCAAGAGCTCTTAGAACCAAGCAGAGAGATAGGCCTCTAAGAAAAGCTAATATTGAAGGACACAATAAAAGATCTGAACTTTTAGCATGTGGCTGCATTTGGATGATTATTACTTTTAACTGAAACTAAGGCTACCTCCAGGAAACCTCCCCGAAAAACCTGCTCCCAGAGAGAACCATTATTGTATTTTAAAGAACAAGAACACCACATTGGGCAAAGTCTGGATCAAAAGATTTCTTAAATTCTTTCCAACTCTAAGCATCTCACTCTTTCATCTTACCCTAGGAAAGTTCAATGATGAAAAAAGTTTTGTTTTCATTTTTTAAATATATTTCCTGCTAAATTTTAATTATTGCCATTTTACTCCATCCAAAAGATATTTAATAAGGAGTAGTTACACATATAGAACTTTTTTGAGAAACTAGACAAAATATAAAGATTAAATAAAATCCATCCATAAAATTTTACCATCATGGAGCTTACATTCTAAATGTTTTTTCAGTCATTTCCATCTTATGCTACTCTTTGTATGTCATTTGGAGTTTTGTTGGCTAGGATACTAGAGTAATTTGCCATTTCCTTCTCTGCTTCATTTTATAGATGAGGAAACTGAGGCAAACAGGATTAGTGATCTGTTCAGAGTCACACAGAAAAAAAGTGTTTGAGGTCAGGTTTGAATCCAGGATGTCTTCTTGATTCCAGGCCTGGCACTCCATCTATTGTGCCACCTAGCTGTACTTTATATTCCACTGGATGGTTGTGTACACTGAAATATTGAAATTCAATATTTTTGCATGTTAAAGTCTTGATTAAAAAGGCAGGGAGGAGGGGGTGGAGTGGAACACTGTTGTACCTACTTCACACTTTTATTGAAATAATCTATTTTAAAATGAGTCATAAATGGAAGAAAATGTTAATTGACACTGCTGAGTTGGTCATGAACAAATTAGACACCTTAGCAGCACAGAAGTTTACAATAGTATAGTCCCTTACCTGGAAAAAATTGTGAATTTTATTCATTACCTTCCTTATTACTTTGATATAATTATATTATATCATTAGCTATAGGAATATTCCTATTGCCATTCATTAATTATTATGTCCTTACCTTTCTTTTTAAACGGTTGATAAGCACATTATATGTCAGTGATGTTATATTTAATTTCTTGAAGCAAAGATCTGATGTCTTCGCAGGTGAAACCTTTTTGGAGAGAGACAAAAAATTGGAACTTTATGATTTAATATACAATAATGTCTGTAAGAAGAATACATAAAAAATTTAAATAACACTCACTAGCTTTCTTTTTGAATTTCCAATCTGAAAAAATACAAAAATATATTGTCAAAAATAATATATTACTAAACCACTGTTTTTCCATTAAAATCAAATGCATCTAAGGTCACTTACATTTAATTGCTTAGGAGTAAAATAACCCCCCCAAAAGTAAAGTGTTTGTTTATATAATCTCTTGAAATTCCTCTAATTCTCAGTTTTTCTGAAATTAGAGAATATTCTAATTGAAGTTCTATTTTTTAAAAAAGATATTATATAGAACCAAGAAAAACCAGCAACAACAATATTATATACTGATCAACTGTGATGTACTTGGTTTTTTTCAACAATGAAGTGATTCAGGCTGATTCCAATAGACTTGTGATGGAGAAAGCCATCTGCATCTAAAGGGAGGATTATGGGGGCTGAATGTGGATCACAATATAGTATTTTCACTTTTTGTTGTTATTATTTGCTAGCTTGTCTTTTGCTTTCTCTTTTTATACCTTTTGGTCTGCTTTTTCTTGTGCAGCATGATAAACATGGAAATATGTTTAGAATAATTGCATGTTTAACCTATATTGAATTACTTGCTGTCTAAGGAAGGGGGAAGGTGGTGTAGGAGGGAGAAAAGTTTGGAACACAAGGTTTTGCAAAGATGAATGTTGAAACTGCCTTTGCATGTATTTTGAAAAATTAAAAAAAAACTTATTTTTAAAAATATAACTATATTGATATTAGTCCTAATGAACAAATAATAAAGCATATTTCCTTTCTCTCTGCAGAAATCTCAAGGACATTGACTTAAGAATGCTGCATGTACTGCACTAAATAGCTGATTTTAGTTGGTTTTGCTTTGGTTTTTTTTATCCAAAAGAATTCAATTGAAATTAATATATTAGAAAATAACTGTGGTTGCAATAAAAACATCAATAAAACAAAGAAAAAAGACATAAAGTAAACAGTAACTTACATGATTTGGGCATTTCTCAATATGGGCAATTATGATTTCCCCAGGAATCTGAACTAGAATGTAGGAAGCCATACTATAGAGTGCTGCACTATTTCCATCAAATGTAATAATGCTTAGTTCTGACAACATTGAACATCGACCTAAAAAATAAAAAAGTTTAAGTTAGTCATTAAACTTAGCTTAAACTCTTTATGCTTTTAGCTATTTCCCCAAAAGTACAAATTAAAAAAAAATCCTAAAATAATTTTAATAAGAGTTAACCAATAAAAAAATTAAAAGTTATGTTTAAAATAGAAGTCTCAAATTTTAGTTTAAAGATATTAACCTAATCTAATTACAAAAAGCAAATGTGATCCAAAAGGAAAAATATGAGAAGACAGGTCTTCTCTTTCCGTTTCAGAAATAGAGGAGTCATTGGTATGAAATATTTCATGTGTCAAATTATTTTTTTTGATAGCTTCATAGGTTTGATTGGTTTTTTTCTTCTTTGAAAAAATGCTATTAAGGATGACTCTTTGGATCGGGGTGCAGAGGAAAATCTTGTAGATGTGAAAACAAAAGACATTAATCAAATTCCATGTGAATATGGAAGTACGTTTAGAAAAATGGCACAAGTTTAATCCATATTGGATTGCTTTCTATCTGGGGGAGAGAGAGGGAGGATGGGGGAAAATTTGGAAGACAAGTTTTTGCAAAGATAAATGTTGAAAACTATCCTTGAATGTATTTAGAAAATTAAAAAGCTATAAAAACATTTTTAAGTCTTTGAAAAAAATACTTTTTAAAAACATGTCACATAACATCGATACACTGTTAGCAGAATGGAAACTGATTCAATTTTTCTAAAAAATGATTTTTAGTTTTAAAGTCCAAAAACTACAAAATTGTGCATACCTTTTAACTAAGGAATAACACTACTACAAATATCATCAAAAAGATTTTTTTAAAGGAAAAGGCTTATATGTGCAAAAATATTTATGAAGGATCTTTTTCTAGTGGCAAAGAACTGGAAATCATGGAAGCCAATTATTTGGAGAATAGCTCAACAAATTGTGGTATATAATTGTGATGGAATCGTACTATGCTAAAAGAAATGATAAGGAATATGCTTTCAGAAAAATCTAGGAAGACTTCTATTACCTCATGCAAAGTGAAGTGAATAAAACCAGAAGATTGTACAGATAACAGCAATATTATACAATGATCAGTTCTGAATAACTTAGCTATTCTAAGAAATACAATGATTTAAGACAATTATGAAGAACTTATTGATGAAAAATGCTAACCACCTTCAGAGAAGGTGGAGTCTGAATGCAAATTGGAGCATACCTCTTTTTAATTTTTTTCTTGAGGTTTTTTGCTGTTTTCTTTCACAACATAACTAATAAGGAAAAATTTTCTCTGACAACATATATATATATACATTATATATATATGTGTGTGTGTGTGTGTGTGTGTATCTATATAACTTATATAAAGTTGTTTGCCTTCTCAAGTAGAAGGGAAGGAAAAAATTTGGAGCTCAAAAAAATTTAAATGAATATTAAAAAGACTTTACATGAGGTTAGAAAAAATAATTTTAAAATGTCACAATAGTGCCAGTTGTATTTGCTTTTATATGTACAAAGTTCAAAGCCCATTCTTCACATTAAACCCATCATCAAAAATTGTTAAATTTCCCAGAACTTAATAAAATTCCATAGCTTACTTAAGTATAAAAAAGTTTACATGAAAATTTCTTTTGTTATACTGAAGGGGGGGAATGGTTCTTCCTAAAAAGGGGTAAAACATTATCTATTTCAATTCCTATTTTGAACACATTATTAAAGGTCTCACAACTTTGAAATGTCTGTTAGTGAATTATTTTATTTTATTTATTTTTTGCTGAGGCAGTTGGGGTTGTGACTTGTACAGGGTCACACAGCTGGGAAGTATTAAGTGTCTGAGGTCACATTTGAACTCAGGTCCTCCTGATCTCAAGGCTGGTGCTCTATCCACTGCACCACCTAGCTGCCACCAAATTATTCTTATTTTTTTTTAATAAATGTTATTGACATGCTTTTTTTTTAACATCACATAAAGTTATCCTGTCTCACTCTTCCTCCTTTTCCTCATGTAATAAAGACTAGGTTTTGTTTTGTTTTGTTTTAAAAAAGGGAAGAGAAAAATCAGCAAAGCAAACCAAAACACTGAAAAAATCCAAATATCTTTGCAATTTTCTACATTTATAAACCTTGTACTTCTGCAAAGAAGTGGGAAAAGGTATCTTTTCATATCTCTTCAATGAATCATTTCTAAAAATAAAAATTAATCCCATAATTGTGTCCTTTAACTTCTAATTTTTTTTTTCTGATACCATTGTTGTTAATGGTTAGGATCATGCTTTCCGTATTTAGAGGGAAACATGTCAACTTCTGAACACCTTATCCAAACGTACAAGGACATTCCCATTCAGGACAGCAGGTGTCATTGTTTACTTGAACAGGCATTCCTCGAAAACCACAGTCAGGTATGGTTGTGTCCTTTGGGCAATTGCTTGATAGGTTGAATAACACCCATTCCTTATTGATACATACATATTGGTAACAAGTAAATGTAGGTTCCATATATTCTGGCTGTTAATAAAAAAAAAAGTAAAAGTAGAAATTATTTCAACTTCTAAAGCAAAAATTATATTATGTTATTTTACAAAGCAATGTACAAGGCATTGAGGTAAACTCTAGGGATACAAAAAAAAATAATCTCTGTCCTCAAGGAATTTAAATAGAGGATAGAAGATATGCAAAAAGAAAAAAATGTAAACTATGTAGAATATAAGACAATATAATTTTAAAAGGGAAGGAATACTCTAGGTAAAAGGATAATAACTAGTAACCTATATATGGTGTTTAAGGTTTGTAAAGAATTTTATAGATATCTGATTTTATTAAGGCCTCTTGCAGGAAGTAGAACATGAGCTGCACTTTGAAAGAGCCTAATGATTCTGTGAGGTGAAGATGAGAAAAGAGAATGTTCCAAAATTGGAAAATTATAGAAGGGCAGAGGAAGGAGAATAAATGTCATATGCACAGACCAGAGAACAGTAAATTTGACTATAACAAAGAATATATGAAGAAGAAGAATTTGAAATTAGATCAGAATGGCAGAATGAGCATGTTATATTTTATCTTAGGAACAATAAGGATCAATATAAAAGATCTTAGTAGTACTGAGAGAGTGATGTGATTTTTGTATGGATTTTCTATGGATTTCAGTTTGCCAGGTAAGTAGATAATGAATTGAAGAGGACAGAAACTACAGGCAGGAAAGACACTTGGGAGGCAATTATTTTAAAAGTGATCAAAGCCTAGGGTTATATGAGTAGAGAAAAAGGGATAGAAAGATATTGTGTAAGTAGAATAAAACTTGAGAACTGATTGGATATAATGACACATACAGTTGAGGGACAAGGAGGTAGAAAGGATGATGTGCTAATAAAAATGCAAATATGCAAAATACAAATCAAAAGTAAAAATGTAACTGAGATCATTTCTCTAATTTAAAAACTTTTATAATATTATCAATTAATGATTTACTAAAAGTAATAGCCCAGTTATTGTAGAATAATGAATATTGACTGAATCTAAGGTAGCTTTAGAGTTATAATTGCCCAGAATTAGTCAATCATCTCTAGCCTGAATTTTTGAAAATGCTTGTTTTTGTTTTCAGAATCACCTAGTAATTGCTAATTCTACATCACTTTTTGTCACAACATTTTGACACCTAAATAATGAGTAGATTTGAAATAAAATTATAAACTAATGGTGTCCAACTATCTCTTGAGAAAACTTACTTTTACAATAATATATTTCCAGAAGCAGAAATATGATGGTTTCCAAATAGTAAACTTTACAGATCATAGGATAATAGGTGAAGTGTTGGATAAAAGCTTAAATGTCTCTAAGACCTTATTTTATAAATGAATTAGCTAAAACATAAAGAAATTAAGAGATTTGCCTAAACTCACATAGGAGTTGTGACAAAACTGGGGTTACCAGGTTATCTAAAAACTGGCAATTTCCCCCACTATATCTTGAAATCAGGTTTTTTGGAGTCTAAGTTATCCTTCTTCAATTTTTCAGTTGTTACCCAAAGAGAACTAAATAGAGTAGAGACAAATTTCATTCTATTTAATGTATTAAATTATACAAATTGGGAAGTATAAATGATATATCCAATTTTAATGTAATCAAAAAGTTGCTTCTAAAATATTATATGAATCAGGTCTCTTTTGCCATTATGGAGTCGCACAGAGGATCTTGTTAATTGATTTCAAAGATGTTTTTCACTTAAACAAATTTCACTAGTCATAGGGCCTGGAGATTATTTGAGGGAATATATGCTTGCCTAAGATCTACCACACAAATTTCCTTCAAACAATTGAAAATTCACAAAATATCTGCTTGATCAGGGGAATTCAAAAATAAAATAAAACCAAAATGAATATATACAAATGTACATGATCCACATTTCTATCTTTCATTCAGATAGTAATAAGATAATATGAAAACTAAAAAGATATGTCTTTCTTCTACTTAAGTCCTTCTGTGATTTCCTTCACTGTGTGATAATATTCCAAATTCTCAGAGACTAGCAGAACACAGGCTTTGGCAGGCACTACAATTAGGAAAGACTTTGTAGATAGGCATTGATAACAAGTTAGATACCTCTTTCATCTAAGGACTGGACTGTATAAAAAGTACACAGCCTCATTATTAAAGGATTCATTAGTTTTGAAGACAGATCTTCATAATTCCAAAACTAACTTTTAATAATTTCAATAGTTCATTTTAAATAGTCAAATATTTTTACTGTTTGAACATCTTTTGTACTTTGAAACATATCATCCTAACTTTGCAGTATGTTTTAGTTTCCCATATTATATAAAAATGCAATTTCCATTTTGAAATATTTCTTTAATAGTTAAAAATTCTGATTAAATGAAACATTTTTTCAATTAGTCATTTTAATATATTATAGCAGTGGAGAAATGAAATTGACAAGGAATATTCGAATGATTTAAGATAATACAATTATCAACAAAATGATAGACTTAGGCATTTGTATTTTTAAATAATGGACCATAAAAGCAAAAAAAAAAAAAAAAAACTAAACAAATTTCATTCAGAAAATTAGTTGGTAATATTTTGTGAAAGTTATTTAGATTATCTTACAACTTGCTCCCCAAAATTTCCTTTTGAATGAATGACTTAAACATGAAAAAAAACTTCTGCAAAATATTTTTTAAACATAGAATAAAGTATTTATCTAAATTATGGAGAGGAGATATTTTAAAATTTGACAAATAGAAGAAACCTATTAGGGATACAATAGATGTGATTGACTATATGAAAATAAAAAATATTTTTAGCAAAACAATATAATTTTTAAAAAAGAAAATAATCAATTGATAAATGGCATAAACTGAGTGAAGACCTCTCATTGGAATGTGGCCTTGAGAATGCAATAATAAGTTGAATTATACCTATAAAACTACCGATAGATTGTCTTGAATGAAAATTTCCCTTTCTTTTTCTCCCCCACCTCTTAAACAGCATTTAAGTACTTCTTTTAAAGGTGATGTTGGCTTTGGGAATTCAGGTACCAGAATTCTTTCATGCAAAAATATCTACTTGTATAGCAGTTTTCCAGGGAAATTTGAATTAAGGGTTTGATGTATTTTTTTTTTTTGGTTTTTTTTTTTTTTTTTTTTTTTTTTTTTTTTTTTTGTGTGTTTTTTTTTTTTTTTTTTTTTTGTTTTTTCTTTTTTTTTATGTTTGATGGAATGTTTTTTTTTTTTTTTTTTTTTGGTAATTACAGATAATAATTTCACCCTTTTGTATCTGGGATAAATTTCCATGTTTAGAGTATAAATCTGGACTCCTCCAGACAATGGGAGAAAAGGTCAGAGATTGGGGTGGGAGCTTCTGCAGTTTAGGGTATATTCAATTTTGTGTTTTGCAATTTGCATTTTTCTACTAACATCTTGACTGTTGGGAGTTGTCCTTTTTCATGAGATCATAATAAATCCCTTTTTTGCTTTTTTTTTTTTTTTTACCTTGAGAGTCTCTGATTTTAATTTGAGTAAGGGTCACTGTTCCACATAATTGAGAAAAATATTTGTGGTAATTACAGATAATAATACCACCCAAAAACATGAGACAACTAAGAAATCATAGTGATAATTCCCAATGTGTAAGTCATCCAAGGAAATACACAACTATAAAAGGAAAAAACTCAAATTGTTAGGTTAGCATTCTTTTAAAAATATATTTAACCTTATGACTTATCAAATAGAATTAAATAAAACAATTTTAAGGTATCATCTAATTCCTGCTGAATCAGTAAAAATAATTAAAAGCAACGAAACTCAAGGAAAGAATTACAAACATAAAAATTGCTTTTAGAGTTCCATCTGGAAGCTCATGCCACAAGTTATAAGCATAGTCATGTTCTTTGATCCAATGATTTTATTATTGAAAATATACCCCAAAACTTTGATTTTTTAAAAGCTATCTATTCAAAGATTTATTTAACATTATGTAAAATTGATTTAAAAAACTGGAAACAACATATATATCTGTTAAAAAAAAAAAGAAATGGCTAAATAAGTATCGGGATGTTAATGTATAGTATGATAAAAATTAAAATCTCTTAATATAAAGAATAAAAAATGAACCTGGGAAGATATTTATCTAATAATGCAGATCTACAAAAGTAGAACCAGAAGAATATACCATATAAGAGGAAAAATAAAGAGAACAAAGGGAGAAAGAATCTTTGTTAAGCAATTACCGCACTTCAGGTGCTAAGTGATAAAAATATATCTATACAAGCAAAACAAAAGACATCCTCCAAACTGTTATAATACTATATATACTGACATTAATTTAAATATAAATAGTTCCTAAGCAAGTTTAATTTACTAGATTTGATATCCAGCTTTTAATAAAGCTTGATTTTTTTAAAGAAAGCAAACTACCACAGTTGTAACAAAACTAAAACTGAGAGAGAACCTTGGATACAATAATATAGAAATTTTTTTAACAAATTGTTAAGACATATTACCACACATTCTGAAGCAGGAGTAGGAGCCCCCTCTTCTGGGCATTCAGATGGAACATATGCAGCAGGAGCCTCTGTAGAGAACATCAGAGTAGCAACAGATCAAATTATTATCCTTACTGGAGTCAGGTAAGACTGATTTGATAGTTTAAACAAAATTATCTTTATAACAAAATTATATTTGTAGTAAGTGAAGACAGTTGTATCACAAAAGACTCCTTAGTAATTACAAATATGGTTTTTGGAATATTTCCTAATAAATCATCTAAGTGTAACTAAATTTCCTCTGTGAATTTGTAGAATGTGCATGGTCATTTTTGAAATGTATATAGGAATATCATTATTGAAGAAATGCTTATTAGATGTGCCATAATTAGCACAGTAGATTGAATGATCAAGTGTCATGATTAGCACAGTGGATTAAGTGGTCACCCATTGGTATTTTGGAGCAACATTATATAAACAACAAAACTGTGACATCTGTAACTTCTAGTCATTGAAGATATCCTCAAAATACTCAACTAGGTTGGATAAATAATACTTCAGAGTAAATATGGAGAAGATATACCTGAGAGCAATAGACCCATTTCACAATACTGAAAAAAGAAAAGAAATATTTTGCATTTTTGCTTGAAGACAATGCAGCTGTGTACAGTGTTTCCTTATTTTGAATGAAAATCATTTTCTAAAATTTTAAAATGGATTGATTTGATCAATTAAGGCATGATTTCCTCTTCCAAAGCCTTGACCTTGAACTGGACTTATTATAATTATTATTAGATGACAGTATCTTATTCCCAACTGTAAAGTTTTTACTCATTTCAGCCAGTCACAGTAAACACTTAGAAAAAAATATTGGAGAAAATTCTAACAGATTCCAGTGTTAAATAAGAGAAAGTACTGATTGTATAAATACTAAGAAAAACAATCAGTGTGTGTGATAGTAGGGAGGGGAGGAAGGAAGAAGGCCCAGGTTAATTAAAAGCTGCCAAATTCTGTACTGTTATATGATCCTGAGACAGAGAATTACTTGGATATATATAGTATTATTATTAGATTGCCATCCATTTAATTAATAGCACTGAGAGTTGAATGGGACCATAATCATTTCATTCAGTGTTCTTAATGTTTTTGCTTATGTCATGGACTCTTTGACCATGGTCTGGTGAAGCCAGACTCCTTCTCTGAATTGTTTTTAAATGTATAAAATAAATCTATAGAATTACAAAGGAAACCAATGATTTTGAAGTAAATATATAGTCTTCCCATTCAAGTTCACAGACACCCAGAGACCCCATGTCAAGAACTGCTAATGTACTCCAACATTCTTATTTTATAGATAAGGAAACTCAAGGACATAGAATTTAAGAAACCTGTCTAAGGTCATATAATGTTTTGAGTGACAGAACTAGGAATTAAACCAATCTCCTCTGACTTGAAATCCAGTGCCCATTCTATCCCACAATTCTCAACTTATTTCCCTGTGGGACTACATGGAAGTCCACGAGGAAATGATCTTCAGCATATAAAGATCCACTTTATAAATGGAGTTTAAAAAAAAATAGTTTGTGTGTAAGAGAGAGAGAGAGAGAGAGAGAGAGAGAGAGAAAGAGAGAGAGAGAGAGAGAAGGGAGGGAGGGAGGGAGGGAGGGAGGGAGGAAGGGAGGAACGGAGGGAGGGAGGAAGGAAGGGAGGAAAGGAGGAAGGGAGGGAGGGAAGGAGAGAGAGAGGAAGGAAGAGAGTAAGAGAATAAAATCGGCTTATTCACTCCCATTCTGTGAGGGGAATTCTTCATATGTTTGTAGTAGACAAATCCTCTAACTCATCTACAAGTCTGAGGCCTGTCAATAAACCCTCAACCTGTTTTAATCCATTTGCCCAGACAATTTTACTTGATTGTAGCCACTATAGTTACTGCTTCTTGGAGCCACAGGGGAGAGTTAGGTGAAAGGTAGATACCAAAGGTAGATGAGCAGCCCAGAAAATGACTCAGCAACCCCTTATATCAGAGGTGCTACTCTTTCCTGTACACCCATATTAGAACTACAAGTAGATGAAGGTTCAGTGTAAGCTAAATGTGTCTTAAAAGAATTCAAAATGGAAAAACAAAATTTAGGTAACTTAAAAGAATTACTAATATCCGTCCTTGAGCAAAGAATGAAAGCAGTCAGCAAGGAATCTTGATTGATCACAGGCTACCTATTTTAATGGCTTCATGATGTCAGTTACAATCCCGTGTGACTAAAATTGTCACAGGAATCCCATTTAATGTACTGGGGAAGGGTTTGTCCTCTTTTGAATTCCTCTTAGAATTGTGAACATTTGATCTGTCCCACAGGTTTTCTTAATTCTTATTATTTTATTAAGCTATCTTACTGTTGTTTGTGGATTTATTCTACATATAAATTTCAAATGCCAATTAAGAGAATAATGTTGATAATGATAATGATGAGCATTAAATCACCCCCTGGATAAAAGACTTCCATTAAGAAAAATGAAGTCAAATCTGGGGAAATGATATACTTCTAGGCAAGGAGAATTTCTAGTGTCAGAACTCTTAATGAAATTAGAATAATTAAGATTTGTAACAGAGGCAAAGTCCAAGAGTACTATATAGAAATTGCATATTTCAAACTAGAACATACTTCAAAAGCTATCTCATCTCAATTGATAGATGAAGAAACTCCTTTCTCAACTGAGTAAACTGAGACCCAGAAATGTTAAGGAATTTACCCAAAATCAGTTAATGAGATAAAAGCCACATCCTCTGACTTGAGATTCTCTCAATCCTTGTTTTACAGTTGCCCACATTTCTAAAGCATAGGATCAAAGAATTTTCCACATGTGACCTCTTGTAGAATAGCTTTTCTTAATAAGAAGTTTGTCAACATCCTGTTTTCTCATTATTGAAATTAATGGAATAGTCCCAGAATGTGGTATATGGGGTAGATGAATGCAAATAGTAGTTAATGATAGAACTGTTCCAAGTTTGATTTAGGGTAATGTAACTTTTAATGTTATTGCTGCCAATAATACCTGTTTCCCCTGGCTTTGGAGGCTTGACTATTACAGCTTCTGTAACTGGCACAGGTATACCTATAAAGAAACAGAGATTGGCTTTTTAAATCATATTTTCATGAGATTAGGTTTATCAAAATTCAAATAATACAGAAGATCCCAACCTAAGCATGGGGATCCCATATAACTCTAAAAGATTTTAAGGAACCCTAAAGGAAGGTAAGTAAACTATTAATATCCTCTAATTTAAAAAATTAAGTGTTGTGTATATGAATACAATAATCTTTTAAATTAATTTATGTTTTCAACATAATAGCTGCTTCATATATTTGAAAGCAGGAAGAAATATGTGAAGAAACTATATTATATCCATAGTTTAAATTTATTTAGATTATTCCAAAAGTTTATCCCCAAAATTCACTTTTAAACTTTAATAGCTTAAAATCATACTGAGACTTTTAAAACATTCTGCATACCAAAACGCTATCAAACTATGAATATCCTTTAATCCAGCAGTGTCTCAACTGGGTCTGTATACCAAAGAGATCATAAAAAAGGGAAAAAAAACTACATGTGCAAAAATGTTTGTAGCAGTCCTTTTTGTAGTCACAAGGAACTTGAAACTGAGTGGATGCCCATCAGTTGGGGAATGGCTAAATAAATTATGATATGTGAATGTTATTGAATATTATTGTTCTATAGGATACAATCTGCAGGATGATTTTAGAAAGGCCTGAAGATACCTACATGAACTAATGTTAACTAAAGTTAGTAGAACCAAGAGAACATTGTACACAGCAACAACAAGATAATGAGATGATCAACTCTGATGGACATGGTTCATTTCAACAATGAGATGATTTAGTCCAATTCCAATAGACTTGTGATGGAGAATGTCATCTACATCCAAAAAGACTCCTGTGGAGGCTGAATGTGAATCACCACATAGTATTTTCAACATTTTTGTTGTTGCTTTTTTTTTAGTCTTTTCTCTTTTTTTTCTTTTTGATATGATTTTTCTTGTGCAGTATGATAAATGTGGAAACAGGTATAATAGAATTCCACATGTTTAACATATATTAGATTACTTGCTATCTGGGGAGAAGGTGGGGGAAAGGAGAAAGAAAAATTTGAAACAAAAAGCTTTTCAAGGGTGAATGTTGAAAACTGCATATGTTTTGAAAATAAAAAGCTATTATTAAAAAATAAGTAAATACAATAAAAAGGACATTCTGCATAGTTGATTAAAGTTTGCAAAGCATTATATATGTATATAGGTTAGTATAGATATATTATGCATATATATATATGTATACATATATACCTCATGTCATAGATTATCATCAAAGCTACATCTGGAAGGAATTTTAGATGTGATGTAGTCTAATTTCCTCATTTTACAAATGAGAAAACTGAGGTACTGATCAGTTAAATGGTGTGTCTCAGGTCATATAATTAGTGGTATAGTGGTTAGAAAGCTGTCCATGGATTCAGAAAGAATTGAGTTCTAATCCTGATTCTGACATATGCTTTTAAGTTGTTTAATCTCTCAGTGTCCCCACACAGCTAAAACAAACTTCAGAAAAGGTGATGACCTTAATTAGTTCCTAACACTAATCAAATCACAGATCCAGTTCCTATCTCTGTCATCATATAAGTAATGTTAGAAGTGGGATTTGAATCCAGGTCTTCTGAATTTGATGCCAGTGCTCTTCTTTATAGTAACTTTAGGCAGTAGATGTTATAATTGTACTGATTTATAGAGACCCAGAGAAGACAAGGGATTTGCCCAGAGTTACATAAATAGTACATTTCTCAGGCAAGATTTGAACCCAGGTATTCCTGACTTCAATCTAAACAGTTAGATCTAATCCAAAACATTTCTTAAGTGAATACTGGGTGCTAGACATAGTGCTAGGTACTATGCATACAAAGATAAAAATAAAATCATCTCTGCCTTCAAGGAACTTCCAGTCTATCAGGAAACAATATGTACAAGTATGTATAAATACAACCATTTAAATAAATACAACTACTGCTCAATATAACGAGGCATGTCTGCTTTTTTGCTATACTGAATTTTATTACATCTATTTTAGAAGCTAAAAATCAGATTGGCAAGGCTTTACATAGGATTCTTGAATCCATTGCAGTAAACCCAAGGGATCCTTAAAGCTCCTTTACTCCCACATTGAGAGCCACTGGATGTGGGAGCTTTAAGGATCAAAATATGCTATAGGAAGAAGGAGGAATGATGAGAAATTATATAATGAAAATCGACCATGAAATCCAGGGAAATCACAACAGATGACTGCAAATATGAAAATTATTAGCCATTATAACTATTTTGACACAATAAAATAAAACACATACTTACAGTCTGCAGGATAAACACATTTAAGTGTGACTTCATCAAGGATCATATTTTTAGGACAGTATGGCAAGCATCCTTCAACCCTTTAAATATGTATTTTAAAAAGGTATAAGAATCAATCTTAAAGTAAGAAAAATAGAATCATAATGTGTGAAAAAAATTATCAAATGCCTACTATGAAAACATACTATAATATATTTAACTGAGGCATTATCTTCCATAATTTCTTCACATGGTAAGTATTACACCCTTCCATAAGAATTGCTTCTCATGACCTCTGTCCCTTTTCACACACTAGTAAGTGGTAGAGACTATGCTGTGTGATTTCAACAATGTTAACATATTTCTGTCATTCAGTGTTATTTAAGGATATTTTAATACATTATTAATGATGTCAGTACAATTTAAAAAAAAACTTGTTCACATACTTCTTAAAAAAGTCTATCAAAAATATTTATTAAGCACTAAATAAATTCCAAAATACAAAGATAAAACTGAAAGTGTCTGCCCTTGAGAAATTTATATTCTATAGGAAGAAATACAAATACACACACACATACACATACACATACACACAGAGTAAAAACAATGCAATGGTAGTAGGAGGAGGATATGTTAGTTGAGCTTCGAAGGAAACAAAATATCTCAGATTTGAGGATAAAGGACATTACAGTCATGTGATACAGCCTAGTCAAAGGCAAAGATAGAGAAGATGTTATGTTATGCAAAGGAACAGCAAGTAGGTCATTAAGGAAATTGATGTATAATATAGCTAAAAATTGTGAAGTACTTCAAATGACAAAGAGAGGATTTCTATTTTTCATAGAGACAAGAGGAATTCTTGAAGTCAGGAGAGTGACTTGCTCAAGCATGAGTTTTAGGAATAGAAATTGAGCAGTCACATGAAGACGGTAGACACTAAAGGTAGAGATAGGAGGCAATTGCCATATCCATGCTAGTGGTGATTAGGGACTGAACTAAGATGGTGACCATGTGAATGGAAAGAGGAGACAGATGTGAGAAATGTTGTGCAGGCCAAACTCTCAAAAACTTGAAATATTGAATGAATGAGACTGAGAAATCAATGGATTGCAAAACTAAATGACTGAAAAATTTGGAATAGCTTCAATAGAAATAGTGAAGTTCCAGAAAGAGATAGACTTAGAGAAAAAGAATAAATTCTGTTTTGCACACACTTCATGTAAAATCATTCATACTGACTATATAATCTTGTACAAATCCCTTAACCTCTCAGTGCTCAAGGAATTTCTTAAAACTAAACATAGTAATGTAGATGACAATTTACTTTGGGAGGGATAGAATTTCTTTATGTGGTGTTCCCAATATCAGTGGATCCATAGATCTAGTTGCTCCCCTCATCACCCAACAACAACAACCAAAAAAATGGGAAATATAATTAATAACATTCATTTGTGCTACTTTTCCTCCTGCTTTTTTCTATAAATAATAACATAATTTGTGCTTTGAAAAGAATATTCTAAAAATCCTTAGATCAATCACAAATCTAGGGTGAGCCTTGAGATCAAAAGAGAGACTGGGTCTAATGTATAAGATCTGTAATATAAACACACTGATACTCTCTCCAAAGATACAGCTTTCATTTCTATTCATTTTCCCCTCCTATAAAATGAGGGAATTCTACCATATGATATCTAAGGCTTTTTAAAAGTGAAAAATTTTATAATACAATAATTAACTTATTATTTGATTATGATGAATTTAAGCAGCATGAGATAGAAAATTAAATTATCTGGAGTCAAAATCTAGGATCAAATCCAACTTTAGGAAATTTACTAAATTTCAGTTCCTTCATTTGTAAAATGATACTGGCAGACAAGATGCTCTCTGACTATACTGAAATCTATGATCATAGGATTACTTTCTGCCCTAAAACTAATGAGCCTATGATTCAGGCTAAAACTGCCACTAGGGGGCACTCAACCTACAGGTGGAACTATTCTTAGAGACAAAAAAATTATGTTGGTTTCAGATCTTACTGGGTTCTTTTTGCTCTCTCTAAAGTTATTTGTGTCACTTAAGCCTTTCAAAATGATCAATGAACAAAACTGCTTCTTTCATGGTGTTCATTTAGACTGTGTATCATATCCCCCATTATATTTTACTGTGATCCTGTCAACCACAAAAATAGGAGAGGAAAAAAAAAAAAAAGACAACCTTCTACATACCTGACCAATAATGGAGCCCACATAGTATCATTGAATCTCAGCAAACAATTTATTTTTTAATAAATGTACGAGGAACTCATTTCATGATCCAAATACTAAGCTAATAGAGGACCAATTCTTGGGGTTTTTTTTAGGATCTATTAAGCTTTAAGCTTTGGGTTTAAGTCCTAGTGTTAAAATATCTTATGAGTACCAGTCTAGGTAATGAGAGGCTCATTAGCAGTCTGTCTACTAGATGATGAATTTTTCGGTCACCATTCACACTTCCATCTACAAAGACAGATATATTACAATCTGCAGACCTGGATCCCAGATCTTTTCAAATTTTAAAATATTAATTCATTAATTCAATATTGGATGAGGCAACTAGATGGCAAAATGAATAGTGCTAGTAGGCATGTGGAAGATACAAGTTTAAATACAGCTTCAGACACTTCTTCATTATATGACTGCAGGTAAGGCACTTAAATCTCTTTGCCTCAGTTCTTTTAACTATAAAATAGAGATAATAACATCACCTAAATTGTAGAGTTGTGAGTATCAAATCAGATAATAAATGTAAAAAGCACTAATTAGCACAGAAGTTAGCAAATATTATGTTTAAATGTTTAGTAGGAATAAATATTTATTCTTTTTCCCTCCTCAATTAACATTTTCTAAACAGTGGCCATGTACAACTTACTGAACTAGGAGTTGGAATAAATAAAAGCAAAATTCCATCTATATTTATACTATTTCACAGTAAAATTGACTTGATCTTTCTAAGATAAACATTTCAAATCATATCTATACCAAATTTTCAGTCCAATTATATAAAATATTAGCTATAGTAGTAGATATTTAGTAGTAGTTTAAGTATAACATCATATGTGTAGATATATATTCAATGTTTTGATCTGGGTGGGAAATTCTCCATGAGGAAACAACTTCTACCAATGCACAATGGCATATAGTTTGTCATAATCTGTCTTAGAGATTTATTTGGGGTGCTCTGTGCCCAGGGTCATAAAGTATACCCATGATGTGCAAGGCAACTCTTTATTAATTACTCCATTAATTATCTTTCCAAATATATCTATAATCTATATAGATATAGATATATATGCCACATATAAAATTATATATCTTCTTTATCGTAATTCTGTGTATAGAAAGAAGGTCAACATTGATGTGGTCTGATTCCTCAAGAAACTTACTGGTCATTACAGTAAAGAATAATAGCTAGCATTTATAGAGTGTGTTAATGTTTGCAAAGAGCCTTACAAATATTATCCCATTTTTCCCTTACAACAATCTTGGGAGATAGGTGTAGCTTGCCTAGAGTCACACAGCTCCCTAGTGTCTAAAGCTATATTTGAAATTGTATCTTCCTGACTCCAGATTCAGCATTCTACCACTGTTCCAACTACCTGTTCTAGTTATAAAACTAACAGAAAATATTCTAAAAATTGTCTATACACCCTTTGATGGCTCCATCACCCTTATTACAAAAGTGAGAAGGGTTACACAAGAGTGAGTCAGAACTTACATTTACTGGCATGGTCTGGATTTGTCTTTATTACATGACATAAAATATGTTGTATCCATAATATGATATTATGCATATCATATTACATGAAAAATTATTTCATGATAGGGCTGGCACCTATCAAGTAAGAGAACAGAAGAACATTTCTTGCCAGTGGAGGATATCTAGCTCAAGTGCAGTTTGGTAATGATGAACATTAGGACTGAGAATTTAGAATAGTATGAACCCATGATTTCATTACTGTAGGGAACTTGCAGTTTTACTTTTTCATCCATAATTCAGAGCAGCAATCTGTCCATCATGAGTTGTCATATAGTGTTACCCAAGGTTCTGGAGGTGATAAGTGATTTATTCAAGGTCACATAGTTATTATGTGTCAGGGCCAGAACCTGAACCTTGACTCCAAAGTTAGCTCATCATTAATCATTTCTTTTTACAACTATTATCATGCCCATTTTTCTACTCCTCCTCTTGCGTTTTTCTAAAAAGAATCAGAAAATTTGAGCATTAAAGGGAATAGTCTAACCTAATCCTTAGAACAATCACACATCTCTACAATATCCTAGATAATCAAAATCCACCTGAATTTCTTTGGTGCTATGGAACTCGAGAGTCTCACGAGTTCTTTTTTATATTAAGTGTTATGCAAGCTTCAAAAAAAACCTATACAAGTCATTATCATTATTGTTAATTTGTTATTCTCGTATTTTAATGGAGTTTGGATAGAAATGATGAGTCCAAGTAGCTGTCTCAATGTTATTCTTTTATATATTTAATATAGTTGCCTTCAATTATTTGAAAGAGTTTCATTTGGGAGATTGGTTAAATGGGTTACAGAGGATCATAGCAGGAGCTACAGTTAGATATTTAATCAAAAAGCATATTTTAATCTTCACACAATGAAAAAGTTGCACACAATTAAGCCTGTACAAACATGAGTATTCTAGATTTAGGAGGGATTCCTGAGCCCGGAAATCTTCAAATAGAGATCAAATGGATATAAGTTCTCAGGCATGTTGCAGATGAGATAAGATGAACCTACAGTGTCCATGCTATACATTGTATCCAGACAGTGCATAGTGTCTCTAATGGATAGATACAATATATCTTGTGATAGATAAATAAAATTTATCCATACAATGTACATGCTATGCATTATAGCTATACAGTATGTGACATCTGTAATATGTGAATACAATGTATCTATGTAACATTTGACAGAAACAATATCTCTATGCAGTATATGTGCTATATATTGTATCTACACAGAATGCGGTGTTGACAATGTTTAAATGCAATGCCTTTACGCAGTATTTTTTACAATGTATACAGATACACAATGTGACCATACAATGTTAGATACCATTTATAGTATTAAACATTATATTTATACAATGTCTAGTGTTGTGCCTTGCATACATATCTGATATATAATGGATATAATAATAATGTATATCATATTTTATATATATATATAGTATAGTGAATATCATATATGGGAACAATCTATCTCTTGTTTACCTTGTGTGTATCTTGTATACCTAATACCATATATTATACAATTATGTATATGTTATAGCAGTGTGTATATAAGGTATACTTAGTAGTATACATGGCATCTATGCTATAGTATTTATACTATTTATAATACTATAATACATTACATAGAAAACATATTCTATGCTAACAGGGGAAGGAGCTGACAAGCCAGTTACTTTCAACAAATACTTCAACATCTACTCCATGGATGAAGGAGCACATTTCTTCATAAATTCAAAGATTAGAACTAGGACTGGTGAGTAGAAACCGAAGGGAGGATTATAGTGTAATAAAAAGATGAAGATTCTAAAAATTAGAGATGATGTATTAAAATAGAATTGCTTCTCTGTGTCATGCATTGGAGAGAATTCTCAATTCAAGAGAATCTGAATCAGTCATAGAACTTGAGTTTGAATATGGCTTTGCAGCTCACTGTCATTTGAATCCCCTAAGACTCAGTTTAAAGGAAAGGGTTGAACTAAATGACCTCTAAGGTCCCTTGTAATTGTAGGCAGACAGTTATACAATATTATGATCTATCTTGTTAAATTATGAATACTTTGTCGATAGGACTTTTTGGATCATAGCTTTAAAGATCATAGACCTTAAAGACTACTGAGTTTTTATAGAATATATGATTATATATTATATATATGTAATGATATTATATATTATATAACAATATATATTATTTTATAGATGAGGAAACTAAAATATCAGAACAGCTCAATAATTTGCACAAGTGTTCACAGACAGTAGGTATCTAAGGAAGAATTTGAACCAATCTTCCTGATTCTAAACCTTCCTATCTACTGTGTCATGCTGTGTCCAAGAAAAAATCCAATAACCTCTTTTCAGGAATATTGTAACAGATATTCTTCTATTAGGTCAGGCTAGATGTTCTCTAATTTTTCTTCAAGAGCTTAAGATCCTAATTTTTCTTATATCCAATATTTAAAGGAGCATTTTTGAGCACTAAAAATAATATTTACTGAGGTTGCAATTTATGTATCACATAAATTCCCCATTGAACTAGAAAATACTACTCACGGTGGAAGAAATTTACATGCAAGTGCATCAGGATCACTACAAGTTTTAAAACATGGAGTAGCACATGGTTCATATCGCCACTCACACATCCTTCTATAAGGTACTGCTGCTGGAATTTCTAGGAAAGAAAGAGACAAAAACAAAAATGTTAACCTGTATATTTTAAAGAATTTATACCTTGAAAAAATGATAGTGAAAGTATGAAGGATAATTCTAGAGTCTTGAAAGTCCTTGGATATCAAATCTTTGGAATTTAAAAGCATAGAGATAAAGGATATTAAGTTTGGTTATGTATGCCAGGAGTTGTCATTTCTAGAAGATTGTTTCTTTCTTTTGAGTATATTGCTGAGATTTATATTACAGGTTGTCCTGAGTAGTTTTGTAGTAATAAAAGATTTTCATGTTGAATGCTTATTCATCCATTGCCTGTTATCCAAAAACTACATTTGATATCAGTTTTTACTGTCTGATAGCACATTTTCTCTTGATGAAAGTGGAAACCTTCAACAGATAATCATAAGTGAATACTATTACAATTTCAAGTAAGACTGGTTAGCAACTGAATTTGTCTTCTCCTAAAATCTTATTAATATCTAAGCTAAAGATTTCTGCTTTGTGACCTATTCAAGAATTTTAAGACAGAAAACTAGTTTCTTGGAATTCATATGCTGTGTAAGTTTCTTCTTTCAAACAAAAATTAGAAGTCTCTGAATTGTTGTTTTCGCTAGTTTGGAACACCGTAACATAATGGGAAAATTCTTTCCTTCCAATAAGAAACTCTCTTTACCAATATTTGAGGTACTCTTCCTTCAATATATAATCCTCAAGAGTTACCCAGGGTACTGGGATAAAATAACTTGTATAAAGTTATACATATAATACATGTTATATATGTAGGGCTTAAATTTAAATTTTCCTGGTTTTGAGCCAGCTCTCTGTCTCCTTGTCTAGTCTGTCATGCTGCCTCTCTTGAGCAAAAAATTTGCCATCAAACTCCAGGCCAGCTAGTGATAAGCCTCTCCTGGCTTAGATAGACTGGTTCTCAGAAAGAAGATAGTCTATTGACAATACTATAAGTGAGTCATGTATATGTTGTCTCCCATCTTCCCTATCCTTTTAGAAAACAGGTCTTTTTTGAGGGGAAGACTGCTTCATATTTATTTCAATACCCCCAATATCTAGCAAAGTGTGTGGCATAGAGTATGCCCTTAATAAATTGTTGGTGTTTTGTTATGGGCCAGAATTCTGAAACAAGGAATCTAACAAGACGTTCTACTAACTTAACACCTACTAACTACTGTTCTACTAATATTGATGAGACAATGGTTATCTAGTTTAGCATGGTGATAAATAGTTCTCTAAGTTCAGTATGATTGATTTAATCTTACAACAAATAATGGTTTCCTAGTGATGTAATGATTGGTTTATACTCAGTGTAGAGCATATAAGCTGGGACTCAGACTAAGAGTCAAATTCATTCAGAGCCAAAGAAGACAGAGGACTGGAGGCGGGAGCTAAAGCTCTGGGAACCAAGGAGAAAGATTCATTCCATCTTCATCAGCTTTGTGGTGGCTGGCCTGGCCTCCTTCACTTCTCCACTGAAACCAAGATTGCAGAAGGCCTCTAAGAAAGCTAGCCCAGGCCCCAGGCAAGGAGCAGGATGCTGCTGCTGCTATCAAAGCATGGAGCACCCTTCTGGGACAAGACAGAGGGGAAGCCTTCATGAAAATAGAGCAAGGTCCAAATGAACCCTCATTTGTCTCCTTGCCTGGGACCTGGGCTAGCTTTCTTAGAGGCCTTCTGCAATCTTGGTTTCAGTGGAGAAGTGAAGGAGGCCAGGCCAGCCACCACAAAGCTGATGAAGATGGAATGAATCTTTCTCCTTGGTTCCGGGATCTCCATTGAAGGAGATAATAAAGGATTTGGACTTTAACATCTGGCTATTCTCATGGTAACATCTCTACTGAAATGAAGCCTGGTCCAGACACCTCCAGGAAAACCAAACGAGAACATTACAGTGTTTCCATACACTAAAATAAGATCAAAATGGGTTCATGATCTAGACATATAGAATGATTTACCTCTCAGACCTGTGGAGGAGGAGGAAGGAATTTGTGACCAAAGAAGAACTAGAGGTCATTATTGATCACAAAATAGAAAATTTTGATTATATTAAGTTAAAAAGCTTTTGTACAAATAAAATTAATGTGGACAGGATTGCCAGTTGTTTTGATTATACCTTTATAACATCAATCATGGCACCTAGGTGAGAGAGTAGACAGAATGCCAGGTCTGGAATTAGGAAAATTATCTTCTTGAGTTCAAATCCAACCTCAGACAGTTACTAGCTGGCTCATTCTGAGCAAGTTATGAAACCCTATTTGCCTCAGTTTCTGCTGGAATTCATGGGAGCCACCTGACAGTGGCTGCTGGAGATCCAATCCAGAATGAAACCCCTCTTATGAGAGGATGATACAAGGACACTGAGAGGCAGTTGCTGTTCTCTGACTGAGAGGTTGTTGCATTGTCTGACCTCTCTCTTCTTCCCTCTGTCTCTATTATCTCATTCCTAATCTGCAGCACCTGTCAGCAAAGGCTGCCTTGCAGCTCCTTCAGATGTTATGATTCTCAGCTGTGGAGGCTCTCAGAGAATTGGCCTGTCCCTTAACAATTCCCTGTTTTTTGGTTTTGGCTGTTATTTTCCCCCCACAGCATGGTCCTCACACTGAAGAATGCAAGCAGCACTATCACTTCCGGGTGGTTGTAGCAGGTGTTAATAGAGGCAAACTTTCAAAGGGAGAAAAGAACTATAGTCAGAACAGGCATTTAAGTCTCTCATCAGTCTCCTGGTTTGGCCCTTTGATGTATTGGCCCATTTAATTACCCCAACTAAAGTCTTACCAGGGCTCTTCTTCCTTAACTCTGGAAGGATCCTTCTCACAAACAGATCTGGTTCTTCTTGTAATTCTTGCCCTACATTGGGTGCCATATCTTGGAATACATGGGAGCCACCTGACAGTGTGGCTTCTGGAGATCCAACCCAAAATGGAGCTCCTCTTATGAGAGGATGATACAAGGATATAGATTCAGTAACTAAAACCTCATGTTCGATCATTGGGATAGGAACTGGACCTATGATTTCATTGTTATAAAGAATTTCTAGATAAGGAACTTTTTCTACCAATGTTGGTTGATATCAGCTTTTCTTTTTCTTGTTCTAAAAACTTCCTGGAGCACTAAGGAAGTGACTTATCTGGAGTATCATAGCTAATATTTGTTAGAAGATAGACTTCAGATCTCACATATGTAAGATACCTAAACTTTCTTCTTATTTTCTTTTTAATTTATGAAATAAAATAAGCATTTACATAACATAGTACAATAAAAAGGTGTGTTAAGGGACAGATCAATTCTCTGAGAGCCTCCACAGCTATGGATCATAACATCTGAAGGAGTTGCCGAGCAACCTTTGCTGACACAGGTGTTGCAGACTAGGAATGAGATAAATTGGAAGCTAAAGAGAGGAGAGCAGATTATTCCAGACATAAGTGACAACCAGTGCAAAAACATGGTAATGATTTGCCATGTTTGAGGAGCTGCCACTAAATGACTGCAGCTGGAGTAAGTGGAAAAGTGAAGAACCTACAAAGTTTGGAAGTCTAGAATGGTAGGAAGGGGCCAGATTATGAAAGCTAAAAATATCTATATTAGTCTTCCATCAAAAGGATAATGAATCACTTGGATAACTTCTTCTAGTTCTTTCAACATTTCACGATTACCTACTCAACATTTGGTCAGATATCTCTCTGCTACAGCTCCCAGTTGATTCATAATAAATACACTTCATTTTCCAATTCATTTCTTGAATGAAAATATTAACATCACTTCTCATACATGTCATTACTGGTCTTCAGCTAATATTATACCATTTAGATACTTTTTGTAACTATTGTACATTTATTAATTGACCCTTGAGTCATCTTTAACTTTTATTCTTCACAGACTGTAATGGGTCAGGAAGGTATGTAATCAAGAGACTGTTCTGCTCCAAAAAAAAAAAAAAAAAAAAAATGTGCCTTTTGTTTCAGGATATGGGTCATTTAAAGTCCTGTCCTCTCTTGATTCTATTCAGTTCTGGACCTGGTTCATTGTTCAGCTGCAATGTCTATTCAAGGTGTCTGTGCTGATAGATTAACTCAACAGGCTATCAATTCATCAGTATATATACATAAGACACATTCTTCATCTTTTTTTTTTCCTGTTTAGGCTGTTGGACTCCTTTGAGTGGACTCCTTATTATGGAGACTGCTGTGGTTCATGTTAGGTATAAAGAGCCCAATGTCTTCTTCACACAGAAGAATATAGAATACCTCACCATACAACATGGTAGACCAGGAAAGTCCTGGCTATAAAGAAAGAAGATATAATATTAGATTCTTTCTCTGTCAATGACCAGTGCTGTGACTTGAATTAACCTTATTGTCAATGTTCTCATCTTTAAAGTGAGGGTTTTGGACATTATGATATCTAAGTTTTCTTCCTTCTGAATTCTTGGGTAGGCATCTTTCAGGATGATACAGAATTTAGGGGGGAGCTTACATCTAAAAGTTTCATTTGTGATTCAGAATCAGAAAAGCATGAAATATTTTCTGTGGCACCTGCTAAGAAATTGGAAATAGTTTTTGACATGTGGAGAAAATTAGTTGGAGAATAACTAATAAGGTTGTATTTTGCTCTATCAAGTCAAATGCGTTTTTAAAAAAAATCAATTAACATTAATTGCCTTGGGCTTTTGTTTCCTTGTGATGATTGAGTTAATTACTGTGAAAATGTGGTCTCCTGCAGAAAACCAATTGTGAAACTCTATCTATTCTCTTCTCATGTTATCATTAAAGACGCTTTTAATATGTGTGCAAATCATTCTGTTTTCTAAAGATGAAAAAGTAGGTGTATAGATCACAAGTTGCCAATATTTTCTGGATTATCTTTTTTACATTCAGGATTTCCGTCCTAATAATTTGTTTTCTTTTCCAACTTCCAATTTATTATGGATGCCTCCCTTCTCCCCTTTTCAGGATAGGATATCTCCAATCTAATGTAAGGAAGTAGTGACGAGGAAGTGAACAGAACTTTTAGATTGTCTACTATCAGAATGGCATCATGCCTACTCATATAAAGGACATAGATTTGAGAGGAAGTCCACCATTGCTGTATATAGAAATCAGCATAATGGGGGACAATCCTATAGCAATCTTTACAAAGCTGTGGGACCATACTTTATACAATCAGTCAGTCATGAGGGTCTCTGATGACCTCAGAAACAGGTAAGCTTGATACAAATACTTACCAGAAATTTCTCTGAAGCCCTGGGAATTAGGAGAGACTGGCAGTAGCAAATGCAAAGATAGTATGTTGCAACTCACTTTACATTTTAATCCTCTATTTTCCTCATATGCAAAGGCACTTATCTTCCAGAGTTGTTGTGAGGATCAAGTAACCCAGGGAAAGTATTTTG
This sequence comes from Sarcophilus harrisii, assembly GCF_902635505.1. NCBI lineage: Eukaryota > Metazoa > Chordata > Mammalia > Dasyuromorphia > Dasyuridae > Sarcophilus > Sarcophilus harrisii. The sequence continues at coordinate 49,354,497 of NC_045430.1, forward strand.
CAAAACTTGAAGTACTATATAAATATAAATTATGATGCTAGAAGAAACATATAAACATGAGCACATGAAAGCCTGTCCCTCCTCCATCTGATGCAGAGTCATGTCAACTTAGAAGGCAGAAAATCTAGTGAGGAAAGATCAGATCCAGTATGTTCAGTTGAGTCACTTAAAGGTTTATGACCTAGGAGAGGAATGTCAGGGTGACTGATCAGGTTGATTCTGGATTTTTTATTTTGTTTTGTCTTTATGATGATAGACTTTCAAAGATTACATTAATAACTGTGAATCATAATATTTATATTGCTAGCACTTTAATAAAGTGCTTTATGTAAAAAACCTATAAGCTTCAGTTTCCTAATGCATGAATTGAGGGTGTTAAACTTCATGAACTCGAAGTTTCCTTTCCATCTCCAGATCTAAGTGATTTGGAAATAACAACAACCAACATTTATATAGTGCTTACTATATGCAAGGTACTGTATTAAACACTTTTCAATTGCTATTTCATTTGATTCTCATAACACACCTTGAAAGGTGATATTATTATGCCCATTTTACATATGAGGAAACTGAGGCAAATAGGGGTTAAATAAGGTCCATGCTCATACTGCTAGTAAATACCTGATGGGAGTAAGAGTCAGGAAGATCTGAGTTCCAATCTAGACTCAGACACTGAGTAACTATGGACCTTAAGCAAGTCACTTAACCTTGATTTCCCTTAAGTTTATGATCTATAAAATGGAGATAATAGCATTTACTTCCCAACATTTTTGTGAAAAACAAATAAAATGATCATTGCAAAGTATTTAGCACAGTATCTGGTATGTAGTACATCCTTAATAAATGTTATTGTTGTTATTTAGGTTAGAATTAGCTTAGCATTCTCTAAGGACCTATTAGCATACCTTCCATGATGAAACTACTGGCGTGCTTAAAATCTTCAGAATCATCATATTTGGAGACTTTGACAGTGGAATCAGTGAAGATAATGAAAAAGCCTTTCTTGCTGTGTAATTCAAATGCACTATAACCGGGAATCCAGAGGCCCTGGTGGTGGAAAAACGTGGCATTTCGGCGAAAACCAGAGTTTGCCTCCCATCGTTCCAAGCTGATGGTGTCATCCTCATGGACAAAGAGAAAGTAATTTGGCCTTTCAGCAGATTCTAAGGAAACCAGTGATAAAGCTGTAACACAGAAAGAACAAAGACAATCAACTCTGTTTCTTAAAAAAAAAAAAAAAAATGAAATTGGTAACAATGGACATATAACCAGACTGCTAAACTTATATTTTAACTCTCTCCTACCCCCAAATCACACTGTCATTATAAATAAATATTTTTGTATATAAAGGACATTTTTTTCTTTCTTGGATTTGCTTGGGGTACAGAACTAGCAATGGCATAGCTGGGTCAAAAGGTATGTAGAATTCAGTACTGTTTGATGTAATTTGTAATACAAATTACTTTCCAGAATTCTTATACTTATTCATAGGTCCATCAGTGGCTGCCTCAATGTGCCTCATAGTGCAGTATAATGTAATATATGAAGCATCAAAGGACATGAGTTCAAATCCAAGTTATACTTGAATTAGGCAAATCACTTCATTTCTTGAAGCTTCACTTCACTTATATATAAAATGTAGAAATAGATAGGTTATTGCTGAGGTCTCTAACCACTCCTATAAGAAATGGTAACCCCAAAGACTATAGGAATACTTTTATTGTCACTTTGGAAAGTAGAGGGATTAGTTTTATTGTTAAAATGTCAAGAAGGTCTTGGATAGGTTTTCTTCTATTTTCTGATGGAATTGTCTACCCTTAATAAAGCTAGAAATATCATTAGGTGGGTATGTTCCTTCATACCAAGAACTGTCTTTTTCCTCTTTTTGAATTCCCAGCTCTTAGCATAGAACATGACACACAGTAGATAACTAATATTTATTGACTGACTGATTGATCATTAGAAAAGATACAAGCATAGTTAATGCCTACCCAGACATCAATTAAGATTACTTTTCAATAAAAGATATGTATGTATCACTGCATAAAAGCTGGAGAAAAACTAAATTAAAAGGCAGAAAAAAACAGAGAGAGAGAAGTAATATGATCATTTTTACTGAATTAAAGAAAAAACTCAATTTACCTTTCTATTTTGATACATTCAATCACCAGTATATATACAGAATTTACAGGTACTTTTAAATTATTCTTTGTTTCCCTAATTTATAAGTCATAGATAAAAGAGAAGCCTTTTTCAGTGTCAATTTATGAATTCTTATTTTTATTTCAAAATTATTGTTGCCATTTAAGAAGCCACTTGAAAAAATGAATTGATATGAACCATTAAAAGGGTAACATGATAATGTACTCTTTTGTTTTATTTCATTTTGTTTCATATTGCTTTTCTGTTTTTCTTTTTGCTTATTCTATTTCTTCAAATAAAATAACTTTGGAAGAAAAAAAGAGTATCTCCCTAAAATCAAATATTAAAACTCCACTTTCTGAGAACGGATTGTCTCAATAAAACCTTTGAATCTAAAATATATCTAAATTCCCTCTGTGAATATTCAAGTTTTTATCTTCCAATCATATGCAAATTAATATCTATTTTCTGTTCTTTCATATTAAAAAAAAAAGTTTGAAAACAGTATTTTTCTTCCTGAGAATGCAAAATGTGTCTGGAAAATAAGAAAAATTGTATGAGTATGGTTTATTAGAAAAAAGAATCCACATTAGCTAATATATCTATATGAATTTAAATAAAAAGCATTTAAGTTCTTACAATGTAAATGTTAAAGATGTAAAGATAGAATAAAATAACATTCCACTGGGAAAAAAAAATCCTATTATCTATAGTAGCTAGGAGCAATGCATAGAGCTCTGGGTCTCAAATCAGGAAGATATGAGTTCAGATAGAACCTAAGATATTTACTAATTGTAAATGTGCAAAAGTCACTCTCTGCTTCAGTTTCTTTAATCACAAAATAGGAATAGGAATAGTACCTAGTTGTGAGGATCAAGTGAGACAATATGAAACAATACACATTTGGAAAATGTACACACAGTAGTGTCTAACACAGTAGACGTTTGATGAATGCATTTTTCCTTCAAATTTGTTAATATCCATGTATGACAAAGATTTTTTAAAAACATACTTACATGATTTTTTTTCTCTGAAAAGTCCAGGAGTTATCATAAAACTAAAAAACACAAAATCATGTGGACTAGTTCTTTTTAAAGGGAAGATTTTTCTACTGGTAATATTTGCTCCAAGAACTGTGCCAATGCTTCCATAGCTAGCCAATATATATGGTCCTTCTCCAAGTCCTGGTGAAACAAAGATAAGTCAAAGATGAATTTTCACGGATGGTTTTACTTATTTCTATCATTTTACTAAATGTATTGCTAATGAATTAAAAAAACAGGTAGAATTGGATTTGTATAATAAAGTGTGTTTTAGCTGTGACAAAATAAATTCATTGTTTTAAAAAAAGTTGAACTTTATTCAGAAGATAAAGTGCTCCAAATTGGAGAAAATGGAACTTTTATGTATGGCTTGTTAACTTCTCTGAAATATCTTCTCATCTGTAAAAATGAGAGAATTGTAGAAGATGATATCTAAGCTATCACATGCCTTGATTCTGTAATTCTAGATGTTGCAAGGATATTGTAGATTACATGTTTGATACTTATGGTCTAGAACATTGAGAATTTGAGAAATTTGCCCAGGGACACAAAGCCAGTATGTGTCAGATGGCACTCTTGAAATCAAGTCTTCATGGCTTGGAGATTGGCTCTCTATCCATTATCCCTATAGGTTCTTCTTAAACAGATGCAGTAATGACCAGAGATATGTATATTCAGGCATATTGATAATTTCTAAAAACTTATCTCTCCTTCAAATCTTTGTGAATTTCAGTAAACATATAATTCTAAGTTTACTTATTACACAAAGTAATTCCAAGTACCTCTCCTTCCTCCCATCTAATCCCTTTCCATATTTTGTCTTCTGTAAGATTTTGCCAAGCAGTCCTCTTTGTAGCGGCCAGAAACTGGAAACTGAGTAGATGCCCATCAATTGGAGAATGGCTGAATAAATTGTGGTATAGGAATACTATGGAATATTATTATCCTGTAAGAAATGACCAGCAGGATGATTTCAAAAAGGCCTGGAGAGACTTACACGAACTGATGCTGAGTGAAATGAGCAGGACCAGGAGATCATTATATACTTCTACAACAATACTATATGATGACCAGTTCTGATGGACCTGGCCACCCTCAGCAATGAGATGAACCAAATCAGTTCCAATGGAGCAGTAATGAACTGAACCAGCTACGCCCAGTGAAAGAACTCTGGGAGATGACTAAGAACCATTACATTGAATTCCCAATCCCTATATTTTTGCCCACCTGCATTTTTTATTTCCTTCACAAGCTAATTGTACAATATTTCAGAGTCTGATTCTTTTTGTACAGCAAAATAATGGTTTGGTCATGTATACTTATTGTGTATCTAATTTATACTTTCATATATTTAACATCTACTGGTCATCCTGGCATCTAGGGGAGGGAGTGGGGGGGAAGGAAGGGAAAAATTGGAACAAAAGGTTTGGCAATTGTCAATCCTGTAAAATTACCCATAAATATAACTTGTAAATAAAAGGCTATTAAAAAAAAAAAAAGATTTTGCCAAGGCCTCCTAGTGCATCAAGAGCCATCTCATTCTGATCCACATCTGGATCCATTTCACTTGCATGTCACGGCATCGTTATTGTTATTTGTCCTCTATCAGAACAACAGATAAATAATTATAGACCCCTTGATCACTAATTTCCTTCTTTTCATCTTCAATCCATCCTTAGCCACTAGATCTTTTCATGCCAATTACAAATATACTCAGGCCTCTCTTATGCAGAAAAAGCAAACAACAAAAAATCATTGTATTGGCCCCACTATCCTCTGAATATCATTATAAAAGTTTCTTTTATCCTTCATAACTAAACTCTCTTATTTCCTCAGCTAACCCTTACTTCGCAATCTCTTGTTTGCTAACTCCAAATCTGCTGCTTGGCTAAAAATGTTCTCCCCAGAGCTTCTAATAATCCCTTAAATGCACATTCAAAGGTATTTCTCTCATTTCTCGTTCTACTTGAATATTGTGTACTTCTTGATATTGCTTATCACCCTAACCCTAAATTCTTTGGCTTCTGTGACACTTTCTTCCAGTACAACTTCTTTTTCCTTCTTCACGTCCTTCTCAACCTCATCTATTGTATCCTCTCCCTCAGTAAGACTGGAATTACTCAAAATCTATCCTGACACCATTCTATTCTCTCTATATTCTTTGAATATAGAATTTTAGAATTGGAAGGGACCTTCCATAATAAATCCCTATTCTAAAATATTCTAAAATAAATCCCACCTACAACATACCTAAGAAATGGGCTTGAAAGTACCCCATGATGGGTAACCTTGGAGAAGATCATTTTGCTTTCCTACAGCTCTAAATTTTAATATACTTAACTTAATAAAATAACTTAATTTTTCCTGACATTAATCCTAAATTTACCTTTTTTTAACTTTTGTAACTTTTTATAACTTTTGAAATTTTTTCTTGGTTCTGTTCTCAGAGGTCAAACTATATAACTATATTCTCTCTTTTATGTTAGCCCTTCAAATACTTGAACACATCCTGATATCATGAAACTTCTCCAAGCTAAACTTCTCAAGTTCCTTCAAAAAATCATCATACGATATGGACTGCTTCATTAGACTACTTTTCTCCTCTGGATTCTTGCTAATTTATCAATATTCTTCCTAATCTGTGGTGCCCTGAACTGAACACTACTGCAGGTCTCCAGACACAAAAAAGACTGTCACTTCTTGAGTTACAATCCTAAGAGATATTTTTCAAATGTGTTGCTAAAATCTAGATAAACCATACTGATTGAATTTCCTTAATCAACCTATTTCATGACTTTCAAAATTCAATTTAATTCAATCATAATGTTTATTATGAGCCAGGCACTATGCTAAATAAGGTTAATCTCTCATGACTATTCTGGATAAAGCCTTTTTGCTCTTAGAGATGATAATTCCATTTTCTAGGTTTAAAGGGCAAATAAATAAAAAGTCTATTAAGGTCTTTCAAGGATGGAGCCAAGATGATGGAGTAGAAAAGCACTCAGTTAAGCTCTCCCAAACTTCTCCTTTGAACAAGTTTAAAACACAACATAGAGCAAGTTCTGGAGTGTCAGGGCTTCAAAAAAGTTGAGATTTGAGACATTTTTCTAACCCAAGACAACAGCAGAGGTTAGAAAGAGAGTGATAGAGTAGGCTGGTCAATAGTTCACATGTATAAAACACCAGTGGTGGTGGAAAACGAAGCAGTAGCAGCTTAAGTAGTCCTAAACCAGAGATGATAAAAACATACAAACAAACAAGCAAAAAAAAAAAAAAAAAAAAAAAACCCTGGCAATTAGTCAGAAAGAGATTACAGAATCCTCTTGTTCTTTAACTGAATCCAAGACCATTGCCGATCAATTCTGATGGAAGTGACTATTTTTGGCAATGAGAGGATCCAAATCAGTTCCAATTACTCAGTGATGAACAGAACCAGCTACACTCAGAAAGAACACTGGGAAATGAATGTGAACTGCTTGCATTTTAGTTTTTCTTCCCAGGTTATTTTTATCTTTCTAAATCCAATTTTTCTTGTGCAACAAGAGAACTGTATAAATATGTACGCATATGTTGTATTTAAAAAATACTTTAACATGTTTAACATGTATGAGACTGCCTGCCATCTAGGGGAGGGGTTGAAGGTAAGGAAGGGAAAAGTTGGAACAGAAGTGATTGCAAGGGTCAATGCTGAAAAATTACCATACATATGTTCTGTCAACAAAAAGCTGTAATTTAAAAAAAAAAACTCCATTGCCTAGACTCAGTGAATCATAGTCCAAGGGCAAAAAAGAGCACTTTCAGTTAAAAAGGATTAAAAACAATGAGATGCAATATCACTTGTGACTCTAAGGGATCAGAGACTCTAAAGAACAGTATCTTTCAGTTTCAAAGAAGGACAGGCCCCAAGGAGCAGTATGAATTGCCCAAAAATTTCACAATCAAATATAGAAAAGCAAAAATATCAAATGTACCCTTTTCAGATCTTAATGCAATAAAAATCACATTTGATAAATAGCCATGAAAGCATAAATCAAAAACTAATTGGAAACTAAACAATCTAATCCAAAAGAATAAGTGAGTCAAAGAAAAAAATCATAGAAATCATTAACTTCATTAAATAGAACGACAGCAATGAGACAACACTGCAAAATTTGTGGGATATAGCCAAAGTAGTACTTAAAGGAAATTTTGCATCTCCAAATGTGTGCATCAATAAAAAAGGGAAGTACAGATCCATAAATTGTCTAACCATCTTAAAAAAAACTAGAAAAAGAACAAATTTTAAATCCCCAAATAAGCCCCAAAATGAAAATTCTGAAAATCAGAGTAGAGAATAATAAATTTAAAAGGAAAAAAAAACCTGAATTACTAAATAAAATTAGGAGTAGTTTAAAAGACCAATATTGGTCTTTTAACCAAATTGGTTAATTTAATTTTTAAAAAGAAAAAAAGTCAAAATACCAAGCTCAAAAATGAAAATAGTGACTACATGAATAATGAAGATGAAATTAAAGCAATTATTAGACGTTATTATGCTCAAATATGCCAATAAATCTGACAATCTAAGTGAAATGGATAAGTTTAGGAAAAATATAAACTGCCTAGATTAAGAGAAGAAAAAATAGAATATTTAAATAATTCCATTTTGTTTTTTAAAAATGAACAAACCACAAATGAACTGCTTAAGGAAAAATATCCTCATGGTCAAATAGATTCACCAAATTATTCATTGGTGAATTCTTTCAAATATTTAAGAAACAATTAGCTCCAATACTGTATAAAATATTTGAAAAACTGATAAAAAGAAGTCCTATAAAATTGTTTTAATGACAGAAAGTATGGTGACAAAAAATATGATGCTAATACCTAAACTAGGGAGAAAAAAAAAAACAGAGAAAGAAAACTGTAGACCAATTTTTTAAATGAATATTGATGTAAAAATCATAAATAAAATGCTAGCAAGGAGATCACTTTAACATATCTTACAGATATCTTACACTATGGCCAGGATGGAGGGCTTGAGTCATGAAATCAAAAATCAGGAATGCAAGGTTTAGTCAATATTAGGGAAACTATTCGCATCATTGACCATATCAGTAAAATATATATATATATATATATAATATATTGACAGATACAAAGTATAATACCCATTCCTATTAAAAAACACTAGAAACATAGGAATCAAGGAAGACTTTCTCAAGGTGGTAAATAGTATCTATTTAAAAACCAGAGCAAGCATTATCTGTAATGAGTCTAAACTTAAAGCTTTTCTAATAAAATCAGGAATGAAGCAAGGATGATCATTATTACCACTATTATTCAACATTGTACTAGAAATGCTAACTATAGCAATAAGGCATGTAAAAGAAACTGAAGGAATAAAAATAGGCAACAAGGAAACAAAATTATCATGCTTTGTAAATAATATGATGATGTACTTAGCCCTAGAAAATCAACTATAAACTAGTTGAAATAATTAACCACTTCATCAAAGTTGCAGAATATAAAATAAATCCACATAAATCATCAGAATTTCTACATATTACCAAAAGAACAGGAAGAGATAGAGAAGTTCCATTTAAAACAACTACTGACAATATAAATCTTAGGAGTCTACTTTCCAAGACAATTCCAGAAGTTATATGAACATAATTAGATTTGGGTGAAAACACAAAGAGAGACCTAAAAAATCAGAGAAATCTTAAAGGGCTCATGGGTAGGTTAAGTCAATATAATAAAAATGATAGTGCTACTTAATTTACAATTCCATACCAATTAAACTGACAAAAAATATTTTATAGAGCTAGAAAAACAATAACAAAATTCATCTGGAAGAACAAAAGGTCAAGAATATCAAAGAAATCAATGGAAAAAATGTCAAGTAGTCTAGTAGTTCCATATTTTAAACTAAATTACAAAGTAATCTTCATCAAAGCAGTCTAGTATTGATAACAAATAGAGTGATGGATCAGTGGAATAGACTAACATTCCACATTTTTACTAAGATAAGTGGATATAATGGATAATTGATTTAGAAATAATGGGTGATGTCAATCATAAGTATACTGAAAAAATATGAAAAATTATTCTGGTCACATCAAAAGAGGATTTTATGTCCAAAAAAGAGATAGGGAGATTACAGGAAAATAAAATTGACACTTTTGATCACCTGAAATAAAAAAACTTTTGCATAAACAAACTAATGCAGTCAAAATTAAAAGGCAAGCAGGAAACTGGAGATTTTTTTTTTTTTTTTTGCAATAAGTTTTGCTGATAAAGGTTTGATTTCTCAAATATGTAGGGAATTGAGCCAAATTTATAAAAATAGGAGCTAATCCCCAATGGTCAAATGATATAATTAGTTTTCAGAAGAAAAAATCAAAGCTGATAACTCATATAAACATTCTCTAAATCATTACTAATTAGAGAAATGCAAATGAAAAAATCTCTGTATATATATTTGCATTTTTTTTTTGCTGAGGCAGAATGAAAATAGTTCTGAGGACTATCTAACAATTATCAGAATCACTAACATGACCCACACCAAAAGGAATATACAACTCTGCATACCTTTTGACTGAGCAATACCACTACTAAGTTGCATCTCAAGGACATCAAGGAAAAAATGAAAAGAACCTAAATGTACAAGAATATTAATAACAGTTCTTTTTGTGGTGGCAAAGAATTGGATATCAAGGAGATAATCATCAACTGAGGACTCAATGAACAAGTTATGGTATATATTTCTGATTATAAGACATTATGCTATAAGAAATGACAAGGAATATGATTTCAAAAAAATCCTAAGAAAATATATATGTATTCATGTATATACATGAATATATATACATATTCATGTAAAGTGAGCAGAACCAGAACATTGTACACAATTATAATAATTTTACAACAATTTTGTAAAGAGATCAATTGTGAAAGATTTAGCTATTCTGATCAAGATAATATCTAAGACAATTCCAAAGCATACATATTGAAAAATTCTATCGGGGGCAGAGCCAAGATGGCAGAGAGGACATATACTTCTTTCTGATCTTTTCCTAGGACCCTCAACTAATTAACAAATTCAGCCTTTGAATTCATTCTGGACCAGCAGAATCCATGAATGTTGTTTACAGGAAACACATTTAAAACAGGATGATACATACAGAGTAAAGGTAAAAGACTGGAGCAGAATCTATTATGCTTCAGATGAAGTTAAAAAAAGAAAAAAACAGGGGTAATCATCCTGATCTCAGATCAAGCAAAAGCAAAAATTGATCTAATTAAAAGAGATAAGGAAATTATATCTTGCTAAAGTATATATCTTGCTAAAGGGTAATGAAGGGTAATGATGCTACTGTGGCAGAGCCAAGATGGCAAAGAGGACATATGCTTCTTTCCAAGCTGCTCTACTACCCTGAAACTATTTACAAAATTCAGCATCTGAATTGGTGCTGGATAATGATATAAAGATAATGAAGCAATATCGGTATTAGATGTATATGCACCAAGTGGTATAGCATGGAAATTCCTAGATTTTCTACTTGCAGAGGCCACACCCCAATCACAGTCTGCTCAGGGTGTGCTGTGTTCCATGCTCTGCCAGCCTGCCTGCCTGTGCCTGCACCTGGCCTGGCCTCTTCCCATGCCTGCTCACAATCAAAAAAGATCTTTTCTGGTGATCTTCAAGATTAACTTCTGTTGGTAATGTGTTGTACTCTCTGACAATCCAGCACTAATTCAGATGCTGAATTTTGTAAATAGTTTCAGGGTAGTAGGGCAGCTTGGAAAGAAGCATATGTCCTCTTTGCCATCTTGGCTCTGCCACAGTAGCATCTATTTAAAGCCATCAGTAAGCATCATATGTAATAGGGATAAACTAGAAACATTCCCAATAATATCAGGGGTGAAACCATTACTAATCCATATTGTATTAGAAATGCTAGCTTTGGCATTAAGAGTTGAAAAAGAGATTAAAGGAATTAGAGCAGATAATGAGGAAACCAAATTATCACTCTTTGCAGATGATATGATGGTATACTTAGAAAAGCCCAGAGATTCTACTAAAAAGCTATTAGAAATAATTCACAACTTTAGCAAAGTTGCAGGATTCAAAATAAATCCACATAAATCATTGTTCTGTAAGAAATGATCAACAGGATGATTTCAGAGAGACTTGGAAAGACTTATATGAATTGATGCTAAGTGAAATGAGCAGAACCAGGAGATCATTATACACTTCAACAACAATACTGTATGATGATCAAACTCCAAATGCTTGTCCACAAATTGGATACAAATAGTTCCTGTGAACATTTGAGGCTGATTCTCTAACTTTGTGCATCTCACATTTCTTCTGAGCTAATTCAATTCTGCTTTGCCCATAGAGCACATTTTCTCTAATGAAGGCACACCATGCTGAGCGCACACCATGCTGAGCAGTCCTGTGATCACATTGTGAGTGTTTGCCTTGTGTAAATTCTTCATAAAATAGTATTTTTTAGAAGAGAACATTTGGCATTCAAACTATGGGATCAGCCCAATGGAATTATGTTCTCTGCAGTAGAGTTTGAATACTTGGCAGTTTAGTTCCAGAAAGGAGCTCAATATCTATCATCTTATCCTGCCAGGTGATCTTCAGACTCTTCCGAAGATAATTTAAGTGGAAGTGATTTGGTTTCCTGGCATGGTGCTAGTATACTATTCAGATTTTACAGCATACAATGACGTCAGCACAACAACTCTATAGATTTTTAGTTTGGTAGTCAGTCTAATACCTCTTCTCTACCATACTTTTCTTTGGAGCCTCCCAAACACTGAGCTAGTTCTGACAATGTGATATCAACTTTGTTATCAATGTATACATTGGAAAGTATACTGTCAAGGTAAGTGAATTTATCCACAACATTCCAAAACTTCTCCATTTGCTGTAACTGATGGTTCCATATATGTATGATGTGGTGCTGATTACTGAAGTATCTGTGTTTTCTTGGTGTATATATACATACATATATACATGTGTATGTGTGTGTGTTTGTGTGTGTGTGTGTGTGTGTGTGAAGGTTTTCTGGAAGCAGCCTTAGTTTCAGTTATAATTGAATAATTACTCCAAAATGCAGCCAGCTGGTAAAAATGCAAACGTTTATTTCTCCTTCCAAATTAGCCCATTTAGCCCAGAGACCTATCTCTCTGTTTGAGCTCTTATATCTCTCCCAAACCCAATAAGGTCATCCAAAAGAATATCAAGATAAAGCAAAAACACATAATAAAACAATATTCCTCCCAAACTCTACTGTATAAACTTCCTACTGTAGCAACTTGAAGAAACAATTACTGACTGAGAAATCCATTTGTATAAAAAGCGAAGGTTTCTGAATTAAATACAATCCACAATGAATTAATGGCCTGTTTCTCTGTTTATTTTCATGCAATTTCACTAGTGACAGAGAATAAGAGCACTGACCCTATCATTAATTTTCTTCAAGGAGGATTGTAATTTAGTTGTCTATTTAGGCAATCACTCATTGCAGCAAAAAATTTAAAAACAGTAATAAGAATGTCTAATCAAATAAAAGGAGTCTGAAAGTACAGGAAGTACATTCAATCAAAAAATTCCACTTTCAAGTTTAGCAAACACTACAAAGGAACACATACAGACAAGGTCTCTTGTTCTTTCCTTTGTCAGAAGGATGTTGTGATACTAGCAAGCCTTCTAAAATCATTTAAAACTTTTCTTCAGAATATCTATTATTCTCCTTAATCACTTTGATAATATGTAGTACAATAAAAACAGGAAATCATTTAAGCAATTGTATAGCCTACAGAGGATTATAGGATCATGGACTCAGAATTAGAAAGGACTTTAGAAAACATGTATTACAGTAAGTTAAATTCAAATAGAAAGGGATCCCTGGAGGATGCATATCAATTTAGAAATCTACAAATTAAAATTACATTGTGTAGTGCATATCTATGTATTTTTATTTATTTTGCTAAATATTTCCTAGTTACTTTTAATTGATTTGGTTCCATTAGGAATTTGGGAGCTGTGAATTTAACACCTGTAATGCTGCTTAATACTCACATTTGGCAGATCAAGAAACTGAAGACCAGAGAAATTAAATATCTGACCTAAGGAGACACGAGAAGTAATCAGCAGAACCAGAATTCATACACAGACTTCCAAACCAAAGATCTTTCCACTATACAAACTGAAAAATAAGACAGAATCTGTGCCCTTAGGATGTCATCATACAGTTTTTGGTGTGTCAAGAAAGCATCTCTTTTCCTGTTGACTAACATTCCCCTGAAGTTCACCATGAAGGCATCCCTATTTCCCACTGGATTTTTCTTGGTCCCTCTGGTCATATTTAAGATTCATTCTTATTCCACTTTAACTCCCTACAAGAACAGAATTCACTCCATTGCCATCCCCCCTAAAATGACCCCATCTTCAGGATTAGTCATCATGGCTAGATCTATGAATAGAAATTTGCCCCAAACAGGCCACTATAATCACTTCATTACCTGATTATTCCTAACAGACATTAACATTCTAGCTACTTTTAAATTTCTCACATTTATTCCTATCACCCATTAATAATACTATCATTTTCTTCTTTTCTTTCCACTTCTACAGCATGCTTTCCCATTTCCCTGGCCTTCTATTATTCACTTTTTTAAAAAATTTCAGAGAATAAACCAACTTCAGTCTCTATGAAGGCTTCTATGTAGACAAGGCTGGTTCTCTGTCATATCAATTCTATGGTATTTTGTGATAGCTACACAGTATAATAAATGAAATAAGAATCAGTCTCGCTGAAATGCCTAATGTAAAATGCACTCAAAACAGAAAACACTGCAATAAACTCAAAGAGAGAGGTAGAATGCAAAAGATATTAAGAAATGGTTCTACAGAGGGAAGAAGAGATTCAGTATTCAAGGACTAATCAAAAAAAAACAGAAATAAAGTTGGTACCCATTGATTATAGAATAGTCAAACAGTGTTCACATGTAATGGAAAATCATTGAGGTACAGGAACAATTAATATGAAAAATATGAGCTGACACAAAGTGAACCTAAGCAGAACCAAGAAAATATTTTATACATTTACATATATATGTATATACATTTACACATACGCACATATGTTTATACATAAACATAACAATGTTTTTCCCCCCAAGGCAATTGGGGTTAAGTGCCTTGCCCAGTCACACAGCTAGCAAATGTTAAGTGTCTGAGACCAGATTTGAACTCGGGTCCTCCTGACTTCAGGGTTGGTGCTCTATCCACTGTACCAACTAGATGTCCCTATAAACATAACAAAGTTCATAGAAAAAAATAGCAAAATAAAACTAAATGATTCTAATGACTAAGGTTGTTCCACAAAAGGGTTGAGAAAATAAATTTTACTCTCTTCATTGAAGAAGTAAAACTTTCAGTGTAAAACTGCATATAATACCAGACATAGTTGATACATCTGTTTAGTTTTGCTAAGCTCCCTAAACTTTTTTTTTTTAAATTTTCATTACAGATGTATTGGGGTTGAATTTGGAATAGAGTCCAAACTGCTTCCAGAGAAATAATTCAGGGCTGAAGGATTTGGATACCTTAAAATGGGAAGGTACCTTATTGGCTCCAGCAGAAAGTCATTGACTCAGTTGATGCTTTTTTTTTTTTAAGTGATTTTCCATTGGTCTCTCTCTCTTTTCTTCCTATCTACAAATAATGTCAGAATTGTTAGAATTTATTCTTAGAGGGATATAGGGAGATGGCTTATGCAAATAGAAGCATTCTCATAAGACATCTAAAATAGGGTAGGTGGACAGGATTTAATAAGGTAATCTGAGCATAGGTCTTAGGATCCAGACAGGTAAGAATCATACAATGATCTTGAAATAGTCACAGCTTTGCAAATTTAAGAGGTTGGATCTTAGACTCCCTGGTTGCAGTTAATTTTAAGAAGAGGAAATTTCTGAAATGATGATTACCAAATGGAGAAAAAGCTCAACTTTGGTCTGGCTTACCATGAGACAAGACCCAAAGGGACTTATTTGGAAAGTTCAGAATCAAGGTTATATATAAAGTATTTGTTCATCAATTCCCCATACTGCATTTTGTCTTGGTGTTTTAACCACCAGAAAGAGTATAACAGTTATTGCTGCTACTTGCTAAAGTTTCTCTCAAAGTACACTTATTTATAAGAGTCTTTAATGCATAGACTACTTTTTACAATATGAATAAATAACTGTCCCATATTTCATTCATATTATACATTGAGTATCTTTCTATTTGCTACTTTTGGAGAAGCCTATATGCGAGTCAAACCTAAGCTTTAGGTAATTTCCTCTGAAAGTAAAGGAGTCTATCCCATTTAATTAGAAACCAGAATCCTCTAAAATCCTTTGCACTGGATTAGGAGTTGGGGTACCCTTAATAAAGAAGATGAGAAGACAACATTTCATCTCCCTGAGCTCTGGAGTAGTTAAAATTATTAGACAATATAAGGCTCACTTGAAAGTAAAAGATAGAAATATTCAGAAATTAGTATTGCGAGGTGAATTAGGTCAATTCCAGCGGACTTGTGATGGAGAGAGCCATATGCATAAAGAAAGAAGACTGTGGGATTTGAATGTGGACCATAACATTGTATTTTCATCTTTTTTTTTGTTGTTGTTTGCTTTCTTTTTGTTTTCTTTCTCATCTGATTTTTTTAATGTAGTATGATAAATGTAAAAATATATACAGAAGAATTATTCATGTTTAACATATATTGGATTCTTGCTGTCTAGGGGAGGAGTGGGAAAATGAGAAGGAGAAAAATTTGGAACACAAGATTTTGCAAGAGTGAATGTAGAATGTGTAAGACTGCCTGCCATCTAGGGGAGGTGGTGAAGGGAGGGAAGGCAAAAGTTGGAACAGAAGTGAGTGCAAGGACAATATTGTAAAAATTATCCATACATATGTTCTGTCAATAAAAAGCTATAATTTTCAGCTAATATTAAAATCAATGGGTAGATACCCTAGAAAATGAAACAATAAAAAGCATGATGGCAACAACAACAACAACAAAAAAGAGTTAAGTTGAAAAGTATCTTTGCATATATTTTGAGAATGAAAAGCTATTATGTAAAAAAAAAAAGAAAAAAAATTAATATTGCATGAAAACAAAAGACATTGATAATTTCAGTAAGATAAAATGTCTTTTTAAAGTGAATAAGTATATAAAAGAATCTATATCTATATATTTAATTCAAGGAGTAATTCTTGCTGTATTTAAAATATTTGGAAGCTGTATATAAAATAGTTTGTGCAAAAGGCACAAGTGAAAATTTTAGAAATTGATCTAAGAAGACCAGTGTGACAGAAGGGGGAGTTCTAGAAGGAAGATTCAAAGGATAAATTTAAAAGATTTAAAAGAATTTATATATAAGTAAGAACAAATAAAAGAGTGTTGAAGACCGAAAAGGATAAGAACGAACAGAGCTCAGATGGGATTTTTAAAGTATAATTAAGGTAAAAAGAATTGGTCTAGCAAAGTACCTAGAAGACTTGGAATCAGAAAAACTTGAGTTCTGGTTTTACTTTGACACATACTAGATGTGTGACCCTGGGCAAGTTACAATCTCAATGACACCAAACAACTTTTTAAGGTTTTTAAGTTGATGATCTGCATTGGTGGAGAGTTTTCTTATCAGTATCTCTGTACATCAGTGTAATAACAAAACAAAAAATATTAAATGAAAAAAATCAAACATGTGAGATATATATACATACAAAAAATAATATGTGTGTATATAAAATAATTTAGAAATAAATATGAAAATAAAGAACACAACAACAAAAACTCATGATTCCAATTCTCTCCCTATATATGTTTCTGCTCATAAGACTTCAGATTACTCACAATCTCTCTCTGAAATCAAATGTGTGATATGGGAGGCACTGGCATGCCCACTTCAAAGAAGGTGTTGTGCTCTATCAATGAAGCAGAATTACAGTAGCTCAAGAGAAATGTTAAATGCACAAATTAAAAGCCATCTCCACTCCAAGTGTTGATGTGCACTATCTGTGGCCAACTTGTGGTAATTTTTCTGAGTTTGTATTGGTCTAATAATTGAACACACTGTACCTTGTCTCCAACATTGTGATGTCATTTTGGCCCTCTTGGAGAACAGAAGACAACTACCAACCAGGCAACCAACCACAATGTGTTAATATTCTCTTGCACATATTATACATGCAATAAAAGTTCATGTTTTTTTTTAAATCTTTCTTTTAATTTTTTTTATCTTTCTATTATTTTCAAACGTAAGGTGCTAATGGCAAAACACAGACTTTTAATACAGAATTTCCAGTCCCTATTATACTGATAAAAGTTATTCTTTTAATGCATTGCTCTATTCAAAAAACAAATATTGTTATCATCTCTATCATTCAGAGCACAAATACCCATGAAGAACAAAAATCACAGAGAAACAAATGCCTATAATCTTAGGCAAGTCATTTCTCTTTTCTAACTCTCAATTTCCTCATTTCTAAAATGAGAAAACTGGAGATAATCTCTAAGAGTCTTACTCTACTACTCTAAGACTCACTAAATCCATTGATCCCAGAATTAAATAAATGAATGAATTTTTAATAATTAAAAGCTTTAATTGAGGTTAAATCTTTGTTTCTGATCCAAATTATTCAAAGGAGTGTCACATGAGAATGTATTTACTGAAATATAGTATTGTACTTTATGGGGGGAAAGTCACATACCTTGGTTGTAGGATTCACAATCAAGTGCTAAAAAAAAAAAAAAAAAAAAAAAAAAAGAAGGAAAGAAAGAAAGAAAGAAAGAAAGAAAGAAAGAAAGAAAGAAAGAAAGAAAAGAAAAGAAAAAATATGAATCTTGAATTATAGAAAACACAACCAGTTGGTTATTTCAATACCAAGCTAAATAAGACCTGGTTTTGTTAGTAACAATGTAGAAAGAGCATGAAGTTACATCACAACTGAGAGATAACTTGAGATAGCAGATTTTGTAGGCTTGACAGAGTAACAGTAAAATGCTACTTATGACATAAGTGAGTCCTTTTAGCTCTGTGCCTCACTTGCCTGATCTGTAGAATGAAGTTAACAAAAGCTACAATACCTACTTTAGTGGGTTGTAGTGAGGATCAAATGAAGAATTTAGGTAAAGCCTTTAGTGAAACTTAAAGGTTCTATATATGTCAGCTGCTATAAACTAGCAATTTACTTTGATCCATGAAGATTCTCTGACTATAGTACATCTTAATTAATTGCAAGTTTTCCCTGAGAGTTCATTAACAGGTAGGAAACCGTGTGTTCCCAATTTAAAAATGTCAGCCTAAAATTCAAAATCATTAAGTGTGCTTCAACTGACTTGCCTCCTACACAAGTAGAATAATAAGTAAAAAGATTCTAGTCTGGCAATGAACTCAGACCGTGGCTTGGGGAGAAAAAAACTTCTAGTCAGAAAAACAAAGCTTCATAAATGGGTAGGAAAATTGGAGTCATAAATCACATCTTTGGAAGATTTTTTTTAATATGGAATAAATAAGGAAAAATTGATGTCATGTTAAACATAGTGACAACTAAAACCAAACAAAAATAAAATTCTAAAAATTAAGTTGGTAAATTTTCTTAACACCCTTCAAATATTCTTTCTTATAAACAGGATGAATACATTGGGTTGTCTTAATTAAAGGGCATTATGTTATCTTATATTAATTTTATAATTACAAATCATTATCTTGTATCTAATTATATTATCATACTTTTGTGATTAATTAGAATCTTAATTATAAATTAGTAAAATTATTTCAATGTTTCACATCAAACACGTTCCTCTTTGATATGCATTCTATGCTGAGGACTCACCACAGATAGGGCCTCTCCAATGAACTGAGACCCCCTCCTGACAACATTTGTAAGCATAGGCAGCTATACTTGAACAAAGGCACTCGCAATCCCCACCAAGGTTGCAGTTACAGGTATCTGTATGGCAGTTTTTGACAAAGGAAGTCACATCAATCTATGGATAGGAGAGAATGACAATAATTTTTAAAAATTAATTAGCTATAAAATACTGCCATGGATATACTTAATAGTTTTGAACACTGAGTAATATGCTACACTTTTAAAGTAAATTTTAGTCCATGTCAAAAAAAAAAAAATTTTAGTTCATGTTTTTAAAAGATCTATCATAAGCTTAACATTGCCACCTAGAGGATTATGTTGATCTCAGCATTCTAGAACCTAAAATAAAATGAAAAATTTTAAAAAACAACACAGAAAACTAATAATGAAGGGGCAGGAAGAGAGATAGAAGAGACTGGAAATTCAAATTACACCATTCCATAGATAAAATATTTATCCTAATCATATTAGTGTTAGAGATTCAGCTATTTTATAATCTAATAAAATATTCCTTTACCACATTTCGGCAGGGGGCAAAAATATCACTGTACAAAATTGAGCATTCTTTCTTGGCATAAGGAAACTTATTTTGATATGCTTCACAGGGTCTGACAGTTTCATTTGGGTTTTCACACTGTTGGAAAAGAGAAAAAGAAGACAGTTATCTGTAAATGAGAATAATAAGGTATATGCATAACAAGACATAATTATAATCAAGAATAAAAGTGCTTTCTATATATATATAGGTATACATATATACAATATGTAATATTTTATCAATAATTTATAATTAGGAAATCAATCAATCAATTAACTTACTATGTGTCATGCACTAGAAATCATAAAATTATAAGTACCAATTAACCAATTTCTGAAATTTTGAGGAGAAAAAAAGAAGTGGAATGTTTTAAGTATTATTTTATTTGGAAAAAATAAGTAAATTCATAGGCAGTCTTAGAGGCAAAAGTCTACTAAAATGTAGTACACTAATTTTGGGACCCCCAAACTATCTTCCTTATCTATATTCAAACAAAATATCTGTCATATTCTCTTGATACTAAATAAGTTTCAGCTAAAACACTTTGGAGTGCTTTGCAAGTATTTGTGACATAATATCACAAAATCTCAAAGTGGAAAGAACATTGGAGATCTATTTATATTTTTATATCTAACTTCCTTTTTCTTCATTCTTATTTGAATTAAACCCTTCAGCCTTTTTGACACTTTTGATCACACCATTTTCAGGATACTCCTTCCTTAGACTCCTGTTCTCTTCTCTTCTTTTCTCCTCTCCTCTCCTCTTCAATTCTCTTCTCTTTATTGTCTTATCAGTTTGACCAGTCTCCTTTGCTAGATCATCATACATCCAAATTATACTATATACTTTGGTAATCTTATAAATTCTTACAAGTTGAAATGTCATCTTAAAGATGACTCGTCAATATATATTTGTAGTCCCAATCTTTCTTCTAAACTACATTCCTATTTTGTCTATTACTGGCTGAATAACACCACTTTTATGTAAAAGAGGCATCTCAAAATCAACATGTCTAAAATAAGACTCGTTATATTTTCTCCTAACAGTATCCCTCATCAAAATTTCTCTATTTCTTTTAATTTTTTTAAGTCATGATTAAAATAAAATATTTAGAGATATGAGAAAAGATTTCCCTCAATCTTTGCAGAGGTTGAAGTTCCACAGGTATGGAACTTTATTTATATTTTTTATATTTCTGAAGTATCTATGAATGTTGATGATTTTTTTATTTTAAAAATATGTTTTGTTATATGGGATAGATTTTTGGTAAGAGGCAGTAGAAAAATTAAGCTATACAAAAACAAAATATGTTCAAAAAGTTTTTATATATTAAAATCATTTCTGTAAGCATTACAAAAATAAATTAAGTAAATAATAGAGATAACTTTATACCACGTAAAGGAAGCAATGATACATCTGGTAGATATAATTAAGAATTCCTTGCAAGAATAGCAAACATTTTCTATTGCTTTTTTAAAGGACTTAAAGATTAAAGAAACATCTCTGCCTCTGGAGAATAATTGGCAGTGTAGTATGTTAGAAAAATAATGGCCCTGGAATCAAGAGAATCTTGATTCAAATCCTCTCTCTGATCCTTGTACAAATGTAACTATGGACAATTCACTTCTTCTCAGCCCGAGGTTCTCCTTCAATAAAAATGACAGGGGTTTCCAATGTAATTATAGTCTCTAAAGTATTCTGTCAATCTATGATACAATCCCTATATTAAAGATCAATTCTATGAATTAGTTTCACCATTAGAGATGGTGCGAGTTACTTAAGTCCAGAAAGGTGTTTTTAGATGCCAATAATACTATCACACAGAATACAGATGCAGATATGTTATGCTAAATTCATTTTACTAGAATAGCAAATTTTTTTCTTTTCTTTTCTTTTCTTTTTTTGGTGAGGCAATTAGGATTAAGTGATTTATATAGTGTCAAGTATCCTGAGGCCAGATTTGAATTCTGGTCCTCCTGACTCTATCCACTGTGCCATTTATCTGCCCCAAGTGGCAATTCTTAATAACAAAGACTAGCTTAAAATATATTTTATATAATTTTTTAAAGTTTGAACATTTAACTTACCTGTCCTATTGTCCAGCTTTCTCCAAACACCTGAGCACTTCTCACTTCCATATTATTAGATGTAGTCATATCATTTGAAGTACATTTGTCAAAGTTTCCACACAAACCTCCAAGTCTTCCCTAAAGAATAAGCAGAAATTTCTCATATTTTATTGTCAAACTAGTATTTGTAAAATATGTTTTATTAGAATTGTTCATACATTTTAAAAGTATTTGAGCTAAATATTTCCACAGCAGTCATTGCTACACTTTTTCCACTAAATTTTATTACAGATCAATACAAAATGAAAATGACAAATTTTGTTCAAGAGGAAAAGAGAAAGAAAATCATCTTTTCAAGTGCTTATGGAGATAGTGGGAAGATGAGAGAGGACAGCAACATAGTACCAAAATGAGGGTCATAGAAGCATCATTTTTTAATGCAGAGGATAAAGGTCCTTGAGGCATCTTTTATAAAAATTCAGAGATTACAAAAAGAAGGCCAGAAAGAGATACAATTAGAATAGTTTTTAAAGTTAGAGACTGAAGTGATTATATATTTTAAAAATAAAAGCAAGCTGGAAATAATACAAAAGATATGCCTCACTATATAATCTATCTAAAATCAATCATATACTTATAATGTCTTTTATGAATAAAACATTATACTAATTGCTTAATAAGTCAATAACCTAACCATTTAGAAAATAACTAATAACCTTTGTGGGTGTAGTTGAAATATAAAGAAAAACTAATGATTTGATTAACCATGAAACATAATTAAGCTCAAAGATGCTAGATTTTTTTAATCTATTTTTCCAATTTTAGATTTCTTGTTTTTGTTAAAATATATGAAAATGGTATTTTCAGATTTAGGTTACAAAGCATCAACTGGGCTCTTACTCCTGCTAGGCAATACTTCTACACCTCCTTGAACAATTCACTCTCCCATTCTCCACAGTGCTTCATGCAAACCTTTTTATCCCTTTTAATCCTTCCATGGATTTGCCTACCATCACCATCTCAATTAAGAACCTTTCTTCATATTTTACTGAAAAAATTAAGGTCAATAACTAAAAACTCCCTCTGCTTTCCTCTTTTTGACTTTACCTCCTTAGATGCATCCTGTGACTATTTTCTCTCTCACTCTTGTCTCACATAAAGGGATGGCTTTCTTCTTGCCAAAGCAATCCCCTCTACCTGAACAACTGATCTCATTCCATCCCATTTCCTTCAGCAGATTGATCCATTTGTCATCCTCACTCTCTCACTCACCTTCAGCCTCTCTCCTTGGCTGCTACTGGCTGCTAGTCTACTACTAACAAACATGCTCTTATCTCCTCTATCCTCCAAGAAACCTCAATCAATCTATTCTATTGCCCCCAATTTTTATGCTTTTTGTGGCTAGACTCTTTAAGAAGGTCATCAATAATAGATGTCTTCACTTTTTTTCCCTCCCAATCTCTTCTTTACTCTCAATAATCTAGCTTCCAACATCATCATTCAACCAAAATTTCTCTCTCTAAAGTTGCCAATAACCTCTTAATTGCCAAATGAATGCAATGGCCTATTTTTAGTCATTTTCCTTGTGACTTCTATAGAGGCTTTGACACTGTTAATCATCCATTTTTCTTCATACTTTCTTCTCTCTGGGTTTCCCATTTCCCTTCTTATCTGATTAACTATTCTTCAATGTCCTTTGTTGAATCTTAATTCAGGTCATGTCTATTAACCATGAATGTTCCATGGGATTCTGTTCTGGTCCTCTTCTTTACCCCCTAAATTATGTCATTTGGTAAACTCATTAGCTCCCAAGGGTTCAAATATCATCACTGTACTGATAATTCAAAAAGCTACTTAGCCAGCTCAGACCTGTTTGCTGACCTCCAACCTCCAATCTTACCTCCCTCCAACTGCCTGAAATATCTCAAACTGGATGTTTTATATATATATATATATATATATATATATATATATATATAACATATCAAAACTTAAACTCATTATCTTTCCCCCACTAAAACTTTTCCCACTTCCAAACTTCCTTCTTACATATAACCATAGACTTTCAGAAAATATCTATTAAGAAAAACAGGAATTATTTTGACTCCAAACAACAGCCTCTCGTCAATATTTAAAACATCTGTGGTTTCTTTGCTGTTGGGTATACCCTCCAGTGATGTAGGTCTCAACCCACCATGACCTGGTAGATAATCTTCAACAATTGTTGTGGCCAAAAATTCCTTTTCTCCTGAGCCAAACTAGTGATAAGCTTCTGCAAATGTAGTTATGCTGGTTCTCTGGATGATAGATATATAGTCTCTCTCTAGGCTGATACTTGAAGTCTTTCCAGCTTGGTATGATCCGCCAGAGGAATTTAGAGCTTGAGCTCTGCTGGCATAGCCTTTGAGAGATTAGGGTTAGTCCCAGGACAGGCTGAGACATTGGAAGTTTTCAGTGGAAGTCATGGAACATCAAAAAGTTTAATCAAAGCATCAAAAATTTCATTTTACTTTTTTATCTCATATATCTCATATAAATAGA
The DNA here is from genome assembly GCF_902635505.1 of Sarcophilus harrisii. Taxonomy (NCBI): domain Eukaryota; kingdom Metazoa; phylum Chordata; class Mammalia; order Dasyuromorphia; family Dasyuridae; genus Sarcophilus; species Sarcophilus harrisii. The sequence goes on from NC_045430.1 coordinate 49,378,761, forward strand.
GAAGGGCAGTATGAAAGAATGAGTAGAAGATCAGCTGCAGAATTATAAAATTCAGTCCCTTCCTCTGACATTTGAACTGTGTAATTTTGGGCAAATCACCTAATCCTTCAGCATCTTAGTCAACACTCTTAGACTATAAATCACAGTTACTTATTGATATGCATCAGTATTGGAAGTTTTCACACCAGAACTTTTTTACAATGATTTTTTAAAAAAAGGTTCTTGTCTCCAATCCCCTAAAAATTTTTAATTAGATGTCAACTTTTGACCTACCTTCCACTGCGATCCAACTTTGATATGTACAGTCGTCTTCTTATCCCAAAGAATTGTAATGTCTTTCTCTGGGAAATGTACAACAGTGTAGTACCCAGCCTTCCAAAGCTGATATTTTGGTTTATTTTCCAGGAAACCTGATTGTTTCTGAGGCAAAAAAAAAAAAAAAAAAAAAAAATTGTATAAAAAGATAAATTCCATGTTATCCATAAAAGAAAAAATAAACTTGTTACTCTCACATTAAGTGAATAAGTATATGGGTCATCTCTTTTGTTCTGAGTATTATTGGGTTTATATATATATATATATGCATATGTTGTGCCACAGTTCTCTTTTATTGTCCTGATTCAGTTTCCCTAATTCTCCTGACTCAATTTCCCTGAATTGTTCTGCCTCAGTTCCTAATTGTTCTGCAAAACCACCCCTCCCTCCTAATCATGATGATCCAGATAAGGAGAAGGACCTTCTCAGATGCCTCTAGCCATCCCAATCTATCAGAATATCAGGTACCTTTCCCCATCAGAATATCAGATGCCTCTCCCATCTCCAGTGCCTCTCCTCATTATGTCATTGTTCCTGTCACCCTATAAAGAATTTCTGTACCCCCACATTCGATGCTGGATTCTTGGAGACTATAGTGCCATTCAGCGCTGGGACCAAATCATGGATCCATTTGATCCTGTTATGTTCCCTTTTTAATGTCATGACCCAGTTTCTCCAATTGTCCTATTTAGTTATTCTGCTTCAGGTTATAACCTTTCCTTCTTAATGTTTGACAAGATAAAGGTTTATTCATTTTAGATGTCATTAGAATATCAGTAACCTCCCTCCATTAAGTTATCCCCACCTAGGTACCTCCATTATGTCATTGTTCTTTTTATCTATAAAAAGCTTGCTGTCCCAATACCTGGGGAATACTCTTTGAGATGATAGTCTCCTCTAGCCCTGAGATCAACCATGGATCCATTGGTCCCAGTATTTCTCTCCATTTAATAAACTATTGAATTGGTCTCTGATCTCTTGTCTTGTTCAGTTTCTTCGGCATTACAATTCCAATAAATTTCTCCCTTTCAAATAAAATATTATAACTCTCTAATCTCTATTCTGCCTCAGTTTCTCCAGCATTACACACACACACACACACACACACACACACACACAAACACACACACACTATATATATATATATATATATATATAAAATCCTTCCAAGCTCTTTGTGAAGGTAAAATTGATAAGGTTTAGATTTAGGGAACCAAAATGAGATTAGGGTTCCTGATGGTCGGGAATTAAATGATAAGATCTAGTGGCAGGTTCAAGGTTCAGGAAACCAAATGGAGAGGTTTGGCTCCCCTGCAACCCCTTGGGATTCAGCGCAAGGGTAGAGAATTTTGGGGACTCCCTTCTGGCGGTGCAAAGGTTCTCTGTAAAAGAATTTACAGACCTGAAAACCTAGACTGATAAAAGAGGTTTATTATGGGGATTGCAAGTAAGATTAGAAATCCTGACAGAGAAGCATAAAGTCTGGTTAGGGAAATAGGTGAGAGTAAAGAGAGGGTAACACTGAAAAAGAATATTCCAGTGGACAGAGGCTCCTTGGCATCCCAAGCATGGCATAGCTGGCATGTTTGGAACCTCTGCAAAAAGAAGGTTTTAGTTTGGCTCTTTTATATATAATGTCTTGGTGGGGGCTGGAACAGTGAACAGGTCAGACTCAGTGGGAGTTGGCTCAAGTTGGCTCAGACCCAGTGGGGGCTGGGACAAGCCCGGATCTCCTATTAGAATTCAAAGGGATGCTTTTTGACCAGGATCTGTAATTGAATCAAAGGCTCTGGCATCCTGGAAAGACAACTTGTCTGGGGAGGATATGCCTCAGCTAGGAGGGGCTGGGAATCTGAAAGAAATCACATATCAATAGGAAATACAATTTCTTAAAGGGACCACAATCTGGTTCAAAATGAATACCTGTTAGATTGATCCATCAATCAATCTTCTAATTTTAGAGAAGATTGCACCAAATTGAATGCTATTTAATATTTAAATAACTAAAGAGGGGCTTTTCAAATAGAGAAATTATGCACAAATCAAGAAAAGGAGGCAAGAGTAAGGAAATCACATTTAGAGAATGATAGAATTAGAAGAGACTTTGGGGAAAGCTAGTTTAACCACATACTTAATACAAAAACAATTTCAAAATTATCACTGACAAATCCTCATGCAGCTTCATTTTAAAGACCTCTATTGACTCAGTCCCTCAAAGGACAACCATTCAATTTTAAAGCTAACTCATTTTCTGGGAATATTTTTGTATTAAGTGGACAAGAGTGGGCTATGAATATTTGAATAGAGCATGTGGAAAAGTGGCTTGAAAGGAAGAGAAATGTATAAACAGAAGAAGTGAATTGATCAAGTATTGAAAAAGAGGGATAACCAACAGGAAGCTTTTATGCATCACTGATACTGAAACAATCTGTGGAGACCTAGAAAAAGAACCCAGCTTGTTGAGTAGACTCCCTCTCTTTGGAAGGGATATGCAGGAGAATATGGCTAAGAGAAGCACAGGATGAAAAGGCATGGATGAGATGTAATCTGCAGCATTGTAGAGAACAGTTGAGCTCAGAGATACATCCAAGTTTTAAAAGGTCTACTTTAAATCCACTTTAAGCTTCGGGAGGACAGGGACTATCTTTGACATTTCTTTGTGTCCCCACAATTTATCAGAGTGCCTGGAATATAATAGGCACTTAAAAATGCTAGAATGGCACTTGACTATTTAACTGTTTGACCTCCCACTGTCTACATTGATCCTAGGCACTTAAAATAAGATTTAGCTCTTCCAGATAGTGCTTTTTAAAATGTTTGAAGTGTATTTTTTTTCTCCAATCTAATATCTTTATTTCTTTCAATATCTATTGATATAATATAGTTTCATGTCTTTTGATCACTGTATCATGGTGTCATGGTCAGTCAGTTCCTCTTTTCTACTCTTGACTATTACCAAATAAAAGTGGAATAATTACATTACATTGCTTCAGACAAGAGACTCTGAACCAATTCTCATCATTGAATGTCACCCTGCTAATAGGAGAGATTCTCCTCCTATGTCCTTTCTGGGTAAGAGAGATAAGGAGAGCCCTAGTTCCAAAATCAGAGACAAGAATCTAATTAGTTCTAATTAGCAGTGTGACCCTGTCCAATGTAAGCAGCTCAGGTTCATCCCCAAATTTCTTAATGCTGTTCACAAGTAAGCACAGTTCTACTACCAGGATCCCCATTCTACTAGGAACACAAAAATGAAACCTCTCTCTCAGATGACAGAAATTCTGACCTTGAGGAAGTCCATGGATTCTTACGTAGAACCAGTTGAAGAAGGAATTCCAGAAACTGTAGCTTCAGGGAACAAGGTTCCATATGAGTGGTTTACCTGCAAAACTATCTTGTTCTCAGTGTAATTATCTTTTCCAGAATACTGGAAAAGCTGGGGATGGAAGATAAGATCACTAACATTAGATCCTTACCCTCTCTACTCCCTGATATAGATTGATTTCTCAACACAGCTCAGCTGCAAGGATATGTGAAAAGTTGTCAACCCACAAGAAGACTTTTTTTTTTAAAGAAATAGACAAGAAAACTCTACTCCAGAACATGTAGCTGATGCACAACTAGACCTGGCCAGGGCACATGAAACTGGCAGTGTCCTCAGGATAATGTGATCTAGCTACACAATTACACTGCAAGTACAATTCAGACTCAGAATAAACTAAGACCATTGAAGAAACTAAGATAGGTAAGGTAGTCATATGTTAAGTGATAGCCAACAATGGCATCCATTTTTTAGTTCTTTTGTGCCTGCCATTAGGTGAATGAACAGATGACACTCAATTGTCTCTACTAATTAACAATCTGGTTGTTAGTTAACTAGAATTTATTAAATACCTATTATGTGTCAGAGAGAAAAGCAAAAATAAAAACAAAACAAAACAAAAAAAAAAAGCCATTCCCTGCTCTCAAGGATCTCAAAGTGTAATGGGGGAGATAACATGAAAACAATCATGAATAAAAAAACAAACAGGATAAACTAGCAGTCATCTTTGAGGGGAAGCACTAAATTTTAAGAGGACTGGAAAGACTTTTTACAGAAGGTAGAACTTTAGCTGAGACTTGAATGAAATCAAGGAAGAGAGAGAATTCCAAGCCTGGGAGATAACCAGCAAAATTGTTCAGTGCAAAGACAGGTTCAAGGAGTAGCAAGGAGGCCAATGTCATTAGATCACAAAACATGAAAGGGAATAAGGTATGAAAAAGACTGCAAATGTAGAAAGGGGACAGTTTATAAAGAGTTCTCTAAGTTCCAGCTCCTTAAACTGTGGTTCATGACTCCATATTGGGTCTTAATTGAATGTGGGAGTCTCAGAATTATTATTTATCATAATAAATGTTTGATTTGTATATCTTTTTTATATACCTATATACACCTGGGGTCACATAAAAATTTCTCAGGCAAAAAGGAGTTGTAAGTGGAAAAGGTTTAAGAATCTGTGGTCTAAGTGACTTTCCAACCTGACAGGTGATCTGTGCACTATTACACTGTGCCCTGACAGTAAGGTTATAGGTCTTAAAATGCCAGATCACAAATGCATTCAGGTTTGGGGCATTAGATTATCACTGAACATCTCCAGGCATTTTCCACTTAGATAATCATCTCTACTCCCTCTTTCTGATAAAATTAGACTCCACCTCTGGATTCTTCAGTGCAGACATCTCTTATCATGCTACTAGGAATGTTATCTTTTCCTTCTTCTCCCCTAAACTACTTTCCAGGTTCCCTTTCTATGTTATCTTCATTTGTTAGAAACAACACTTGCAGACTATCTAGAATGTTTTCATTTGTATCCCCAATGCTTAGTATAGTGACTATCACAAAGTATTAAATAAATGTTTTTTCCCCACTACGTACCTACCTATCAATCTAATATACTTATTACAAAGCATTTCTTCATTCTTTATCAGAACTACCAACTTCATTGCCACTCTGTTAGGAACTTCAATAAAGTCACAAATAGTGTTTGTGGATACACAAAATATACTCTAACAAAAATATATCATACCCTGCTGATTACTCTTCCCATGGAGCATAGATGGTTATCATAGGTCCCAGGTCATGGCATTTGTGTTGCCTCACTGAACCAATGATCCTTCCTTGTTCCTTCATCTCTTCTTTGTACTTATTAATGGTTTATTGGTCCACTAATGGTTAGTTATTATTTAGTATGTTATCAATATAAATTGATAAATTGCTATTCTTACAAAAATAAATTAATTTTTTCACAAATTCTGTTATTTTTATTGTTTCTGGATGGATGAATAAGATTTAGCTCTGGACACCATCTTTAGAACTGACAATATAACCCAATGCTAATAACTCCCATAGACATACCATTAAGCATTTAAAGCCCTTACTAATCAGCCTTTTGCTTACCTTTCCAGGCTATTTGATAATAGAAACAACAAATATATAGGAATGGCAATTATTTAAAACAAATAAATAACATTATGTTTTAAATATTTGGAATTCTCCCCATTTTGAAAATGTGGGAGAAAATTATTTCTCAAGGTAATTCAGAATTCACAAGTAAACTGAAGAGTGAGTCCCATTTTACCAATGCTATTTGTCTTCTCATTCCTGCCATCCCCTTTCCCAATTTTTTTCCATGACCTTTTCCTCAGTAACCACAATCCTGTGTGATCTGTTTTCTCCTTCTCCTAAAGGGTGAGAAATATTAATTTTTAACCCCCAGAATTTAACACATGCCTTTTAATAAATGTTTTATGATTCATCCAACTGAGAAACATTTGGACAAATTGTATATGGATGTAATCGAATATTAAAATGATATTAGAGATTATAAGTTTGTGAAATACAAAAAAAATATAGAAATACTTAAACAAAATTTTCTGTTTAGGTAAAGTAAGCAGAACCAGAATTACAGTCTATATGATGACTTTCATTATATAAGCAAAAACAACACTAAAACATAGATGAACTGTGAATAATTTCAGTGATCTATCTAGGTCCTGCACAACAAATAATGAAACCTTTTTAAGCGACATTAGTAGAGAAGTGGGACATTCCAGGTGTGGAATATACAAATGACATATATAATTTGACTTTGTTTAACTGTTTTATTTTGTTATAAGAAAATGTTCAGTGAAGAACTGAAGTATAAAAGTAAAAGTTACCAATAAAACTTATTTTAAAAAGAAAATTCCTGGCCTCTCAGAGGCTAGAAATTGCATCTATGGCACATAAAAAGCCTTAAGAAAGCCACATCTGTTCTCTTCCGAGTTTACTCTGCTTACTCTGCTTAAGACAAGTTAAAGAGAAAAACCAAATAAGTAAATGAATTCACTAACCTGTTTGTAAGGGGAGTCATTCAAATAAATCTCAGTGTCCCCAACAGAAATCAGCAAACTTTTTGAACAAACAATATCATTATCAAAGCACTTTTTGTTCTGAGCAAGAACAGATATAGCCGCATCATCTGCACTCTGAAAGATTAAGGAGAACATTGTGTTAGTAACCATGACTTCACTTGGAATAAAATCCAATCACATTCCTAATGAAGACCACCATGACTTTGATTTTTCCAAAAAAAAATGCTGAAAAAAATAACATTTTTAATTCATACAATGAGAACTTTAAAAATACACATACAAAATAAAGACAAAAATACAAACAACCCCCTAAGGTACAATAATTTTCATACATGTTTGTTGTTGTTACTCAGTCATGTTCAACTCTTTGTGACCTATATAAGATTTTTTTGACAAAGAACCTGTAATTATTGCTATTTCCTTTTCCAGTAGATTAAGGCAAACAGGGATAGGTGACTTGTCCAAGGTCACATAGCTAAAAAGTATTTAAAGGAAATTTGAACCCAGGTCCAGGCCCAGTACTTTATCCACTGAACTTCTACCTACCTTTTATACATGCTTACAATTCATCAAAAGATCCCTTTTAAGCACCAATCTTATTTTTTTTTCTGCAGAAATGTGAACATGGATTTAAAATAACAAGTTACTTTGTTTTGTTTAGTCTTCTCGATAACTAAAGATTTACTTAACAATTATGATCAATACTATCACCAACCATGATTCCAGAGGATGCTAACAGCTTAGGCTAGAGTCAAGATCTCACTAAATTTTCATTGAGAACATTTATACTCCAGAAATCTGGCAATGGATAAAATCGGGGTTTGGCTTATTATTTTGTTGATTGGGTGTAGACTTAAAGAAGTGATGGAGAAAATGTTAGTAAAGCAAATTAAACTCAAAAGTATGCCATGTAAACTTGTTTTCTAGAAATGCAGTTTTTAAATATTTACCAACATACAACTGTGACTACTCACCTCCTTATAGAGAGTCAGTAGATTCAAGAATAAAAACATTTTTCAACATGGTCAATATGGGAATTTATTTTGCTTTACTTTACATATTGTTATAATGGTTTTATTTATCTATTTTTTATTAATAGAGGTGATGGGAGAGAGACAAAATGAATGCTTGTAAACTGAAAGTTAAAAAAAAAAAACTATGTAACAAAATGCTTCTCTTAGAGAAACTTAAAAGATCCTGACATAATTGTCTGCAATTTGTAGCAATAAGAACATTTGAATCATCTGTACTTGAAAGATTAAGGATAACATTGTATTAATAAACATGATTTTGCTTTGTGAAATCACAAGCTTAGTGAATATTTAGAATATGCAAATATTGATTTATAATTTATAAAAGGAAGGATAAAAATATGATGTACACAGAGAATGAATCCCTTAAAAAAGAAACAAAAAAAAAGATAAAATAAATCTTTTTTAAAAAATTAGAAAATTTATAGAGATGAATTAGACTTTATACAAATAAATATTTTCCCAAACTCTTTTAAGGTTGACTACACAAGAATCAAAGTGAGGGCTAAAGAAGGAATATAGGAAGCACTAAAAATGAACAGAGAAGAAAATAAATTCATTTGTATATCTCAAGGTGAATAAGAAGAATTTGTGATTGCACCTAGCAAATCACATCTACAAATTGGTAAATCAATCCTAAACAAGCAGAGATTCAGAGTTCTGCCTCAGTCTCTTTTATTGAAGGCTGAATGATTTTAATCGCCATAACACTAAAGAATAAACATGTCTGCACCTAGGACTGAGCATCATAGTTATATCACTGCTTAGTAAATATATTATCTCCATTTATCCTTTCCCTATCACTAATAATGGATTCAGTGAGGCAGCTAGGAAGCAACTAGGAAGATCTGAATTCAAATCCTACCTTTAACACAAACTATGTGACTCTGGCAAGTCAGTTAATCTCTCTTGGTCTCAATTTCATTTTTTGTAAAATAGGGTTAATAATGCAACGTAATTCACAAGGCTATTATTATTCAGATCAAATCAGATAATGAATTTCAAATTCTTTGCAAAATTTAAACCATTATATAAATGTTATCTATTAATGACTGCTGATCAAAATCATTCTCTTCTATTTACTGATCCCTGTTATGCTATGCACATTTCTTAAACTGTCTTTGGTTACCAAATGATTTCTTCAGACTTTTGTTTCTTATGAAGCAATTCCTTTGTCGAGCATTAACCTGATAATGAAAAAAGAGAACAATAAGGATCCTTAAGGTGATTATCCAATGAGTCACTTGAAACCATCATGCTTTTATATTTTGTATTTGCCTAGTGGTGCACTTCAGTAATTATTTTCAAGAAAAATCTCAAAAAAAAAATATCAGGCCTTTAAATTTAAAGGAAAAACATATTAGGTTTAATTTTGCTATTCTTCTTAGAGTTATTTAGAGGAAGAGAGATGAAAAGTTGGGCGAAAAGACTTTCTTTTGTTATTGAGTCATGTCCAATTCTTTATGGCCACATTTGAGATTTTCTTAGCAAAGATAATAAAGTGGTTTTCCAATTCCTTCTCCAGTTCATTTTATAGGTGAGGAAACTGAGGTTAAACAGGGTTTAGTAATTTGCCAGGATCACATAGCTAGGAAGTACATCTGAGGAAGGATTGAACTCAAAAAGATGAGTCTTCCTGTTTCCTCGCCCAGTGCTCTATCTACTACACCACCTACCTCCCCCTCTCTGAAAAGTCTGGACTTTGTCCATATAAATATTTATATTAAAGCATAGTTATGGAGGGCTATATTGTTTAGAGGCTGCTAGAGACAGAAAGACAAGCTTGCATCCTTTCTTAAACATTTACTAGCTGTGTGAAAACCTGAAGCAGTGACTTAGCCATTCTGAGCATCAATTTTCACATCTATAAAGTAAGGATAATAGCATCCATCTCATAGAGTTGTTGGGAGGTTCAAATTAGATAATGTATCTAAAGTATTATGCAAATTATATATATAATATATATATATATTAGTATTATAAATGGCATATATACTAAATAAATATTATCTATTATAATTATTATTATTACGTGTGATACAATCTCTTTTATGATAGCACATTAGGCAGATAACAAAATGGAATTATATTCCTTAAGTATAACTTCCCTTCACTTTCACTTCTAATATGTTTCAGTTAATCTTAGGCTTTGCAGGTGATGATGAAGACATTGTTAAGCAACATATATCTGCAAAGTTAAAAAAAAAAAATAGTAAGAATCTATGAACAATCATTGTTAACCACAATTCTTTTTTTCCTAGAAATGAAAATAGTTGTGACAATGATTTTCTGAAGCACACACACACACACACACACACACACACAAGTAAGAATATGGAACAAATTGTTTCCCACAGAAAATTTCCCTTATTTGCTACAGAAAGAGATATGGAGAATGGCTTAATAGAAAAATGGTTGGTCTGATGGCAGGAAGACCTTCAAATTCCACAGTTGACAAATATTAGCTTTATGACCTTGGGTAAATCACTCAATTTCTCATTATTCTGGGAAACTATGACTATAAATTTTAGGAAAGATGCCAATCTGAATTGATAGAGGGCATTTCCTTATACAAAAGTTCTCTTTTGTATAAGTCACAGTCAAAGTCTCTGCCCCACTCCTGAGCTTGAGATGCAAAAAAAAAAAAAAAAAAAAAAAAAAAATCCTGGAGATGTCTGGAAATGTGGAACTAGACCTGTATATACATGCTTAAATCCATGTGAAGGGATAAGATTTCCAAGAACTGTATATTTAGAGAGACACTTTTAAAAAATAAATATTAAGACAGGGGCAGCTAAGTGGCACAGTGGAAAAAGCACCAGACCTGAAGTCAGGAGGACCTGAGTTCAAATCCAGTCTCAGACACTTCACTTCCTAGCAGTGTAACTCTGGGCAAATCATTTAACCACAATTGTCTCAGCAAAATAAATAAATAAAATATATAAAGACCGAAGCTTGAAGTATGCTTGCTTATGTTTTGAAGAAAGAAAAAAGAGGATCTGGGAAGATAAAGAAATAATTAAGAGAAATAGATATGGCTATCTTAAATTGAATTCATTATCTATCCCCTAGCTCCTTTTCCTTATTACTGTTGAAAGTGCCACCAGGCTCATAACCTAAGTGTTGTTCTCTCTCTCACCCCCATATACAATCAATTGCCAGTTGTTTTGATTATATCTTTAAAAACAACTCTCATGGCACCTAGGTGCAGAGTAGATAGAACACCAGGTCTGGAGTTAGGAAGATTATCTTCTTGAGTTCAAATACAATCTCAGACAGTTACTAGCTAGGTCATTCTGGGCAAATTACATAACCCTATTTGCCTCAATTTCCTCATCTGTGAAATGACCTGGGATAGCACATGGCAGGCCATTACGGTATCTTTACTAGGAAAACCCCAATGAGATCACAAAGGGTTGGACACAACTGAAACTGAACAATAACAACATAGAGGTCCCTTTATATCCTCTAACACTGCTACTTTCTGGTACAGGCCTCTTATCTATCCATTTCTGGATTATTATTCTAATTTTCTTTTTGGACCTTCTGTCTCAAGTCTCTCCTTGCTCAAAGTGAGCTTCTAAAAGCAGAAATCTGATGAAGTTACTTCATTATTCAATAAATTCCAGTATCTCTCAGTTGCTTCCAGGATCAAATAAAAAATCCTCTGGTGTTCAAAGCCTATAATAACCTGGCCTCTTCCTACTTTTCAGTCTTCATATACTTTATTATCCTCAATGATCCCATGATTCAAGCCTTCTTGCCTTTGTTCAAATAAAGCACTCTTATCTTCTGACTCCCATCAGGAATTTTCTCTGGTTATTTCCCAAGCCTGAACACCCATTCACCTCATCATCCCTGTCTTCCTTCAAATCTCAGTTAAAATACCACTTTCTATAAGAAACCTTTCTCAGTCTTCCTTAATATTATTGTTAGTAACTTCTCTTTGAGATTATTTTCAATTTCTTCTGTATGTCTCTTTTTTGAGGGGTCCTGAATGGCAAGATCCCTAGTGCCTGTCACATAGTAAATGCTTAATGAAAGCTTATTCACACACACATACATATATGTGTGTGTATACATATATATAATTTATGTATGTGTGCATACAAACAAAAATGTATATTATACATGCATATGTTTTATTTGTATATATGCATATAAATTTTATATATATATATATACATACACACACTATATATATATGTATATATATATATACATATATATATACACACACTTAGTCTCTCCTCCCTTAAAATGCAAACTTCTTGATATATTTTTGCCTTTCTTTGCATTTCCAGCACTCAACACCAAGACTAATATATAGTAATGTGCTTATTGACCTGAGAAGCCAAAAAATTGCAGTAGGAAGGAGGATAGATAGATAGATCTATATCTACATAAATATAAATACATATGTGGGTCTATGGAGGTATGTGTGTAAGGGTCAGGGGAGGAGCCCTGCACAGTGCAATCAGGAAGTACAAAGGCCTTGAAGACTAAGATTCCCTGATGTGGTTTTTCTGTGACCAGCAGGGACTATTTTATGAGTGGAAGCTCTGGTCGCACTGAGATTGTGTCATCAATAGCATCTCCTTCTCTAAGTGGCTGTGCGTGTGAACTAATAAACCCGATATAAGGAGTGGGGAGAAGGAAGTAGAGCGAAGGCAGGATGTGAACACATGAAATAAAGATCTTAAGCTTGCATGTGGCTGTCCTGGAGTGCTCTGCTGAACATAGAACCATCACCTGGTGAGATGGTGGTAAGAGACCTCTAAAGATTTCTGAGTGAGGTAAGATTGGTAAGAACTATTGTGGGAGACAGTGGCCAGAGATTTTTCTGAAGGCCTGGGAATTAGATGTAACTGGTAACCTTAGCAACTGGTGGGAGGAGCTACATATGTATAGTCTTTGAAAGGATTATTTTTCTATGATTCTTTATATGAATTCCAGTAGCAGAGGGAGATCAGATCAACAAAATAAAAGCTTAAGACACTTTTCAAAAATGGTGGAACATAAGTAGAAACCCTCCCAACATTTACCTCCAAACAACTTAACACTTCAAATCAAATTTTGGAGTAGCAGAGTTAAGAAAAGTTTAAAGTGAACTATTTTTCTAATCTAAGACAACTTAGATGGTAAGAAGGGGAGGTCTATGACACTGTGAGAGGATCTGCCTCAAATACATGTGGCAGTAAATCTTGAAGACAGCTGCAAAACCAGGGGCAGAAGCTTCAGGAGCTCTCAGCCCAGATGATAAGTCAGAAAATTGGCCAGATGGAGATTACAAATGTCCTTTTGCTGGCACTGGGGGAAGCTGATGCTAACCAGCAACTCTATAGACCATATACAGTTCTGGGTTGCAATTCCAGAGCAGAGGGTGTCATTTCTTATAAGTTAAAGGGAAAAAGGGTCCTGATCACATTTTCAGAGTCAAAGGCAGCACTAATGTTTGTGGTTGCAGGGGATTGGAGGTGACCCCCAAAATTTGCTCTGAAAAGAGCAGTTTGTAAAAACCTAAAGCTTGGGACAATCTCTCCTATCTACAAGTGAGTAGAACGTTCCAAGTTAAGGTGTGGACTAGGAAAATGAACAGACAACAAGAACAAAAAGTTCTTGTGGCAGGGAAATCCAAGACATAAACTCAGAAGATAGCAATGTAAAAATTGTTACAAGCAAAGCCTCAAAGAAAAATAGCAAAGCCCAACAGGAGCTCCTAGAAGAGTAGATAACTTGTACAAGTAAGCAAAAATGGAAGAGGAAAATTGAAAAAAAAATTATAGAGTAATGCAAGTAAATTATGAAAAGAGAATTAGTGGCTTGGTAAAAGAAGCACAAAAAATGAAGAAAACATCATCTTAAAAAACAGAATTGACTTAATCATAAAAAAGCACAAAAATTAATGAAAAAAAGAACTCCTTAAAAAGCAGCATTGGCCGAATGGAAAAGGACTTACAAAATCTCTCTGAAGAAAATAATTTCCTAAAAATTAGAATTGGAGAGCTGGAAGCTAATGACACCATGAGGCATTAAGCAACAATAAATTAGAGTCAAAAGATTAAAAAAAGGAAGAAGAAGATGATGACAATGGGAAATATCTTATTGTAAAAACATCTGAACTTGAAAACAGATTAAAAAAAAAGATAATTTCACAATTATTGGACTTCTTGAAAGCTCCAAACTAAAAAGATCTCAAATATCTTATTTAAAGAAATTATAAAGGAAAATTGTCCTAATGCCATAGATCCAAGGGACAAAATAAAAATTAAAAGAATATACCAATCATTTCCTGAAAGAGATTCCCCAATGAAAAATACCAGGAATATTTATAGCCAAATTCGAGAGTTTCTGGGTCAAGAAGAAAATATTACAACCAGAAGAGGAAAAAATTAAATAGCATGAAGCCACACTCAGTATCACACAAGATTTAGTAGCTTTCATTTTAAAAGAGCTGAAGGCTTGGAATATATATTCCAAAGAAAGGCAAAGGAGCTAGAATTACAATCAAAAATAATTTCCACAGTGCCATTTGTTTTTAAAAGGATATAAGATACAGAATTCAAAGAGTCACTGGAATTCTTATATGAACTGATGAAAGACAAAGTAAGCAAAACCAACAAAGCAATACATTTAATGACTACCACAATACATATGGAAAGAATCACCAGAACAAAAAGAAAATGAGTGTTATATAATTATAGATGATAATACATGATAATACATAGCCACAAAGGAAGAGATGTGAAAACAAACTTTCCTTCCTTGTTTTGCAAAAGTGGGAGATTATGAGTGTAGAACTGTCACAATTACATGAAATGTCACCTAAAATTAGTGTCACTTAATGACTCCTTTTTTCTCCTTTTTTTACAAAGACTTGTTCTCTGTAGGAAAGAGTGAGAAGGATCAATTTGGGAATAGAAGCTACATAAAAAGAAAATATATCAATACCAATTCCAAAAAACAAATTTTAAAATGATATTAATAAACCAGTCTAAAGTTTTGGATGTGGAAATGAGAGGAAAAAGAAGTCTTTTTTTCTGTTTAATATAAGCATAAATACACCTCCTAAGGAGAGGTTCCCTATACCAATTACAATAATAAAAATATTCATGACTATAAATTTCATTACTATATCTTCAACAGGAAGAGATAAGCATCATGAATTTAAGATTGTGTTAACTGATCCTAAGAAGAATAGTTAGAATGTGCAATCTGAAGGAGATAAGGGAAATAGTTGACAAGAGGAAAAATAGTAAAACTTCTTTTCTATTCATAAAATGGATTCTAGTCCCTGAAAATTACTAAGTAAATAGAAAAAAATTGGCAACAATTCTTTTCTTTTTTCCAAAAGAAATACTGATCATCTCACAGCAGCATGGTGAGAAAAAAGTGAAGGCTCTTTGCCATGGGAAAAAACTCAACTCTCGGAGAGACAAGACAACAAAGTACAATTGGAGAAAAATCAAAACAGAAAAGATCCAAGCAGTGATAAATTGACTATGCAGCCTGATTAAATTTCAAAACCCAGAAAAACATGTTGCATTTGTTAAGAAGAATTTATCTCTGGTATGAAATTATTATCATTCTGCAAAGCCAAAGACAATATTTTTGATTTGCCATATGTTGTTTAACTGAATTATACTGAGAAGAAATGCCACATAGTGTTTCCTACACTTCTTAGTAAAAGTGAGACTTTTGCAAAATAATAATCCAAGAAACTACCACTTAGAACTATAATTTCATGACCAAACAAAGGATGGAAAAAATCACTTGAGACAAAATAGACAATTTTGATTACATAAAATTAAAAACATTTTTGCACAAACAAAACCAATGTTTTTAAAATTAGAATAAAAAAGTACTGAAGAAAAGAATCTTTATAGCAAATTTCTTTGGTAAAGGTGTCCTATCCAAATGGAGCTCATTCAAATTTATAAGAATAACAGTCAATTTATTAAAAAGATAAAATGATCAAATTAACAGGCAGTTTTCCAAAAAAAGGAATGCAAGCAATTAGGAGCCATTTGAAAAAATATTCATATCAATAATAGAGGAATGCAAATTAAGACAACTATGATGCTCCATTTTGTACCCATCAGATTGGCAAAAATAAAAATAAAGAAAAAATGATAAATTTTGAAAGAATTGTGGGAAACCAGACGTATTATATATCGAAGTTATGAATTATTCTTGGTTCTAAGAGTCACTAAACTATATATCCCTTTGATCTAGTAATATCATTAGTAGTGATTCAAATTGTGTTCCCCCTGACTTTGGCAGGGTGAACTCTGAAACTCCTCTGACAGAGACTCACCCTTCAGGTCAGTGATGTGGTTTCATTCAGTTGGAAATCTTGGTGGGGACTAGCTGCACTCTCTATTGAGTTGAAGATTAGCCCAGGAACACTCCCAGTCCCAGTTAAATGGTCTCATTCAGTTGGAGGTCTCTGCCAAATATTCCTATTGAGTGGCTTGAAACTCCAAGATAAGTACTCTCTTTTCAACTGGAATTCCAGGGTTGGAGGCCTTGAATCTCATTCACCAGAAGCCCCAGCCTTAGACTTCTTATAAAAAAAACAATTTTGAACTACAAATCTCTGCAGAAGTTCAAAGTAGGATTATGTTTTGCCAAGCAACCTCTTTTCTTGGCACAGCTGCCTGCCAGGACTCTTGCCCGCTGTGAAGACATTCTCTTCACAGTGTTAACTTTTGTTTCCCTAACAGGACCTCTTGCCACTAAGAAGACTGTCTTCCTAGCAAAGCTGGCTTCTCAATGCCAATAAAAATCCCTTTTGCCATTCAGACTTTTTGGGTTCACAAATTCTTTCACACTGGGCCTGTGTGCCAACCAGAGGGGATTGTCATACCACCATTCTCTACCATTTGACTTGCATCAGTAGACCTATACGCTTAAAGAGATTAAAGAAAAAGAACAAAAATCTTCATACATACAAAATATCCATAGCAGCTCTTTTCACAAAACCAAAGAAATGGAAATAAACTGGTAATCCATTTACTAGAGAATGGTTGGATAAATTATTGCATATAAATATTAAAATATTATTAAAATTATTTTAAAAAACCAGTTTTGGAGAAAGCTAAGAACTGATACTGAGTACAACAGACAGAAGCAAGAGAACAATTCATGTAATAACAACAGCATTGTAAAGAAATTCAACTTTCAAAGACAGACCAATGCATTGACCAACCATAATTCCAGATCCAGTGATGACGCATGCTACCTATCTCCTAAAAGAATAGTGGTGGGCTCAATATGCAGAAAAAGAACTTTGGGGGATTTATTTTATCTGATTATGCTTATTTCTTATAAGAGCTTTTTTCTTTTCTTCCTTTTCTTCTCTTTTCTTGTTTTCTTTTCTTCCTTTTTGCCCTCCTTCCCTCCCTCCCCTCCTTCCTTTCATCCTTACTTCTTCCAATCTTTATGTCTTTCCTTCCCTGCTTCCTTCCTTCTTTCCTTCCTTCCTTCCTGCTTTTTTCTTTCTTCCCTCCCTCCCTTCCTTCCATCTTCTTTCCTTTCCTCCCTCCTTCTTTCCCTTCTTTCCTTCCTCCTTCCTTATTTCCCTTCCTCCTTCCTTCCCTCTTTCCTTTTCTCCTTCCTTCTTATCTTTCTTTCCAACTTTCATTCTTTTCCCAGTAGGAAATGAGAAGGAAAGGAGAGATAGGATACTAGGTAAGTGTCCCAGGAGACTGCCATATTTTTTGTGTTTCTGTTGCGAGCACATACACACACACACACACACACACACACACTCATTCAAATCTGCTATTTCTTCACTGTACAGTCATTACTGGATGGGGTGCTGTGGCTCTAATCACCACTCGACATCCTGGCAATTTTCTAGACCAAAGCCCTTCTCGTTGACCATCACTCCCTTAATTGTCTTTTTCCTTTCTGATCTTACTCTTTGAGAGCAGGAATTTTCTTTGATTTTGTATTTGTATCATGAGTACTTAGCACAGAACTTGGCACAAGCCCTTAATATTTTTTTTTATTCATTCATTCATTTATTGGTTGCTTAATTTACAACTTAAGAGTCTTTAGGAATTTACCTATAGCCCTCAGAAATGAAATGACTTGTCCTTGATACATCATGGAATCAATTATGCAGAGTACCAGTTGTTAGGGTTCCTTAAGCTATCCTAGCTTTCAATTAAAAAATATTTATTAGGTACTTACTATGTACCAGGCATAGGGGACATAAAAACAGTGTTTGAAAAATCCCTACTAGCTTGCATTCTAAAGAAGGAGACAAGTATATATGGAAGTATAGGTAGAATAAATATGAAGCAATAAATACAACATAGTTTGGGAGAGTAGATACTAACAATCCAGGGATTCAAGAATGACTTCAAGTAGAAGGCATTTCTTGAGCTGTATATTGAAGAAAGATTACATATTGTTGCATATTGCAGGCAATTAATGAATGTTTGTTGAATTGAAAATAGAGCACAAATTTCTAGCATCTCCTTTAACATTCCTTATTCTCTTTTCTCATTAAAAAGAACATGCTGACAGAACTTAATTATTTAGATTGAATTAGGAAACCAAATTTCCTAACTCACTGAAAGAAAGAAGGAATGTTTCCTTCCATCCAAGTGGGTGCAACTTATTAAGTTTGGAAACTAAGCAGGAACTATGAATTAGAATAGAAAGAGAGATTTTGGAAAATTCAAGTGGAAGCAAGGAATTTAAGAGAGGCTAACAATTTCTGCCAGTAGAGCAAATCAGCACTGTTGAAACAAATAAAAAAGCAGTTGCATTGGATTCAGCATCAAACAATTTCTATTCTGCCAAAGATGGAAACTCAAGCAAATATCTCCTTGAAATATTTTTTACAGTAAAATAAGAGCGGTATGTGTAAACACAATGAAGAATGTAATGTGTGGTGTGGAGTCTGTGTGTATGTGTGTGTGTGTGTGTGTGTATGTGTGTGTGTGACATGTTGCTTCCAGGAACTTGTTCAACACAGACTTTCTCACTTTTGACACTTCTTTCAGATTTAGCTCACTGATTTCTTCCTATGAAGAGATGTCCTTCTTAGTTTGCCTTTGAACTCTAGGCTTTGACTTCATCTTAATACAGTTTTGTATTTACCGACTTTTGTATCTCAGCTTTGACCTAATCTTTCTTCTTCCTTCCTTTCTGCTCCAAGCATTTTCTGTCTCCAAACTTATTAATTTCAACTAGTCTCTGGCACAAGTCATCCCCAACTTCTTCTTCCCACCCCAATTTTCTCCATAGAGGACAATAAATCTAATCAAGATTGGTGATTTGAGTGGGAGTTGGAATATTCTAGGTGATTGGTTCATTGATGATATGATTGTGTGAAGTGAGTTAATCAATGAATTGTTATTAAGTACCCATCAGATATCCAAACATGATTCTAGGAAGCATAGGGATAGAAAATAAGACTTGATTCATCTAAACCCCAACCTGTTCTTCTGTGGACATTGACACCTGCAATTCTATTGCTGATAAAACATTTGACATCTTCAAGAGGAAGTTAAAGACACAATGGACAGAGTCCGTGAGTTTGAATCCTGCTTCATATAATTACTAGTTATAGAATACAGAAAAAGTCATTTAACCTCTACCTATTTATAAAAATGGAAGAAATGGTAGTATCTATCTCCCAGGATTGTTTGAGGGACTAAATGAGAGAACATATATAAAGTACTTTGTGAACTTTAAAGTTGTATAGAAATATTCATTACCTCCACATCTTCAATTTAAAAGAAATCTGGTTCTCCCTTAAGGATATCTCATTTCCAATTATCTCTTCTCCTCCTAACTAACAAGGTTAGGAAGAGCAGCGAATATGTCCTTTTTTTCCTCTACCATCTCTTCCAAACCATTCCTCTACCACCATTCTTCAATGTCCTTCTTCTTTGAGGTAATGCTAGCTACCCATCTTTCTTGCTTTCATCCACCAACATTTAGGTTATTCTCCCAACGTTTACAATTATTTTAGTACCAAGCTTTCCTTTGTATTCCTTTTATCCTCAGAGATATCAATACTTGTTAGAATTCTTACAAAGTGATGTCAGTTGCCTAATTTAGCATGGTACTTAGCAAATTCTCTAGCTCACTAAAAGTACTCATTGGAATTCACACTTTTGAGAGGTTCACAAGTCAGGTTTCAGTATGAGATTCACAAGTCAGAAACCCATAATCCCACTTTCTCAGAGGAGGAGTCAACCTTTGAGTTCATACCTCTAAAAGAGCATAAAAAGGAGCTGAGTTAGTAAAGTCAGTTCAATTCAGAAGAAGCCACAAATCGGAGTTGAGCTAGAGCCAGAAATCACTTCAGAAGATTGACAGAGTGAGAGTTCAGTTTGGGAGATTGAGAAACTAATCTGCAGTCGGGCAGAACCAAGATTTAGAGAGAGGCTGAAACTAGCAACAAGAGCTCTTGGAACCACGCAGAGAGATAGGCCTCTAAGAAAATGAATTGGGCTATATTGAAGGAAACAATAAAAGATTTGAACTTTTAACACCTGGCTGCATTTGAAGTGATTATTACTTTGAACTGAAACTAAGGCTGCCTCCAGAAAACCTCCCCAAGAAACCTGCTCCCAGAGAACCATCATATATTATAAAAAAGAAGAGAACACCACAAATACTTATCTTAACTACCCCTTTGACAATCTGATCATAAAATTCCTCAGTTTCCTCAACTCCTATAATACTCTCCTTCTCAATCCACACTTCAACTATGACATCATCATATGTTATACCTAAACATCTATCACAATTGCATCCTCCCCAAATTAGAATTTTACATTCTATTACAACCCTTTATCTTCCTATATCTCCCATTATCTTGCTTAAGCCAAACCTGTTCTTTAAATCTCATAGTGATATTAAAGCCCATGATCCATTGTTATGGGCCAGAACTTGAAACAAGGTGCTAAGTCACTGGAGTTAATAGAGATAATGCTTATGTACTTAGTTCACACCTTTAGAGTTCACCCCTTTAAGAGAGTTCACACATTAGAGTTCACACCTCTAAGAGAGCATATATAAGGAGGAGCCCACTAAAGGACAAGTCCACTAGAGCCTTCAAGGGAGTTTTACAAGTCAGGATTCAGTCCAGGAGATTCACAAGACAGAAGCCCACAAGCCCACTCTCTCAGAGGTGGCGTCAATTCATTCCATATTCCACCTTTGTGCTGGCTGAAGGCTTTGGATTTGGAGGAAGCTAGAGGCTGAAGCTGGCAGAGGCAAAGGACTAGTGGCAAGAGCTCTTGGAACCAAGGAGAGAGATAGGCCTCTAAGAAAGCTAACGGGGCTATTTTGAAGGAAATAATAAAGGATCTGAACTTTAACACCTGGCTGCATTTGAAGTGATTATTACTCTGAACTGAAACTAAGGCTGCCTCCAAAAGCCCCCCAAGAAACCTGCTCCCAGAGAACAATTATATTCTAGAAAAGAGAATGTTACAATCCATAATCATTTTTCAAATCCATCTCCCTTATTGAGGCACCTGATCATTTATCAAACATTGTCTTAAAGCTTGTCTTACAGACAAACATGGGGAAAAAATTGGATGTTAATATATTGTTGGTAGAACCAACCATTCTGGAGAACTTGGAACTATGCTCAAAAAGTTATTAAACTGTGTATACCCTTTGACCCAGCAGTGTTACTAGTGGTCTTATATTCCAAAGAGATCTTAAAGAAAGGAAAGAGACCCACATGTGCAAAAATGTTCTTGGCAGCCCTTTTTGTAGTGGCTAGAAACTAGAAACTGTATTGGATGGATGCCCATCACTTGGAGAATGGCTGAATAAATTATGATAAATGAATGTTATGGAATATTAGTGTTCTGTAAGAAATGACCAACAGGATCACTTCAGAGAAGCCTGGAGAGACTTACATGAACTGATGCTAAGTGAAATGAGTAGAACCAGAAGATCATGATACATGACAACAAGAAGACTATATGATGATCAATTCTGATGGATGTGGCTCTCTTCAACAATAAATTGATTCAACCCAGTTCCAATTGTCCAGTAATGAAAAGAGCCATCTATACCCAGAGAGAGGACTATGGGAATTGAGTGTGGACCACAACATAGCATTTTTACTCTTTCTGTTATTGTTTGCTTGCATTTCTGTTTTCCTTCTCAGTTTTTTTTCTTTCTAGATCAGATTTTTCTTGTGCAGCAAGATAACTATATAAATATGTATACATATATTGGATTTAACATATTTAACATGTATTGGACTACCTGCCATGTAGGGGTGGAGGTGAGAGGAAGGAGGGGAAAATTTGGAACAGAAGGTTTTGCAAAGGTCAATGTAGAAAAAATTACCCATGCATACATTTTGTAAATAAAAAGATATAATAATAAAAAAAGACAAATATACCTTACTCTGTGACATCATTTACCTCTCCATAACCAGCCTTGACACTATGGTCTAGCTACTAAGATACTGTCCTCTGGACCTTTTTCCAATTCCAACCAGTAAAACCACATCCTTAGCTTAACATCTAATTTCTCTACTTGTTTTGCCTAAAGATACCAGGGAAATCACAAAATCACACACATTTTCACCCACAAAGGACAGACCTTGTGTATTTCTTGCCAATTCTTCTAATCTGTCATATGTTTGTCACAATGTCACAGTATTTATTCCTAAACATCCTTTCTGTCCTCCCTCCTTCTGCTTTACTTCCAATCACCTCACAAGTCTCTAGTTATCTCTAAGGCAGGAGTTTCAGTGGAGCCATGAAATTTCAGGATTTTATCTTACACTGTTATGCATGTTCTTGATTTAAGGTCCATATCTTAAAAAAAGATTCAACACTCTAATATTGAATCCCTTTGCTAAAACAAGACTTGTTCTGATTATACAAATACTCACAGAGTACATTTTCATCACCTGTGTCTTGTTATTCACTGATGAAAAGCTAGAGGCAACCTGCCATCTTCCTTCATTATGTGACTGCCAAATAACTTCTTGAACTTTAGAATTCCACCATTCTCAGCAGCTCATTTTACAAGAAACTCAAAAATCACTCACAATGAAGCATCAAAAAAAAAAAAAAAAGTAAATCAGATTGGTTGAAGGGGAGTCTTAACACATGAGCTTTATTAAAGAGTGAGAGATTGTCAGCTTTAATGATCACTTTTCAGTTAATTGCAATCATTTTTAAATGGGAATAATTGGCATACTTATATGATGATATACTTAAAATATAGTTCAAAAAAGTCCTTTAATGACACAAAGGATCATAATCAAAAAAATTTCCATTTATTAGGAAGTTAATTACATGATTACATTGCTGGAGGTTAGGAGCTTATTGTATTGATTCATGTCACATTCTCAAGCATAAAATTCTCATTTATAAATTGAATTATTGAAGCCAAAGATGTCAAAAAAATTTTTAATAATTTAACAGGATTTGTATTTCAAGAATTATATAGAGCAGCTAGCTGGTACAGTGGGAGCACCAGCCCTGAAGTCAGAAGGACTTAAGTTCAAATCTGGTCTCAGACACTTAATATTTCCTAGCTGGGTGACTCTGGGCAAGTCTCTTAACCCCAATTGCCTCAGAAAAAAAAATTATATAGTATTTTTTCAAATTTATGGTATTACAATTCAAATAACTTTCACTGTTTACTAATTGCCTGTAATGGCATTTCTATAATATAATAGTAACTAGCATTTATATAATACTTTAAGGTTTGCAAAAACTACAAATATTATCTCCTTTTATGTTCACATCAACCCTGGGAGGTAGATGCTGTTATCATTCCCATTTTACAGTTGAGAAAATTGAGTCAGAGTTTAAGTGACTTAGGTTCTGAGGCTGGGATTGAATTCAAGTCTTCTTGACTTCAGAGCTAGGACTCTATATTGTGCTACCCAGATACTTAAAAGACTCAAACACTCCAAAAAAATTTTAACATGAAGAATAAATTACAGACCATTTGCCAGTCTGCATCAGAAGAAGGAGTTCCCAATTGGACTTCCTCATATTGATGAAATCACAGCATTAGATCCTTTCCCCAAAAATGATTTCCATAACTCATAAAGAATATGTTCCCTGTTTTGTATCCTTAAAATAGGGCCACTTTATAAGGATCTTCTTATATATAAGTATTATTATGACTACTACTAATAATAATAAAAAGATTAATCTTCGGTTTTTATATTATATATATTTTATATTATGTATTATATGTATATTATATTGAATTTTATAATAACTTTTAAAAATCTTTTTTCTTTAAGTTTATTTTATTTTATGTTTTAAACCATATCAAACCAAGAAAGAATACATCCCTTATTCAAACCCTACTTATTCTTATATTTTAAACATAATAGGATACAAAGATGTCTTTGGGAAATTGACTCAGGACAGCTACCTCTTTCTTTAGGCTTTACTCACAACATCTAAACCTACTATGGACTAGGAGTTCTCATTCTTTAGAACAGGAATCTTGCACAAATATAAATATAGAAAAACAATAATTCACCTACCTTGACTAGGAAAGCTTGGCAATCACTGACATAGTCAAATTCCAGTCCATCAAATGAATGGTAGTGACGATCCCCATAAACTGTGCACACCGCAGGACATGGGTAGTAAGTACAATTGAATATTCCTCGTCGACAAACACTATGAGAGTGACAATGTTACTGACCTTCCAAAGAAGCTTTCTCATTGTTAGTTTCTTCCAATCAGTATAAACATTAGTGCATTAGTGCTTATTTTCTAAATCACCCAACCTTTACAATAGTCACTGTGTATAGATGAATTAATAAGAATCAGAACTGAATTTAGAATATATAACCTACTCACACAGAAAGTAAGTGAGGGAACCAAGAACTAAATCAAGCCTGATAGGAAATACTTCACATCTCTTCAATGGTTTAAGTATTTTCAGATGAAAACTTGTGTTTTAATCAATGTAGGATTTCCTTCCACTTGTATAAATCATAACTGAGTTTCAGAGAAATTTTTACTACCCTCTACTGACTGAATGCTTCTCCTGGAAATGAGACACTGTAAACTGAATTGAGCTAATGTTCCAATGAAGAGACATTATAATGTGAATCCAGAACCATACTAAACTGGTCATCAGATGACATATACTGTTTGTATCCAAACTCAAAGTCTTTCCAGATTGCTAGAACTTCTAAGAAGATGCATCTGTTAGATGGGCAGAGAGCTGGCTTAGAAACCAGGATAACCTGAGTTTAAATCCCACAGTCAATCTATACTACTTGTGAGTACAGTTATTGTTGCTTGTCCCTCATTCTCAAAAAGGACTACGACATAAGAAAGGTGATGCCATAACATGCAAATGAATTGGATTCAGGTGAGGGAGATATGTACAAAGCCACTGGCCTCCCTTTTTCCTCTGGAGCCATCTAGGTCCAGTGGGCAGATACAAAACAGGTTGACTGGAGATGGCCCTGCATAGTAGGCAGCCTAGGGGAAATTATAAAATCTCTCAGTGCTCCAAATAGCTTTCTAACATCATAAGTTGCAAAAAAGATACTGACTTGCAAAAGTAGAGGAGGTCTTTCACCTGAAAGTTTTCCATGTCAAATGAGCAAAGTTCCAATTTCAGTTCTTTAGGAACTAGAAATAATATTCCCCAAATGTCTCTGCTTGTCCCCTCCTGAAAGTCCTCTTGTAAAGTGTTTCATTTTTATTAAATTTATTCATATGAGGTAGATGATCTTATTTACAATCTCCAAATATTTGCCCACATTATAGAGGCCATTCTACTATAGAAAAAAAAAAAAAAGCTTCTCTTTAAAATTATGTTGAAATTCCCTTTTTTAAAAAAATGGGAAAAGGGGCAGCTATTTGGCACTAGCCCTGAAATCAGGAGGACCTGAGTTCAAATCTAGCCTCAGATATTTAATACTTAACACTTTCTAGCTGTGTGACCTTGGGCAAGTCACTTAACGCCATTTGCCTCAGGGGGAAAAAATGGAAAACTTGGCAAGAAATTCTATT
The DNA here is from genome assembly GCF_902635505.1 of Sarcophilus harrisii. Lineage (NCBI taxonomy): Eukaryota > Metazoa > Chordata > Mammalia > Dasyuromorphia > Dasyuridae > Sarcophilus > Sarcophilus harrisii. The sequence goes on from NC_045430.1 coordinate 49,404,511, forward strand.
GTCCTATTTCTATCAATTGTCATAGTTATTGGCAAGTTTAATATTTTTCTCTCAATCACATATGGTTTTATATTTGTCCACTCTTTTATCACAGGCTAAATCAATGAGCAGATAAATAATAAAGTGATTTCCTTATCACTTCCTAGAATTTTCCATTTCCATTCAATAAGTAGATTTTGAGAAGTGACTCATGTTGATGTTGCCTTTGGTAAATGAGAAGGAGGCAGATTCAATAATTATCAGCCAGAGATTGCTGCCAGTACAAATATTTAACCAAACCACAGTGAAATCATTGAAATTTCATTACCATGTATAACAAGGGGTAGAAATCACTTCTCCCGAAAGGTATTCCCAATCCTTCCAGAGGCACGGACAGCTCTCAGGAACATAACATTTTCCTTTGTGTTCTGCCATCCTTCAACATGAAGAAATAAAAACTGCTTAGTGAAAAATACTAATTTAAATTAAAAGTATAAGAAAATATCCAAGCAGCAGAATATTCTCATATTAAATATTAACAAAATACTATCTTTTGTCCATGTATGTCCACATATACATATATGTATATGTATGTGTGAATGATGATACTACAAAATACTGACACTGTTATATAGGTCATCAGAACATACATTAAGTTGAGGTATGTGAAAAAGAGACATCTTGTGTATGATTGTACTAAAGCTCTTTTAAAAAAAAAAAAGCCTTTTTGATACACTGTGACTACAAAAAAATCAATATATTAAAAATTGATAAGATTCTTAGATACTTCAAGCCATAATATGTGCATAAAAATTACTGGACTTCTCATTTAAAAAATCTTAAATCCTGCAAAATGAAATGAGGATACATCATATAGTTTTAAGAACTGTATATTCAATTATTGTTTTGTAAGAAACAACCAACATGATGATTTCAGAAAGGCCTGGAGAGACTTACATGAACTGATGCTAAGTGAAATTGAGCAGAATCAGGAGATCATTGTACATGGCAACAAGAAAACTACATGATGATCAATTCTGATGGACATGGCTCTCTTCAACAATGAGATAAATCAAACAAGTTCTAATTGTTCAGTGATGAAGCGAGCCATCTACTCCCAGAGAGGACTGTAGGAACTGAGTATGGACCACAACATAGCATTCTCACTCTTACTGTTGTTGTTTGCATTTTATTTTTTCTCAGATTTTTTTTTTCCCTTATTGGTCTGATTTTTCTTGTGCAGCAAGATAACTATATAAACATGTATACATATATTGAATTTAACATATATTTTAACATATTTAACATGTATTGGACTACCTGCCATCTAGGGGAGGGAGTGGGAGGAAGGAGGGGACAATTTGGAACAGAAGATTTTGCAAGGGTCAAAGCACTCATGCATATGTTTTGTAAATAAAAAGCTTTAATTTAAAAAAAGAGAATAACATTAGATGAAAAAAGTTAAAAAAAAAAAAAGAACTGTATATTCAGAGATCAGAGAACAAGAGACTGAATCTTAGCTCTGGTATTTATAATTTACATGATCTTGGGTTATTAAAGAATTCAGATGACACAAAGCATTTTCTTTTTTGTTATCTGAAATAACTGAAAGAAAAGCTAAGGTAGACATGTGACAAGAGCAAGGAATGACAAGTAGACAACCATTCTGCTCCACTGATTCTCTTATGATATTGGAAGAAAGTAAGGAAGACCTTCAGCACAAACCCATATAGTTTATTACTTTGGAGAAAACATGGACAAGAAGCTTCATGGGATGGGCAGTAATCTGGGTTGTAATCTACATCAATAAAGGGAACTGTCTAATCTATAAGATTATAGAATATTTGAATATTTGAGAATGACTTCTTATTTAAAATTCCTAAATTTCTTATCTATAAAGAGGCTAGACAAAATAACCAAGGACACTTCCAGCTCTAAATCTATATTCTTTGAAAGTTACAAGTTAACAAAACATCCATGACTATCTCATATTTTCCCTGAAGTTTTGCTCAACACCTCCAACTAATATAATTAATATTTCCACTTGACGGCAATAAAAGGATTCATCCATGATCAATATAGTTGACCGAATCCAAACTGAAAAACTAGAAAGACATCCTAATTAAAGAGAAATCAGTTATCGAGAAAATTTTGACACTGAAATGGTACCAAAAATAATTAGAATTCTATGCTATCTGGTTTGAAATTGGAACAATGAGTTTAAGAACAATGACATAGTAGCAAGTTTCCAAGATGAGAATTTAAATTAAGAACTAGAGAGATTCATCTTGGAAAATTGGGACAATTGGTAGAAGTTGCTAGTAGACAAAAATTTAAATACCATGTCAAGAAAAGCCTTAAAATTAATAACTGTCCAAAAACAGATTGGGTTACATCAGAAAGTGACAGGTGCCTCAGAAATGTATATCATTGAACAGAGGCTGAATAATTATAGGGTGTTTTTCAGTAGAAACAATTGTTTTAATTAACAAAGCTTGTTTTTGGAAGGACAAAGGAAAAAAGAAAAAGAAAACTCCTATAACAAATATATGTAGTCAAATAAAGCAAACTTTCAAATTGGCCATATCTCAAAATACATTTCTTTCTCCATCCGGCTGACTATTAATGGAAAGTACACTGGTAGAGGTTTGGAAAGCATAGTTTTAGGAGTGAGTGCCTAAAGGTTATTCCTGCAACTAGAGGCAGCAATAGCCCTTTGTGGAGGTACCCTGATAAGTAAGAGCTGTTGTTGGTAGTGGTAGTGGTGATGATGGGAGAAACCCAGGGCTAGTCTTAAATATGAAATTATAAAATTATAAAATTCTCAATACTGTCTTTTAGTAGAAGCACTTTCCCCAAAAATTCTGAAGTCAATTATGGCAAGGGGGAAAAAAAAATCCTTCATACTAGCTTGCTTGTCATCAAAAATTCTATGTAAAAAATTGTATTCCATTGCCTTTAAAACCCTTGATATTATGGTTTTCAATTTAAAAGCTGTCTTTCAAGCAAATTAATAACCTTGTTAACAATGTTCCTGTAACCCTCTTACACTCAACATTTAATCTACAATGCCTGACTTTCATCTACATTAAAATGCCTTTGAATTTTTTTTTTGTGTAATAACTAGAAATAGACATTTGAATGATAAAGAGAAACATCTTTTACCATTCTAAGCACCAAAGCTATATGAAATTTTATTGTCAAAACATATCAGATTTTTCTTAACTAAATTGCTGAGTTTATATCAGAAAAATCCTCTTGCACTTTGTGCATGACATGGCATTTTCTTATACTAACTCTTTTTCCTTAAACTCTTAAGTTAGAAAAAATGGAAAGTTACTATAGCTCATTCTAGTAAAATATTTATATATAGTCATATTTCATTAATTTAGGAGATGAATTAAAGTAAATTAACAAAAGCTTAGTTTATTCATTATAAATTTGAAAGATGCCATTTAATGTTATCAAATATTTATATATTGTGTGTTATAGTGGAAAAGTAGTAGTTCTAAGATCACAAGGCATCCAAATTCAAATGTAGCCGCTAACTAAACAGCGAGGTGAAAATGGGCAAATCATTTAATATATCTCCAATCCTCAGTTTTCTCTTTTATAAAAAGAAAGAAAGAAAGAAAGGAAAGAAAGAAAGAAAGAAAGAAAGAAAGAAAGAAAGAAAGAAAGAAAGAAAGAAAGAGGAGAAAGAAAGAAAGAAAGAAAGAAAGGAAGGAAGGAAGAAAGGAAGGAAGGAAGGAAGGAAGGAAGGAAGGAAGGAAGGAAGGAAGGAAGGAAGGAAGGAAGGAAGGAAGGAAGGAAGAAAGAAAAGAAAAGAAAAGAAAAGAAAAGAAAAGAAAAGAAAAGAAAAGAAAAGAAAAGAAAAGAAAAGAAAAGAAAAGAAAAGAAAAGAAAAGAAAAGAAAAGAAGAAAAAGAAAAAAGAAAAGAAAAGAAAAAGAAATGATCAATTCCCGTGATGCCTATTCATTGGATTGTTGTGAGGATTCATTGAGATAAAGTATGTAAGGTATAATAGAAATGTAATTGTATAAATTATGTAAATGTTAGCTAGTATTGGGGTAGCTAGGTGGCGCCAAAGTGCACAGAGTATCTGGCCTCAAATCAGGAACAGTAATCTTTCTGAGACAAATACTAACAGTGTTACCCTGGGCAAGATAATCAGCCTCGTTTACTTCACTTTCCTTATCTGTAAAATGAGCTGGGGGGGAAAAAAAAGGCAAATTATTCTAGTATCTTTAACAAGAAAATCCCAAATAGGGTCACAAAGAGTCACATACAATTGAAATTGAACAACAGCAAAAGCTAGTATTATATATCATTTTTTATGATTCAAATACATAAAAGTTAGTTCTACAATAATTTTAGCATTAGAAGGGACTTCAACAATCATATAATTCAATATGCACCCCAAATTAGCATTTTTCTGTTTTTTCCCCCGTATTATGACAAGACAATCAGCTTTTCGGAATTTTTATGAGTCACAATATTTTGTTTTAAATAATTAATGTCTATTATGTAATCTAAATATGATGTCTATTATATAACCATGCCCATTATCAGTATCATAGCTGATATAAGCAGTGAAGATATTGCATTCTTAGAATACTTGTGCTTAGCAAATAGAACATTAAAGTAGTTAGTCCAGGCTTATTTTTTCCACATTTAAGCAGCACTGCTCATCTTAATATCAAATAACTTATCTGCTTTACTAACATACTTTAGGATAACTGATCTTCCAGAAACCCTGAATAGCCAATTTCCCAAGTACGTCATCTCTTTCAGAATGCATAATACCTTTCCAAGACCTCTCTGAGTTTGTATGATTTCTTTTAAGGTTAGCTCCATTTGTCCTAGTGAGGGATAAGTTGGAATATTCATTTAGAAGATCTTTAGGACCATTGGCTGCCAGATCTAGATCCTCAGAGAAAAATATTAATTTTTAGTTTATTTGTAAATTGGATTTTGTCAAAAAGCCCTCTGGTTGATTTGCTTGAGATGGCAAATATTTAAATAGAGAAAATGTGTAAGGAAGAGAGGCTTTGATTATTCAATTCAATTGAGAATCACAACATGTAAGTAAACACACTGACGTACTGATTTGTGAAAAATCTGTCAATAAGCTGTTATTCCTATATGAAGCATGAACATCTTTTTCTGGTTGAGTTTGAAGACAGCAATTCCATTGTGTGAACTTGTCCATGAATGTTAAAAGCCAATATATTTTGAAGGTTGATCTCTTGTAGGAAACAAGAGGTCTGGCCATAGATTCAAGAGACTACTAGCCCTGGAAACTGCGATTCTAGCATTAGGGAAGAGCAGACCCTCATAACCCACTAAGTGACCAACTTACCAGAAATTCTGCACCAGACAGGGGAACTTTGAGAGGATTCTGCAATAATGTCCTGTAGTTCTGGTATTGCAAGATGCCTTAGCCACATGTATATGCCTTACTATGTGTCTAAATTTTTATTGATTTTTCAAATGGGAGATTATACCTTAAATTTAGAAGAGTGAATGTTTTTAATTACTGTTCTTGCTCTGTTACTCATGACTTGATTAATTCTCCAAATTACTTCTCCTCCTTGCTAGGTGCCATGCCCCTCATAGATTCACATCCTTTCTCTAACTCTTCTTTAAAGTTTTTTTTTTTTTTTCCATCAGAACATAATCTGCATGTTTGGAACAAAAAGACCTACCCAATTTGACTACTACAGAGATCACTCATAGAAAGCAGAATTATTTATTAGAATCTTGAGAAGCGGACGCTATCCTGGTCTGCAAGCAAAATTTCACAGCAGGATAGGGCCAGAGCCTTGAAAATGCTTACAGCTTTTATACATTTCAGACAAAGAACCTCCCAAATCCCACCCTCTATATATTGTGATTGGCCACATAAATCTACTATTCCCCTAGTTGGTCAGTGGAATGTAGTAGACAAGGTGATATACAGCTTCTTCTGCCACATAATCCCTTCCTTGGACAATGGAATGTAGTCGAGGCCTTATCTAAACTCACGTGACTCCGGAGAAGCCGAAACTGAGGCTTGATCTACTTTAGAATCTGTAAGTTCTTTACCTTTTCCCACACATCCATAAGGGTAAGGAATATCTTTTATACTTTAATTTGTATTTCGTACAGTATCTGGAACATTTTTGTTGTTGTTCAATTGTTTCAGTTGTGCCCAACTCATCATGACCCCATTTGGGTTTTTCTTGATAAAGATACTGGAGTGTTTTGCCATGTTCTTTTTCATCTGACACATAGTAAATAGAAAATAAATTATCTTTCTGTCATGTGTTTGTATAACTGTGTAATTCAATAAATCCTTTTGCTTGGAGTGAATTGTTCTACTTTCTGATTGCTAATAGAAAGTACATTGATGGGGGCTTGTAAACTACAGTTGTAGGAACCCAAATCTATAGATTAAGTATTAGAACCTTAGTCATTGTACCATCACTCCCCACATTTGGAAACTTGAGTGTTCTAAATTGGGGAGGTACCCTAGAGAGGTTGCTACACTTAAATTTTTAATAGCTCTGAAGGGTTAGATATTTTTGAAATAATGCCTTACCAATATTTATAGCATGTCAAAATTAATTTTTCTTTAACATATGATAATACATATGATTCAATGCCAATATAAAAGTAAAAGTAGAGGACTCAGTCTCAAAAGAATGAAATGATTATTTCTTTCCTTTATTGATAACCAATTATTAATTGAGATTAAGGTTGTTTCTTTCTCTTTCCTCATTCAGAAATAAACCCCTGTAGGTTACTAACCAGTTTCTAAAGGACATTGCTGATAGTTGAATTTGCTCTAGTGGGTATATGGGTAGAATCCCTCCCAACTATAAAACCTTACAAAAAAACTAGGAGAATTCCAGGTAATTATGTTCCACTCAGACAGGATTGGATGGAAGAAGATGTCTTTGTCTAAATTGCCTGCGAGAAAGGTAATTTGGATACAGAGAAGTAAGAGTGACATAACTAACATCAAGTTCCCCAGCCCCTCATTAGAATCTGTCTAGCTCTCATTATAATATTCATTCTCTCATTAGTTGTTAACCAGGCCAAGTTGATATACATCTGTCAAGAACACCCACTCTTCCAAGGGCATATAAGTGTTGAGGGACCTCCATAATTTGTCTTTGGTTCATGAGAGAATGCCAATAACCATTTTAATTTCTGCTAGCCATAAATTAATAAAATAATTAATTATCCAGAAATCATGTCTCTCAAACTTTTCATTCATCACAAAAAGATTATATCCTCTATAAAAGTCTTTTCTTTTGTCTCCTATTCTCCTTCTTTGTGTACTATCTTGCCATTTCATCCAGGGCCATCTCCACTCATCTTGATCTATATCTTGCCACTGAACCCAGATGACTCTGGAGGGGAAAGTCAATCAGGTAACCTCGCACAGCCCTCCTTCACTTAAATCCAACTCACTTGCATGTCATGGCATCACCTCCCTGATGTAATTTTCCTCTTCAATAATGAAAGACAAACAACAAACATCTTACCTACCTTGGATTTCATACCCCATATCTTCTACCTTGGAAAAAACTTTTTTCTGGATTCTACCAAATTCTTTTCACTGAATTCTTTCTACTGATTTTTGTAATATACTTTATATAGATTCTGTTCTTGGCTTCATTATAACTTCAGGACCTTCACCATCCTTCTCAACCTTTAAAAATTTAACAGTCTTCTTGACCCAGGTCTTGCCACTAGACTCTGAAGCTTGAAGCAGACTGAGGCTGAAGACTTTATACAGCTATATATCTCATTTAAATTTAATCCATCTGCTGATTAAGGTATCACCCTTCTAAAATTGTTGGCCTATTCCAGAACAAAGGTCAAACCAGTTTCCTCACTTCATAATCTTGACCCTTTCTTAAAAACAGTTCACTATAAAACCCTCTATCTTTACCTCCTTTCTCCTTCTGCCACTCAGTCATGGAGGACTCCTATCATGTTTTCTCCATTCTTACACTAGAGCCTCTGAAGATGGAAGGAAGTCACAATTCCAGTGAATTACAGTAGAGAGAGTGCTAGAGTGAGGAAGAATTGAGTTCAAATCCTAATCCAAAAACCTACTGGCTGAGTATTCATGGGCAAGTCTGTTAACCTCTCTAAACCTCAGCTTCCTCATCAATAAATTAGAGCTAGAACAAATGGTCTCTAGGTCTTCCAGTTCTTGGTCTACAGTCTTATAAAACTCCTGCTGACTACAGCTTCATGTTCTTAGCTTCTATGGAGTATTTACTGTTGATTCATTTTTCTGGAAGGTTTTTCTTGGAGAATATAGAGGAAAAGAAGGTATAGATGACTTGCGATTTGAATAATTAAATAGCCACATTATAGGTCCACTGGAATAGAAGTTCAGAATTCATAAAGATGCAGGACTATTTCATTTTTGTCTCCATATTTATATCTACAATGCCAGATGTATAATATGTGATTAACAAATGCTTGTCAATTGAAGTCACAATGAAGTTTTCAAAAAAGCTTCAATAAAATTTTCTAAGAAATAATGATTGGTCCAATGATCTTGTGATGGAGAGCGTTTGCCGTCTGCAAACAGAGAGGACTGTGAGTACTGAGTGTATAGTATTTTCACTTTTTGTTGTTGTTGTTAGTTTGAATTTTGTTTTCTTTCTCATTTTTTTTCTTTTTGATCTGATTTTTCTTGTGCAGCATGATAATTGTGGAAATATATACAGAACTGCACATCTTTAACATTGATTGGATAAGTTGCCATCTAGGATAAGAGATGGAGAAAAAGATGGGAGAAAAAAATTTTGGAATACAAGGTTTTACAAAGGTAAGTATTGAAAACTATAAGTTTTGAAAATAAAAAGCTTTATTAAAAAGAAATAATAATTGGCATGCTATAGGCTGTGCAATTACTTAAAACACTTAAGTGTTCTGGGAAGAGAATGGGCAATGGTAGAAGAAGATCCTCATTGGAAGAATGGCTTCAGTTCGAAAGAAAAAGAAAAGTTATGAGAAATGCAATCCTACAAGCTTTGATTATTCTTTTGCTCTCTAAAACAAAATTTTTGCTTTTTTTTTTCCTTGCTGTGACCTAATTACTGCTGGTCACTGTTTACATTCTCATGGATAAGTAATTGTTCTTCATAATCCATTTTCTCCATATCAGACATAACTCTTTTGTCAAAAGTCTGAAACCTATCCCAAATCACTTGGATTTTCTTCATATGCAGAAATGGGTCATTTATGCCATGTCTCTTGGTAAATAAACTACAGGGCCTCTCCTGTTTTGACTAATAGCTTAGAAGGGCTACAACCCAGTTATCTCCTTGAATGTATGTACTAATTAAGACTGAATGACCTATTTGCCTTGAGAATGTCTGTCAGAACCTGCTCTGCTCAGTATCAAAACAGCAACACTGAGAGTATCTTACAGAAAAGAAATATGCCTCCAGAAGATTTCCCACCATGGATGAGGCCTTTCTGACATTAAAATAATTATTTATGCTAATTTATTTATAATATAATTAATATAATATTATTTATTTATAATTATTAATTGAAGGAATAAAAAACTTATGAATTGTTGTGTAAATTATAGACTCCTTTCTAAGAACTCCTTTAAACAGAGCAGAAGAATCATTAGAACAGCCTGCTTTTAAAAAAAATAAAATAAAAGATGCCTGAAATATTAGTTGATATCAGAAGTTCAGTGATGAAAAATGGCTACCTTCAAATTTGAGACAGTATCCTTCAAATTTGAGACAGTATCTCAAAACTTTAGTCAAGACAGTAGGCTACCTATTTATAGTTTCTAACTATAATTTCATTATTGAAGTAATAATAACTAACATTCATATTGCACTTTAAATCTTCCAAAATATTTTATATGTAATATGTTATTTTGTTGTGCCACAGTTCTCTTAATATTTTGAGTCAGTTTCCCTAATTATCCTGACTCAGTTTCCCTAATTGTCCTGACTCAGTTTCCTTAAATTGTCCTGCCTAGGGTTTCTAATTGTTCTGCTCAATCCTGCAAGACCACCCCTCCCTTTTAATCATCAGAATATTTGATAAGGATAAAAGATCTTGTATTTTAGACTAACAGAATGCCTCTCCCCATCCCAAGCTATCAGAATATCAGATACTGGCTTATCAAGATGCCTCCCCCCATTATGTCATCCCCATCTCTGGTGGCTCACCCTACCCTGTCAGAGTCTCTTTCAGCTCTCAGCACCCTGACTCCGCCTTTGCCTCAGTCTACCCACTGTGTTTGAGCCACATATATATGTCATTGAGAACTCACATTGTTGGCTGGATTTTGGAGATGATAGTCTCATTCAACCCTGGGACCAAAGCATGGATCCATTTGGTCCCAGTAAATCTCTCCCTTTCAAATAAAATATTAAATATTCTCTATCTCTATCTTGCCTCAGTTTCTCTGGCATTACATTTTTAGTCCAATAACAACCCAATGAGAAAGGAACTGACTACAAAAGCATTCTTATCCCTGCTGTACAGAGGATCTATTTACCAACCAAGTAACTAGACCAGAGAAGGTAAAGTGCCAAAATTCCTGTAATCATTCATTCAATCAATCAATAATCCTTTTTAAGTAGCTTCTATATGTCAGACTTGGCACTGGAGAGATAAAGACCAAAAGGTAGTAGTCTATGCCCTCAAGGAGGTCAAATTCAATAAAAGGAGCCAATCTACACAACAATAAAGTGCATATAAAGTAACCACAAAATGAAGGGGCAACTAGGTGGTGCTATGCACAGAGCCCAACCCTACAGTCAGGAGGACCTGAGTTCAAATCCAGTTTGGGATACTTATTAACTATGAGACTCTAGGCAAATCACTTAACCCGATTTATCTTGGTTCCTTCATCTGTAAAATGAGTTGTAGAAGGAAATGACAAACTACTCCAATATCTTTGCCAAGAAAAACAAAATTGGGTCACAGAGTTGTGATATGATTTGAAAGACTGAACAACACTTTCAACTACTATGACTATTTATATAAGATATCGTGCTTACACAAAGGAAGCATTATTGTAGGGTTCCTTCCATTTTATATTTTCCTTATTTCAAGCTTAACATTATATCCCCTAGACCATATAATATCATAAACTTAGATATTCATTTGACAACTCAATAAATTACTAAACAACAATCAATTGTAAAAATGACCTTCAGTCATCTTATTTTCACCAAGTAAAAGTCCCTTTAAAAAAATTGTATAGATCAAATTCCTTGGATTGTGGTCTCTTTTTGACAAATACTAGATCTTCACACTCTTCAAAGAACAGCTTACCCTGGGGGACAAATGCAACCACTTGCACAAGGTGGGGATGGGGTGCAGGTGAAGTTCATGGCCAAGCTTACACAAGTAGTCTCACAGTTTACACCAGCCGCTGGTAATTCTGGGTCAGGAAATTTGCAGTCAAAGTAGCGTTTTCCTTCTGGGCATGTATGAACTTCAAAGAGAAAACATAAATTAGATATTATTAATTTCACATAATTTGCAAGAAAATAATCACACATAAATGTACATTTGTGTTTTAAATGTGTCTACAAAAGTAGCTACGGAACCTCTGGTTAATTATTATTCAGGAAATTTCACAGAACCCTTCTGTAACCATTCTATAGGATCGTGATTGACTCAGATTGAATTTAAATAGCAATCATTTCTGCTTTGGCCAGAAACGCTGAGAATCTTTCCCTCCTAGATTTATTTATTAAGTTGTTTGTTTGTTTTTTTTGACTAGGTGAAAGAGGAGATTCTTTACTCCAATTGACACTTAACCATAATTACTAAATGGATGTGACCTCAATCAAACTGAGAGATCTATTGAAAACCTTAACTTTAAAAGGTCTCCATTGCCATCTCAAGTCGTCCTGATCTATATTTGCCACTTGAACCCAGATGGTTCTGAAGGGGAAAGTGAGGCAGGAGACCTTGTACATTCCTCCCTTTCTTAAATCCAATTCACTTGCATGACATGGCATCAACTGCCTGATGAACTGGTTCTTTTCAAGAATGAAGGACAGACAACAACAACAATAAATTTTATTAATAATAATAATAAATAATGACTAGCATTTATATAGTACTTTAAGCACTTTACATATGGCTTCTTATTTGATCCTCACAATTCTGTGAGGTAGATACACTCATTTTACATATAAGGAAACTAAGACTGAGAACAATGAAGTGAGTTTTCCAGAGTCACATAATTATTAACTCCTTGGTGCAGGATTTGAATTTAGTTGTTCCTGATCCTGATCCTGATCCAGCCATTGTTATCTGTCTCCAACCATCTATTTACCAACCAAGTAACTAACATTATTTACAAGCTATTACATTTTATTTGCACCTTTTATATATGTGGAGAACAGAGTTGGTAGTTTACAGCAATCAGACAAATTGACAAATTTTCTATAGGACACGAAACTCATACATCAGCATCTTGGATATAGGTACAAGATTAATGTAGTCCTACTTAATAAATGAAGGAGCAGCTAGGAGAAGTAGATAGAGCATGATACCATAAATCAGGAAGACCTGAATTCAAATCTAGTCTCAGACACATACTAACTGTGTGACCTAGAGCAAGTCATATAATTCTGTCTGCCTCAGTTTCCTCATCTATAAAATGAATCAGAGAAGGAAATGGCGAGTCACTCTAGTATCTTTGCCAAGAAAACCTCAAATGGGGTCATGAAGAGTTGTACATGATTGAAAAATGATTGAACAACAACAAACAACAAATAAATAAAACCCTACCCACCCAAATCTCCCCAATCTCTTCTTCCTAAACCTCAGTATGTTACCTTGTATTTATTTTGTGTAAATCTTATAAATACTTTAAGTAAATGCCTACTCCCAATCAAAGATAAGTTCCCTGAGGGCTGCAGCTATTTTATTTCTGGCTTTGCATCCCCAGTATCTATCACATAATAGGTGTGTCTAAAATACTGTTAAATGACTCTAAATCAAAAATATTTAACTATTAACTAGATTTGAATTAGCAAACCAACTGAAAGCACTTTGTTACTAAGCCAAAATTAATGTGAACATGGCTGGAAGGGTATCTTCCTTCTTTCTACCCACTCCCTACACGCTGAGTGGGATTAAAGGGAAGAAACTTCCAATGAAGAAACTCAGAGGCTGCAAATGTCTGGTCTTAGAGAATGAGGTAGAGAAAGATTAAGATACTTGTCCAAGTCATACAGTAGAACCATGACAGAAATGAGACTTGAATTCATATCTTCTTTACTCAAAAACTTGATTTCTGTCCCTTCCCTCACACAGAGTAGGCACAAAGTCAATATTGTTGAACTGAATGTAGGATTGCCATTATGGCTAAATTGCCATGCTAAAATCAGTAAAAACAGTAAAATGGCGGTTTGCTTTAGGAAAAAGACTATTTCTATGACTCACCAACAGTAGCAGGAGAAGGCTCAGCACATTTCACTGTCCCATTTAAACACTGACTAATAGAAGAAAATAAAGCATCGTTATTAGAATCATAACTCAAACAAATCTTCCTTTTTTATTTCAAAAACTCTTAAATATTCTAGAACTAAATGTTTACAGATATAAGGATAAAATCATACACCTCACTTATCAGCAAAAAATGATGGGGTGAACTCTGAAACTGTCCTTGATTTTTGGGGTGAGCCCTGAAACTCTCCTGACAGGGCCCCACCCTTGGGGCAGTTAAGTAGTTTCATTATGATTGGCCCAGAACCACTTCCTACTTAGATGGAACTTAAGTGGTCTCATTTAGCTGAAGATCTGGACCTGATATTTCTACTGAGTAGCTGACTGCATCCTCTATTGAGCTGAAAATTAGTCCAGGACCACTCCCATTTAGCTCGAACTTAAGTGGTCTTATTCAACTGGGAATCTAGGCCTGGGGGCAGTCATCTCATTCAATTGAAACTTCAGTCTCAGATTTCCTGTTAAAGGGCAATTTTAGGCTCATTTCTTTTCAGAGGCCCAAAGCAGGACCATGCCTTGTCAAGGAATTTCTCTCTCCTTGGCATAGCTGCCTGTCAGGACCCTTGCCCACTATAAAGAGATACCCTCTTCTCAGTGTTGATACCTCTATTTATCACTCTGCCAGGATTCTCTGCTAGGACCCTTATCTCTCTGTCAGGACTTTGCCACTTGGAAGTCAATCTTCCTAGCAAAAGCTGGCTTCTGTAGTGGCAACAATAAACTTCCTTTTTGCCAGTCTAATATTTTGGGTTTGTGAATTCTTTTACATTGGACCTGCACTGACCAAAGAGAGGTTCCCACAACTCTCTGCACTGCCACTAACAGCATCCTTTGGTTCCCTAACTGCATCAATAATAAGCCTCAGTGTCATCTGACTAATTCATAGGGACCAATCCTAAGGTCTTTCTCTGGTGCCTTATTTTAGCACAGAGGTGACTCTGGGCTCTCAAAAGCCATGTCATCATTAAAGCATAAGCTTTAATGCTAGCAGCAAAAAAGAAGAAGGAGAAGGATAAAAAGAGGAGGATAAAGAAAAAAAGAGGAAAGAGGAGAGATGGGGAAGTGTAAAGGAAGGAGAAGGAAGTGAAGAAAAGAACAGAAGAGAGTCAGAGCTAGGATGACTAAACTCTTAAATTTTTTATTATAAATAGGTTGGCCACAAGGTAATGATCTTAAGGGTCAATTAATTAGGAATGAACTTACCATGAAAAATAATTACTTCTTCATACCAGCTGAATTTTACCTACTCATTACAAGTCCTATTAATCAGAATGATCATCAATAAAAAGCTTATATATGCATTTTTCAATAAAGACTGATGTCCACAATGCCTCATATTTTATAATTGAGATTTTTTTTTAATTGTCACATTACCAAAATGTGACTTAGTGTTAATAACAAACACAAACCCCACATCAGAAACATACCATAAGCCAGTTGGTGTAGCTACAAGCTCTCCAGGTTGATATTGACTGCCTCTATAAAAGCAATGGCAGCTAAATCTGTAAGAATCAATGGTTTAAAATTAATAACTCATAAACAAAAGAGAGGTAATAAAAAGGACCTCAATGTTTCAGATGAAAGGAGCAAGCTATTTTTCTTTATAGTTTAAAATGGGCATTATGACATAATATTAACAAAGAATTAGAGTTTATTTAAGGAGTACTATTTGAAAGCAACTTTGAGTGATTTTTTAAATGAAATTTTAATGCCTTTTTCATTAAACCACAGATTGACTAGAAAAAGCTGCTTTCTGAGAGGAAATTACCAAAAACATCTGACTTTTCTGCCTATGTGTAAGACTAAAACATAAGTGGAATTGGAATCTGAAGGCAGATTCCAGTACCAACTTTTTGTAGACTTTCAAAAATAATAGTCATAGTTAAGATGTCAAGGGGAGGGACAAATCATTTAACTTTCTCTGAGTTGGTAAAATTGGGAGAGCAGCACTTAAAATACCTCCATCTATGGCTATTGAAGGACAATACTTTGTAGACCATAAAGCACCGATCAGCAGTATGATTAGCAAAGACAACTTTACCCAAGATGGAAAAAGTAAGCAAATATAAAGAGCTAGAATAAAATTTTTCAGGAGCACAGCAAATACAACCATTTATCTCACAGGCATTTTACCAGCATGCTTATAATTCTGGTTCTGATCTGACTTGCCTTTGATTTATATGAGATTGGTGAAACAAAGAGGAATTCCAGCTCTCAGTGTGAACCCTAACTTTCCCAAGCTATTGCAATTATTCTGAACTTGACCAGCTCTTGTTGGGACTTTGCATTTGCTATATCTAAATTGAAAAGGGAAATGGGGACAATGGGTGACTTTGCTATAGGCTGAGGGCAAGGTCTTTTTTATATCCTTTATTTTATATTAAAATTTACATTAAAATATATTACATCTGAGGAGCACTGAAATAGTAGATAGAAAGCTGGCCGAGAAGTGAAGATCTAGGTTTAGGTCTCTCTACTAGTATATAACTATCTGGACAAATCAGAGTTTCAGACATCCCTCCAAATTAGAGCAATCGTTGATCTAAACTGACACAGGAAGTTTATTCAATGGGAATTCCTTCTACTGATGAAATCACAGGACCAGCCCTCCACTAAAAAGAAAAAAGTTTATCCTAGTAATTTCTTGTAGGCATAAGTTTTTCATATCCTAGCTATCTAAATAGCAAACACTATAGAGATTGTAAGCTTCTGATATTATCCTGATAAGTCTTTTAGGGTAAATCTTGAATGTCAGAAATAAAAAATTCCTTTACACTTAGCTATTTGTCACTGTTGACTGTTACTTTTGCTGGGAAGAAGAAATTCTTTGGATGAAATATCTGAATTTTTAACACACCAAAAAAAAAAAAAAAATCTTGCAAAAGAAAATCAAACAAAAATAAGGGGGGGAGGGTATATAAAACTCACCCAAAAAGCCATGAAACCTTTTGTTTTCTAAGAAATTTGGAAAGAGATTATGCAGGATGCTTTCAAGTTATTTCTATGACTTACATGGGCACACAAAAGCTAATTGCTTCATCAAAGTATTTGCCTTCTGGACAATTACAGCCTTCAACACAATCATCATCACAACTCTCCATGGAGGAAAGAGCAGCACAGGAATGATGGCAGAAAGAGGAACAGGGATGGTACAACATGCCTTTCTGGCACACCACGGCTGAGGAGAAAGCACCATTACTCATGAGCTACTTATTTCTACAGAGAGTGAAAACATTCTTTAATGCTTTATGCATCTTTGATTGACATGAAACAGGAATGTCAAAAATAATTACTATCAATATGCACACGAAAACTCTGGAGTCCAGTAATAAAAGGATCTCAAAAGTTCATCATCATCATCATCAGTCCTTATCTTCTGCCTCCTTCCTAGCTATAAAGCTATGATGAAACCATTAAAGCCAAACATTAGCAACTTATTTTTTAAGACATTTCCAGGGATGGAGATTCTACAGCCTTCTTTAGAAGCCTATTTTACAGTTTAGTTACATATACAGTCAAATTCTTCTTATTGTTAAATAAATTTCTTGTCACTATAACTTATCTACTTGTTTTGTTTTTTGATGGAGGTAAATAACCAGGCGTTACCTTTTTTAGTGATAGTCCATATTAGATTTGTAATTTCCAACTAAAATCATTACTACTATGATTCCCTATTCAGAGATTTAATTTTTTTATAACTGCAATAATTCTTCGAAGTTCCAAAACTGTCCAGTTTCTCTTTATGATTTTTTAGTTGCCAATTGGCATACTAGCCACTAACTTTTTCTTCTTTGTTAAAAACAGTCCAGTTCTGGGATGTCTCATGCCTATCCTGATGATCAATCATTCTACTCAATTTTAGAGGAAGAACAATGGAAATGATAGAAATGTTAAATTTTTTATTGTTCTTAGAGAAATAAGCAACCTTCTTCTGTTAGTTAATCTCCTGTGAGAGAAGGAATATGTGGGAGTAGAAGGGCATAAAAAGAAAATTCTGTACATGTTAAGGACTAGTGAAAAAGGCAAGAAATTGAGTTCAAGGAGGACAAATCCAGGAAAAATTGAGATAAATTTGAAGAAGGAAAATCTCTAAGTCCAGATGTTGTTTCTGGGACCTGCCTAAAGAAAGTTGTAGGAAAAGCAGGATTAAGGAACATTAAGGAAAATATAAAATTAAAGTTATTGAGACTAATAAAAGAAAATTG
Organism: Sarcophilus harrisii; assembly: GCF_902635505.1. NCBI lineage: Eukaryota > Metazoa > Chordata > Mammalia > Dasyuromorphia > Dasyuridae > Sarcophilus > Sarcophilus harrisii. Next base: position 49,422,214 of record NC_045430.1, read on the forward strand.
AGTGTGATTGTCAAGTTTAAACTAGTTGCTTAGAGTTGCACAATGAACATATACAAATAGTATTAAAAAGCAACAACAGCAACCAAGAATATTTCAAATCTCAATCAGAATGAAAATTAGAGGAAATTATATAATGACTTGTATTGAGTGCAATTCTCAATGATAGCTCAAAGAGTAGGAAATAGTAAAAGTATCATAAGATTGGAGATGGGAAATCTTTTACCCCTTTATAAAGGTGCAGTGGAGGAGGGGAATGAAGTTGGTAAACTGTAGATCAATAAACCTGACTGTAATTCCTGGAAAAATTCTAGAATGGATTATTAAAGAAAAATAAGTAAATTTATTGAAAGGGATATAGTCAATGAGTATAAAGAGCGTGTATGGCTTCATCAGGAATAAATTGTGGTTAGTTCTTTTTTTGACAGGATGACTAAATTGATAGGTGAGAGGAATGCTATGGGCACAGTTTTAGTTAGATTTTACCAAAGCTTTTTGATAAAGTTTCTCATATTATTCTTGTGGAGCAGATAAAGTGATGTACACTAGACAGCAATAAATTAGATGGATTCAGTCCCAGCTGGAAATCCAGGTTCAAATGGTAATTGTTAGTGGTTAACCTTAGCAGGAAGTCTCAAACTGAGTACCCCAGGTATCTAATATCTGACCCTCTGGTGTTTGAGATTTTTATCAATGACTTAGATAAAGGCATAGAGGAAATGCTCATCAAATTTACAGATGACACAGAAGGAAAAGATAGTTAATACATTAAATGACAGAGCCAGGATCTAAAAATGTCTTGCCAGGCTAGAATATTTTATTAAAGTTTAATAAGATGACACTCAATAGGGATAGCATTCTGAGAATTACACCTAGGCATAAAAATTAATTTTACAACCAGAAGTTGAAGAGGAAGATATGATTAGATAGAACTTTCTCTGAGAAAGATTTGAGGGTTTTAGTGGACTACAATTCCATGAGTAGGAGTCAAAAAAAAAAAAACTAATGTAATTTTGGACAGTATTAAGAAGTATAGCTTCTAAGACTGAGGAAATGATATTCCCCCAGTATTCTACCCTCCTCAAATCTCATCAAGAATATCTTCTTCAGTTCTGGCACCATAATTTAAGAAGGACATAAGTAAATTTGGAATTGGTCTGAGGAAAGGCTTTGAGTCATTATTTAAGCCATTTATGTGATGTAGGTTGAATGAACCAGGATGTTTTATCAGGAGAACAGAAGATTCTGGGGTATATAGCTATGTTCAAGTATCTGGAGAGTAATGGTGAGGAAAGAAACTGAATGTGTTCTGTTTGATCTCAAAGAATCAGAAAAAAAGAGTTTAGAAGCTACGGCAGCAAATTTAGATTTGATGTCAGGAAAAACTTCTGAACAATTAGGAGCTCCAAAAGTATAATGGGTGACCACAAGAGAGATGGTTTCCCCCTTCTTGGAAATCTTCAAAAAGAGATAAATGACCCCTTTTCAAATAAGTTGTAGTCAGGATTTCTTTCATGTGTGAGTCTGACTAGACTGAAGTCTTTCCTCATTTTCAGATCTGTGAGTGTATCCCTCTGGTCTCCCCCTATTTGGTTGGTCATACTCTTATAAGTCTAAGTGTAGGAGATAATCAGAATTAGCTATTGAGCCTTAATCTACCAGAAATCTTCCCTCCCTGATTTTACTAAATTTCATTGAGCTCCTTTTATGGTTAATGTCATAAGACTTAATAAAACTTACCATGACAAATTTGATTTGTGAAATGACTAAGTTATCTGTCATTTAGGATGCTACTATTGTGATTTCAATATTGGGCCTCTACGTTGATATGTAGTTATAGCTATGGACAAGAAGTTTAAATTCCCTTTTCTTTTTTCAGTTCCATTACATAAAAGGACAAGAAATTACACAAAGTAGTTCAAAATGTGTTGGCTTTCCTTGACACCCTTTCCAATTCTGAGAATAGGAATGCTCACCACAGAATGAGACGTGAGCCCGAAAATCAATGAAAATGCCATGCTTGCTACAGATGTAGGCATAGTGTCCTAGGGCATTACATAAACAGCTGCTTCCGCACTTGCAGGCATCAAAACGGCAGAGTTGGTAGTATAATCCTGGACTGACAGTGTCATGGCATGGAGCAAAAAGCTCTTGGTTGATGACATCACAGTGGGCGGCAAATCCAACTGGAAAAGAATGAATCCTTTTTCACAATTCTTGTTGTAAACCAAGAAACAACACATTCCCTCTAATCTCTAACTTATTTCAAAGCACAAGCCCAGGAATCACCTCCTGTAGAAAGCATTTCTCTTTTCTTTCATTTTTTAGTGTCATGGTTCTCTTTGAAATTGCTCTGTATTATTTTTAATATATCTGCATTTACTTATCTCTTTGTATATTATACCACTTGTCAGGGGTGTGCTCAAAATGGCTTCATAGCAACTTGAAAGATTAAATTTCAATATCAGCATTTATACTTCAAAAATGGACAAATGCTACAAATCAGGACTTGATTGATTGTTTTATTGATTGGCTAGACTTTATAAAGTGATAGGAAATTGTTAAGAATTCACATTAAACTTTGTACTTTTGGGAGAAAGCTGGTTGTTAAACATTTTTCAGCACACTCTTCCATATCATATACCCTGCAAGCCTGGTATTCTATCTTTATAGTAGGCTCTTTATAAATATTTGTTCTATCAAATTAAGTCATTATGTCAATAGATTCATTAAACTAAATCTCTTTCCATTTAAAAAAAATCAAGGGCAGATCTCCATGCTTTTGTTTTAAATTTGTTTAATTAAATTTATTTTCATATTTATATCAAACATAAAATTATTTTATTAAGTATTCACTGGTAAATTAATAGTTTGAATATTTTTATGTTAGCTAGAGATTTTTACAACAGCATTTCCCATAACAGGAATGGATATGGTATTCTATCCATGGATAGGAGAGTGACATTGTCAGATGAAAGCTTTTCAAAAGTACTTTGGCAGCTGGAGTTGAGATAAAGAAACAAAACAAGAGGTTATTGGCCATAGTGCAGATGGGGAATATTCAGTATGAAGAGGGGATGTATGTTGTGTAGGTAGAAATGACAGGGTTTGACAAATAACTATGTGAGGTGGATGATAGTAAAGAGTTGAGAAAGAAATTGCAAACCTCAGTAGGCACAAAGGTGATGATATTCTCAACAATAGGAAGAAAATGAAAAAGTGATTTGGAGCAGAGTAGAACCCAATGAATCATTGTGGGACTCAGTTTGATATGCCTATGGGACATTCAATTGAAGCTATCCATTAGACAATTGGTGATTGCACAATGTAATTCAGAACAAAGACTAGGGCTCAACATATAGACCTGTGAATAATCAACATAAGGTTGTTAATTGAATCCATGGCAACTAACAAAGTTATCAAGCAATTAGGAGTTGACAGAAAGGAGAAGAACTTTGGGTTATACCTACATTAGTGGGTGTGACATAGCCTTTATGGGCAGCTAAATGGTACATAGATAGAATATTAGGCCTGGAGTCAAGAAAATCTGAATTTAAATCCAGCCTCAGACACTAGCTGTGAGACTCTGGACACCTTAATCCCTATTTGCTTTAGTTTCTCATCTGCAAAATGTAGACACAATGAAGAAGGAAATAGTAACCTACTCCAATGTCTTTGCCAAGAAGATTCCATGAACAGTCTATAGTGTCATAAAGAATTGGACATAACTGAATGACCACCATCCCCCCCCCAAAAAATGAGGGTATTGGACTATATGAATTCTAAATTCCCTTGCAGCTTTATCTATGATCTTTTGAACTTGATTTACAGTCTGACATTCTTTCTTTCTACCTATCCTATTTCATAAGTCCTCATGAAACATATAGAATTGAATAAAAACATCCACACAACAGTACAACAAAATCCATAGCAAAATAGAGAAGCTCCCTTCTTAATGTACAGTCAATGTTACCAGTGTATTAGAAGGAAAACACAGGAATATATTTATACTCCACAAAGGAAAGAATATGTTAAAAGAAGCATAATAATTATGTATGTATAAATAAATATATATACATATATACTATACAATATATATTTTACACCAAATGACAATGTGAAGAGCCTAAAAATATTATTTAAAGCCAAATATGCAGTGTTTATTTACATCTTCCACCTTTCCTTTAAGGGAAGGATAACCTGCCATTCTTGGCATGTGGGTTGCCTAGACTTTCCAAATTGGAGCTCAAACAATTTCAGTTTGGGGCATCCTGGATCTCTGCTTGCTAAGGTCATAGAGTCCTTGCTGACCAGCTCATTTCTCCATTATTTATGCTCTAACTCTGGACCTGTTATCTGATGGCAAGAAAGAGACACAACTAAGTAGTTGCATATTTGGCTGTAATACAATGGAACTACAGTTGGAATATGGCAGGTCTCCTAGGACAGATGTATTCCAACTGTGAAATGTAAGAGATTGTATCAGAGGATTCTGGGAGAGTCAAGGGTGAATAATACATTCTTGAACATACAAAATGGGCAAACTTATGAGTATAAAGTAAATGAAAGCAGCCATTCTCTACCCAGTAGTCTTTTCAAGGGGCTTATTTTCAAGAAAAGAACATCAAGATTTTTTCAGTCCTTAATGTACTAGTAATATAATATAAGTGCATGTACTAGCAATTGTTTTGACTGATTATAGAAAAATAGAATTGAAATTTACCACCCATTTTATGCTCAACCCCAACATACTACTAATGCCCAGAAGAATTCCCCCTTCATCTGAAGGCTTACTGTTTTCTTGGTTGATATTACATGGATCTAAGAGAGGAACTCTGACAGGGGCAAAACAAGCTGAGGAAACTTTCCATGCATTTCCATGGAGCTGTGGGGTCCCTTCAATCATACCTCCTGGAGACCTAAAACAGGAAAAAAAAAAAAAAAAAAAAAGGATAAGAAAGATACCCCTGATGGTTAACTGTAGTATTTCTTCTATTTGCTTCTTCATGTTTTGGATTCCCCTCTCTTCTGTAAGCCTCCATTTTTTTTTTTTTTTTTTTTTTGCTTTTTTTGATGAGGCATTTGGGGTTAAGTGACTTGCCCAGGGTCACACAGCTGGGAAATGTTAAGTAAATGAGACCAAATTTGAACTCAGGTCTTCCTGACTTCAGGGCTGGTGCTCTATGCACTGCACAACCTAGCTGCCCCTGTAAGCTTCTATTCTGAAATAACTTTAGGTTTGCTGAGAATGAGATGTAATGAAAATCTTTGCTCTTGATCAAGCCTTGAAGTTTAAAGCCTTGAAGTCCCAAAGCCATCTTCAAAATGAACAAATTTACACTCTTTCTGAACCAATATTAACACTTGTTTTTGCCCCTTTTTGGTATCCCCCAACATTTAGCACAGTGCCAAAAAAAAAAAAAAAAAATTAGTTAACTGACTAGCCAGTATTACCAAGGCACCATGTTCTTTATATGATTGTGAGACACTGATTGGAGTTAGATATGTAAATAAAAACAAACTTTTTTTTTTCTTTCTTTTCTTTTTCTTTTTTTGTGAGACAATTGGGGTTAAGTGACTTGCTTATGGTCACAGAGCTCCTAAGTGTCTGAGGCCAGATTTGAACTCAGGTCCTCCTGACTAAATTTGACAGTCAGCTATATATCAGCTCATCCATCAGCTCAGTCCCAACTAATCAAATGTTTCAGCACTGGTACAATTCAATTATAAGTACATAGATACAGCCTCTCACTGTAGTATGTTAAGGTTTAGGTGTAAAGAAGAGTAACATTTCAGGTAGTCTGGTGGCACAATGTGGCTGGTGTAAAGTGAGGAAGATCTAAGTTCAAATCTAACTTCAGGAACTAATTAGCTGTGTAACCTTAGACAAGTCACTGTATATCTCAACTTTTTCACCCATAAAATAGGGATAACAATAACTTCATTTCCCAAGATTGCTGTGAGGGTTCATGAGATAATATTTGTAAAATGATTAGCACAGTGCCTGGCTCATAGTAGATGTTACATACGTGTTAACTGTTTTTACACATTCTTCATTTTAAATTCTCTGCCCCCATTTCTGATTGTAATGATGTGTTAATAAATGTTTCACAACCACCTCTCAAGAAAAAAAAATACACAATATGCTTTTAAATTTAAAATTACTGACCATTTTCTCCAACACTTTCTTAAATCTAGACAATGAACAAAACAATAATTCAACCCCTAATTCACACCATTTGCCAACTTCTGAGGTGCAAATGCTCATATCCAAAATTTAAAAACTAGTTCTTGAGTTTTAACTAACTCTGGCACCCCCTAAAAACTATTCCAGAATTCTGCCTGTTATTACTACCTTCTTTTTCTTCTTTTCTTTCTCTTCTTTTTCTGTTTTTTGTTTAATCTTTCTACCTTCTGAAAGTTCAAAGATAAAACAGATTCAGAAAAGGTGAGGAGCAAAGTTATAGTTTTTGGGAGCAATCCCCTTGAGTTTTGTCTATCACATTTCATTTAAATATTCTTAGGAATAAATAAAAAGTTTAAGAGAGATAAAGTTTATTATTTTATATACATATATATTTCTTTTTTAAGGATAAATACCACTATTTCCATTGTTGACTTATTGTAATAATCCACCTAAAAGTAATTTTCAAGTGATTGAAATTGTCCATTCAACTTTGCCAGAGCATATCTATTCCTTGTGAAGTAAAATTTGACTTCATATACACAAAATTAAAAAATGCTTGTCAGCCATTTCTTCCCCTGAAATAATGTCATACATTGACATAACTTTTGATTGTCTGCACATGGAAGAGGTTGAGGCTTTAGAACTAAGTAGATAATTCTACCCTCTAGCCTATGTTAACTGTTAATCTATTTTGATACACATCAGAGCAAGAAAATGGATTGAAATCATCTCTTTGTTACTCAATATATCTGTTGTATAAACAGAGTAATGACAAGTGATAAAATCGTCTTTAAAAACATAACTGAATTAGTAACATGAAAATTGAGAGAACCACATCTGAGATGAGATAAAAGAAATAATCAATAAGATGTCTATGATCCTTCTAATTATAGTATTCCTCATATCCTCAACTGGACCTATGATAATAGTAACTACTACAGTTGTGTAATTTGGGTCTATTATTCCTAGAATTCCAAAAAATAGCACTTACACTCCCCCAACAGGCAGAAAATTTTCATCTTAAGACCTAACTAGCAAGAGTCTGAACCTATGAAGTTCTCCTTTTGAACCACTGGGGAATCTTTAAGTGAGGAAATGCCTCTGCCAATGCAGGGAGCACTTTCTATTTTCTGAAGCTGTTAGGATTCTTACAAGGTGCTAAGTCCTTGGAATTGATAGAGACAATAATTATCTAATTCAGCATGATACTGAACAGTTCTCAAGTTCTTAGTGTTTATTAGAGTTCCACAAGATTCAGAACTTTAAGAGAGCATATATAAGGAGGAGCCCACTAAAGGACAAGTCCACTAAGAGATAAGCCCACTCTCAAAGACAGAGACAGATTCATTCCATTTTCCACCCTTGTGCTTGCTGGAAAAATTCTCGGGGAGCTAGAGGAAGAAGCTAGAAGAGACAAAGGACTAGTGGCAAGAGATCTCAGAACCAAGGAGAGAGATAGGCCTCTAAGAAAGCTAACTGGGCCCAAGGAAGGAGGAAACAATAAAGGATCTGGACTTTAACTCCTGGCTGCATTTGAGGTGATTATTATACTGAACAGAAAGGAAGGCTGCCTCCAGAAGCCCCCCAAGAAATATGCTCCCAGAGAACATTATATTTTAGAGAAGAACATTACGTGAAGCACTGAGGAGTCAGGTAGAATCACATAGCCAGGGTGTGTTACATGTAACAGGAATAATCAGTTATTATATAAAACTACTTGGTAGTATTCTTGGCAATTGTATCCTAGTTGAGCTCCTTCTTGACTTAGCCCCACTTGGCTCCTTTGCCCAGTGGTGGCTTCTCCTGTAGCATCTTCATAATGTCCCAGAATTTGTGCCACATGGTTTTAGGTCTCTGACATCCCCCAATAGGTCTGTGTCCTAAAGTCTCTTCCTCTATGGGGCTTTGGATCACAAGGTCAGAGAATTTGCCCCCAGGGTCTCTCCTCCCCTTTACCTGATAGATATGTCTTTTAAAGCATTATTTGGAAGGTGCCATTTTGACTTCTTGACACAAAGATAAGAACTGTCAAAAACTATTTACTTACTTATATGAATAATTAGGAATCTGTGCCACCATGGGGCTTACTTTATTATTTGAGGAGCTCTGTGATTTCTTCAATATAGGTATTCCCTCCATGGCAGTACCTCACCCTCACTCTTTGGCCATAATAGATAGGTTCATAAGTATCTAGGACCAAAAAAGGATCATTCCCTGTGGCCAACCTTCTGGATATGGAAACAGCCTCTAGGATATTATGAAGGTTGTGCTTTGAACAGCATATAAACTCAGTCATTAAAGTTATATATGAAGTGGTCCTGGAGTTTCATGACTTGCCATATACTTGCAGAACCTGGGTTTGCTGCTACATTGCCAGAAGGATTTCAGTGTGCTGTGGAATGAACTTTGGATCAGAAAAGTCTGAGTTCAAATCTAGACTCTGACAAGATATGATTTGAAGCAAGTCACAAAGCTTTCTTGAGTCTAAGTTTGCTCATCTATAAAATAAAAGGATTGGACTAGATAATCTCTGTGGTTTCTTCTACGTCTAAATTCGTGATTCTGTGCTTAGGACTTAGTAGTAGGACTTTAATACTAGAAAAAGCAGGCTAGTCAATTGACATAAAATTATACTTGATCCTTCAAGGAAATCTTAAATTATGGTTATTTTTGTATACACCTATAACAGTTCCTGACATATAAAAAGTACTTTGTTGATTAATTTATGTATTTTAGTCTTGTCTTCCCCAACTTAGCTCTTTAACCGCAAAAAATTATTTTTCCTAAGTTTCTGTGGGTCTCAGGATACCTAGCCCAGTGCTGGACAATAAATAAGTGCTTATTTATTATAAATAAATAAGTTAATAAACACATCAATCAACTGTTTAAAAATTCTGATAATTATTTGTTGATCTCCATGTCTATAAAGTATGTATGATAGCCAAAACTAAGGAAACTGGGAGACACTCCCCCGCAAAAGAAAAAATTGTTTAGAAAAAGTGTTACTACATTAGCTAGAGCTCAGAGCAGATCTGTGATTTCATTGGAATAGGAAATTCCCGAGTAATTTTTTTGTAAAGAAACCCTGTACACATGTTGCAATGTATAAATAAAATATGCACTCAAATCTTACTCAAATAAATTCTTGTCCTTACTGGATTCACAGTCTAGTAAGGGTACAAAATCAATAACAGACAACAATAAGTGTGATAGACAAAACACTAAGATGGGAGAGAAAGTCATCAACAACTGGAGTGATCAGAGGTCTCCTAAAGAAGAGGGCACTTGAGATTGGCTCTAAAAGAAGTGTTTAACAGATCAAAATAGGAAAAGAAGGAAATATCAAAAACAGGAATCTCAAGGAATTGTCGGTAGCATAGATGTTGGGGGCCATGATATGCATTTGAGAGCCTGAAACTTATCCAGTTTGTCTGATGGAGTGAAATAATAATAACTAAGTCTAGAAAGATAAAGTTAGCATCTGCTTCTGATTGGTCCTGAATACCAAACAACAGAATATTAAATGAAGTTGACATTTTAAAAGTTACATTAATTTTTACATAGTTATGTTTCTTAGTGTAATGAGTATCTATTAGAGAACTTAGAGTCAATAATTCATCCTTTAAGAGATCAGTCACTAGACTCAGGTTAATAATACAAAGGTAATACTTACATGAAATCATCTCTTATGTTCCCATTGAAAGTTCCACACAGACCCATTGTTCTTCTCTTCCATTCAGTACTGAGCTGAATATAAAGTCTTGCCCCATCTTTAGCAAATATAATCTTTAAACCAAATCTAGTTTTCAGAATAATAAACAAAGAGGACAGATTTCGAATTTCAACATGTCCTGCACAAGAAGAAAGCACATAAAATCAGCTTGTATAGTTCAGTTTGACAACTCTCCAGGATTTCCCAAGAATTGCAGGAATGATTTTTCCAGCTCTCAGACACAAATATTGCACTCCTTAGAAGTTAAGTGATCAAATAAGTGGGCTCTAGAGTTCTGGGAGTCTAAAGAACAAAGTAAGAATCCACCCTTAGCTTGGCACAGAAAAGCAACGGTATCATCCTTGGGTCTTACTTAGCAGAGTCTGACTTAGAATTTAGATAGTCAGGTGAAAAATAAAAACTTCCTAACAATTCAGAGTTTCCCAATTTGATACCTTGAAAATTTATGGGTTCCTCCACTTTGGATGTCTTTAAGCAGAAACTAAACAATCATTTGTAAGTTATAATGAGCAACTAGGTAGCACAGTGAATAGAGAACTGGTCCTGGTATTTAAAAGACTCATCTTTGTGAGTTCATTTACTAGCAGTGTGATCCTGGGCAAATCACTTAAATCTTTTTTCCTCAGTTTCCTCATCTATAAAATGAGCTGCAATACAACTAGTAGAGAAAAATGTATAAAATGATTGTATATGTATAATCAATATTGGATTGCTTGTTGTCTTAGGGAAGAAAAGATGGGGAGGGAGGAAAAATTTAGAACTCAAAATCTTACAAAAAACAAATGTTGAGAACTATCTCTACATGTAATTGGAAAAAATACTATTAAATTTAAAAATAAAATAAAATTATTTGGAAGGACATAGCAAACCATTGCAGTAGCTTTGTCAAGAAAATATGCTCAGGAAGAGTGGGACACAACTGAACAGCAGAAATTATGAGATGCCTTATGGCCTTGGCTTTGACTATATGGCCTCTAGCAGTTCTTCCAAAGTTTAATTTCTTTGATTTTTTGAATTCTGTGAATCTGTTTAACTGATAGTCTTTTTAACAGGCTCAATTTTTTAGTAATAGCTTTTTATTTCAAAATGCATGCAAAGATAGTTTTCAACATTCACTCTTTCAAAACCTTGTGCTCCAAATTTTCCCCCTCCTTTGCCCCTCGCACTCCCCAGACAGCAAATAATCCAACATAGGTTGAATATGTGCAATTCTTTTCAATATATTTCCACATTTATCATGCTGCATAAGAAAAATCATATCAAAAAGGGGAAAAATGAGAAAGAAAAAAAACAAGCAAACAACAACAAAAAGTGAGAATACTATGTTGTGATTCACATTCAGTCCCCAAAGTGCTTTTTTCTGGGTGCAGATGGCTCTCTCCATCACAAGTCTATTGGAATTTGCCTGAATCACCTCATTGTTGAAAAGAGCCAAGTCCATTAGAGTTGATCATCACACTTTCTTGTCATTGCTGTGTACAATGTTTTCTGTATTCTACTCACTTCATTTAGCATTAGTTCATTTAAGCCTCTCTGAAATCTTGCTGCTGATCATTTCTTATAAAACAATAATATTTTATAACATTTGTATACCATAACTTATTCAACCTTTCCCCAACTAATGGGCATCCACTCAATTTTCAGTTTCTTGTCACTACAAAAAGAGCTGTTACAAATATTTTTGCACATACGGGTCCTTTTTCCTTTTTTATGATCTCTTTGGGATGCAGACCCACTAGAGACATTGCTGAATCGAAGGCTATACATAGTTTGATAATCCTTTGGGCATAGTTCCAAATTGCTCTCCAGAATGGTTGGATCAGATAGCAATTCCACCAACAGTATATTAGGGTCCAGTTTTCCCATATCCCCTCCAACATTTAGCATTATCTTTTCCTATCATCTTACAACAGGCTTAATGTTAATCCCAAGGTTTATTGAGATAACATTTCACTCTCTGGACTAGCCTAGACTATAGTAGAGTAGTGAGAATTAAATCTTTATCTTCCCCAGACTGAAAGAACTGTTAAGAAAAAATAGCCAATCCATATTTGTAACCTCTATAAATGAACATTCAAATTTATTGGCAAAAAATTAAGGGATGATTTTTCTTTAAATACTAAATTCTCCTGGTGCATTAAAATAAAATTCTGCTAAGAAAAAAAAAATCAAATTACTCAATTTTGAGCAATTCATTATAGCATAATACATTTAAAATTATAATTAATTAAAAATATTTTTATGTTCATGTTCTCCATGACCCTAAACTGGATAATTTTCTTTCTTCTTCTCTTTTATTTTCCTGTCTGGATCTTCTTCCTCATTTTTTATTGGGAGTTGGGGGTGGGTAGAGTTTAGGTAGGGGCAGATGGGAAATTATTCACTATTTTTCACTCTGCTGATCAGCCTACTCTCTGGGAGATTTGCCTGGGACACTGGACCAAGAAATAACATGGTAATAATCTTCCAGCTTTTATGAATCAGAGGTAGGAAATGAGCCTGTCTTCGTGACTCTGATGGTCAGCTTTCTCACAAATATACAGACTGGTTTTTCCCTGAATATGGGGTTTTGCTTTCTTCTCTTCCCCTGAAGTTTGTTGTCATTGTGGTATAGTCATTTTCCAGGTTTATCCAACTTTTTTTGTGACTCCATTTGAGATTTTCTTGACAAAGCTCTTTGAGTGGTTTTCTATTTTCTCTTCTAGATCATTTTACAGATGAGGTAACTGAGGCAAACAGCGTTAAATGATTAGCTCAGGGTAACACAGCTAGTAAGTGTCTGAGGCCATATTTGTATCCAGGTCTTCCTGATTGAAGACCTGGCACTCTAAACATTGTGACACTCAGCTCTTTCTGAAGTTATCTTGTATTTATTTTGAAGTATTTTTATGTGCATATCTTAATTTCCATGATAGAATATAAGTTCTTTGATGGCAAGGCTAGTACATTTATGTCTCAATCCCAGCCAAAAAACCCTAATCACTTAATAAGTATTTGTCAACTGACTTTTGCTCTCCCCACAAGACCCTTTTCTTAAAGATCTCAATCATTATAGTAGCCTGAATTGTTACCTTTATACTGCTGACTATATTTGCATTTTGTTAACCATCTTTTTCCCAAGTCCCAGGGCAGGATCTCCATGAACTGCTGAGCATCTCCTTGGGAATGTCTTGCCAACACCTCAACTTCAACAAACTCAACATATAACTTTCCACCCTTCTACCTATATTATTCTTTGCTTCCTAACTTCACTGACTTGGTAAATGGTGCTCTCATTTTCCAAGTCACTCAAACTCAAAACTTTGAAGTCACTTTCAACTCATTATCCTACACATGATCCCACTGCCTTATTATATTTATACAAATATGTATTGAATGTGAAGTATAGCAGTAGCTTTTCATTAGATGCTGTGGGAAATCAAAAATGCAGGATATTATGTCTCTAACCATAGTTCTAAATCTCAAATTGTCTTCAGCATCCATAAGATCAACCTCTTCATTTTATGTCTCAACTTAAGTGATTTGCTCAAAGCCATATAGCTATATATCACCAGAGACAGAATCTGAACTTGAGTCATCATAGACTCCAGATCAATGCCCCTTCCATCATACCCAACTGGATCCTCAATGCCTATAGTCTAGTTAGGTAGATAAGGTATACCCACATAAAAATTTAGATACATAAAATGAGTAGCAAAAACAATAGATATTTAAAAAGTAATTTGGAAACAAAAGAGATTCCTATGGTTTAAAATGATTACAGAAGGCTTCATGGATGTGTTGGAGCTTCAATAAAGTATAATGCATTGGTTCTGATCATTTTTATTCCTCAGACTTTTTTTTTAGCAACAATAACAAAATGTGTGTTGAAACCTTAAGGTAATTTAACATACTACTGATAGCATCCTACATGTTTTTAGTGCTTATAGTATCATTGAAGAATTTTTAGTATAAACCCATTAGAACATTGTCACAACCTCCTCAAAGACTGTGAAAAAATCACTAAATAAGAATTAATAATGTAGAAAATTAAGTGGGGATAACAAAGGCAGAGAGGAGAGTGGACAACATCTTGGTTATGTAATCAAGTTTTCTATTTTAAATTTCTCTCATCTTTGACCCATTCTTTCCTTTCTCACTACTATCCTGACACTTAAGCATCTCAAAAAATCCAGCCTGGGCAATGAATATTAGTAAACATTTATATAGCACAATGTGCCAGGCAGTTTACAAATATTATCTTATTTGGCCCTCACAACAACCCAATGAGGTAAGTCTGAAAAGCGATATTTGAATTCAAGTATTTCTGAAGCCAGGCACAGCATTCTATCCATTGCATCACCTAGTTGCCTAACTCTTTGAGACTTCATCATGAGAAAAAATAATCAGTAAGAGGATTCCTCTTATATAAAATGATGAAAAGTGGAATAAAGCAAAAGTAGGAGATAATACACAGGATATTCTCAAAAGTCTTAATATGAAGGTACAAATTTTTAATAGCTTATAACTGCTTTGTGACCTCTGGGACATTGTATACCATTACTACCACAATGTAAATGGAAGTAACAATAAAAATTCAAATTTAATCCCTATGTAATTACCCTGAAGAAAAGGTGTGAGATGCACCATCCTCACTTCTTTGCAGAGGTGAGGGACTGCATATGGGACACGATAGATACTATCAGACTTAATTGATGCAGTTGTTAATTCTGTTGAAATGTTCTTTTCTTCCTAATTCGTTGTTTTAAGATATTGCTCTACATTTCTGAGAAGTGGGAGAGATATAACAGGAAACTAAGGGGATATAAAAACTATATCTCAATCAAAACCATTTTTAGAGAGTGTTCCTTACCATTCAAATTAAAACCTTGGTTTGGGCCTGTGATGATTTCACCTCCTCGATTAAGGATTACCTGTTTATTAAAATCATCTTCAAGAAGAAGTGCTACTGATTGAAGGCAGGCCCATTCAAGGTCCTATATTAAAAAACAGATAATGAAAGATTGGGGGAGGGAAAGAGAAAGAAAAGGGGAGAAAGGGGGAACAGAGAGAGACAGACAGACAGAGACAGAGAAAGAGAGAGGAGAGGGGGAAAAGGGAAAAGGGGGAAAGGGAAAGAAAGGGAGAAATGGAGAGAAAGAGGGAGGGAGATAGAGAGAGGAAAAAAGAGAGGCAGACAGAGAGACAGAGAGGGAGGGAGGGAGGAAAAGAAGGAGGGAGGAAAAGAGGGAGGGAAGAAGGGAGAGACAGAGAGACAGAGAAAGAGAGAGAGAGAGACAATTAACCAAAATGTATATCCTTGGCACAAAAGTAATTGTAAATTAAAAGGAGCAAATCAAAGTGATAATTATGCCTTATATTTCACAAGTCTTTTGACAGAATATAGCTTAATGCCTGACACATAGTTTCTTGTTGACAGCTTCAATATAGAATGTGAAAATAAGGAATTTTTTAAGTATCCATGTAAAATTTCATTTTGTAATTTATAGTACATTGAGGCCAGACACATTTCAAAATGCATGCAGGTAACACACATACACATACACACACACACATACACACACACACACACACACACACACACACACACATACTCAGAATAACCAGAAGAAAACTATATATATATAATTAACATTTAAACCTCTGAAACAGATTTAACTTCTTGACATGCATTTTTTTAAAGGCAAAACTCAATTGCCTCCCTTCTTCACAGGATTGTTGTGAAAATATAATGAGATAATATTATCACATTGTAAACCATTATGGAAAGATGAGTACACATTAATTATCATAAATGCAATCTTTTTTATACTTTTGAACACTTGATATTAAATTTGCCAGATTAAGTGTTAAAACTATAAGTCCACAAGCATTCATTAAAGGTTTTTAATGTGCCAGGCACTGTGCTAAGCCCTAGGTATACAAAGTCAGAAATCTGACATGCTCAGATTTAGAGAGGTAGACAAAAGACCTCATTTCTTCCACTATAAATTATTTACATATTTATTAGTTCAAGAAATTCTACACAAAATAAATGTTCTAGTACATTAAGAAATGCGTCATATCCACTTGGCAATGTATTAAATTTATTCAATCTTGTCATCAAAGGAATTTATCTCTTTAAGACACCTGTTCTAATGTAATCAAATACTTATTTCCCCTATGCAATCATGCATGAAAGCCTCAAAAAACTAAGTATAACAGAAATCACTCTTACAGAGAAAAAATTTAATTTTATTTCATGTGGATTTGTTTCATTGTGATTTTACTCATTTAGTCATGAAAAAACTTCCAATGACTTTTGTTACCAGGACTGAATTACATAGCTTGTCATCTGAAATCTTTGAGTAGCATACTCATTTTGATTTTTAATTAAGATGTCCTTCTTACCTCATCACAAGGAGCCTGCTGTAGAGTGATTGTAAATTTATCTTTCCCAGTACCTTTGACAAGAATGTATTGGCAGACACCAAAAAAGGTATAATGTCGACCATCAAATGTTGTGAAATGAGAATCACCAACCACTGAACACTCAACTAGAAATAAAAAGAGGGATAGATAGAATAAAAACAGCTCAGTTCAGGATAGAATAATCATATAATTTGATCACTGAAATTCTAACTGTTCAGTAGCTTAACTGATAAGTTAACTAATTTAACAAGTTTCTGGAACAAATTTCCAAATTATTCAGTCCAATTTTTAAAATTCATTAAATGATTAAATATCTTTTTCACTACTCTTATTATATTCCATAACCCATTGAAACTTCCTAATATGTTGTCAGAGAACCAGGTGAAATATTTCATTTAATTGATATTTCCTAGTTGTATCCTGATTTTTGGTTTGTAATCCCATTTTAAATGGACTCTGGCATACCCCTTAATTTCTATTTCATCACAACCATTTGCCCTTTGATCCATCAGGAGCAGATCATACACAAATTAAAACAATGTGTTTCTACAACATCAGTAGTACCATCCACTTTTTTTTTTTTTTTTTTTTTTTTTTTCTGAGGCAATTGGGATTAAGTGACTTGCACACAGCTAGGAAGTGTTAAGTGTCTGAGGCCAGATTTGATCTCAGGTCCTCCTGACTTTAGGGAATGGTGCTTTACCCACTGCACCAACTAGCTTCCCCAATGTACCACCTACTTCTTAAAGTTGATTTTTTTTTTTAGAGAAAATTGCTCAATCGAAAAGTTAATAACTATAAGGTTACCTGGACAATCAAATTTTGTGCAATTCCAAGTTCCACCAACACAAACACTAGAAGAGACACAATACAAAATATTGTGTTAGTATTTTTCCAAACATTATATTGACTAATATTCAGAAAGCAATGCTGATAGGTTTTAAGAAAATCAAGCTAGAAAAAAATCTCATAAAATGTGAATTGATTGCTCAGAGAAGTGGTTGCCAATTTTTTTAAATCATGCATTACTTCCATTAAAAAGATGTTTTTGATTATATACCTTTAATATGTATGCACTTATTTCTAAATCACATGTGTATACTATTCTACTAATAATTTTGCACTTTATAAAACATGTACAAAATAGAAATCTTAAAAATATGATATGAGAATGAAACATTTGATGCAAGAGTTAATAGGAACTAATGGAGTTTACTGAGTAGGGGAAATGACACAATCAGACCTGAGTTTTGAGGAAATCATTTTGGAGAAATCATTGGCAGGTAAGTGTAGTATGGATTGCAGAGGGAGAAACTTGAGGAAAATGAGACCAATTAGGAACATATTGAATTAGTATGATAAAAATTATGAGGACCTCAATTTAGGTGGTTGCTGTTTGTGTAAGTAGGCAAAATGAAACAGATATAAAAATTCTGGAAATAGGACAGCAAAATTTGGCAACTGATTGGGCACATGGGATGAGGTAGAGTGAATTGTCAAGGTAATTACAATGAGACTGAAAATCTGGGTGAATGGAAGGATGGTGGTGACTTTGACAACAATATGAAAATTTGGAAGATGGGAAGAAAGATGTTATGAAATCTACATATCAATTGTAATTCATATATTTCTGATCACTTCTTGTAAATCACCCAAAGTGGAAAGTGTGGGAGCAAGACTCTTACTTACAGATAATTTCTTCCTACAAAGAGTCTCCCCTCTAAGGATCACTTTTGGTAATCATAAAGTAAACTAAGAGACAAGATAGGACTCCCCTGCACAGCTCCAGCACAGCTACCATTTTTGGTGTCTGAGAATTCAAAGGTCAGAAGAAAGGGGTGGATGTTGGGAGATTTGCACAGCAAAGGGAAGGGACAAGGAACAAAGAAAGTTGGGGGGGGGAGGGACAAGGAACAAAGAATCTTGGGAGGTCAGGATAGATGTGGTTATGTTGGAGATGGGCTCCATGATTGGGTTATAAAATGGAGAGTAGGAAAAATCTTCCCTAGTCCCACCAAAAACAATTAGAAAGAGAAAGCAACATACCATTCAGAACATTCCTGCTCAATTATTGAACCAACTGAATAAGATAATCCACGATAACTACAGGGGCACTTTTCCAAGGCTACACAAGTTCCATTGTCCATTATGAGGCCTGTGGGAAAGTATATATTTAAAGATAGTGATTAAAGAACAAAACATTAAAGTTTTGTTTCACACCATATCTGCATAACATGGTCATATTTCAATCAATCAACAAGCATTTTTCACTTTTTCATTTTTAAAAATTTTTATCTTCTTTCTCTTTCCATCATTTCCCCCATTTAATAAAAAAAGACAAGAAATGTGATCCTCATTAGACATATAAAGTTATGCATAAAATATTTCCTTATTAGCCAACCTTCAGGGGGAGGGGTACAGTAGGGAAAGCAAGAAAAATAAAGAAGGAAAAAAATCTGTTTCAATTTGCACTCAGAATTCTTTAGTTCTCTTTCTGAAGATAATGTTTTTCATCATAAATCCTTTGGAATAATAATTGTGGATCACATTATCAATCAGATTTGCTAACTCTTTCACAGTTCATTATCATGACAATATTGTTTTTTCTGGGTACAAAGTTCTAGCGCTACTCTTGTCACTGTATATTAGTTCCCATAAGTCTTCCCAGGTTTTTTTCTGAAATTATCCCCTTCATCATTTCTTATAGCACAGTAGCATTCCACCACAATCATATACCAGAGCTTGTTTAGCTATTCCCAATTGATGGACCTCCTTTCAGTTTCCAATTCTTTGCCGCTCTCCTTCCCACCAAAAATGTTATTTTTTTCCCTTTTATTTACCTCTTCAGGATACAGATTTAATAGTGTATTGTGAAGTCAAAAGATGTGCATAGTTTTAAGGCTCTTTGGTCATAGTTCCAAATTGTTCTCCAGAATGGTTGAACAAGGTCACAATTCCAACACTGGAAAGACTTTAATTTATCTCCATTACATATAATACTTGCTCTTGGTTTTAAATGGATTCTACTTATCATCTTTAGAAAAACACCATTTATTCTCTGCTTGCTAGTGTATGTAATAGGAAGGGATGTATTTTGTCAAAAACTTTTTTCTATATCTATTGATATAAACATATGATTATTTTGATTGTGTTATTGATATGGTCAATTATGCTTATTATAGTCCTCCTAATATTAAATATTGCCTTCTTGGTATAAATCCAAACTATCTACTTGCTAATATTTTATTCAACAAGCATTTATTAAGTATTAACTGTGATCCAGGCACTGTACTTAGTAAGCATAGGGGATAAAAGGAAAAGTAGTAATTGTAACTGCTACAAGGAGCCAACTTTCCAATGTGGAAGATTTCAAATAAACAGGCATACATAAGATATATAGAGAGTAGATGGAAAACCATTTTGAAGAGCTAACTTCCAGTAGCTAAAGGAACCAAGAAAGGCTTTCTGGAGAAGGTAGTGCTTTGGCTAAGTTTTGTAAGAAACCAAGATTTTTAAAAGCCAAAAAATGAGAAGACAGCATTCAGAGCATGGAAGATCACCAGCACAAAGACATAGAGAGAGGAAATGGGATGGTATGAAGTTTACAATGTGTCCATCATCTCCTGTGACAGACCTTCTAATCCACTCAGTGGATAGATCAACATATTTTATTACATTTTCAGTCTTGAATGTCTAACAAAGTAGAAATCCTTTAGAAATTTTCCAAATGTAACTATTCTTGTAGACTCCTCCCTGCTTGTGTCCTACCTCTTCCAATGAATACCATAATCATATCAACTTTGCCATTGTTATTTAAGAGAACTTGTCAATCAACCTTCTTATGCCAGCCAGAATAATAAATTTTAGTTGTAAACTCATAGCTATAAGTGTCAAAAATAAAAGTTATATTTAATTCAAAAACACAGGCATTATTTTACAATAATACCTTTCATATAAAAATAGATGATAAGTCTACAATTTTATAAAGAATTATAAACATTTTGCAACTTGTCAATCTTCTCTTAAGGCAAAATGGCTTTTGATGACAAATAATAAATTAAAGTAGTTTGCAATTAGAGTGAACCGCTTCCATATAATATAACAAGGGAGTGGATTTTTCTTCTTGCAAACTATTTTTTAAAATTTTCAATAGCATTTTATTTTTCCAAATATACATAAAGATAGTTTTCAACATTTCTTTTTGTAAGACTTTGTGTCCAAACTTTTCTACCCCTCTTCCTTACCTCTTCCTTCCCCAAGACATCAAGTAAATTGATATAGCTTAAATATACAGCAAACTATTTTTAAGGATCCTTGTGATTTCCCAAGCCAAATACCTCTCTCTCACTACCACTTCTCTCTATATATTGTCTGTCTCTATTAGAATACAAGCTCCTTAAGAGTCTCTTTGTATTTGTACTGTAGACACTTATCACAGTGCTTGGTATATAGTCAGTGCCTAATATCTTCATTGATTATACAGTAGTCTGAGTTAATAGGAATATAAATAGTGATGAAATGATAGATCTTTGGGGTATGAAGAAGAAACTTGGAAACTTAAGAAGATTAAAACAGAGTTGTCAGTGGAGGACTTAGAAATTTATGAGCTATTTTAGTGCTCCATTTTTCAAATTTTTACTGAATTAAGCCTATTGAAGATTTTACAGGTGTTGACTAAGCTAAGTATTATGGGAAAGCCAAGAGAAAGTTCAATAACTTTCAGTCCTTGACCTCAAGAAATTTACCATGTAGTTAAGGTAACAGCATGGTATGAAGAATAAATAGAGTGCTCGGCTTTGAGTTATAAAAACTAGGATTCAAAATCCACATCCAGCATTTAGTAATGATGTGATCATAGACAATTGACACATCTATAAAATAGTTTCTACCTCACAGGGTTGTTGTGGAGTTTAAACTATTATAATGTATGTAAGGTGCTTAGCAAAATTCAAAGCAAAGGATGCTAGGTTCAGGGCTGAAAAAAAAAATGAAGGGAAAAGAATTCCTTAAGTTTTTACAATTTATTTCAGCCATTATGCTCAGCCCTGGATGTGCAAATAGAAATAAGCATGACAGTTCTGTCTTCAAGAAGTTTGCCTTTTAATAGAGGATGATAATAAATAAAGGTGGAAAATATTGGTAGGGAGAGTGGGAAAAGAGATTTAAACAAAGATACTTTTGAAGCATCTTATTTAATGTGCTCATTTTGCTGATGAGGAATTCAAGCTCAAAGAAATGAAATGCCTTGACCAAGTTTACCCTGGGAAAAAGTAGTAAAGCTGGAATTGAAGTCCAGAGTTTTTAACTCTGAATTAAGTACTCTTCTTTTGTATTATGTTGCTTCCCATTACATGTGTCAGTTACCATTATACATAAAGTTTGTTGAATGGAATGAAGCAATCAGACAGAAATTTATTAGGAACTACTAATTAATATAGTACATATTTTAAGTACCATAAGAATTCCAAAAATGGAAAGATGATAAAGTCACGTGTGGAGGTTTCATTGAGCATAAATAGAGTCTTAAAAGATAAATTCTAGTGGAGAAAATCCTGAGGGATAATAGTTGTTGCATCCTGTGGATTCCAGTGGGAATGTGGTTTGATAGAGTGAGCCATAATGAATGCAACAACTGTTATTCCAATCATTAGGACAAAGATTGGTGTTAGTTGAGATCAGATATTTTCCCAAATAAACAAATTTTCTCCAGTTGTGAATGGAGTAAAAGTGAATTGTTTTATATAAAAGCTGACAACAAAGTTGGCTATTGGTCAGGTGTTGGAATCTTTACTAAAGTGTTAAGACATTTCTTTACAAAGTGTTAAAGACATTGGAGTTAATTTAATCTTAAGAGTTATTTTGGGCCAGAACTTGAAACAAGATACTAAGTGGAACTGATTTAACAATGCTTGAATTCACACCTTTAGAGAGCTCAAGTATCTAAATACTCAATGGAGTTCACACAAGAATTCAGGCCTGGCTTAGTCTGAATTCACACCTTCCTTAGGACCAGAGAGCACTCTGGGAGATAACCCATAATCCCTGCCTCAAGAAGGAGGAGTTAACCTTTGGGAGATCACATAAATGAAGGAAGCTCTTGGAGCAAAAAAGAGAATTTCTCCGGAACATCAACAGGCCTCTGAGACAGAACACTCTGGAAGAAAAGACGACTCGCCACAGACTGGAGATTGAGAAGCCACGAGTCAGAGCTGGCTGGAGCTGAAGAAAGCAGAGGCAGAAGCCAAGGACAAAGCTACAAGATCTCTTGGAGCCAGGCAGAGAGATAGGCCTCAACTAACGGGGCTAATTTGTAAGGAGAAATAAACGCTTGCATTTTTACCAGCTGGCTGTATTTGAAGTGATTATTACTTTGAACTGATATTAAAGCTGCTTCCAAGAAAAACCATCACAGTCAGGCAATGAATGGGATATAAATATAAATGTGAATATTTATTAAATATGCAAGAAAATATTAAAATTGGAATGAGAATCAGAGTATTATTACAAGTATGGCTTAGCTCCTCTACCTCCACCTCAAATTTACTTAAATTTTAAAGTACAAATGCAACTCAACAACATTTTAAGAAGTTTTGTCTTCTGTGAGACATCCAAAATGCCTTTGTGTCTGTATTTACTGAGAAGTATCTAAACTGAAGCTCCTGCTAAACACTCTTGACCAAAGCTTATAAGGTAAATATTATTTCAGGACTCATAAGTCATAACTAAAGACAGGAAATCACCTGAGATCATACCCTCTTTTTTCTTTTAAGGTCAGACACTCTACTCCACAAGATTGTATTAATTTGATGTCTACACTTACCATCAGGACAATAACATCCATCAAGGCATTGAAGATTGCTCCCAAGGCACTCTTTTTCAAAAGTGCAGGTGGGTGGACAACAGCTAATACAATCCCGATGAATAAGACTATCATCACATTTATCCACTGAAATATTCAAGCAGAGGATGTGTTAACCAACTGTATTCTCAACTTTTTCAGAGGAAAAGACATTATAATCACATGCAATGTAACAATAGATATACTTTTTAAATTTACTAACCCAGATCACACTCAAAAGTCAATTTTGAGCACTTGAAGCTACCAATTGTGTTAAGAGCAGTCCTGTGACTAAGAGTTGTTTACTTAGGACAAATTACATAAAATAAGCTTTCAGAAGTTTTCATTTGCCACTGAAAACATTAAGGGGAGAAAAAAAATGGCATGGCATCAGGTAAAATATAAGAGGCATTCACTTAAATTGCAACCATGGTGGGAGGGAAGGGGAAGGGAGAGAGGGAGAGAGCATCATTAAAAGTAGGCACTGTTTAGTAGCTTCCTATTTTAATTAACCAGTCTTCTGAACTACTTTCTAGCTCTTTCTGGACTACTTAAGGAATATAAGTGCAATGAGCACCTTCTAAATTTAAGTCCTTAGGATAAAGCTCCATTGCCCCAACCCTAATTAAAGTTCTGCCTTGGTTAATAAATTAAATTTGGAAAAAAGAAGAAAACATACCACATGCTGGAAAATCATCTCTCCATTCTTGAATGGGGTAACCAACATGGGAACAAGCTCGAGCATACTCTGTAGCAGCTCGGCAATAAGTATGATCATCATTAGTTCTGAAAAATAAAAAAAGAACCAGGATCATGCACACACAAAAAAAAGCAGTAATCATGCTTTTGAATTTTCTAGACTACTGGGTTTCTCCTCTTTCTTGCTAGTCACTTTGTGGGAATTTCAACAATCATTGGTGGCAATAGGTGTTCTTCTCTTTTATACTGAGTGTATATTTCAATGCAGAAGATAAAAAAATGTAAGATATTTGGATTGATGAACATTAATGTTGGATCTTCCTACAATTTAGATTTGGGGTTCTTAACCTGAAGTTTGTGAGATTGTTTTTTGTTAATATTTTGATAACTTACTTTTATATCATTACTTTTCTTTATAATTTTTTGTATTTTATTTTATGCATTTAAAAACATTATGTCAAAAGACTGGCAGATTGACATACTTAATCAGAAAAATAAACACAAAAAAATTAAGAACCTCTGAAGTCTACACCTTTTGAAGGGTTATGAACTCATTTCTGTTGGAAGAGGTATCCATTCTAATAATATGTGGCCCTAGCCTCATATTTATTTTTCTCTATGCCTGTCCCATTGAGATTTTCCTAGGTTTCATTAAGTTCCATTTCAACAAAATCCCTTTACAAGCCCCACTTTCACCCCCTGAGGTTCCATCTATTAAAGCAATTACAAAAGTACTACAAAATTACAGCAAAACTAAACAATTCAGATAGTCATTTAAAATTCATTATGATCTGATTTGATTCTTAGGAACATAAACTTTGTAAAGCTTCCAGAGTAGTCTTGATTTTTAAAAGATGACATTTCAAATATAATTTTGAGTTTTATAAGTTATAAATTACTAATGCTACTAACTACAATTTGGTTGAGTGAGACTCATCATTTCATTGAGGTAAGAATCTCCAGATGAAGAGATTCCTCTTCTACTGCATTTCAGCAATTTCTCTGTTGAATTGTACGGGATCAGGTACAAGACAAGATTTTTTGGTTTGTTTTATTTTGTTTTCCTGGGGTCATACAGATGGTAAATGCCATCAACAGGATGTGAATATAGACCTTGATTCTAAAGTCAGTTTTTTATCCACCATATCGTACTGTCTCTCTTTGACTGGTGTTATGTGATTTTCATAAATAAACTTAAATATTCTGCTAATTCTTGAAACATTAATCTAACAAAAATCTGTAAAATTGATATTATAAAATACATATTTATCTTTCAACACAAAAGATGAAGCACATGAAACAGAATAGGGACAAAGTCTTACAGATAAATGGTATTAAGATGTTATATATATTCTTGGCTCTCAATACTTTCAACATACCTATTATCAAGTTGTCATCTCAACAACATGGGATTCTGAATTATTGTAACCAGAGACTATAGTTTAAATAGTCCAATTAATTGAATTTCATTAGAAATGATGACTTGGCAGACAAATTGAGGTCTTAGAAAATTTAATAAACTGAGATTAAGTCTCAAGATAAAAAAATGGCCTCTTTTAGACAATTTAAGTTTGAATTGATGAGATCCTAGGAACCTAGACAGCTGTTATTATCCTGGAAATATTCATATTAATCGCTAATATTAACTCATGACATTCTAAATAATTGATCTGCTGAAGGCTAACTCACTGATCCATCCTAGAAAGTGATCTTGTTCACTTTTTATATATGCTGATTTGATAACTGCCATCTCTTTCTTGGAGCAAATTCCTTATTCCATATTTTCTAATGAATGTACACAATGTAACAGTGTATATTATGGTTATTGGTATTGATATGATTATCCTCCTCTGAAGTATAAAGTATATGTTGAGAAGAAGCATGTTTTATCCAAATTTTGCATCTTTCCTGAGCACTACTTGGTCCACATGTAGTAGATAACAAATGCTTGTTTGATAAATGAATCGATGAATGGATGAATGAATACACCTAGTTTACCTGGTTAAAAAAAAAAATGAGAGAGATCAACAAAAGCCATTGAACCAATTGTCTCATTTACCATCCCTGTTATTCCTAGATTCCACTTATATAGCATAACCCTACAAGAAGAGCTCTGAAAGGAGGGGCCACAAGGCAAAGTTTCAAGGCAAACAAAAGCAGTGACTCCTTCATCCAATAGTTTTGTAAGAGTGACCTGTCCTTCATAGCCATCCCAGTGACATCATTCTGATACTTTCAGATCCTTTCATAGCTCTCCTTCTTCTTTTCTTGATTGAGGCTAGAAATTAACCCAGATATTAAAAAATATTTCTTCATTGGCTAAAGAAAATTGAATTTTGATACCATTGCTTTCTGAAATCCCGTCATACTTACTTGCAAAGATCATTGATACAGCTTGCAATATAGGAATATGGATCAATATACTCATGACAGCTGAGGAAAGGAAACTGCAATAGTATCTGACACTTGAAGAAAATCACCTGCCCAGAAGAAGAGCATAGTTAGTGAGAGGACATTTCTTCTTTTTTTTTTTTTGACTTGCCCAGGATCATACTTTATTTATTTGTTTGTTTGTTTGTTTTTATAGCTTTTTATTTACAAAACATATGCATGGGTAATTTTTCAACACTGACCCTTGCAAAACCTTCTGTTCCAAATTTTCCCCTCTTTCCCCCCACCCCTTCCCCTAGATGACAGGTAGTCCCATACATGCTAAATATGTTAAAGTATATGTTAAATACAACATATGTATACATATTTTATACAGTTATTTTGTTGCACAAGAAAAATTAGATTTAGAAAGAAGGTAAAAATAACCTGAGAAGAAAAACAAAAATGCAAAAAAACAATAACAGAAAGAGTGGAAATACTATTTTGTGGTCCACACTCATTTCCCATAGTTTTTTCACTGGGTGTAACTGGCACTCTTCATTACTGAACATTTGGAACTGATTTGGATCATCTCATTGTTGAAGGGAGCCACAGAGGACATTTTTTCTCATGTTTCCTCACCATCTTGTACATTATGTGTCTCAAAAAATTCTACATCAGAAAATGTACTTTCTATTTTCTTCATTTTTTTTTCCAGGAAAAAAAAAAGGAGACACGGCCCAGGATTTATAAGATAAGTTTTTTCCTCAGAAATGTTTTAAAACTAGATTTCTGATTCTTCATAGAGAAACACAAGGGGCAGAACTGCCTTCATTTGTGTGAATTGGCCCTACTCTGCAATTTAAAGCTTTAGTATGTAACCTGGGATACTGAGAGTTTCAATGATTTGTCCAAAAAATGGAACTTAAACCCAGATTTCCTTGACTCAGAGGTTCACTCTGTATACCCTAAGCCATGTCTCTCTCATATTCTTATGAAAAAAAAAGAGTCATTTCTTTTTCTAAATTTTAGTATTTATTCAAATAGTGTCTAATAAGTTAACAAAGTAATTGCTACAATTCCTAAAAATCTGCTACTTTTGTTGTCTTCTTCTTTTAAAATTTTCAATAGTATTTTATTTTTCCAAATACATGTAAAAACGGTTTTCAACATTCATTTTTGCAAGATTTTGTGTTTCAAATTTTTCTCCATCACTCTATTATCTTTCCCATCATCAAGACAACAAACAATCTGATAAAGGTTAAATATGTTCAATTCATTTAAACCTATTCCCATATTTTTCATATTATTTAAGAAAAATCAAACCAAAATGGGGGGGAAAATGACAGAAGAAAAAAAAACAAACAAGCAAACACCAATAACAAAAAAGTGAAAATACTATGCTTTGATCCCCATTCAGTGTATGACTTTGTACTCTCTCTAGATGCAGATGGAGTTTTCCATCCCAGAAAAAGACTCACTTCTTAATGAACAAACTTCTCACAAAAGCCATTTCATTCGAATTTTAATAGGTTACAAACATCTTTGCTCCCAGTGATGTGCATCTCCCTTCCACTAATAGATATCAAAGTTCCATCCATGCCTTAGCAGACATCAATATCATCACAAGGCAGTTAGATTGTACTGGAGATAAAGTGTTGGCTTGGAATCAAAAAGATCTGATTCTGAATCCTACCTCAGAATTCTAGTAAATGTGTGAGCCTCAATAAGTCATTAAACCTGTTTGTTTATAAAATGGGGAGAACAATAGTATTTACTTCAAAGGATTGTTATAAGGATCAAATAGATGATATATGGAAAGCCCCATGAAAATCTCTACTATTATTATTATGGATTAAATGTTGTAAGTAACAGACCCAAGATTCAAATCTAGATTTTAGAAAGAAATGGATGAACATTTAAGTTATTACTAAGTGCAAAGTATTGAACTTTTGACTTCAAATTTTTACTAAGTCTTCAGATCTTTCACTAAATACACACTTTAAGGTTTTGTTGTCATTATTGTTGCTTTTTTCCATTTTGATAGGTCTTGCTAGATCTTATATTCCTATATTTGAGAAGTCAAAGGAACCTTCAGGCCCCATGGTGACTTCTGAAAGCTAAAACTTACTAGTAAAATTTTATATAAAAAGCTTCACAATATTCTGTTCTAGAATTTTATGGGGCTCTAAATATTTAAGTGAAATGCAACATTTCATTTGCACTAAATGTGCAAATTTGTCCACAAAAACCTCAATTTTATGGAGCATTCACCCAGGGCAAATGCTCAAGGTGATCAGAAAAAGTGATACAAGGATTCTCTCAAAGTCTTTCTTAAGAACTTTAGAATTGATTGTATGACAGAGAGGCACAGAACCACCCAGCATGAAATGCCCTCATCATGCTAAGCAAGCAAAGCAGAATTGAAGTAGCTCAGAAGAAACTCGAGATGCTCAAAGTTAGAGAATCCACCCCAAATGTTCATATGGAATATTTGTATCCAACTTGTGGCAGAGCATTTTGAGGTAGTATAAGGCTCAGAATCAACCACAATTAGACACATCATAACTTGACTAACATAGTGACATTATTTTATTCCTCTTCAGGAATGAAGGACAACTACAACATGCTCATATTCTGATGACTACATAATACCATTGTTATAATTGACAAAAAGGCAATTTACCTCAAAAGGATGTATTCCTGTAGAACACGGACTTGGAAAATCTGAGTCAGTAGCTATACACCCATCATCCTCTGCAGTATGGATAGACCAGCTATTGGCAAATAGGGCTATGTCTTCTGTAACTTCATCTTCTGCTCAAAAACATTTAACAACATTATTTTCCACAAATGCAAACTCTTTTCTCTCATTATAAACAAAGTGAAAATTTCAAGATTAGAAATAACTTTATATCCTATCAATCAAGAAGTATTTTCTAAGTGCTTACTACAGGCATTATCCTAGATGCTGGAAATACAAAGAAGAAAAAGAGCAATCTCTACTCTCAGAGAGCTTATGTTTTTATGTTATTAGAAGATGGAGAATAGGACTTCATTAGCTTAGGGAGCAGCCCTGTGAGGAAACATTCCACCAAAGCAGGTGAATGTTTTCTCTACAATTGATAACGTTATAGATTTGTCCAAATCTTATCCTCACCTCCACTGCAATATCTCTCTCTTGTGTTTCTCTTTGTTTTTGTTTCTCCGTGTGTCTCTCTTTTTCTCTCTCTGACTCTGTTTCTCTCAGTCTCTGTTTTTCTGTCTGTGTCTGTCTCTGTCTCTGTATCTCTTTGTCTCTGTGTATGTCTGTCTGTGTCTCTCTCTATTTCTGTCATATACACACAGAGAAAGAAAGAGATAGAGGGACAGAAAGACTGAAGAAGAGATTCAATCAGCTTGGAGAAGAGGACTTCCTGATATACCTAATCCAAGAAGTCAAAAATTAGAAACAGAGCCTAACAATCCCACACTTTAACAGCAATCATGGCCTGAAAATCATGGCAAAACCTTAGCCTCCTTTGTAGGGACAACTTAGGGACTACATCAGGGGAACTCGAAGAAATACTAAATTCCTCAAACATATTTTTCCCCAACAATTTCTTGAGCATTTTTTTTCAGATCTAATCAATGAAAGAATTATGTTAACAAGCAATTATTAAGCATCTATTATGCGCCAGGCATTGTATTAAACTTTAGGGATACAAGAAAATCAAAAATCCCCTGCCCTAAAGGAACATGCAATCTAAGGAGTACACAGCTTTCAAATTACTATACATGATAAACTGGAGATAATATCAAAAGTTGAAGACGTGGGAATCACCATAGGCATCATGGAAGGAACAGTCACAATAAACAAGATTCTTGGGTTTAAATTTCATCTTTAAGATTCATTAGTTGCATGACCTTAAACTCAATTTCATCATCTATAAAGTGAAGAGCTTGGACAGGATGATCTCTGAGATCCCTCTAGCTCCAAGTGTCAGTGTCTTAACCATGTGCGTCTTTAAAAGCACAGTTTCAAGTTATTTGTGGAGGCTGTGCACAGTGGATAGAACACTTACTCTCTGTCTCAGTTTTCTCATCTATAAAAAGAATAATAACAGCACCTACCTTGCAGAGTTATTGTGAGAATCAAATGGGATAACATTTGCAAAGTACTTAGTACAGTGCCTGGCACATATTAGGTGTTCAATAAATACTTATTCCCTTCCTTTTTCCCCTTTTAAGTTGCATTAGTTCTGTGGGAAAAGATAGGGACTCAATCAACAATTTCATTAATATAGGGAGTTTTCTCTAACAAGGTGGATTAGTATTTTCTTTGGTGTTTCCCAGAGTATGAAAAAGATAAAAATGACTTGACTATAAGTCATACAGCAAACATGTGTTAGAGGCAGAACCTGAACCCAGCTATTTCTAGCTTTGAAGTTAGCTCTCTGTCCTTATGTCATCCTGTCTCTCATAACTCCGTGATATTAATATAAAGTCTAACTATATATCATATTCTATTAAAAATACCTATTGCTATAAAAAATTTCAATATCATTACTGTTATTGCAATCAAAAAATAAAAAAAATATTCTTTTCAATAGCCCACAGGTTCTAAGCCTGATTTGTTCCACAAAAGTTCAGTGCAACTAAGGATTGCTGAAGTTCAGTTCCCAGAATTCTAACTCCAGGATATAAATGACATATATTTCACTACTTATCTTGTAATTAATTAAAAGGACCTGAAAAACTGGATTTTTCAAAATGAAGTTTTCTAATCTTGAACCTTATAAATATTAGTTTGGCAGTTTTGAAATCTAAAATGCTGTGAAACAAAAATCACAGATCAGAGAACTTTAGAGCTGGAAGGGAACTTGGAGATCATTTTGTATGCAGCCCTCAGTCTCAGAAGGCATGAATTATGGAGAGGGCACATTCAATTTCCTCTTGGCAAAAAATTTAAATCTTCCTGGACACACACAGTGAAAAGCCTAGTTTCTTTGTGATGCAGCCCCTGAAGCATAAGATACACACAAGCAGAAAAATACAATTTTTTAAATCACAGATGAGAAATTACATTCCCAACTGCATTTAATCAAACTGCTTAGTTGCCCCCTAAATATTATTTATATTAGAGAAATATAAGACTAAGTATAGAAAGAATACCAATCTTCTTATAACAAAAAGCAAAAAACCTAACACCTAGACATGCATAAGGCAGTATTGATAGGTTGAGGGAGGGGAGTCTTTATGGAGAAACCTGAGGTTAGTAGACGTTGCTATAAAAATTATTTTTATTTCTTTAATTTCAGAGCTAGCCAGAGACAAAATTGTCTTCAATGCCCTTCTACTTTCCTTTTTATGAAACTATCTTGCTCCTGTCATTACATTTTCTCTTATCTATTCTGATTTCTAGTAACCCAGGATTCTCATATTGTCCCAAATATCCCACCATAGCATCCATTCAGTATATGTTCTCTTTCCCTGAGTAATGCCTATAACTCCAAACAATAAACAATAAAGATTTCTTTGTTCCACCATTTTAATTCTTCCCTTCATCAAGCTTATGCAGTTTCTGCTCTGGTTTCCATGCCCTGATCTCTGAACAAGCTCTAGGTATTTTTTAAAGCCAATAATGACCTACTTCTTTGATCCCTTGGGAAATGAACAGATAAATGGATTTGTATTACTAGGACCACAGTTTGACTAGGACCACAGGGTTCTGGTCAGAGATGAAATACATTTAATAAGCTAAGAATATATTTACTTGATATATTACTAACTCATCAAAATGGCTTTAAACTGAAAAGGCAGATCTAAGAAGAAAATTATCTATGTACTTAACAAGAAGTCTGGCCTATAAGTTTCCTCTTGTAGATGAATATCATCTACCAAATATGAGTCTAGCAATAATGTAAGAAGGGAGAGAGGGGAAAGGGGAAATAAGCATTTATGTAGTATCTACTATGTACCAAGTATTGTAGCACTTTATAATATCATTTCATTTGATTCTCACAATACCCCTGAGAGGTAGCTGCTATTAGATTATCTCCATATAAAAACTGAGAAACCCGAGGCAACCAAAGTTTAAGAATTCCCCAGCTCACACAGCTAATAAGTGTTTGAGGTCACATTTGAACTGAAGTCTTTCTGACTTGAGGCTTGAAGATCTACTTGGCTGAATAGCAATAGAGATTCAGAAAATTCAAGAAAGGAGCTGTATAATTTCTTCTACATAGTAGAAGAATATATCCTTTCTTGAATTAGAAATTTGTTATATATTTTGAATTTTCCCTGATGTTCTGCTTTCTGTCTTTCTTTTTTTCTATTCTGTTCTTTTAAATAAAAAGAAAATTAAAAGAAAAAATAGTGTACTTATTAATAATACCTGGGGGAGAAAGGAAAGGATCTAGCAATCAAACATGTGCTTCAGATGTCTATAAATGCATGCATTGTAATAAGCAAGATGAAGTAGGCACTTTAACATAGAAAGGTAAGTTTGACTTTATAGATATAACTGAGATTTAGTGAGATAAGTGAAACCCATGGCTGGAATACTGCTCTCAAAAAGCTTCAAATCTTGTTCAAAAAGAAGAGGACAGGTAAGATGGGGAAAGATTTTAGAAAGAGAGGGCAAGAATAGAAATTTGCCTGAGAGATTCATTAGAAGAAGTCCTATAAGGAGCTGACTGTGGCACAAACCTTTCCTTTGCCCCTACAAAACTTAGCTGTGAATCACATCATCAGAACCCTATTCACTTGTAGGAACTTAACAAATCATCTCTGCCATGTTAATAATATGTAAATATTATCCTTTTAGAGGGGAATATTTGCATTTTGACAGGATACTTCTGGCAATAAAGTGGCAATAATCCCACTGACAATATTAGGTATTAAGCAAAATAAAATGACTGGGGTATACAATATACTCATAAGCCTTTTGGCTACTTCTGTTGACCTGCTTTGGACCAGCCCTGCTCTGCTTATTAAAGAGATAAATATTTTTCATCTTCATTTATATATTTATTTGTTAGGACATACGACAATATAGTTCTCAGCAATTCTTTCATTCTTTGACCATTACATGTTGGTATCTGTGTTGAAAATAAACCCTGTTTTTAAGAGATCATCAAGATAATTGTTACTTAAACATTCAATAGTTCACTTAGGTAAATGTTATGATTTTAAGTTAATTTTACTCCCTTTTCCAACCTACCAGGTATTGTGAAGGATAAAATTTAAGTTGTTCATTTTTCTATTCCTCATCTTAACATGTAAAAGTAAGACTTTTGGAAATAATCACTTTTAATACATTAAGAATTAATGTGATTTGCTGGTTTAAAGGAATATAATTCACAAAATAACAAATATCTCACAAACAAAAATGGGTGGATAATCAAATAGATAATTATTGCCTGGAAATAAAGTTCTTCCAAATAATTGTATCATTTTCTTTGCATTCCTCTGTTTATCACCCTATCTTTCAAAAAAAACCTACTAATTTGCGATCATTTAAGATAACCTTTCTGAAATTAGCAATAAAATATCTCTCTCCCAAACAAGCAAATATGCCCCAAATGTATTCCAAATTTATATTTGTATTTAGTTAAATGTAAAGTATTTCCTGTTTTTCAAGTTTCACATGAAATAAGGTACCACCCTACTCAAGCATCACTTAAAATAATTATACAGGAAAAGGGATTACCAACTAACTGATATTTCTAAGAATCTGTTTGAAATTAACAGCTTGAACAGGGGAAAGAAGACATTCTAACACACCAAGAATAACAACAACATGCATTTTTTTAAAGGACTTAACTGTGTACCAAGGTCAAGAGAACTTGACCTTCTCTCTGTCTCCCAGACTCACAACCTTGATCTTCCTAAAGTTCAGGTTTTTTCCCTCTCCCCCAACATTCAATAAACTTCAATAGCTCCCATAAATTCCAGGATCAAATAAGACTTTGCTCATTTAGCTTTTAAAGCCCTTCATAACAGACACTCATCTTATCTTTCTCTAGTCTTCTGACACTTTAATTCTTTCTATGTCTCCTATGATTCAGTGACCCAGACCTTCTTGCTCTTCAGAAACATCTCTCAATCTCCCAACACTGCCTTTTCCACTGGCATGATTGTAGTACTCTCCTATTTACCTTCACCTTCTGATTTCTCTGGTTTCTTTCAAGATTCAGCTCAAATCCCACCTACTTCAAGTTGTATTTTGGTTGATGTAGGCATTTTACTTACCATGTTGTATTTGCAAGTCATCAGACTGAACGTCGTTATAATTCCCACAGAGACCACTGGTTTTTCCTTTGTGCTCCTCAGACAACTTGATGTAAATGCCAGATATGCCATCCCAAGCTAATGAAAAGCCAAAGTTTGTTTTCACCAGAATGTAGTCAGCAAGCCTCTCAATGTGAACATGCCCAATTGTCTGTGGTAATGTCAACCTGGAAAAATAGAATAATAGTGTTCCTAAGAGCTCTGATATGAAGTCAGTGATAATGAAAGTCTTCTGGGATGATTTGGTTCTTCAAATGAAAGAAAACTTTTTCACATTAATACCAATAGACTTAGTTACCAAACATCCAATCTGCAAGCAATCAGTAATTTAGTTCAATTTAATTCAATCTATCAACAAACATATATTATGTACTAAAAGACAAACTATGTGCAAGGCAATATACTAAGTTCTAAAGATACAAAGAAGAAATACTAAACTGTAGTCTTCAAGAAATTTACAATCTAATGGGGGTGAGGTTTGAGATGTTTATACAAATAGCCATAATACAAAGCAGAATGTGATCAATACAAATGAGACATCAGTTTCATTTCAAGCCAATTATACCAATATAACCAATATGTATTAAATTTCTTCCATGTGCAAAGCACAAAGTGTTGCAATTAACAACAATAATTGTTCTTCTAGCTTTAGGGGAAAAGAATAAAAGTGATTTAAGAAGAGGGGAAATCAAGATATCCAGCATAAAGGAGAGTTGAACCTTAAAGGAAGGGAAGGGAGGGGAGTGGGAAATGAGTCCATTCTGGTGTGGGGTACAACAAAGAGGAAAGTCACAGAAATTGGAAATAACAGTTTTCCTTGGATCCTGCCTATATTTCCAATTATCTACAGGATGTATTTACCTGGATATCCTAATGACTCTTCAAATCTAACATAACCAAAATTAAACATAGTATTTCCCAATAAAGCTTGTACTTCCTTTTGATTTCATTATCTCAGGCAAAGGTATTACCATTTACCCAGTCTGTCATGTTTGACAACTTTACATTATATTAATATTTTAGATTTAAGAGAAAAGGAAGTGTCCCCATCACTTACCAAATCCTTTTTAATTTAAGTCTTGCAAAATTTTTGGCCTAACCTCTCTCTTCCCACTAGAAACAACTAGAAAAAAATAAAACACTTATTGCCCTTTATTTACTCATCATCCATCTATTACCACAGCCTCCTAACAGCTTCCTTTTTGCCTCACTCCTTTCCTCGTATTCATCCTTTGTAGAGGTATCAAATTGATTTTCTTTATATATAGACTTGTTTATGTCTCTTTCCATTTCCTACTAAATGAAGTTAAAATTTCTTAGTCTGGTTTTTCAGTCTCCTCAATATAGCACCATTTGATTTTGCATATTTATGTTATACTTCTTTCCTTTATAGCAGTCAAAATGAATGGTTCATAATACTTTGCATATACCCCGCACATTCCCATCTCTAGGCCTTTATCCATGCCTTTGATGAGGGTCCCTTATATCTCTTGAATTTTAATCTTTCCCATAAAATCCTTTTTTAATTTTATTTTTATTATAGCTTTTTATTGACAAAACATATGCATGAGTAATTTTTCAACACTGACCCTTGCAAAACCTGTTCCAAATTTTCCCCTCCTTCCCCCCACCCCCTCCCCTAAATGGCAAGTAATCCCATACATGTTAAATATGTTAAAGTATATGTTAAATACAACATACGTATACATATTTATACAGTTATTTTGTTGCACAGGAAAGATCGGATTTAAAAAGAAGGTAAAAACTTGAGAAGAAAAAAACAAAAATGCAAGCAAACATTAACAGAAAGAGTGGAAATGTTATGTTGTGGTCACTCATTTCCCAGTGTTCTTTCTCTGGGTGTAACTGGATCTGTTTATTACAGGTCAATTGGAACTAATTTGGATCCTCTCATTGTTGAAGAGGGCCACATCCATCAGAATTGATCATCATGTTCTATTGTTGTTGAAGTGTATAATGATTTCCTGGTTCTGCTCATTTCACTTAGCATCAGTCCATCAATCACCCGAAGCCTCTCTGTATTCATCCTGCTGGTCATTTCTTACAGAACAATAATATTCCATAACATTCATATACCACAATTTACCCAACCATTCTCCAATTAATGTGCATCCCTTCAATTTCCAGTTTCTAGCCACTACAAAAAGGGCTGCCACATTTTTGCACATATAGGTCCCTTTCCCTTCTTTAATATCTCTTTTTTCCCATAAAATCTAATCTAAATATCACCTCTAGGAAAACTTTTTTGCCCTCCCTGGGAATTTACATGGCACTTTAATTTTAATTTTCTTAACTTATTGTGTATTACCTTTTATATTAGAGTTGTTTATACTTGTGTCATGTCATTAATGGAAGGTAAGCCTTATGAAAGCAGGAATCATGTCTTATTCATTAATTTACTTAATGCATTAAACAAATATCTATTAGGCACTGACTATGTTTAGAACAGATTCATTCTTTCCTCCAATAGTATTTGACTAGTTTCAACTTGGACAAAAATCACTACTGAAATTATTTTTAAAATCATTGCTTTCTCCCAAATTGTGGAAGCAGTTTGGAATAAAAGACAAAATTCTGGGCTTTGATCTTGGAAGTCCTAGAATAAGTCCTTCTTCTGACCCTTACTAGCTGTGTGATTTTTGAACAAGTCATGTAGTTTCTATGTATCTCAATTAATTGTATATGCCTTATCTAATAAATACATAGGCTCATTTCTGTGTCAGCCAAGGTAAAGATGTATTCTCCATGTTAAAGAAATTACAGGACCTTCACATATTCATCTACCTATCCTCACATTGGGAGGCAGTTAGATGACTCAGTGAATAGAGTGCCAGGCCAGGAGTCGGAATCTTACTGAGTTCAAATCTGTCCTCAGCTACTTAATAACTATTTGATCCTGGGAAAATCACTTAACCCTATTTGCTTCAGTTTCTTCAACTATAAAATGAGCTGAGGAACATGGCAAACCACTCCAATATCTTTGCCAAGAACACATCAAATAAGGTCACCAAGAGTAAGCTATAAATGAACAACAGCATACATTCAATTGACATTAGAAGTTTTTTTTTTAATCTCATTATAAAGTTAGTAATAGCAACAACCAAACATTTCCATATAAAACGAACAAAAAAAAGAAAATTGTGTATAAAGCTTTGAATTTCTTTTGTTTTGTTAATAATAGCTTTTTATTTTCAAAATACATATAAAAATAGCTTTTTATTTTCAAAATACATATAAAGATATAAAGATTCAACCTTGAAAAATTTTGTGTTCCAAATTTTTCTCCCTCCCTTCCTAGATAACAAGTAATCTAATATAGGTTAAACATGTACAGTTCTTCTAAACATATTTCCACATTTACCATGCTGCACAAGAAAAATCAGATCATAAAGGGAAAAAATGAAGGGAAAAAAAGCAAATAACAACCAAAAAAAATGGTGAAAATACTATGTTATAATCCACATAATGTCTCCATAGTCTTCTTTCTGGATGTAAATGGCTGTCTCCATCATAAGTCTATTGGAGGGTAGGCTAAGCCGATATAATAAAAATGACAATTCTGCCTAAGTTGCTCTACTTGCTCAGTGTCATGCCAATTACACTGCCAAAAAATTATTTTAAGGAAGTAGCAAAAATAATAACAAAATTCATCTGAAAGAACAAAAGGTCAAGAATATCAAGGGAATTAATGAAAAAAAAAATACAAAATAATGGTTACTTAACAGTACCAGATCTAAATCTATATTATAAAGCAGCACTCATGAAAACCATTGGCTAAGAAATAGAATGGTGGATCAGTGGAAGAGATTAGAAACACACAATATGATAATCAAGGTCTATAATAATCTAGTATTGATAAACGGGATAAGAACTCACTATTTCACAAAAATAATATGTCATAAACTAGGCATAAACCTACGTCTCACACCCCATACCAAAATAAAGTCAAAATGGGTACATAATTTGGGCATAAAGGATGATACCATAAGTAAATTAGGAGAGCAAGGGATAATTTACCTCTCAGATCTTTGGAGAAGAGAGGAATTTATGACCAAAGAAGGACTAGAGAACATTATAAAAGACAAAATAGACAACTTTAAATACATTAAATAAAAAAGGTTTTGCACAAACTAAACCAACAGAAACAAGATTAAAAGGGAAGTACAAAACTAGGGGGAAATCTTTATGGCCAACATTTCTGATAAAGTTCTCATTTCTAAAATAAAAATGTCAAATTTATAAGAATATAAGTCATTCCTCAGGTGAAAAATGGTCAAAGGATATGAACAGACAATTTTCAGTTTTCAAAATTAAAGCAAGGGGCAGCTAAGTGGTGTAGTGGATAGAGCACCAAACCTAAAGTCAGGAGGACCCGAGTTCAAATCTAGTCTCAGATAGTTAACACTTCTAACTGTGTGACCCTGGGCAAGTCATTTAACCCCAATTGCTTCAGCAAAAAAAATGAATAAAATCCTTCAAAATTAAAGCCATTTTTAGTTATATGGGGAAAAAATGCTCTAAATTACCATTGATTAGAGAAGTGTAAATTATCACAACTGTGAGGTACCATCTCATACTTTTCAAATTGGCTAAGATGACAGGAAAAGATAGTGTTAAATGTTGGAAGGGATGTGGGAAAACTGAGATTCTAAAGCATTGTTGGTGGAAATGTAAAATGATCCAACCAAAGAGCAATCTGGAACTATGTCCAAAGAGATATCAAACTGCATACCCTTTGACTCAGCAGTGCCATTACTGGATCTGTATCCCAAGAAAATCATAAAGGGGAAAGGATCCACTTGAGCAAAAATGTTTGTAGCACCTCTTTTTGTGGTAGCAAAGAATTGGAAAATGAGTGAATGCCCATCAATTAGGGAATTGGTGAATAAGCTGTGGCAGATGAAGATAATGGAATATTTTTTTTTCTATTCTATAAAAAATGACAGTTGATTTTAGCCCGAAAGAATTTCAGCAAGAACTAGCAGTGATCAGCTATGAAATATTTGTTTCTTCTCAGTGATTGAGTGGTCCAAAGCAATCTCAGTAGACTTTGGATAGAAAATACCATTTGCATCCAGAAAAAGAACTACAAGATTGAATATAAATCAACCCAAGCTATGTTCACTTCTTTTTGTGTATTTTTTTGTTACCTCTCCCATGGTTTTTCTTTTGCTCTGATTTTTCTCTCCCAACATAATTTATATATATTAAAAGTAAATAAATTTAAAACAACAACAACAACAACAACAAGTCTATTGGAATTGACCTGAATCATCTCATTATTGAAAAGAGCCAAGTTAATCAGAGTTGATCATCACATAATCTTGTTAACTTAGTATCATAACTTGAGGATTTTAAAAGCATAATTCAACACCGATAGTTCCAGCACTAATTAGCTTGTTCTTATTCCATACAAAACTTTTTAAAAACTTTTTATAAGCACTTTAGAGCCTTCTCTCAACCAAATAGCTCCAAAATATCACTAATGCTCAGTATCCAGTATATGAATTTGGCAGCATCTTTTCAGGAACGTCTTTACCACCTTTACTATCTTAAAGCAATATTTACTCAAATATTAATAGATATAACAACGCTAATACATGTCTCAAGGTGTCCTATTCCCCTCATCCCTAAGTCAGAAGGTATATTAAAAGGGCAACGAACTCAGATACTGGGGTTCAAATCTTTACTGAGTGTTTTGTTTGTGTTTCTGGGCAAATCATTAATAATACTTCTCATTTCCCTCATCTCTAAAATGGGGGTAATAAAACTTTTCCCACCTTCCTCATAGGGTAATTGTTAGGAAAGTGCTCTATTAAAAATAAGAGAGATAGTAATATAGTATAATAAATGAATGAGACTGAATAAATAGTAAATCAATTAATGAGTGAATGAATAAATGAATGAAAAGCATTATTTGTGTACTTTTTATGTGCCATGCATGGTGCTAATCATTGAGCAAATAAATTCAAAACTGAGATGTTCCTGTTTTCAAGGAGCTTACATTAAAATATGGAAGCAATACATTATAACAGATTGGTGAGCAGCAAAGAGAGCTATGGTCCAAGAAGCCACAAAAATGCTGAACAGAATAATAGGATAATCAATTGATATGCTTTATTGGAAATTAGAACACTAAATAGAAAGTGCCCTAGAAATGAAGAAGATCTGGTTTGGTGGGTGTTATTATAAGTTCCCCAAGTAGTAAAGAATTAAACTAGGTTTCTTAGGCCATAAAGCAGAACTAAGAATGCAAGTGGATATAAATATGGGATTAGCTAGCATTAATAGTCAAATTCTGATCAGTACGGGGGGAGTCATTTCAACAAATAGGATAGAATGGAGAGAGAGAAAGTAGAGTCC
Organism: Sarcophilus harrisii; assembly: GCF_902635505.1. Taxonomy (NCBI): domain Eukaryota; kingdom Metazoa; phylum Chordata; class Mammalia; order Dasyuromorphia; family Dasyuridae; genus Sarcophilus; species Sarcophilus harrisii. Next base: position 49,463,107 of record NC_045430.1, read on the forward strand.
CAATTCCATATTGTCATTCAAGGCACAATCTGTCTTCATTTGGGGAATAAGGAAGCCAGGAGCATCTGTACTCATTCATTATATAAACTTAATAACTGATCAACTTGCATCCTTTTTTTTTAAGTACTTTATCCTTTCTCATAAAATGAGGGGTCTGGGTTAGAAAATCTCTATGAATCTTGACAGTGTTAAATTCTTAATTCTATTATAACACTAGCTTCTGGAGCCTCGCCCATATAGGCTAGATATAGTTACCATATCTTTTAAAGGCAATGGAATTTTGGATAATGAGTCTATGAGGAGGAGACTGAATTTTCACTGACATTCTAAAAGATTACCTGTCATGGTTTTAAAAAGATTAAATAAAGTGCAGAGAGAAAGAAGATGAAGTGAACTTTCCCAAGAGAACTATTTGAAATCTTTATCTGCTGAAGAAGTATTTATAAAAATGATTCTTAAAATATTGGATGCAATCCTGGTTGTAATGATTTTTAAGACTGACTTGGCTTTTATATTTCCCATAGCACACAGACTGCAAACAAGAATTTATGTCTTTGTTTTATTGTCTGTTATATTATCAATAAATAGTATAGATCTTAGCCTTGATATTTATTTAAATTGATATTTACTAATATTATTTAATTAAACATAGAAAATTAAGGGAAATGTTATACAGAAATGAGCAAAGAGTTTTGAGGAAAGAGGTATCATCAATATATTTTTAAAAATCTGGTCTAGTGAGATAGGGCCTTGAAGCTCATTAACCATTGTGAGAAATGTAATGTTAATCTTAATACAGAAATATCAGAATATTTCCCTCCATTTCCTTTAAACCTGAAATAAGAATGAATAAGGCAAATGAATTTCGAACAAGAAGAGGGAAAGATGATCACTCCACTTAGGTTGTATCAATCCTAAAATCTTGCCTCACTCTGATAATTGTCCTTTGATCTGGAGGAGGATCATGACAGGAAAGAAAAGGGAGGGGAAAAGGAAGGGAAGGAGAGAAGGAAGAAGGTAGGGAGGGAAGGAGAAAAGGAAGGAAGGAAGGAAGGAAGGAAGGAAGGAAGGAAGGAAGGAAGGAAGGAAGGAAGGAAGGAAGGAAGGAAGGAAGGAAGGAGGAAGGGAAGGAGGAAGGGAGGAAAGAAGGGAGGGAGGAAGGGAGGAAGGAAGGAAAGAAGGGAGGGAGGGAGGGAGGGAGGGAGGAAGGGAGGAAGGAAGGAGGAAGGAAGGGAAGGAGGGAGGGAGGAAGTAAGGAAGGAGGAAGGAAGGGAAGGAGGGAGGGAGGGAGGGAAGAAGTAAGGAAGGGAAGGGAAGGGAAGGATGAGAGGAAAGGAAAGACTCTCAGGGTTTCTGGCCAAAGCAGAAATGACTGATATTTATATTTAATCTGAATCAATCAGGACCCAAACAATGACCAAATAGGGTTTGGCCTATTGAATTTGAATTAGATTTTGATTCTGACTCATTACTATATAACTCTGGACAAGTCTTTGCTTCTTTGCCTCATTTTCCTCATCCCTAAAATGGGAAGAATAACACCTGTGCCACTTTTTCCATGAGGAGATTGTAAGGAAAGTGTTTTGTAAAAGAGAGACAGACACAGAGACAAAGAGAAAAAAAAGTAGCTTTCCATAGTGAATAATTGAAAAGTGTTTATTATTTGCACTTTCTAGGTGCTGAGGATACAGAGATAAAAGTGAGACTGTCCCTGAATTAAAGAAATTTACATCCTAATGAGTTCTGTGAAATTATATTTCTCACTAAGTAAATTCTTAGGTTTATTTTAAAAGAGAAAATGCTACTTTCTTGTTCCCAAAAACGCTTTCCACTCTGAAGTTTTGAAATTGCATTGCAAAAAAAAAAAAAAAAAAGAAATTACATCGCAAATTTCATTTGAGCAACTATCAGATCATACCTGATTCCATCTTTTTTTACTTCATGACCAGAAATGAGAATTTCTTCTTGGCTTGAAAAGAACAAGCTGACTGACCGACGGCAATAGTACACAGAACCAATGCACTTAGGGCTATTATGAACCTTGAAGGGAGAAAAATAAATATGGTTGATGAGAACCAAGATAAAAAATAAGTTTACAAGTGTTGCATTTCCATAGTCCCATTATTCCCTAGCACTTTACAAATGATATATAAGTACATGTAGGGATCACTTACTGTATCAATGGAAAGTTTAGAACAGAAGAGCAAATTACATTCTCCAACTGAAATGTCAGGGCAAATTTAGAGAGATGTTATCTTGAGCTTAGAAATGTTTTGTGAATCAGTAAAGAGAATTGATTTCCTAAAATATATACATATATAGAGATAGATTATAGATATGTAACTTAAATCTCATTGAGTTGCTTTTAGCATTGTTTAGTCTTACATTTATATAGCACTTTTCTCTTTTCAAGACCTGAAACTACCCATGTAGGGTTTTAGAATTCAAAAGACCCATGGAAACAAGTAGTTCTACCAAACTCTGGACAATGTGTTTGTAACATGACATCATCTGCTAGAGAATCATGAAATACGTTTTAAATGGAGCATGGCCAAGAATATTTGAAAGTCTGCATGATATAGAGGAATAAGAGTAAGAGCTGGAGGCAGGAAGACCTGGGTTCAAGGTCTCTGACTTTTATTAGGAAAGCAGTCCTGGAAAAGTCATTTGACACTTCAGTGACCCAGGCAGCCCTCTGAATCTCAGACTAAAAGTTGCAGGATGGGCACTGATTTTCCCCATTATAGGTAATTTTGATGTCCCCCTAATATGCTGGGTGATCCCAGAAATCCTAGCTCAGTTTTATGCTTTAAGAGCTTAAAATTTTATTAATATTTGTGAAACACTATATATATGAGTATATAGAGATAGAGAAACATATACAAACATAGAGAAAGGAAAATTAGGAGAGGAGAGGGATGACAAGAAGAGAGCAAGAGTATGAAAAGAAATAAATAGAATTCCAAATGTTGCCAATCCAAGATTGTAGAGGGAATGGAATTTCCATAGTGAGAGTACATTGCATTAATAAAATCACAAATCCAGATGGAAACAAAAAAAGTATAGAAGGTGTATACACAATTTCATGGAAAAAAAACTTTTAAATAAAATTTTTTTAAAAGATTCTTTTTGTGAATCTGAAAGAGAATCCATGAACAAAGCCACCCCTAACATAAACAACCTTTTAAAAAGAGAAACAAAGTTAGGGTTTATATCTCAAAATTAATAACTAAATATAATCCTTTCTTGAGTCTAATACTCACAAAACATTAACAAATCACCTGTGCATTAACATTAACAAATGCACCTGGGTAGTGTAGGTGGATAGAGTTTTAGCCCTGGAGTCAAAAAGACCTGATTTCAAATCCAGCCTCACATACTTCTTAGATGTATAACCCTGGGTAAGTCGCTTAATCTTGTTTGCCTCAGTTTTCATATCTGTAAAATGAGCTGAAGAAGGAAATAGTAAACTATATACAGTATCTTTACCAAAAAAAAAAACAAAAAAAAAAACAAAACAAAACAAAAAAACACTCCAAAGTGTCCCAGACACGACTGAAATAACTCAATAGCAACAATTATATATAAAGTACTATGGTAGATATGAAATACCAAATTTAGCTAAACCATGATCTTTACCCATATGAAACTTAGGTGCCTTAAACAGGGATAAGATCCAATACAAGTAACTATAATACATTATAATCATTAATAAGTTGGTACATAATGAAGTGCTATTTGGGATATGAAAGAGGAAAGATATTTGCCAGCAGAGATAATGAATTTTGCTCTACTTTTAATTATAATTATTTATGTATATGTCTTTTCCCTATTATCAGATTGTATGCTTCATGAGGGCAATGGGAATATCTGATGTATGTGTTTCAAAAATTCCAGCACATTGATCATTTATTTTATGCTTATTAAGTGGTTATTGAATTTGAATCAATAAGCATTTATTACTTAGCTTTGGGCCCTGATGATCATATCACCATAGATTTAGATGTAAAAGAGACATATAGTCATAGGATCCTTTATTTAAAGCTGAGAATTGATTCTCTAAATGACTCCCAAACCTGGACTCACTGCATTCAGCCAAGCAACACAGGTAAACAAAGGGCTAGCAGAAAGGGCTGATGGCACTAAGCCCTGGGAATCTGGGACAGCATGAGAAAGGGCAGGCCAGTGGAAAAAAAAGAGCATTTGAGGGAGGTCTATAGAAGAAGCCCTGGAAGGTAGAATGGGAACACTAGACACAAACAAAGTCTTCCTACCTACTTTTTTTTCCTGGAGCCAGCCCTGTCTGTGTCTCAGTTGCAGACAGATTTGTAATCCTGTTGAGTCATTACGCTCCATTTAGTAACTTTCAACATGACCTATTTCCTGCCTGGGATTCAAGAATTTAATGACCTTTTTTGTTGTTGCTGTTGTTTTAAAAAGCTTCTCTGAATCCTTTTAACGTTTGTCCTCTTTTACTTTTATCAGCACTTATTTCCATTCCTTTGTCAGTGGGCCACCTGTTTTTTCTCCTTCTCTGCCTTTAGTCCTTTGTTTCTGCTATCATAACTATGCCATCTGCATATATTAATGTCTGGTCGTATGTGGGAGGAGAAGATGACTCAAAGACATGAGAGAAAAAGAAAAATGTTTCAGCAAATCAAGACAGTGGGAAACTTTAGCTCTTAAATCCTGCATGACATCACAATGCTTCTTCAACATGTACAAGTAATCTCTTCATACATCTGTGCTGAATGAAACACTGCACTCTCTTTCTATCAATAGGAGGAATATTTCTATCTGATGAGGGTAATGCTATATATAAGAAAAAGAAGAAAAAGCATCCCTTAGAAAAGAGAAGAAGTATGGAATGATGGATAGAAAGCCAATCTTAGAGCCAGGAAAACTTAGATGATTCAAATCCTGTTGGTTACCTGTTAGCTGTATGGCCATGAACAAGTCACCTAGTCACCTAACCCCTAAATAAACACACAGACATCGAGAGAGAGAGAGAGAAATTTTGAAAATCAAAGAAGAGATAAACAAAATTGAATATTTAAAAATGTTTATTTGGTAAACAAATCTGAGCTGATTTTTCCAAAATAAATAGATAACCAGCAGCTAATTTACTTTTTCTAAAAAAGGAGAAAGCAAATTAATTAATTAGTGCCCCAATCAACACTCTTAACTAAAAGTTGTAGGGCAGTCACAATCTGTCTCAAAGGAAAGTGTTTTCATACTGAGAATTCCCCTCATGGTTGAAATGAATGTTTCAGATCTCTACTCTCCCACACATACATACCCAAAATATGTAGAAGGAAGAAGTGTAGTGAGGAAGAAAAAGAAATATGGAGAGAGAAAAACAGTGAGGTATCCATTCACCTTACTCCCTCAAAATAAAAAAAAAAAAATACTCAAATGATATTTCTTAAGGATAAGGATATGTCACCTAACAAATACTGATTTTTAAATATCAATAGTTCCAGAGTACTTTGGGTGGCTTGATAAGTATATGCCCACCCAAGTATTCTCCTTTCACCTTTGATCCTTTACTCAAATTATACTAAAAAGTTGATTCAGTCCATTCAATGTCTCTCTACTTCCCCTACTTAGAAGCTGTTCAGAAAGCTAGAATCATACTGTATTTTCCATCATGAATTAAGATCTTTTTAACCACAGTTACTTCCATCCCTGAGCTACCTACCCAAACAGTGTATTGCGGTTCTTGAGCACCATAGTCCTTTGCCAAAATGTAAGAACAGTTTCCTGGGAAGTAATAGTAGATACCATCAAATGTTTCAAAATGGTACTGTCCCCAGGTTTTGCAGATTCCATCTCTCTCTTTACCTGTGTTAGGTACTAAAGAAAACAAAACAAAATAAGGTCATAATTAGCAGTATTTTTTAAATTTGTCTTTTTTTTTTTTTGCAATGCTTCAGAAGAGCCAATTCAGATTCACATTTTAAAAGGTGCATATTTAATTCTGATCATTATATAAACATAATCAATATTGCAGTATGTAGTGTGCTTTCTAGAGCCCCCAAGTTGGGGTGCTAAAATGTACCATCCGAACTAGGTCTCTGGAGGATCTCAGGACCAGCTCGAATCCTTGGTCTTAGTGGAGAAGTGATGAAGGCAAGGAATCCATGAGGATGGTCAAAAATGGAGTCTGTTTATTTCAAGTCCTCTCAGGACCTAAATACCTTAGTACAATTACATCACCACAGCATACTGAGCAAGTGCTAACTATAAGCACCCTGCTATTCATATATAAATGCTTCTTTACTGTAAGTATCCCTTGCTTCAAGTAGAACACAGGTGGCCACCCACCTTTGACTTCTCAGGAAGGACTCCCAAGGGGAGATGGGGAGCCAAACTAGACATTGTCAGCAGGTTCCCTCTGGGGCTGAAGGGTCTTATACCTTACCCAGAGTTCCCCTATTATTTGTGGCTCTCTACAGCAGAATCTATTGTAATATCTTCAGACCTGGGTTCAATCTAACTTCAGATACTTATCAGCTATGTGACCATGAAAAAAAGTCATTTAATCTCTATTTCCCTCAGTTTCCACATTTGCAAAAAATGGAAAGAGTAATCAGTCTTACCTCCTATCCTGAGGATAAAAAGATAAAAATAATTTTATCTACAAAATGTTTTACAAATCATAAAGTAATACATAAATTTATACATATTATATATATTTATTTATATATAATATGCATATTTATTATTTATGCATATATGTATATAATATATACATATGCTGAAATATATATACGTATATATACATATATGCATATATATATGTATATATAAAATCATGTATACCTATTGTTGTTTTTCTTTGTTCTTGAGGAGGACAATGACATCAAGTAGATGATGCCATCATATGCAAGTAAATTGATTTAAGTGAGGGAGGGCTGTGCAAGGTAAGCTGTCTCACTTTCCCCTCCAGAGCTATTTGAGTCCAGTGGCAAGATATAGATCAAGAAGATTGGAAATGATCCTGGATAACATAGGAGATTTTGGCCTTTTTAGGCTAAGGTCTTCAACAAGTCTCAGTTTCACTAATGTCACACCCATGCTTAGGGCTAGGTAGCAACTGAAACAATCTCCTCTTTCACCCAGTCCAAAAAAAAAAATCTAAATAAATAAATTCCGGAGGGGAAGACTGAAAATACATATGCTTATGCATATAAATAAATATATGTTATCTAGTAGGATTTCCATGCTGTTAAGGAGTATGAAAGTGGTATCAACAGGGAATGGCTAAACAATAAATGATACATTTATGTAATGACATATTTATGTCACAAAAAAAGGATGAATCCAAAAATTACAAAGAAGCATAGGAAGATGTATAAGAACTGATGAAAAGTGAAATAAGCAAATCCAGTAGAGCCATCTAGAGGCACCCCCACACATATATTTGGAGTTGCAAAGACCCAGGTTTAAATTCAACCTCAGATATTTACTAGTAGTAGTATCACTTAAATCACTTAAACTCTCTGTTTTCTTATCTATAAAATGAAGAGATTGGATTTCAAGTTTTTTAAGGCTTCTTCAAGCTCTAAATCTATAATCCTATGATCCTTCCATTTTACACAGGAGAAAAATTTATTCCTAGGATGGAATGACTCTCCAGAATTATGTAGTGTATGCTGATATAACGAGGGATCCATTCCATGCCTTGACTCCAAATCAAGTGCTCTTGCAATAAACCCCAAATAATGAAGGCTAGTCAATGAAAGAATAGATTTCTCCAGTATCTATTCAAATGCAAAAATACTTCCTAACAATATGGTTTGTTCCCATAGCCTAATGCCAGTGACCTAATAGTGCCTAATCTTAAATTAAACAGATATGAGAAATATGTTTTAATCAAAAAATTTATATAAAAATTTAAAATCTATAATATCAAGTTGTAGTCAAATTCAAATAAAAGAAATGCTTTATCTGTACTGTTTCTTCCTCTTGTGTATCACCTCACCCCTACTACTTTTCTCTTCCTGGATATCATCCCTATTCACTTGGATGGAGCTAAAGAGGCAGTCAGGTAGGATAGGGAAGAGAGTTAGACAAAGTCAGAAAATTGGTATTCATTAGGTTCATAATGTCATATAACTTCTGCAAATTTCTTATAATTTCTTAGAAAGATTCCATTTCATTTATTTAACATAATGTGCATTAATAGTGTTTCCAGTTCTTTGCTACTACATAAAATGTTCTATGTTGATTGATTATTGATTGCTTCTTTAAGCTTCTGATCTTCATCTATCAAAGGAAGGAATTAAACCAGATGACTTCTCTGTCTCTATTCTTCTTCCTCACCCTACCCATTCTCCATAACTTTTTCTTTGTAACAGCAAAAAGGTTCCAACACTGATTTGTACTAGTAAGATAAAAAAAAAGGCTCAGAGCTATTAACCATTGTAAATATAAGCCACTTACAAAAATAAAATAAGTATATTGAGCCAATAAGTCTATGATACCACTGTTTTTAATCAAATAGGCTGACCTTATACAAACTTTAGCCTTTTCATTTACCAGTGATGTGCTACTTTCATGCTCAGAAACTCAACCTTCCTTCCCCCAATTCATTCAAAACAATGACAAATGAGCATGTTATGGGGTCATGATCAGTCACTGGCTCCAAATAATGTCTTGCTTGTAAAAATAGGTATACAATTAGTGAGAACCCAGGTTCAAAGCTTTGGCTCTGTCTAAACTATAAGAGTAGCTTGTGAAAATAGGGTGGCAGAAATGGGAAAGTAAGTACATCTATTTACTTTTACGTTGGTTTTTAAATTACCCAGCTTGAATTGAAGAGTTTTCAGTAGATTTACATTATGATTGCCATGTAGCTGTATGGATGACTACTACTATAGCAAACTGTTCCATAAATTTTCCCTCAATTAAGAAACTGGATTCCCCTGCATATCTCTAAAACTTACCAATCTGGCACCTTTCCCCAAGAGCCTGAAATATCTGACAGTCACATGTACCAGCCGCAGAACAGAAAGCCCCATTTAGGCATTCATGAGGGCAAGAACCTGCAAATCAAAAAATAGTTGACTTCTGGAATGCATCGCTTCATATAAACACAATAGATCAAGGTTTAGCTTAGGCTAAACTTAGTCACTGTTAACTCAAACAGAACCCAGTTCCACTATGGTCTCTGACTAAAACAGTTAACCAATAATGTCCCTCAGTTCATTTTACAGTGTGTGCTCCAAAAAGCAGGAAGAGAGGCTTGCAAAGCTCAAACTAATGTGGGAGTAAAGGTTAACCTCTTCCAAGCAATTGAAAGGTCAAGTTCCCATGTAAGGAATCCAAATCCCAGTGGACAAAAACCAGAAATATACAAGCTGCTGATGATTCTGTTGACAAAGCTTGGCAGGAATTGTTCATATATTCATCTCTTCCTCAGAACTTGATGCAATATTAAGAAATGTCAACTAGAAATCAGATCAGCTATGAAATCCCATTTAGAAGTTCTTCCCCTTTACTTTCCCCCTTGCAAAAAAAAAAAAAAAAAAAAAATGCCCTTGATCATCACTTCCCGAAAAATATTATTCAGGAAAATAAGAATCATGGGGAACAGATAATTTCATAGCCATCCATTACTGGGATATGAAAATTATTGTAATGTTGATGCTTTGATGTTAATAATCTATATTTTCCATTTAAAGTTTGTATATTATTCTTTATGAAAAGTTTAAAATGAAGCACTCTCTCAGACTCATATTTTAAAGGCAAAGACCAAAGTTATTCCCAGTCTATATAGAATTTTTTTTTTATGTCAAGAAAACTAACATGGCCCTAGGGGACTGAGCTAACCTGCAGGATTCTAGAAACTAATCGTTCTAATCCTAATTTTGCTTCTACTTAATGGGTGATCTCAAAAAATAAAAGTAAATGAGTCAGTCAAAAGCTATCATTTGTATCTACTGAGAACAGAACAAGAGAGAATAAGATCAGATTACAGTTGGAGGAATTTAAGTTACTCATCAGGGAATGTATTTAAGAATGGTGAGCCACCAGAATTTATCATCAAAGCAACTTGTTCAGTCTTCAATGGAGATTTTAAAAGGAAAGGATAGATAAGTATAATCCTGGCTTGATTTATGCATGCACAAAACATTGTACAAGCAGGGGGATGGACTGGATGATATCTTGAATTCCCTCCCCCTTATGGTCCTATAATGCTTCTATTTTTATAATGGGGTAAATGGTCTAAATAGGTGGGGCCACTAATCCATACATAAGGATTCCCAAGGACTGCATATTGACTTTGTTTTAAAATGAAATGTGATCTGTTTTATTGTAAATTTATTTGTTTTGTTAACTGTTTTCCAATTATATTTAAATCAAATTTCCCAGTGTAACTTTCCAATTACATTTTAATCTAATTTGATCTGTACTCAGATTTGCAGACCCTGCTGCCCATAGGCTGCCCATAGACACCTCTAATTTAAACACATTTTAATTGAGGAAAAACTAATTGACATAATTATGCTCATAAATACGGATACCTGATCAGGATCTTTTTGAAGAGTAGATATAGAACCACTCTCAAATACCCCCCAAAATGGGTTCAAGTCCTAGCATAACCCATAATGGTTCTGTGATCCTCAACAAGACCATTTACCTTCCTGTATTCTAGGCAACTCTTTAAGACAAAATTGGCAGAGAAGTTGCCAACCTACTTTGAGAGAGGAATTCTCCTACCAAGAATCTCCATGCCAATAATATAAGATCCAGTCCTTACCACATGTTCTTAAATCCATACATGCTTTATCTTTTAGAGAGACATTTTAGAGATACACTTATAAATTATTTTAAAAATTAATACCTTTTCAAATGGATCAATGCTTCAAAATACAAAGAAAAATAAAAGTCTGCACAATGGATCCCATGAAATCAATGAAACATAAGCTTCTCTTCTTAAAAATTAAAGTCTTTGTCCAATTGTGTTACTTACATCAAATAACAAACTTGAGGGCAAAAAAATAAGAAGAATTTTAATCTCAAGGAGGAGAATATCTCTTCATCATTAAATAAATCAAATTTCAGGCATCTCTGAAAATGTATAATATCTGAATTCCAGCCTTTGGAAACAGAGGATAGATAAAAGAAAATGCAAGGTGGCAACACTTCTGAAAAAAAAAAAAAATGATTCTTGCCAGCCAGTCATTTTTTTCTTTTCCTGAATAAGGATCATAGCTGTCATACTATTTTAACCAAGTTACTAAAAACATAGAGTACTCAGTGAGAAAGGTATTTAAATGGCTACTCCTCTGTCTACTCTGACTCAGTCCCATCATATGCTAAATGGGAACAGGAAAGAAACCAAATCTGTCATTGTATTGTTCCCTGAAGGAGGGCATTTTAGGAAGAAGAAAAAAAAAAGATAAAACACTGACCTATTGATTGACTCCTTCCTTGAATAGAGGCTTCATAAAGATAATTCCGTGAATCTGACTCTTCAAACTTTGAAACAGAAAAAGAAAATAGTGAAATAATTATACCTCCCAATTATATTACATGTTTCTGAAGATATCAAAACACATCCTCTTCTATTACTTAGTTTAGCTAATTCATAATTCATGATGTGTAATTATCTAATTATGTTCAATTTCATGATTACAAGTGATGGTATTTAATGATCGGAAAATTCTGAATTTGGAATCAGGGGTCCTTGGCACTTGAGTAACCATGAAGAAGTTCTTTATTCATGCTGAGTCTCAGTTTCCTCATCTATCAAATGAGAGCTGGTGTAGCGTAAACATTATTTGAATATTATTGATATAATTATTTTTATTATATCATCATAACTATGTTTTTCTGGGTACTCATTCTGTATAAAACCAAAGCTCTTCAGTGTGGCATGACAGAGTTAGAGAGCACTGGAATTGCAATGGATAGAGTACTCATTCTAGAGTCAAAAAGATCTGAGTTCAAATTCATTCTCAGATATTTATTAACTGTGACTCTGGACAAATCATTTAACCTTTGTTTGCTTCCGTTTCCTTAATTGTAAAATGAGTATTATTATAGCACCTACCTTTCAGGGTTGTTATGAATATCAAATAAAATAATGTTTATAAAAAACACAGCACAGTGCCTGGCATATAGTAAGTGCTATATAAATACTTATTCCTCACCCTTCCCTCCACAAAGTGTGTTGCACTTACAGTCAAGAGATACCAAGGTCTGGATTATAAATCAAACTCTTACTAGCTAGGTGACCTCAGACCCATCTGTTCATTTTCCTTTTTCCAATTTCATCTCTAAATGCTTTGATCCTGATATAACTTCACTGTGTCTCTCACCAAGATTGCTATAAATTCATTTTGCCCTTCATTGCTTTTTCTATTATACCCTAAAAATGAATGAATGAACTAAAAAAGATTTATTAAGTGTTTCCTATGTACCAACAAGTTGACATTCCATACTAATTTTGCCAGAGATAAGTCTCTGTTTATTAAAGAGATCCAGTATTTGCTGGGTGAGGTAGTTTACAGGTTCTTTTGGTCTTGACCTTGCAGCAATCCATTTAAATCTCTCATTGTCCACAGCAGGCTAATAACTCTTTTAGTCTATAACCACTACACTGATCAAAGTTCTGATGAATAAAAGGTAACTAAACAAAGTGTCTCCGTTCTAAAATTCATTCTAAGATGAAATCCAACTTTGGACACACTTCCTTCTGCTGGAAGGAATAAGGTTTTAGTGCCTTAGTTTTAGGGTTTTTTTTGTTTTGTTTTGGAGAGGCAATTAAGGGGAAGTGATTTGCCCCGGGTCACACAGCTAGGGAGTGTTACATGTCTGAGGCCAGATTTGAACTCAGGCCCTCCTGATTCCAGGGCTGGTGCTCTATCCACTCCTCCATCTTGCTGCCCCAGTGCCTTAGTTCTTAGAAAGTACCCTTTAATCCTCTTCACCTCACAATTATCAAACTCCACAATTCCGGGCTATTTAATAATTAAGGGCTACTATATTACTCTCTACCTTAAGCTAGAGTCAGGACCCCATTAGGTGAAGAAGAAGAAAAGGACCTTGCAAATAGGTACCATAGTGGTGAGACTGCTGGGCCTGGTGTCAGAGAGACAGGAGTTCAAATGTGACATTAGACAATTTCTAGCTGTGTGACTCTAGGCAAGTCACTTAACTAACAACCTCTGTCTGCCTCAAGTTCTTCAACTGTAAAATAAAAAGCACAATAGCACTTACTTCAAAGGATTATTATAAAAGTCAAATGAAGTAATATTTCTAAAAAGTGTTCAAATAAAATAATATTTGTAAAATAGCATAGAATTTGTCATGTAATAGGCACTTAACAAATATTTGTTTCCTTATTCCACACCTGATCCTCTATCCACTATACACTGAGGCCTCAGGGAAAAGATAAGACTCCAAAAAGCCACAGGTAGAAATCTCACATTTTGTAGTTTAGAATTCTGACTTTCCTATAAACTTAGCATATGGCCTTAAAATGCTGTATAATAGAATTTCCATGCTGAACAAACTTAAGACAATCACTCTCTTCTTGTTTCACCTGGGAAGTTTATGTCTATGATATTCATGTTCTATTACCCCCTAGCCATTTATTCAACAAAGTTTTAAACATCAAAATTTGAAGCCACAAAATATAAACATAGACAATTAACATAGTTCTGCCTACCAATGGAAACTCTATCCTCCAAATAACTTGGCCAATGCTTTGTTCCCTTTTGAATTCACTATGGTACTGCTCACACTATTCCCTATTCCAGAAATACCCTTGTCTCTTACTCTCCATCATTCTTTAAAGTCCAATAAAAAGTCAGTTCCTGCATGATCCCTCCTCTAATCTCATCAGTGGGAACCTTTTCCTTCTCAGTCCTCATATAGAAGTTTGGTTTTTTTCTCATTTATTTAATCAATTATGTCCACATTATAGTACTAGTAAACTTTCAGATCTATAAGGAAAAGGATCCACTTTTAGCCCAGCTTTGCTTTTCCCCAGTAGTTCATATAAAACTCTATAAACAGTATTAGTTGAATTGAGTTGAATTTGAGTTCATGATACCATTTTGACATGTCTGTGGTTCAGAGGATCCTAAAACTAAATCTAGAAAAGATCTCAGAAATCATCTAACCCAAACCCCTCATTTTAAAGAAGGAAAAAAAAAACTAAGCCCAGGAAATTAAACTGACTTATCTAAGATCACACTGGTAATCAGCATCTGAGGTGAAAATTGAACATAACTCTAATTGAGGTAGCAAGTTATCATACTAGATAGACTATTGGTTTTGGACTCAGGAAGATATGAGTTCAATTCTGCTTCAGAAACTTAGTAGCTGTGTAACTTTACCTAAATTTCTTAACATCTTTCAACCTTACTTGTTTCATCTGTAAAATGAGGATGGTAATATTACCTACTTTCCATTGTGGTCATGAGGATTAACTGCTATATATAAAGTGCTTTGAAAACTTGAGGGTATTATATAAACATTAATTGTTTTTATTATGATATGACAAATTCTCTTTCCACAGACAAATGGCCTCTCAGAAAAAAATAAAATAAAATAAAATTACTTCCTAGAAAAGAGCAGTCTCCACCCTGGGAAACCACCATAGCTCATAACTATCCCATTTGCAAGAAAGTATTTCTACTCTTTCATTGTCCATTGTTCCCTTAATTACCAGACTATTTCTGAATCTTTCTTTCCATCAGTATCTGACTATCAGAGCTCTGTTTTCCAAGAGCATGTGAATTAATCAATAGGGAGACTGTGCAGATAAGTCCTATAAGACATTTTGCTGCAAAAAAAAAAATCAAGAATTGAATATGAATTTGAGAATTTTAGCCAAGAATCCATAAAAAATCTTTGCCTCTTCCACCTTTCTCCTGCCCTGTTGTGAGTCACAAAGACTTCATTGTTGAAATGACAGTGGAGTTCCATCAGGGAGGGGATTATTTCTCAGTCTTTTTCTGGATTGGAAGCATGACCTACCTACCTGGGCTGCAAGGGGAGATCTTTTCTGTCGAATTGCATTAAATTGGTTTCTGAAAGAAAACAGAAAAGATCTTGCATAATCACAGGTCCCTAAGCAACCTGAACAAACCTTTCCCAAGAGAGAGCTGCTGTTTTTCCTCCTGATTTCCATCATTTTATCAAAGAGGTCTTTCTTGGGTTAACATTTAAAAGGTCGACTGGGAGGGAGGAGAGGATTTGAGGACCTGGCATGGGGGGCTGGAGCCGTGTCATTTTACAAAATTTGAGATCGTCCACAAAACTCTCTTGCCTCTAATATAAATTCTCTGTTAGGGAGGAGCCTTGTAATGGGGATAAAGGAATTTTTAATTTTAGGGTAAAGCTGTTGTACCAATGCTGAGACAATTCTATTCCCATGACTTTAGAGAATGTTGTGGGTTGATAAATATTGGATTCTAAAAGATCATTTTTTTCCCAAATGGAATTTAATTCTTTAGTTTTAGCCTCAAAAACTTAATTCTAGAATCAATCTAAGTAGAGAAATAAAATTATTGATGGTATTTGTAACTGTGAAATCCAACTTTTCACTAAAAAGCTCAATTTAATCTGGAAATCACATTTTGTGTTTCCTGTTATAATCATGTTTTTCTCTAAAGGGTATTTAAGTCATTGAACTTATCTTTTTAAACAGTGATAGAAATGTGGTTTGTTCTGTGCTTGGGAGAGTAGAAATTTGTACTCTGCAACACATAACAAATGAAGAACTACAAGAGAAGCAACTGATCAAAAATATTTGTCAGGTATTTATTATGTACTATACACTAGAAGTACTGTAAAAGATGCCATTTAGGAAATATATGACTGGTCTATCACGTAGCAAATGGAGGGATAATTGTTGAGAAAGTGTGATCCGGGGCAGCTAGGTGGTTCAGTGGATAGAGTACCAGCCCTGAAGTCAGGAGGACCTGAGTTCAAATTTGATCTCAGACACTTAACACTTCCTAGCTGTGTGACCCTGAGCAAGTCACTTAGCCCCAATTGCCTCAACAACAACAACAAAAAAAAAAAAAAAAAATAGGATTTTTAAGGATCATATCCAAAGTTGGGGAGGCACAGATAGATTGCTACACACATCTATACATGTGGTTTAGTGGTGATACACACATATCAACAAATCCCTCAATAATGGGAGAGAAGGGACACAATCATTGAAAGCAGCTTAAAAAGAAATGCTACTATCAGGCATATACTTCAAGAAAGTCAAAAGCTGGAGTCAAGATCTATTATATGCCCATGATTTTTGGCAGCACTCCTTAAGGATGCAAAAAAAAAAAAAAAAAAAAAAAAAAAAGGAAACAAAGTAGTTATTGATTGAATAAGAAATGATTTTTAAAAACCCTACAACTATGGCATATAAATGTAATGGAATGTTATCATGCAATAAAAAATGACAAGCATGAGAAATTGCAAAAAAGAAAAATATAAACTACTATAGCCTAGAATAATCAAATAATTAAAGAACTAAAAAAACAATATTTATAGTGACAATGATGTAAGTTAAAAGTCACTAAAATCTAAGTAACTGAAAACCAGTGATAGTTCCAGATAATAGATAATGAAACCTTCCTTCCTCCTTATGGTGGAAGAGGGGGAAGGGAAAACAAATAGAATAGAACATTGCATACATGGTCAAATTCAGCCACTGCAAAACACATTTTGCTTCATTGTTTTCCATATCACGAAAGTATGGATTCCAGAAATGATTATAATGTGTTTTTTAAAAAATCCTAATAAGTGTTTTTCATTAAGTGAATGATATTCTAAGATGCTACATTCCCAATGTCCTTTTCTATTTGGAATTACCAAGAATGTCTCTTTGGAAATTGTAATAAAGAATATCATAAAGCACTGGTTCTGGAGTCCCAAGACCTTTGTTCAAGCCCTTCTTATCATTTTGTTGGGTTTCCACTTCTTCAGCTGCAAAGTGAGAAGTTTTAATCAAATGACCTCTGAGAGCTTTTTTAGCTGTAAATCTAAACTTCTATGATCCTATGTTGTTTGATTTCACAAATAAGCAAAGTAATAGCTATTGATTTTTTAAAACATGGGGAATAGTTCCCAAGAAGTATTTTTATGTAAAATTCCTTTATTAGAATTACATGATTAATTCTGTCAAAAATTAAACATGTAAATTTAACTTTACCCAATCTAATCAATTTGACCTTTAAGCTTGTATAAAGGAATAATAATACTCACTTTGATGCTCTTGTCAAGATGGATGATGCAAAGAAAGATCTTCCTAAAGGAAAAAAAATGCAAAAAAGAAAAAAAAAGGAAATGGAAAGAGAAGAGAGAGAGAGAGAGAGAGAGAGAGAGAGAGAGAGAGAGAGAGAGAGAGATGATTCCTTGTTTCTTCTTTCCTTTTTTTACACCCCTTAATAGGTTATTATTTTAACTACCTTCTACAACTGAGATTGCACTTTGGTTCTTCATTATATAAGGTGTATAAAGTGGGATATTTTTATATTCCTTTTTAAGCATGAAAGAATACATGCATCAGAAAACAGATGAAGCTTAGATGGCCTCTAAAATGCTTTCTAATCATAAAATTCCATGAAAATCTATGACGTCTGAAATTACTTTTAGATCTAGGTACAGGCTCTGGGCCTTTAAAGATGGAAGTGAATACATTTATAAGGAGAAGACCCAAGGCAATGATTTTCAA
Source organism: Sarcophilus harrisii (assembly GCF_902635505.1). Lineage (NCBI taxonomy): Eukaryota > Metazoa > Chordata > Mammalia > Dasyuromorphia > Dasyuridae > Sarcophilus > Sarcophilus harrisii. Next base: position 49,480,814 of record NC_045430.1, read on the forward strand.
TGAAAAGGGAAGGGAATTTATTGTCAGAGAACCTAAATTCAAACTCCACTTTTACTTATTTCCTGTGTGACCTTGAATAAGTCACTTCCTATTTGTAGTCCTCAGTTTTCTCAACTGTAAAATGAGAGAGTTGAGTACAATGACCTCTGAGACCTCTTTCAGCTCTAAACCTGTGAACTTAAATGATCTTTTGTAGACCATTAATTTTTCCCTCTACTCTATAGGTCCAAAGTAAATATACATCATTTTTCTAGAAGAAAAAGAAAATCTAACACTGAACATGAATGTGTTTTTCCTTTGCCATTACTTTCAGGAAAAAAAATTAAGAAATAAAACAATTTTGAGCATTGTTTAACAATTTTAAGAGCTATCTTTCTTAAAACATCCCATTATAACTAGAGTAGAGGTGCTAAGAAGAGATATATATACTTAATTGCCACACATTTAACTTAAATTTTTTTAATTAAATGTAAATAGCTCTTAAGAGGCAGCATGTTGAAATGGCCATAGAAATCAAGCCTTGTAATAAGAAAGATCTAAATTCATCTCCTGTCTTTGACATGTACTGACTATGTAACTTACAGGCAAACTGTTGAACCTTTCAGTATCAGGCAACTCTCTAAAAGTATAAGTTAGGGATAAGTTGTTTATCTATATCACTGAAAGAGGTTTTCACATAAGGAGTTCCCCCACACAGTGAAATCACAAGTCTGGACAAAACCAAAAAAAAAAAAAAAAGAAAAAAGTTAAACATATTATTATTGTAAAGCAATGAAAAAAAAATAAAAACTACAATAATCAAAACCAAAACAAACAAAAAAAAACCTCCTGACAATAAAGCAAAAAAGAAGTTTATGATAAGAATGACGAGGGAAACTAAGGTCTAATGGTCAAAATGAAACATCATAAAGTTTTTCTCAGAGGAATTTTATACTTTTTTTTTCTATCCATCCTTTGATTTTTAAATCATCTTTGAAGTATAAAGGGAGCTTCTGATTATTTACAAAACAAAAATAATACAATAAAATAAGATAATCCTTACCTTGCAAGGAAAACAGCAGGGTGTGAATGATGAAAATACACCAAGGTATCATTAAATTGAGTTTTCCCACAATGTTCATTTCAGTTCAGCCTCTCACCCAGAAATATATCCAAAATGCTGGCCTTGGCTATGAGGGCATTTTAGAGGTCTCTGTCTTTGTGGTGTATTTAAATACTTAAAAACATGGATATGAAATAACACAGTAAATGAGGAAACAAAACAAAGAAAATCCAAGACCCCTTACTCCACACAACTGCAGAACCTTTTGAAATTTTGCCTGCAGTGTCTCTGGCTTGGGTGTCTCTCATTAATGATGCATGGTGACTCTTTACTTAAGCTCGTATTAGTTACACACACACACACACAGAGACCTGAAAATCTTTTCCTTTTTTTTTTTTTTTTTTTTTTTTACTGAATCAATCTTTTATAACTTTTGAATGGAAAAAAAGTTATTGATTCTTCATGATGCAATAATAATTCATTTCTGTGGGTTTTAAGCACTGCATGAATAAAGTACACTGTTGTCTTTAAAAAAAAAAAAAAAGCTTTAAGAAACTTAAGTTCATCTCCCGATATTGCTTTCCTAGAATGCATTAAGTAGCTTTACAAAGAGGGTAAGGAGAAACTAATGCAAAATACAACATGTAGTCAAAGTGTCTCTGTAGGTGTTTCTTTACAGCCTCCATCAGTGAAACAAGAAGCCATTAAAAGAGACATATGTCAATCATTTTTATTTCAATACTCTGAGGATCTGTGATTTTGTCCCACTGACTCTTTCATGTATACAAAGTAGAATTGCTTTATGATGTAATAGGAATTCTTTATCTTGATGGGGAAAAAAATCAACTCATTTAACTTTCATCTAGACTTCTACCCGGTATCTCATTTTTCCATTGTTTAAGACAAATAGCAAAATAGCCACCTAATAACCCTTTTATCAGTCATTCTTCTCTGGGAAGCTCTTACAATTTCACACATAAGATACCTATATAGTATTTCACTATGGCATTCCTACAACAGGACAACTCTAATTGAATATTAAGCACAATAGGGTGAAATATACATATTTTCTCTTACTGAATTTATTTTTCCTGAATTATTATTAATTACATTTTTATAAATGAGGACAAAGTAAATAAATAATTAACCCATTTTCACACAATTCTTTTATATTCTGACACAATTCTAGACAATGAAATATCATTCTCCCTTGCAAAACACTAGAATTTATCTCTTACTTTTCTTCAGTGATTGCAAAAATTTTTTCCAGTTAAAGACTTCTTTGCCTTCTAAATTTTTTTCATAAGGCATATTCATGATTTATATAAAATTTCCTATGCACTTCCATACATCCTAAAGCCAACTTTTCTTTGCTTATCTTCATGTATCATCACTTCTCGTGTTTCACTATCTACCCATGTCACCAAATATATAAATGTAAATAATTACTAAATTTTACAAAAAGGTTTCAAAATATATCCCATTAATTTGAAAATAGTTGATGAAATTGTGGTATTTTAATGTAATTAAATGTTGTTATGTCATAAGCCATAAGGAATACAAAGAATTTAGAGAGTCATGTGAAGGAAGACCTATCAACAAAATCATAATGAAGTATGAAGAATCATAAAGTCAATATATACAATGACTAAAATGATGTAAATATAGACCTCTCACCCATGTATGTAGAAGTGGGAGAATATGGGTATAAAATATTGAATATATTCTCAATTTTGATTAATTTACACTAATTTGTTTAATCTACTTTATTATATTAGGATATACTTGTACATCATTTGTTTTGCTGAATTCTCTCTTTCTCTTTTTTATTTGTTTCAGTGGATGCTTCTCTTGGAACTATCCAGAATCAAGGTGATATAAAAGCAACATTTTTTTTTATTATAATAGCTTTTTATTGACAGAACATATGGATGGGTAATCTTTCAACATTGACCTGTGCAAACACTTATGTTCCAACTTTTCCCTTACTTCCCTATACCTCCTCCCCTAGATGGCAGGCAGTCTCAAACATGTTAAACATGTTAAGGTATATTTTAAATACAATATATGTGTACATAATACAGTTCTCTTGTTGCACAAGAAAAATCAGATTTAGAAAGGTAAAAACAACTTGGGAAGAAATACAAAAATGCAAGCAGTCCACACTCATTTCCCAGTGCTCTTTCGCTGGGTGTAGATGGTTCTGTTCATCACTTATCAATTGGAAATGAATTGGATCCTCTTTTTGCAGAAGAGAGCCACTTCCATCTGAATTGATCTTCATATAGTATTGTTGTTGAAGTGTATAATGATCTCCTGGTTCTGCTCATTTCACTTAGCGTCAGTTCATGTAAATCTCTCCAAGTCTCTCTGTATTCATCCTGCTGATCATTTCTTACAGAACAACAATATTCCATAACATTCATATACCAAAATTTACTCAGCCAATTTCCAATTGATGGGCATCCATTCAATTTCCAGTTTCTAGCCACTACAAAAAGAACTGCCACAAACATTTTTGCACATACATGTCCCTTTCTCTTCTTTAATATCTCACAAAAATAAAAATTTTAAAGTAAACAGAAAATAAAGATTTTATATTTTTAATTTTTCTTTTCTCTTGTCATGTTATTACCCATTTTCAAATCCAAGGAAGATATGAAGTTATGCAGATAAGGATCAAAGAATATCAAAATTCACATGACAATTCAAGCATAAAGAGTATTTTATAAATGTTTATGGACATACATGCAAATTTGTTCAATTGTTTTATCTGGCTGGTTTGCAATTAATAGGTATTTGATGGACATTTGTTATTGATGGATTGGCTATTAGTAGATTAGTAATGATTAAATTTATATCATATTCAGAAAAATAACTAAACAGGATAAATCACTTAGTTAAATAATTGAATTGGCTTATGTGTATATAGATATGATGTTAATATAATCTAAAATATGTATCTACCGAATCACTGATAAATGTATATGATAGTCTAGTCACAAAAGAAAATTAGCAACTAAATTCCTAAATATACATTTGAGATCTTTTAAGGATAATGATATGTATTAAAGTGGATTCAAAGATTTTGAGTAGGTATTTGGAAAATTAGAAAAGGCAGTCCTTTTATCACATTTTCTCTTATTAATTTTGATAAAGTGTTTTGATAAAGTAGGGATGTGAACTCATCTTTCTGACTGCAGTGCTGCTCTTTCTAAAATGTTAGCCTTTGTCTTTACATTAATTGTAAAGGATAAATTTCCATCTCAATTTATTTTTATTATTATTAATGATGTCATTAATAATGTCCTAATACTGTCCAATCTTTCTCCAAATTATGACAAATGACAAACTGATAAAAAATAATTATCAGTCATTAATAATGATAACAATCATGATATTCATATAATACTTTAAGGTTTTCAACGGTTTTTGTATGTTTTATCCAATTTGGTCCTCACAACAACCCTGTAAGATAAGTTAATATTATCTGCATTTTACAGATAAGGAAACTGAGGCTGGGAGAATTTAAGTGCAATATCTATTGTCAAACAGCTAGAAAGTATCACCATAATCAACTACTAAGCACCTTGCCTAGCTCACAGTAAAATCTAGTTTTGTCTACCTACTTATTAAACCAATACATAAACAATGAAAAGTCTCCAGATTCTACTTTTAAAAAATACTGTTTTGTGGTGTTTTGTTTTCCCAGTGTGTCACTGAAGGAGTTCTTTTTAATTCTAGCTTTCAATTAGAAACTAGCCAAAGCCTCCTGGAAAAATAGTTAATAAGCTTATTTCTTGGGGGGAAAAAAAAGAATTAAACATTCAGAGTTATTATACTTAGGAAGTTCTCCTAATATCTGGTTTGACAATATATTTTATAACAAAGTCTCCAATGTAAAACTGTATGAAAAGTGAAAACTTTTCCAGGAAAACATGAAAATTTTTATTTCCTGTATAAATCGGCATTTCCTTTTCTTTTAAAAAAAAAAGTACTTGCTACCTTATGAATTTCAATTTATTTAAAATTCCATTCACCACCATCTTTATATATTTAATGTACAGCAAAAATCACACTCACTTTTTCTATCTAAAAAGAAAATTAAAAAGTCTCAAATTTCTTCACCTGATAGTCTTTAACTTTGGTCTTAGTTTTGCAATTTAGCCTTCTTAAAGTATGCAAAGGTATAGAATAATAATTATTGTTGTTCTATGTTCCAAAGCTGGTCTCAATAATGTAGTATCATGGAACTAGCCCTGGAATTGGGGATAAAAAGACCTGGGTTCAAATCCCAACTCTGCTATATCTTATCTTCATGAACTTTGACAAGTTAGTTTATATTTCTGTGTCTCAGTTTCTTTATCTATAAATGAGAGGGATGAGAACAGTTAATTTCTATATATCAACTTACTTTTACACATTCTTTTATCCCAATAGAATGTAACCTTCTTGAGGGTAGGGACCATTTCATTCTTGTCTTTGTCAAGATAATCGTGTCTTCAGTCATATCTATCATGTAGTAAAAGTAGCCAGGAAGCATTTAATAAATGCTAATTAATTAAATGATTATAGCTACAATGGAAATAGTGAGTTAGTGCATTTTTTCATATGACTATAGATGACTTTAGTTTCCAAAGTTCTGATAGGTAAATTATCCCTTGTTCTCCTAATTTGTTTATGCTATCATCCTTTTTGCCCAAATCATGTACCTTATTTTGGTATGAGGTGTGAGATGTAGGTCTATGCCAAATTTCTGACATATTAGTTTCCAGTTATCCCAGCAATTTTTGTCAAATAACGAATTCTTATTCCAGAAGCTAGAGTTTGGGAGTCTATCAAATACTAGATTACTATCGGCCTTGATTATTGTATTGTGTGTATGTAATAATATTCCACTGATCTACCACTCTATTTCTTAGCCAATACCAAATAGTTTTGATGACTGCTGTTTTATAATATAGTTTTAGATTTGGTACTGCTAAGTCACCATTCTTTATGGGTTTTTTTTTCATTAATTTCCTTGATATTCTTGATCATTTGTTCTTCCAGATGAATTTTGTTATTATTTCTTTTAGTTTCATAAAATAATGTTTTGGTAGTTTGCTTGGTATGGTGCTGAAAAAGCAGAGCAATTTAGGTAGAATTGTCATTTTTATTATATTAGTTCAGCCTAGCCATGAATAATTGATTATTTTCCAATTGTTTAGATCTGACTTTATTTGTGTAAGAAGTTGTTTTGTAATTGTGTTCATAAAGCTCTTCGGTTTGTATTGGCAGGTAGACCCTGAAGTATTTTATTTTGTCTACAGTAATTTTAATGGAATTTCTTTATTTCATGCTGATGGGCTTTGTCAGTAAGGTATAGAAATGCTGATGATTTGTATAGGTTTATTTTATATCCTACAATTTGGCTAAAGCTGTGAATTATTTCCAGTAGGTTTTTGGATGATTTTCTAGAATTCTCTAAGTATATCATCATATCAGCTGCAAAGAGTGATAGATTTTTCCTCATTGCCTATTCTAATTCCTTTAATTCCTTATTCTTTTCTTATTGCTAAAGCCAATATTTTTAGTATAATGCTGAATAATAGTCGTGATAGTGGGCATGCTTGTTTCACCCCTGATTTTATTGGGGATGCATCTGCCTTCTCTCTATTACAAATAATGTTTGTGTTACTACTGGGCTTATATCCCAAAGAGATTATAAAGAAGAGAAAGGGACCTGTATGTGCACGAATGTTTGTGGTAGCCCTCTTTGTAGTGGCCAGAAACTGGAAACTGAATGGATGCCCATCAGTTGGAGAATGGCTGAATAAATTGTGGTATAGGAATATTATGGAATATTATTGTTCTGTAAGAAATGACTAACAGGATGATTTCAGAAAGGCCTGGAGAGACTTACACGAACTGATGCTGAGTGAAATGAGCAGGACCAGGAGATCATTATATACTTCAACAACAATATTATATGATGACCAGTTCTGATGGACCTGGCCATCCTCAGCAACGAGATCAACTAAATCATTTCCAAGGGAGCAGTAATGAACTGAACCAGCTACACACAGAGAAAGAACTCTGGGTGATGACTAAAAACCATTACATTGAATTCCCAATCCCTATATTCATGCCCACCTGCATTTTTGATTTCCTTCACAAGCTAATTGTACAATATTTCAGAGTCTGATTCTTTTTGTACAGCAAAATAACGGTTTGGTCATGTATACTTATTGTGTATCTAATTTATATTTTAATATATTTAACATCTACTGGTCATCCTGCCATCTGGGGGAAGGGGTGGGGGGGGTAAGAGGTGAAAAATTGGAACAAGAGGTTTGGCGATTGTTAATGCTGTAAAGTTACCCATGCATATAACCTGTAAATAAAAGGCTATTAAATTTTTAAAAAATTAAAAATTAAAAAAAAACAAATAATGCTCACTGTAGGTTTTAAACTGTTACTGCTTATTATTTTAAGGAAAGCTCCATTTATCCCTATGTTCCCTAGTGTTTTCAATAAGAATGGGTGCTGTATTTTGTCAAAAGTTTTTTCTTCATCTATATATTTCCTCTTCTGTTAACCTGGGCAACCAAATTGCCAATATTAAAAGTGAAACATAGAGAATTCACAAGTGAGAATTCTCCCTCAAATGGGGAGAAAAAAAATCTAAAAATCTAATGGATTTATGAAAGAATAATTCCCCTTAATGTAAGAGAAAAGGAAAGAAAAAAGAAAGAAATGAATGTCAGTGAAACAGTTTTAAACTATACAGAAGAGATAGTAGCAAGGTCCAGTATATTGGAAAAACCATGATAAATAGTAAATTTATCACATATCACACATACATACACACACATACATAATAGAGATTCATAGTATCATATACACTATTTTTTCTCTCTTTGTACAAGGGAATGTTCATATTTGTTGATATTTGTCAAATTCTTAACAATAAAAGAGAAAAAATTTTAAAATATACAAAGAAGAGAGTTGAAAGAAGTTCAGAAAAGGATATAGACAATAGACCAGCATTGATTTTATTTTGTTAAATATAATAGGAAGTTATTGTTTTTTAACTATGTAAAAGAATCACAGTTTCATGCATGTGCCTTTTTTGTCCTTTTTATCTGGTAACTTTCCTGTTTGTGGCTATTTGTCAAGTTCATAATTTTAAAAGAAAATTTAAAAATCAAAATATAAAAGCACAAATATTCAACATTCTTTATCTTCCTCACAAAGCAATAAGACAAAGGGCAGAAGACTTGACTATAAGAAGAATCACCTATAAAGAGTGATTTAGATGAATACCTCCATGACTGTTGCTTAATCCTCACTGTTCACCTTATGCTGACAGCTTGTGTATTTCATTCCCACCTTACAAAAGGAATTTGGCAGACAGGTGAGTCCACAATCAGCTTGTGAAAAGATATTAAATTAACAAGGGAGTCTGAAGCTGCCTTGTATTGTGGAGAATAAAAAGTGCTCTTCTTGCTAAGAGAGTGGGGCACATTTTCTCACATGGAACATGATCTTTAAAAACTGAGCCATGTCTCAACCCATTCAATACAAAAGTCCACATTAAAAACAATAGTCAAGGAAACATTTTTGTGGGACTGTATTTCATATTTCTGTCCTGTGTAAGGAACCTCTAGAAATACCACTTGGAAATGGGAGAACATAAACTTTTTACTCCTGCTATGTTAATTTATATTGAATTTAATAAATGTTATTCCTTCTACTAGTGAAACATTAGGAATTTTCTCACTTGATTTTTTTTCTTTTTTAAATTATATTTTATTTATATCTTTTGATTGTACATTGCCTAGATTTCCCAATGTATCTTACAATTTTCCTTTCTCAGAAAGTCATCCCATCTAACAAATTCCTTTTAAAAAAGAAGAAGAAGAAAAGGAAAAAACTTCACAAATTCACAAAATTTCACAATATTATTATTGTGACCCCTGATATTATATGGGTCATCTCTGGAAAGTACCTCTACTTTTCTGTGATAAATACATGTCAGGTTTTTGGTGTGGAAGATGTAATTAGGAATTCTGGCAAATGGAACAAGTTCATTGATGGAGGGAGATTAATTATGTAACAAAGCAATTTTACAAGGAAGGAATACCAGAGAATTCAACGAATGATTCTACAGGTTTTGTAGGGGAAGGCAGATCCAGAATTTCACTGTAACAAGAGACCTCAATATATCTGTTCACCCTCCAAAATTACAAAAGTCTCATTCCAGGAATTTTCTGACCTATCATCACAGCAATTGAACTTTCCAAATATCTCTCTAGAACAGGAGTGGGGATCGTCCACCCCACAGGTCGAATAAAGCTGGTGAAATTATTTGGTCTAGCCCTGCCAAGGCAACCACAGGAGATGATGAGCTAAAAGATATATCCCACTGATTGAGTTTTTAAGTTGATAATTTTGTATGCCCAATGATGTTGTAAATATCCAAATGGCCCTTGACAGAAAAAAAAAGGTGCCCCACCCCTGCTCTAGAGAAACATTTCCGTAACATTCCTCTATATCCTCTGCTTTCTTAGTTGTATTGTCTTTTGCAATTAGAATGTAACAATAACTAAAACAATCCTTGCTTAAAAGAAGATTACCTCGTAAAGGGAGGCAAAGTTGAAGAGGAATTGACATTTTTATTGATAATACACCACTGAAATTATGAATCTGTTCAAATACCAACAATATCACTTATCAGTATATCCTTCCCAGTTCTTAGTAGAGTATCTCATACCTAATTCATGCTCAAAAAATACCTATTGAATTAATAAATGAGTGAACAATGAACAAAATAATGAAAAAGGAAAAAGTCAGACTTATGAGGTAGAGTTTTTTACCATATTGATAGTTTAATCACCAATGGTTTCCAATATATTGGATTAAAAAAAGTTCAGAATAACTGCTAATATTAAAATGGATGTTAGTTTGCAAATGTATTGCACGAATGTAAGGAGAATAGCACAGTTTTCTATAAAATATGTTTTCATGAAACCCAAGTAGTAGCTCCATGGGCCCCAAGAAAATTTTAAATCAATATGGGAGGATGTTGGTCACCACAAAAAAGAAAAATATTCCACCCATACCCCTATGTTGGCACCCTGAGTTTTTTCTGTGACTTTCTAGTCACAATTACCCAGTGCTAATTATATTAGTTCATATGAGATAATTTTGAGAAGCCTAAGCAAAGAGCTAAGCACTTTAGAAATGTGAAGTATGATTATTGTTATTATTACAAATCTGAGTAATATAGCCTAGAAGTGACAAGATCACACTCCGCAATTATAAAAATATTTTGAGCTATTTTAGTCATTCTGAATTTAGTTCTTCTACATGACATCATGTAGGAGCTCTAGTGCTTGGCAATTTTAGGAACATTTCATAAAACAATTTAAAAGTTATATATTTGAGAGATCTTTTTTGAATGAGAATATGACACTTCATAAGATACTTAATTTTCTTTTATTTGTTTCTCTTTTCTATCTGATTTCTGATTTATCAAAGAAGGGAGTTGATTCATCACATATTAACCTATGGATTCATTTATTATTTCAGGTCACTATGGCAAGAGGCAGTATACAATTATGTACAGAGCTGGCATCAGAACCTGGAAGAGTGGGGTTCAAATTCTCTCTCTGAAATATACTGGTTGGGGGACCCTGCTCAAATCATTTAAATTCTCTGTACTCTAGGCAACTATCTAAAATTTGGAGATTCATAGCTGCAGAGAAGGTGTGGATTTATAATAATAGCAGTTTTCCCTTTATCAGTGAAACAATAGGTCCAATACCCAATACCTATCCACATAACACCAGAATTGTAAATCAAAACAATTGACTCTCAAATTTAAATACTGTTTTTCAAAATACTACTTCATCCTCTCTTATTTCCCCTAGATGGCAAGATTGAGAGATATCAAGTTCTCCTAAATGACAAATGTCATTGCTAACAGCTTTTCTTCCATGTACAAACAATGATATAGCATAGTTTACAACACGGCTCATCCCCTTCTTCCAAATCCAACTTTACTTCCTTAGAGATCTTCAAGCCTAAGCCAGATGACCATTGATTGGGGATATTTTACAGGGGATTCCTGCTTAGATATGGATTGGACAAGATCCCTTCAAATATCCTTCCAACATTAAGATTCTCTGAATCTATCATAGTTCCTATGAGTTCAGAAGTATCTTCCTCTTCTCCTCCACCTTTGACACATTGGGCTGACACAGTATTTACCATATCTGCCAATCTAAAATGGGAATTATTAATAAATTACATACAAAGAGGGGCTCATTCAATGATATTTGTTTGGGATACACCTAGAGGCTATGCTAAAAAATCTCCTTTAAATAAAAGATGTCAAATGCACAGGTTACTTAGCAGATTATTGAAGATCTTTTTATGAATATGATAATGAATAAGATACAGAAACAGTATGATATAGTATTAAAAAGGCACTTCAAGAATACCTGGGTTCTCATCCCATCTCTGACACATCCTGGCTTGTGATCATGGGCAAATCATTTAACTTCTAAAGATAACATAAGACTGACTACAAGTTTCAGAAAAGGTGCCAATCTGCGTTAATAGTGGGAGTTTCCTCACCCAAGACTTTCTAGATATGAGATCACAAATCTAGTCTATATCCTTCAAAAAGTTATAATATAATATAATAATTACATTTTTAGCAATTTATATTATAAGATTACTGATGCTTCAAATTTTTACAAATGCATCTGTGATCTTATTGAGTGATATAGACTTCTTCTGATTCTGATATATTGAGTGATATAGATCTTCAGCGATATAGACTTTGGTCCTTTTTTGTGCAAAGCTTTGTTGATTCTAAAGAAAGTGCTTAGTAGAAAGAATGTTAGCCTCAAAGTCAGATAAAACCTAGAGTAAAAGATTTGAAGTATAAAAAAATAAAACAAAACAAAATGGTTCCTACTCTCAAACTTACATTTTGATATGGGGCAACTAAAACCTAAAAGAGATCTGCAAGAGGCAGAGGTTGAGAAGGAAAGTAACTGGCATTGGAACCAAAAAGCTGTTGTAGAAGTAGAATATAGCAGTGTAGTGGTGGAGCAGGACAGCGAATGAACCAGTAGTGAAGAGTGAGTTACACACAAAGATGGGCTCATTCAGTGTTGTTGTTTTGCATATATTTAAAGGTTATGATAAAAAAAAAAAATCCTTTAAATAAAAAAATGTCAAGAAATATACTTGATTGAGACTTTCTTTACAATTCCTTTCTTCAACATCCTCTTCACTGAAATGAGCTAAATTGTCAAAAAAAAAGTTCAAATCACTTGTATATGAGCCACATCATGGAATCATACAATTTCAGGGAAACTAAAAGTTCATCTAGAGCTAGACTATAGCAGATTGAATAGGATTCCCTCCCACAAATTCCTCAAGAATTGGCATCCAGACTTTATGTGAAAACTTTCAATAAAGAAGAAGCCATCATCTTCAGAAACAAATTATTCCACTTTTGACAACCAGTTTCAGTTGTTAAGTTTTTCCTTCCATCAACTTGAAATATAACTCTTAATAACTTTCTAACATTGTTTCTGGTTCTGGTCTGCTAATTGGTGCTAAAAAAAAAAAAAAAAAAAAAAAGAAAGAAAGAAAAGAAAGGGAAAGAAAGAAACAAATTAAGAAAGAAAGAAAAGAAAGGGAAAGAAAGAAATAAACAAAAAAAAAAACAAAGAAAGAAAGAGAAAGAGTCAAGTACTTCTTTCAGGTGATCAACTTTCAAATACTTGTGGATAGCATTCAATTGTAATCCTTGAATAAAGACTCTTGATGAAAATAGTAGGAAGGCACTTTGAGGGACTCTTCCATCTCCGTCTCATATGACACCCATTCAAAAAATTTTGGAACGCTATTAATTTAACTCACTAATATTGAAAGTATATAGTTCACAAATATTTTAGAAGAAAAAACTTAAAACCCTTCTCAAAGCTCATGGAAAATACTGATATCTGAAAATGAACAACTTCCCCAGAAATATTGACTTTAGCAGCTTATAGTTATATATTAGCTACATTCATACAGGTCATTCCCCACACCTGTAAAAATAGTCTCTTCATCTCCACCTCTTAGAATCCTTTTCATATTCAACCCTCCTTTCCATTGTGTCCTCTGAAATGCCAATTCTATTATTAACATCTTACATTAATATAATCTATACATTATCCTCCAGAAATTTCTTTGCATATATTATATATATGTATATGTACAGCCCCTTTCATATGTGTTCATCCTTCTATAACTGCCAGTAATTAATAAAAACTAATAATTAAAAATTAAGGATTAATTTTAATTCCATATATCCAATCATCATTAAGTTTTTACAGTGATATTTCCTTCAAAAATAAAGCAAGAGCAGAACTTACATACTCTGAAATAGAATCATTTTCCCTTATCTTTCCCCTTGCTCAAAAAGATACATAACCATTTGGGGACTCATTGTCATAATATATCCTATTATTTCCATTTTTTGAGAGAATTTTCCTTTTGATTTCACTGACCACTCATTATATATACAACATTGTATAGCTTTTATATTTCTACATATGGGCCTTGTGTCCCTAAATAAAGTGTAAATTCCTTGGAAGTAAGGATTCTTTTATCTCCTTACTTTCCTTTTCTCCCCACCTTCACCTCCCCCCCCAAAAAAAAACACCCTGCATATTATAATCCTAAATGTATGTTAAAGTTGAATTCTTTCGTGATAGCATTTTTTCCTCTCTGTCAATGTCTTTCATGCCTCTGGCTCCATTTACTTTTCCTGACTGTATTTCTCTATAACCTTTGGTCTCTCAAGAAACTGATTCCTGTATATTCCAGTCTTAGGTACAAAATATATTAGGTTTGCCCCAATCCTTGCACAGGTTTATATGGATTATGTTAATAAAAGCAAGAAGGCCATATGAGTTCCTATGATTTAACCAAATAGTCAAGAAAAGGGAGAAGTCAGACAATCTCAAAAGCATGAATTTGGAATTTGGAGGGCTTTTTGTTTGTTTTTGGCATTATTTGTGGACAGCAAGGAAGACTTGGGCTCTAAGCCTACTTCCAACACTCAGATCAGATGAGTGTGTGTGTCCCTGGGTAAATTACTTAACCTATCAGTTCTCTGAGTAAATAAGGCTATAAGTTGCAAAAAAGAACCACCAGTTACTTGGACCTTCCCTACATCAAGGAAATAATTGAACCCAACCCCCTTGTTATCTTATAGTTTACTTTATTAATCAGTAGTTCATTTTCTTTATTTGGTAAAATTTTGCTTATTTTGTGTCTAGTTAATTACTTTCTTCCCTTTTATAAAAGCAATACAACTTTTTGTAAATGTTGCATTTTAGAGAATTCCCGCCCCGCCCACCTGCCCCCCCACCTCTCCCAATTCAAAATGGATCCTGAAATGGCCAAATTTTCACTAAGACACAGTACTTTTCCTTAATTTCAGGAGATTTTTTTTTTTTTTTTTAAGTGAAGGAAAGCCCTCTACTGGTGAATTGTTTAAATTCAGTAAGTGTTGTCTCGGGTAGTTGAACAAGTTAGATTTTTGGTATGACCTGCCAAGTTGGGCCAGACTGTGAAAGCTGCTCCGGACAGACATTAAGATAAGAATGGAGTGAATGTTTCCAGTATATTTCATTGTTAATACATTATCCTTGTCACTCTGTAAATCACACAAGGCCACACTATTCCAAAGATTAGTTGTAATAACACAGAGATCTTTTTTATAAACACTCAAGTTCTTTTTAAAAATTAGATTCTGAGTCTTGGGGTATGGGAGTAGGGGGAGATGAAGTCAAAACACATTTACTTTCAAAGTGCATTTTTTAAAATCTGATTAACAAGGGAAAAAACAGGTATTAGCAGCTTATTTTCCAAATAATAGAGTTAAGTGAGATATTTTTGAGATAGAATTTCTATAAAAGGAACGAAGTAGAAAAAAATACCTTCATTTCATCATTATTTGTGTCTAACATAAATATCAATTAATAATAGTCTGAGGTTTTTTTCTGGATACAATTTTTAAAAAATACAAAGAAAAGCTTAGTTTAAATTGTAAGCCCTCAAATTGAAGGCAGGGTAAGATAGTATACAGAGCAGGAGACTTTGAGTCACTGAGATTTAAGTTCAAATTTCATCTCCAATATTGGCTATGTAACCCTGAGTAAATCATTTGATCTTCCTCAAACTCAATTTCCTTATCTATAAAATAACAACAATAATTATAGTACCTTAGGTTGTTCTAAATATTAAATGAGATAATATATGTAAAGTGTTTTACAAACCCCAAATTTATGAATTTTAGTTCTAATTTTATAAATTAAATTATAAAAAACAATTTTTATAAAACATTTATAAATTATATATATTTATATGATAATGTTATATCATTTATAATATAATAAACTATAATTTATAAATTTATAAAAACACTTATAAAACATAAAACCTAGTAGATTTCTATCTGGTTTATGTAATATAATAATAAGCAATATCCAGAAATGGTTATATTAATTTTAAGAGAGTTTTCAAGTTAGTGGGCTATTTATTTTAACCCTGAACTCATGGGTTCAGGAAGGAACCTTTATTGTAGGAAACTTTCTACTAAGGCATATTGCTAACTTTGCTGCAACATATGATTTTAGAAAGTTGTCTTGGACACTGGGAAGTTAAGACACTTGCAGAGAGAGACAAAGCCAATGTGTTTGCCATCCTGGGACTTCCCTTCATGTCTGGCACTTCCTTGTCATACAACAGAATGATATCTGTAGTTTGCTCATTCTGAGATATGGCTCCCACTTCTCCCAGTAATGAGTTATTATTAGAGTCTCCATTTTATGGAAGAGACCATGTCAGCCTACCTTCATTCTTTTTCCAATTCTGTTCTAACTTTCTGGATTTTAGAACCAAGATACCCATGACAAGGTACCAGTTTTCTCCCTTCCTGGCTTCCTTTTTTATACTATTTTCTCCCATTAGAATAGGGTTAAGTGATTTGTCCAGTGTCACACAGCTAGGAAGTGTTAAATGTCTGAGATCAGATTTGAACTCAGGTCCTCCACTGCACTACCTAGCTTCCCCCAAATGCAAGTTTCTGTCTTTCATTTTGCTAGTAATTTTTAAGCCCACCTCTTAGCACACTCCCCATATTTGTTTCCTTCTTTTTCCTTTCTTTCCTCCTTTTTCCTTCTTTCTTTTCTTCTTTCTTTTATCCCTTTCTTCCTTCCTTTTTCCTTCCTTCTTTTCTCCTTGTTTTCCTTCCTTCTTTTTTTCCTTTCTTCTTTGTTCCCTCTCTTCCTTCTTCTTTTCCTTCCTTCTTCTCTCCCTCCATAACTCCCTTCCTTTTTTCCCACATGTAAGAGATAGGAGAATTGGGATGAACTTCAGAAATAATGCAACCCAATCCTTTACCTGTTGCATCAATGTCATTTTACAATGCTTTCAATTAAATAGCCCAATCTGCCTTAACCAGTGATTGGGACCTTATGAGGAAATACATTCCATTTTTTAAAATATAAGTTTTATCAATTCACAACTTTAGCAAAGTTGCAGAATACAAAATAAATCCACATAAGTCATCAGCATTTTTATATACTATCAACAGTCCAACAGCAAGAAATACAAAAAGAAATTCCATTTAAAATAACTGTAGATAATATAAAATATTTGGAAGTCTATCTGCCAAGACAAAACCAGGAACTAAATGAACACAATTACAAAATACTTTCTATACAAATAAAGTCAGATTCAATCAACTGGAAAAATATCAAGTGCTCATGGGTAAGCCAAGCAAATATTATAAAAATGACAATTCTACCTAAATTAATCTATTTATTCAGTACTATACTAATCAAGCTCCTAAGAAATTATTTTACAGAGCTAGAAAAAATAATACAAAGTTAGATTGGCTAAGATTACAGGCAAGGATAATGTTAGAAGAGATATAGGAAACCTGGGACACTGATACATTATTGGGGGAACTATGAATGGATACAACCCTTTCGGAGAGCAATATGGAACTATGCCCAAAGAGCTCTCAAATTGTGCATACCCTTTGATCCAACAGTGTCTCTACTGAGTCTGTATCCCAAAGAGATCTTAAAGGAGGGAAAGGGACCCACATGTGCAAAAATGTTTGTGGCAGCTCTTTTTGTAGTGGCAAGAAACTGAAAACTTGAATGGATGCCTATCAGTTGGAGAATGGATGAATAAGTCATGGTATATGAATGTTATGGAATATTATTTTTCTGTAAGAATCAGCAGGATGATTTCAGAGAGGCCTGGAGAGACAGATGCTAAGTGAGGTGAACAGAACCAGAAGATCATTGTATGTGACAACTAAGATAATATGAAGATCAATTCTGATGGACAAGGCTCTCATCAAAAATGAGACGATTCAGGCCAGTTCCAATAGTCTTGTTATGGAGAAAGCCATCTACACCCAGAGAGAATGGGAACTGAGTGTGGATCACAAAATAGCATTTTCACTCTTTTTGTTGTTGTTTGCTTGCATTCTGTTTTATTCTCATATTTTTTAACTTTTTGAACTGATTTTTCTTGTGCAGCACAATAATTGTGTGTATATATATATATATAACATATTTTTGATTTGACATCTTTAATATATATTGGAATACTTGCCATTTAGGGAAGGGAGTGGGGGAAGAGGGAAAAATTTGGAACACAAGGTTACTATCCATGCATATGTTTTGAAAATAAAAAGCTTTAATAAATAAATAAAATGTAAGTTTTATTAATGCATATTTATTAATGGACATGATAGAGGCGTTCTGTAGCAGTCTTTTCTGGGAAAGAAGAGGAAAAACATTTCCCACTTCTAGAGTAATGGTAGTAATAGTAATAATGAATAATAAAAGCTAGTATTTATATAGCACTTTAACATTTTCAAAGCATTTTATATGTGTTTTCTCAATTTTTTCCCTCACACCAATACTGTGAGGTAGATGTTATCAACATCCCCTTTTACCACATGAGTAAACTGAGGCTGATAAAAATTATATAATATACCAGGGTCACACAGCTAGCATGTATCTAAGGCTAGATTTGACACAGTGGTGTCACCTAAATTCCATCTTTTGAAACTAGGAGTAACCAAAAAAATTATATAGTGAGCAAATATGAAAAAATTTGTACTATTTTGTCTTATACTTCTCTGTTGTGAGAAAGGAAGTTCATTTCATTATCTGATCTCTGGGAGCTTCATTGATTCTTTTAATTTCTTGGAGTTTGATTTTAATGATCTTTTTATTTAGTGTTGTAGTAACTGTGCATATGTATATATATATATATATATGTGTGTGTGTGCATACATATATGAATACATTATATACATGAATGTTTAAACAAACAGCTATCGGTAAGAGAAATGTTCACCCACACACTTTTGAGTCCTAGCTGTATGGTTAACATTTCCTTTCTCACTTTCTTAATTCTAGATAATCAGTGAAACAATAAATCAAGTCCTGATTTATTTGCCTTTGCCTTTTTGATATGTATGTGTTCTGACACTGAAAATTTAACAATATCTCCTATGAGATATAGATGTGTATATCCCTGAGATATAGATATGTATATACTATAAACACATATACATATATAGGTACATATCAGTCAGAGATACATATACACACTTAGGTATGTGTATGCTTATATGTATGTATATACAGATATAAATATGTATGTGTATATGTGTTATATATATATGTGTGTACATATATTTAAATATATATGTGTGAATGTATAAATAAATACATATAGATAAATATTTCTGCGTAGGTAGCAAGGGGATAGACCACTAAGGCTAAAGGAAAGAAAAACAGTTCAAATCCAGTCCTACATACTTAGTTGTGTGGCTCATAGCAAGTTACAAACTCAATTTTCTTCCATTTCCTCAACTATAAAATGTAATTAATAATATCAACTGCTTCCATAGGATTGCTGTGAAAATCGAATGATATGATATTTGTAAATCATTTAGAACCTGGTACTACATAAATGATTTATTTCCTTCCTTCCTATAAATAAAAAAAAAAATCTGAGTTTTTACTTCAAGTCCAACAAATTGTCAAAGATGATAAAGATAGTTATGTTGAGGAGCTAGAAGAAAACAGGAACACTGATGTGCTATTGGTCCAACCATCCTAAAAGTAATTTGGAATTATGCAAAAAAAAAAAAAAAAAAGCTAAAATCTTTATACCATTTGATAGAGAGATTCATTAACACTAATTATATAAATCCAAAGAAGTCAAAAACAGAAACATCCCATGTTTGACATCTTTGGGCTACTCTTCAAATTGTCACATTGTCCTTTCACGCACAGGTTGGATTTTAGGAGAAATCCTAAGTGGCTATACTCTTTAACACTAGAGTTTACAATCCCCTACTGATTTGCTTTTCATTAACAGTCAGGCAATAGATACAATCAGTTCAAAGCAAAGCCATTTAATGAGATAGCATAGTAAGAAAGATAGCAGCAAAATATTTTCTCCATAAACTAGGAATGGATTTCTTATAAACACACAGACTATGGGAAGAGTGGGTACAAACTTAGAGGACAATAGTGGTAGGGTACACATCTAGAGTACTTATGTGACCAAGCCAAATTCACCCAATCCTGATCCTATAGGGCCTGCAAGTAATCCTCATAAAGCTCCCCCCGGGGATAGGTGGACTGTTCAACCAATCTCCCAGGGTATGCTCTTCTCCACAAAATGCATCAAATAAAAAAATTTAAATTCTTTGTTCATTTCCTTTGACTACTTATCTATTAATGAATTTCTCTTGGTACCATATTTTGTGTCTGTTATTTATATTTCCTTAGCATCAGGTTTCTATTGATATTACTTGATACAAATACTTTCTCCACTCTAATTTTTGGTTTCTTTTCTTAGCCTATCATCATCATCATCATCATCATAATCATCAAACAGCAAAAGCTGTTTCAGTTTATACAATAAAAATGATCTATTTCGATTCCTATGATCTCTTCTATGCTTCATTTATTAAAAATTGTCTCCGTAGCCATAGGTGCGAAAGGTACTTTATCTCCTTCTTTTCTATTTCTTTAATTTATTTTTTTTTAATTTTTTAATGTAGGTCATGTTTCCATCTTGAGTTTATTGAGATATGCATTGTGAGATAGTAGTCTAAATCTAATTTCTGACAAATTGCTTTCCAATTTTTCTAGCAATTCTTTTTTTAAAAAAGACAGTCCTGTCTCCAATAATTAATGTTTTTAGATTTATCAAACATTGGACTTTTGTTGCATCTGTTTCTTGCTTATCATCCAAACCAAATAGTTCCATGGACAACTGTTCCGTAGTAAGAAGAAGTGAGATAATGCTATCTCTCTTCATTCATATTTTTCTCATGCTTTATTTCCCCTGAGATTCTAGACCTTTTGTTCTTCCAGATGAATTTTTTATTTTGCTTTGTTTTATGATTTTAATTAATTATTCTAGATGAATTTTGTTTGTTTTCTTCAGTTCCATAAAGTTTCCCCTTTATAATTTACTTAGAATAGAAATAAATGCATAAATTAATTTAGTTTTTATTTTGTTAAATTGGTATAACCCAAGCAGGAGTGGTGAATATTTCTCCATTTATATCTTTATTTCTGTAGAGCACTTGTAATTATATAAAGTTTACATCGTCCAAGGTAAGTTAACTCCTATATTTTTATGCATTTTATGGTTATTTTAAATGGATTTTCTCTCATAATTTCTTCCTAGAGTCGTTTGTTTGTTTTGGTTTTAGGGTTGTGGAGTTTTTTCCCCATGGGATAGAAATTCAGGGCATTTTGATGTCTTTATTTCATATCCTGCTGCTGGACTGAAATTATTAATCATCTCAATTAGGGCTTTTGCTGAGCCATTTGTTGTTTCCTAAATCCTGTGTCATATCATCTGCAAGCAGAGCAATTTTATCTTCTCTGTGATGATGTTGAAAACTTATTACCATAGCTAGCATTTCTAGAGCAATATATAATAATAGTGAAGAGCAGAACCTATTCTAAATATGAATCACTAAACATTTTCCCTTTGAGTCAAAATCTGCTCCCATGTAACTTCCAGTCTTCTTTAAAAGTCAAACATAGTTGTGTGAGAGGCAGTTAGGTGGCACAGTGGATAGAAAATGGAATTAGGAAGACCTGACTTCGATTTCAGTCTCAGATACTTATAAGTTATGGAACTTATAAGTTATGGAACTAGGCACATTTTGCCTCAGTTTCCTCATCTGGAAAGTGAGCTAGAAAAGGAAATGGCAAATCATTCTAATTTTTTGCCAGGAAAATCCGAAATGGGGTCACAAAGAGTCATATACAACTGAAAAAAGCAAAAAGACTGAACAACAAAATAGCTGTGTATGGTATTCTTTGTCTTCTATAGACATTGCTACACTTAGTTCTACTGCTAACTAAAAATGTGACTTTGAACTTTGGCTTCTATAAATCGAGAAGCAGAAGTATATGGTAAAGTATATAGAGGACTAAACCTGAAATCAGGAATATTTAGATTCAAATTCCACTTGTGTATAACCCTGTGGAAGTCACTTTTCCTTATGTGTAAAATGAGCAGATTAATACTAGATGGTCCCTTCCATTTCTAAATCCATAATACTATAAACAGATGATTTTCTAAAGTCCTTTCTAATGCTAAAATTGTCAGGACAAATGACCCATAATTTCTCAATTATCTTGCATTTCTGGTTTGAGAATACCTTGAAGATGCCATAAACCAGAGATATCAAACAAGCCACTTATCCCAAGTTTGGCAGAACCAGATCGATTAACTGAGCAAAGAAAACATTTAACGGAATAAATAAAATGCAACATAATATCAGTAACTTTACATTTTGAAACTAAGCCAATATGCAGCCCACAAAGATCTTTATGTAGCAATTAATGACCCCCATTTCTGCTTGAGTTTTTTACTACCAACTTAATTTACCTAAATATCCATTCGCCAGACACTTTGCTCTTTCAGGTATTAGAGCTTTCCCTTCTCACCACAATTCTACTCCTGTCCCTGGTGAATACCTTTTGCTTCTTTTAATCTCTATGTGTCCTCAGTAGTTTCTGTGTCTAAGTTCAGTGAACCATCCTTTAATTCTTTAGAGTAAATTATAGGCAAAGGAATTAGAACGAAATCTCTCAGAATAAAAAATTTCAATGAAGAGAGTATTTTTAAAAATATGTGTGTGTGAGAGAAGCGGGAGGTGAGGAAGAGAAATTTGAAATGTTTTGTCTTTGCAATATTATTCCCTGAAATAGAACTTGTCCAAAAAAAAAAGGCTTTGCGCGCCATCTAGAGGACATTTTGTACTTTATAAAAACAATGCTTTAGAAAGAACAAAAAGAGAGAGAGAAAAGAAGGAAGGCAGGCAGGAAGGAAGGAAGGAAGGCAGGAAGGAAGGCAGCAAAGCATGAAGGCAAGAAGGAAGGAAGGAAGGAAGGAAGGAAGGAAGGAAGGAAGGAAGGAAGGAAGGAAGGAAGGAAGGAAGGAAGGAAGGAAGGAAGGAAGGAAGGAAGGAAAGAAGAGAAACCAGTAAAGAAATTGAGCTGGTTATGCAATAAATGTCACAGTACTTGTGTAATATTTATGTCAATATTTTAATTGAGAACATTTTTTTTTTGCAGAGATGAAAAGGAGTTTCCCCATAAGATGCTATTTTAAAATGAAACATACAGATTTGTTTATTTTTCACCTTAATCATTGTCCCATCAGAGAAGTATTTTTGAGTACATGAAAGAAATATACATCTCTCTAGAATTGTTTGGAAATGTTTACTTAGTATTTAATAAGTTTAGTGAGCATTTAAAAGAGTCTATATTTTTTTTATCCTCCCAAATCCCGTGAAAGGCAGTATAAAACAATGGGCGGAATAATACACAAGGAGTTAGCAAACCTTGGTATAAATCCAACCTCTATACCTAAAGCTTATCTGCTCTTAGACACTTTGCTTACACTTGATTCATGAAATGAGATGATTGAACTAGATGATCTTTGAGGTCCTTCTCAGCTCTGGATCTCTTTTGGATATATAATCCCCAAATTAAATTTCTTTCCCTTTTTACCTTCTCTGTAGAGTCATTTTCTTTTCTTTTTTTTTGAAGCATAGTTTGGGTACCATGAAGTCTTTCCTGATGCTCTCAATTATTGGTGCTTTTGACACAGAATAATTTTGCATTTTCTTATCTACATACCTGCTCTGCTTTGCATAAAATCCTAGCACGGGATCTTAATTATAACAGCTTAGCTGATTTCACTAATGTAGAAAACTCCCAGATGAGGAATTTCCTTTACTATTTTAGGTCCTATAGCCTAACACAACTTATAGGGGGAAGATAATTGCCTAGAGTACTGAGAGTTTAAGTGACTTATCCAGGATCACACAATCAGTATGTGTCAATATTTCTAGATTTAAAAATGAAAGAGACCATCTTTCTCATCTCATTTTACAAATGAGAACTCAGATCTTTCTATCTCCCCAGACAGTTATCTTTCTACTTCACTAAAGCTGCCTTCGCCCATGGGAAGTTCTTAATAAATATTTATAGAATTGAATTTAATTGAGGTAAAATGATGTGAAGATGAAATTCATCTTAAAAAGGGATTTGTAACTTTAAAGTCTTATACAATAATTATTGGCAAAATTCTATAAGAATGGAACCATTATTTTTATTATCATTAAGTGATAGATGATTTGTACAGTTTCTGTAATGATCCTTCTTATTATCATAAGTTTTTGAAAATTATTCATTTTGTAGCTCTTTGTAAGACTCCAAATATAAGTAACAATATCCTGGAAGAAAGCACAATGGTTTACTTTTTTTAGATTCTTAAATTTACAAGACACTTTTCCACTATAAAAGCAATCCCTGCTAAGAAAGCTTGCTATGTTTGCTAGAGATCAGTGTTTCTGTTGGGCACACAAGACTTCAGAGGAGCTTCCTTTTTATTTCAGACCAGGAACTCCTGTACCCTTCTGCTTCCCATTTAACTTAGTAACAATGAAGTTTAAATGTTACCCAAAAATGTTGGGGGAAAATCAGATATTAAATTATATTTGAAACTCTCCTAGGGATTTTTTGTAGGCTTCAGTCAATTATCATATAGAAATAGTTGTTAGTAGACCTAAACCCCTTTTTTTTATAATTTTATGAGATAAATTAAACTTCACTTCAATCTTAAAAAAACTAGAAACCAGTTACAGAACAGAAAATTCCACTCTGGTTTTGGCTTCTTCCTGTGGCCACCTCAAAAGTGACCATGGAGCCTGAGCATGTTATAATCATAAATTTAGAGCTGGGATGCCTTAGAGAGCAATG
Source organism: Sarcophilus harrisii (assembly GCF_902635505.1). Taxonomy (NCBI): domain Eukaryota; kingdom Metazoa; phylum Chordata; class Mammalia; order Dasyuromorphia; family Dasyuridae; genus Sarcophilus; species Sarcophilus harrisii. The sequence goes on from NC_045430.1 coordinate 49,505,258, forward strand.
AGCCTAATTCTGTCATTTTCCAGGTGAAGTAAGTCATTTTAAGTAAACAGAGATAAGAATAGCACCTGCCTCCCAGAGTCGTTGGGATGATAAAATATTTGTAATATATTTGCAAACTTTGAAAAACTAAATAAATACTATTATTATCATCCAGAATCACACAGTAAGGGTCTAACTCAGAATTTGACCTTGTCTTCCTAATTCTAAGCACAGAATAAAATGTACTGCATCATTGACCCATTGATATGGTCCTGAATGAAAAAATAGCATATTAAACTTATAAATATATTGCTAAGTTTTTTTTTTTTTTTTTGCTTTATTTTCTTTTCACAGTTTATAGGGAACAACATGGGTTTTTAGGTTTTGTTGTTTCTGTTGTTTGGTTGGGTTGGTTTTTTGTTGCTGTTGTTGTTGTTGTTGTTGTTGTTTGGGGGAGGAGATTTGGAAGAAGGAAATAAAGTGAAAGAAACCAAGATAATAGATTGTAAATGCCAGACAGATAGGTGATTCAGGGAATAGAGTGATAACCTAGAGTCAGAAAAACCTGAATTCAAACCTTATCTCAGACTCAGTAATTATGACTCCCTAGGCAAGTCATTTAATCTTTTTTTCCCCAAAATTTATTTCATTTGAAGAAACAGAATAAGAAAAATGAAAAAAAAAAAAAAGAAAGAAAAGTAATACAAAACAAAATGAAACAAAACAAAAGAGAACATTGTCATGTGCCCAGGAGAAAATCAGGGGGGATTCAAAATATATAACAATAAATACCAATTTAAGTATATACATATTAGTAGAAGAAGTTATATATCCAGGACTGCCTTTCTATTCTTTACCTCTTTGTAAATTATTCTTTGGTTCTTTGCTGCATATCTTTTTTACTTTATTTTTCTTCTCCCTTTCATCCTCTCCACCACCACTCCCAAGCTACACTTAAGAAAAGATATGTTTATAGATATATATAGATAGATAGATAGATATACACTTACACGCGTGCGCACATGCGCGCACACACACATACACACACACACACACACACACACACCCTAGACACACACACATGTCTTTCCCATCCCTGCTGACTCTTTCATTAATTTATGCTCCATAATCTGCCTTACTATTATGTAACCTCTCCCTTGTCTTCTTTCCTCACCCTTTGCTTCTCCATCCACCCATCCCTCCCCACTTATTTCTTTATAGATTTTGGAAGGTGCTATACCCTTCACGATATATATATGTAGAGCTGCCTATTGAACTCATTCCCAATGTGAGTAGGTTTTCAGGACTACAAGCTCTCCTCCCCCCTCTAACGCCTCTGTGTCAGTTCTTCCTCTGTACCTCCTTTGTATAACATGTTTACTATTTTTACCTTTACTCTGCCAATCTTTCTTTTGAGCTATCCTATTGTTGATGTAAATCTTAAACATAAAGTATACATTTCCCATGTTAAAAAAAAAAAAACAAAACATAAACAATTTAGCAATGTTTAAACAGTTTGTCCCTGTTCATGTCCTTAAAACTGATCTTTGATATTGGCTTTTTATATGTTAAATTTTCTGTTACATTTGGATTTGGTTGATAAAAAGTCCTAAAAATCTAAAAGTTCATTAAATGTCATTTTTTCTCTCATTCAAAATTATAGATAATTTTGCTGGATAAAATACTTTTTGGCTGCAGACCTAGATCTTTTGCTTGTCTATAAATATGATTTCAGGATCTGTAGTCTTTTATTGTAGCTGATAATAAGTCTTGTACAATTCTAATTATAGCTCCAACTTATTTGAATTATTTTTTTTCCTTGTTTCTTGAAAAATTTTCTCTGGGACTTTCAATATTTGGCAATAATATTCCTGTATGTTTTCTACAAGAGATGTCATTTAGATGGTTATCAATGGGTTTTTTCTATTTCTACTTTTCCCTCATGTTTTATCACTCCAAGGCAATTTTCCAAAATTATTTCGCAATAATACTTGTGTCAAGGTTCTTTTTTTGGTCACAACTTTCTGGCAATCCAATTATTCTTATATTTTTTCTTCTTGATCTGTTCTCCAGATCTGTCATTTTTCTTAGAAAATATTTCACATTCTGTTCTATTTTCTCATTTTATATAATCTGTTTTGTTATTTCTTGGTCTTTCAAAGCTTCATTGGCTTCCTTTTGCTCAATTCTAATTTTCAAAGAGTAACTTTCATCTTTAAGATTCTGTAACTTCTTTTCTGATTGGTTTACTTTTTTTTCATAATCTTGTTTTTCTTAGATGGTTTTAATTTTTTCTTTAGTTTTTTCTCAATGTCTCTCATTTGATTTTTTGAATTCTTTTTTGAGTTCTTCTATAAATTCTCTTTGATCAGGATATATTTCACATTACTCTTTGGGGTAGAAGCTTTTTTTTGCTAAAGTGTCCTCCTCTGAAGCTGAACCCGGGTCTTCCCTGTCCCCATAATATGTTTTATTGGTGGGGTTCTTTCTTCTTTGCTGGTTCATTTTTTTTAAAATAAGAGGTATTAGTGTAAGTACCCCCTAATTATGGGGTGGGAGTGGTGCCTTAAGCTTCCCTTCAGCTCTCCCCTCTGACTAGGAACCCCAAACCAAGAGCTCCACCCTACTGCAAGTGCCCACAGCCAACTGCATTCCTGTCCTACTGCTTATGCACCAGATTCCTTCTCACCCAGAGCCACATCTCAGCAGCACACCTGGGTCTGGTATTCCTAATCAACTGAGGTTCATTCTGTAGACTGGGATTCAAACCCCAACTCAACAAACAATTGGGGAGGTGAAAGTCTCTGTGGTTCCTGCTGACAATCCAGACACACTCAACTAGCCCCTTGTGTTTCAGTAGAACTAACCTGGAAATGTTTGCACTTCACACAGGTTAATCACAAGCCAGGGTCAGATCTTCAGATCTTTTCGGGTTATCTCAGGACCTTGTTCTACCCTAAGTCTTCGTGATTTTTCATGAGTCTATGTTTGGCCTGAGGTGCAAATTCGTTCTACTTGTGGGGGAAATCTGAAGAGCTTGAAGTTTACCAACCTACTCCGCCATTTTCTCAGAATCTTCCCCCCATTTAATCTTTCTTGGCCTGGGTTTTTTCATTTATAACATGAAAGGAATAATTGTACTAATAATAAAAGGTCTATTGGGAAGACAAAAAGATAATATTTATAAAGTGAATGCTACTTGTTCTTATTATTATCATTACTTTAAATTTATTCTTTTAAAGAACTTCCAATCACGCAGAATTGGAAAAGTGATCAATTAATCTGACATTTCACAAAAGGATGAAAAAAATCCTTCAAAAAATTTAGACAAACTTTGTATTTAAAATTTTTCTTTTCAATTAGTATTTTGGCATCTATTTCTATGCTATTCCTCTTTGCCTCTTCATAAACTCCTCCTAGTATCCCTGCCTTCTTTCAAGTCTCTGTTAAAACGCCAACTTTAAAAGAAACCTTTCTTGATACTCCTTCATTCTAGTGCCTTTCTTCTAATTATTATCTACAAACATTTTGTACATAACTTATTTGTACATAGCTGTTTGTATATTGTCTCTCCCCCTTACACTGTGAGCTCCATTAAAAGCATGGATAATTTTGGATTTGGGGAGGGTTTGGGGAAAAGAGGGATCTTTGTGTTCCCAGTATTTAGCACAGTACCTGACATATAGTAAGTGTTTAATGTTTTCTAGTGGACTGATGCTATGCTTTAAATTTTAAAGAATCATATAATTTTAGTATTGCTGAGCTGAAAGAAAGCCTAGAGAGCAACAAGTTCAATTTCCTCCTTGTAAAGGATAATTGTAACCAACAAAATTCAATAATTTGTTATAGATGATCCAGATCATGAGCAGCAAAGTCCAAACCAAAACAATCTAGACTTATAATACCTGAATCAGTTTCATTTATTACTGTTTTATTTGATTATTGCAATGTTCCTTCACTAAAGCCCTCCTCTGATGCCATATTGAAAAAGTGGCCACCATGCATTATCAAAGGCCATAAATTTTCAATTCTTTCAACTATTGTTTAGTCATTTCAATCATGTCTGACTCTTTGTCTTTTGACCCCATTTGGAGTTTTCTTGAAAAAGATCCAGGAATGATTTGCCATTTCCTTTTCCAACTCATTTTACAGATGAAGAAATAGAGGCAAGCAAAGTGAAGTGACTTGTCCATAATCATCCAACTAGTAAACGTCTGAGGCTGAATTTGAACTCAGAAAGATAAGTCTTCTTGACTTCAGGCCTGGCTTTGTATCCACTGTACCACCTAACTGCCATCTGTCATTCCTAACAGGCTGGGGAAAGAGATGACTAGGGGCCCTAAGGCAGAAATCTGTATCTACACCTCTGGACCAGTCTGCCTAAATTCTAAAAGATTCATAACTAGTTAGGTTGCAAAATGATTAATTTTTTGCTTATCGCAGCTCTTGGGGACCATCTATGAAGTGATACAGGTTTTAGAATCTGCCATTGTAGAAGAAGTGTCCCCACTCCCTCTCTTCTCCCCTTCAGCTCTTAACTTGACTAACCCCTTCAGGTTTCAACTGAAGAACCACCTTTTATAGGAAGTCTTTTTATTATTTTATTTATTTATTTTAGTAGTAGTAGTAGTAGTAGTAGTAGTAGCTAACCTTTATATTGCCCTTACTATGTGCCAGGCTATGGGCTAAATGCTTTTCAATCATTATTTCATTTGATCTTCGAATTCAACAAATTCTTTTGTACTTATTTGGTATATGATATATATAGCAATTAGTAACAGAGTAGATAAGAGTCCTGGACCTGGAGGCAGGAAGACCAGAGTTCAAATCCAGCCTAAGATACTAGTTTTATGACCCTAGCAAAACACTTAATTTTCCTTTGCCTCAATTTTCTTAATTTACAAATTTACCTCTTAGAGTTGTTGTAAGGATCAAATGAGATAATTTCTTTAAACTACTTGGTACAGTGCCTAGTACATAGTGGGTGTCATGTAAAAGTCACCAATTACTATTATTAAAATTATTGTATAGCATATATAAAGCAACTTGTAAACCTTAAAGCACTATATAAGAGCTAGCTATTATTACATACTTCGTATTAACTTCTCTGTGTATATGTTGTTTCCCTTCAATAAAATGTAACTGAAAATTTATGGCCTTTGATAATGCATGGTGGCCACTTTTTCAATATGGCCTCAGAGGAGGGCTTTAGTGAAGGAACATTGCAATAATCAAATAAAACAAAAACTGTTTCATTTATGCATCATCAGAGCCCAGGTGGGTATCTGGAACATAATGGGTATATAATAAATATGGTGAATGAATGAATTAATCTTTCAAATAATGGCCTAAATAGCTTATTTCCACAGACCTTTCAGAGACATTGTAAAGCAGTAGAAAGTGTTGGGTTTGGAAGCCTTGAGTTTTACCACTTACCACATACAGAACCTGGGGAGTATCATTTGATTTTCCTCAATCTCAGTTTCCTCTTCAGTAAAATGAGGGATTTGAGAAGAAGGCCTCTAAGATTCTTTACCATTTTAAATGTCATTAAGTTCTAACTCTCCAATTCACTTGTATTGCCTTGAATTACTCACTTAGTTACCTCCTGTGCAAAATGAAATGACTAAACAAGCTGACTTCTGGGACCTCTTTTGGCAATGAGTCTATCATTTTATGAAAATGGACATCTCAAGAAAAAAACAGACTTTTATGTGTGTGAAAAGAATCTTGCTTTTTTTCTTTTTAAAAATATTATTTATTTATTATTTGAATACATATTGTTTTATTATATTGGAAGAGAAAAATCAGAATGAAAAGAAAAAAAAAAACAATGGCAGAGAAAAAAAACAGAAGAAAGAAGGTAACATAGCACTAGGTGATTTACATTCAATCTCCCTAGTTCTCTTTTTTGGATGCAGATGGCATCAACAATTTATTGGGATTGCTTTAGATCACTTAAACACTGAGAAGAATCAAGCCTTTCATAGTTGAACATCACACATTCATGCTGTTACTGTGTACAATGTATTCTTGGTTCTGCTTGTTTCACTCAGCATCAGTTCATGTAAATCTTTCCAGGCTTTTTTAAAATAAGTTTGTGCACCATTTTTCATAGAACAATAATATTGGATAATCTTCATTTTTCACAATTCACAAATTCACAATTTATTCAGCCATCCCCAAATTGATGGGCATCTACTAACTTTCCAATCCTCTGTTATCACAAAAAGATGCTCTAAACATTTTTGTACATGTGGGTCCTTTCTCCTCCTTTATGATTTCTTTGGGATACAGACCTAATAGTGGCACTGCTGAAACAAAGAGTATGCACAGTTTGATAGCCCTTTGGGCATAGTTCCAAATTGCTCTCCAGAATGATTGGATCATTTCACAAATCCACCAACAAGACATTAGTGTCCTTGTTTTCCCACATTCCCTCCAATATTTATCATTATCTTTTCCTGTCATTTTAGCCAATCTGAGAAGAGTTTTAATTTGCATTTCTCTAATCAATAGTGATTTAGAGCATTTTTTATACGACTACAGATGGTTTTATCTGGTGGCATCATCTGAAAATTGTCTGTTCATATCCTTTGACCACTTCTCAGTTGGCAAATGACTTGTATTCTTATAAATTTGACAAAGTTCTTTATATATTTTAGAAATGAGATCTTTATCTGAAAATAATGGCAGTAAAGTTTTTTTTCCCCCTGCTTTATATTTCTCTTTTAATCTTGTTTTTGTTGGGTTTGTTTGTACAGAAACTTTTTTAATTTAATGTAATTAAAGTTGTCCATTTTGCCTTTCATAATACTCTCTAGTTCTTTATAAATTCACCTTTCTCCAAAGAATTGATAGGTAAATTATCCCTTGCTCTCTTAATTTGTTTATGGAATCATCGTTTATACCCAAATCATGTACCTGTTTTAACCTTATTTTAGTATAGGGTATGAGACGGAGGTCGACGCCAAGTTTCTGACATATTATTTTCGACTTTTCCCAGAAATTTTTGTCAAATATTGAGTTCTTATTCCAGAAGCTGGAGTTTGGGAGTTTATCAAATACTAGATTACTATAGGCCTTGATTATTGTGTTCTATGTATCTAATCTATTCCACTGATCCGCCACTCTATTTCTTAGCCAATGATTTTGATGACTGCTGCTTTATAATATAGATTTAGGTTTGGTACTGCTAAGCCACCACCCTTTGTATTTTTTTCATTAATTCCTTTGATATTCTTGACCTTTTGTTCTTTCAGATGAATTTTATTATTTTTTCTAGCAAAAATCTTACTTTAAAAAGATTATCTTTTTTTGCCACCACCTCAACCTATATATACTGTATCCAGTTAAGTATTTGTTATGTCTAACAAATCAGCCCGGGATGCTTTTTTAGCAGAGTTGATGTGATACAGTTCAGAAACAATCCTTCTTACACAAGGTCACAGGTCTGGGCTGTTGTGGTTCAACCGAGGATAAAACTGGTTGGTTTAGACTGCTGTGTCAGAGCCATCCCCTTTGTGCTGGGAATGTTAAAAAAAAAAAAAAAGAAAAGAAAAAGAAAGAAAGAGAGAGAGAGAGATCAGTAGCAGAGTCAACCTTCTGGGTAGGGAAGAGATGCTGAAAGAGTTGAGTACATACAGAGTGTAGCAGAACTAAAAACAGAATAAATTCCTCAAGTAAAATGTCTGAGGATAAATGCTTGTCTCTGTAAAGAAAGTTGTTTGGGAGTAGAGATCCATCTGGGCTCAAAGCCACATGGCCCAATTAGGCAGACTACTGAGCTTGAAATCAAAAAGGCCTGAGTTTAAATCTTGTCTCAGACACACACCACTTGTATTAACTCATTTAAATTCTCTTAGCCTCAATTTTCTCTTTTGTAAAACGAGGTCTTTGAGTTTAATGGCCTGAATGGAATTTCCTTTTCAGCTCTAAACCTATGATTCTAAAGGTCTGAATGGAATTCCAAATCTATGGACCCAGTAGTGGAGAAAAAAAGGGGTATATTTTTTCTGGTCAAAAGATGGTAGCTGTTATACTACTATTTGGTCTATAACCCAAAGAGAACAAAAGGAAAAGGAAAATGACATAGATAACAGTGAACACTTTTTGTAGTAGTAAAGAACTAGAAAATAAGAGGTTACCATTAACTAGGAAATGGAAGAACAAACTAAGATAAAGGAATATTATTGTACTGTAACAAATGATGAAAGCATGTATTTCAGAGAAGCCTGGGAAGACAAGATGAACAGATACAGGCTGAAGTGAGCAGAACCAGGAAACTAATTTACACTGTAATAAAAACATATAAAAGACAAACAACTTTGAAAGTTAGGAACTCTGGTCAATGCAATGACTATCTATAATTCCAAAGGACTCATGATGAAGCAAGCTCCTAACAGAAAGGTGATGGACTTAGGCTGCAGATTGAGACATATATTTGGGGACATAGCCAATGCAAGAATTTATCTAGTTTGACTATGAACATGTATTGCAAATGTTTTATTTTTATTTCTTGTTCAATGGAGAAAGGGATAGAATAGAGAAAGAAAATAAATGTTTGTAAATTGAAAAAAATAAATTTAAGAGATGACATCTAAGTGGAATGGAAATATATAGAGAGAAATGATAGTAGTTCCTGAATTCTGACTATCTGAAGTGGGGCTTAAGTACTTTGGGCCCCAATCTTCTAGATAAAGGAGAGAAATTTTCTGTACAATGTCAAGTTTCTAGAAAGTTCAAGAACCTAAGATCCCTCTCCTAGAGAGATAAGTTCTAGAGCAATGCCAGACTCTTAAGAAATAGAAGATCTTGCAGTCCCACTAATGAAAGAGAAACAAGAGAATGGGTTCAGCAAGAAAAATGAAAACAAAAGACCTAGATTTAATCCTCTGCTATGATCATTTTCGGCTAGCTCATTGTCTTTCCCCCAAACCCATTTCTCTTCCACATTTTCTTATTTTCTGTCAAAGGCTCCACCATTTTTCTAATCTCCCAGATTCATACCATTGGCCTCATTCTTGATTCTTGCCTCTCCATCACACCATATAATCAATTAGTTGTCAAACCTTATCGTTCCTCTCTATAATATCTCTGGAATCCTACCCATTCTTTCTGCATACACAGCTGTCATGTTAACCCAAATTTACTCCTTTCATCTAAATTATTGTAGCAGTCCCCTTGCTGGTTTCTTTTTCTCAAGCCTCTCTCCACTTCAGTCTGATAAAGTGATTTTCTTTAAGCAAATCTTTTCAGTTAACTTTGATATCTTCCAATAGTCTTTGGATGAAAATATAGACTCTTTTGTTTAGCTTTTAAAGGGTTTCACAATCTGAACCCAAGCAAACTTTCTGATAATATCTAGTATTTAACTACATTTGTATTTCTTACTATAATATTTATTCTTAAACATGTTCAGGGAAAAAAAGAGATAAAAAAGCAAGCAAGCAAACAACAACAAAAACAGTGAAAATACTATGTTGTGATTCACATTCATTTCCTCTCTCTGGATGCAGATGACTCTCTCCATCACAAATCTATTGCAATTGTCTTAAATCACCTCATTGTTGAAAACAGTTATCATAGTTGATCATTTCATAATCTTATTGTTGCCATGTATAATGATCTCCTGGTTCTGCTCATTTCACTTGGCATCAGTTCATATTAGTCTTTCCAGGCTTCTCTGAATCATCCCGATGATTGTTTTTTAAAGAACAATAATATTCCATTATATTCATTTACCATAACTTATTCATTCATTCCCCAACTGATGGGCATCCACTCAGTTTCTAGTTCCTTGCCACTACAAAATGGGCTGCTACAAACATTTTTGCATGTCTGGGCCCTTTTCCCATTTTTTATGATCTCTTTGGGATACAGGTGCAGTAGAGATACTGCTAGATCAAAGGGTATGCACAGTTTAATAGTCCTTTGGGTATAGTTCTAAATTGACTTGAGTAATATTTTGAAAGAACCTAGGGATTCTAAGGCAGAACTGAGGAGGGAGTGTTGGGGGATGACAATTGAGGGTTGAGAGATAACCCTCTGGTGGGTGTCACAAATCTTTTGGAAAAGAATTCACAAACCTAAAGTTTGTGACAAAGGGGGATTTATTTACACTAAGAAGATAGTACTCTAAGAAGACAACTTTCTTAGCAGGCAAGACCCTGTTAGGACTATTGAGCAGATGGGTTTACACTGAGAAGAAAATATCTTCATCAGTGGGCAAAAAATCCTGTTAGTACTTCTGCAAAGGTTTACACTGAGAAAGACCCAAAGGGATAAGTCTAGAAGGAAATTTAGCAAAGATTTGGGGTTCAGAGTCATCTTTTATTAGTCTTCTGAGGTTTGAGGTCAAGGAGATTAAGAGCTAATTTTTTGCATCAATAGAAGGTAGTGATTGTGCCCCAGGCCAAGATCTCCAATTGAATGAGATTACTTATCTGGGGAGTTTCCCTCATGGATAGAAGGGTGTGCCCCTCCCAGAGGCTGGGAATGTTTGAGACTCTGGACCACCCTTCCCCCACAGTTTAGATCAGTGCCTTTTCAACCCTTCACCCACAGATTAAACAGAATACAATTTACATCCGCCCCCCCCTTCCCCCAAATTAAAGAGGACACAGTTTACATCAGATGTGTATTCTAGATATTGGGTATGGTCAATGCAAAAACATGAGTATGACAGATTGAGTACTTCTTATGAGAAATGGAGAGAAGGCCAACTTGGCTGGATCAAAGAACTCTAGGTATGAAAGCTGCACACACTGAGGCTAGAAAAATTAGTTGGATTCAAGATATGAAGTTCTTTAAAATCTAAAAGGAAGAGTTTATGTTTCATCTTAAAATCCAAATGAAGCCATTGCAATTTTATTGAGTAGGAGAGTGACAAAATAAGATATGTACTTAAGGAAAATCACTTTGGTAGCCATGTAGAGAAGTTGAACTAGGGAGGAAAGAGACAGGACAAAGAGATTAGGAGATCATTGCAATAGTCTGGGTGAGAGGTGAAGAGGGCCTGAACTAAGGTAGCCCTATGGATAGAGAAAAGGAGTCAAATGAGAGATTGTAGAAATAAGAAAAGTAAGGTTTTATCAACCAATTGCATATATGAGGTAAAGGAGAGGGTGGAGTCAAGGATATGGCCAAGATTATGACATTAGGAGACTAGAAGAATGATGTTGCCTTCAATAGAAAAGGGAACATTTAGAGGAGAGGTTGGTTTGAAAGTAAAAATAATGAGTTCTCTTTTAGACATATTGAGTGTGAGATGTTTGAAGTTTCCAATACAGATTGAGACTCAGGAGATAGACTGGAGTTGGAGATATAGATCCAAGTCATATGCATAGAAATAACAATCAAATGGAATGAGTTGATGAGGTTATCAAGTGTGAAAGATGAAGAGAAAAGCAAGCCCAGAATAGAGCCATAGGGAATATCCACAGTGAAGGGCTATAATAAAAGTGAGATAGTAAAAGGGAGTGAGAAGTGATTAGCAGGAGAAATGGGAGATTGTTGCTGCTGTTTGTCCTTTGTTCTCAAAGAGATGACCATGACCTCAGGGAGTTGATGCCAAGGTGAGGTGGATTTCAGTGAAGGAGTGATGTACAAGGTCACCAGTCCCACTTTCTCCAGAGCCATCTGGGTCCAGTGGCCAGATACAGATCAGTGTGACTAGAAAATAGCCCTGGACGCAGGAGAAGACCATGGTTTTATTAAGCTAAGGGCTTTAAAGTCTCAGTTTGATTGAGGCAACACCCATTGAATGACTCAAATTATATAAGAAAGAAATAAGGCAAAGAATGGCCTTTTTTACCTAGTCAAAAAGGTTGGGGTGGAGGGATAAAGGAATTGATCTGGGAGAGTAAGACCTTCAGGGTTTCTGTCCAAAATAGACAAAATTGCTATTTACATTTACTCTGGGGACAATAATCGTCAAAACAAAGACCAAGTGGGCTTGACCAGAAACCTTTGTTGACCAATCTTTGAGAGCCAGAACAACTGAGAAACAGGATATCAGTGTCACAAAAACCTGAGAAGAAAGAGAACTGGGTGGTCAATGGTATTAACTGCAACTGAAGTCACACAGGATAAGGACTAATAAAATAATTTTAAATGATCTCACAATTAAGAGATTATTGATGACTTTGAAGAAACCAGTTCCAGCTGAGTGATGACATCAGAAGTCAGATTATAAAGGGCTGAAGAATTAGGAAGAGGAGAAAAAGAGGAGGCAATGAGTATAGACAATTTTTCTAGGAAAGGGAAGAAAGATATAGAATGACAACTTGAGGAGATTGTAAATTACAGTATATGTTTTGATGATGTTGATGTGTTCTATTTCTTAATCACTGGGGCTTCCATTGATTAGCCAACAAAAGGTCCTAGACCAAGCTCATGTGGTCTTTTCTTTTTTTGGCCCTGATTGCCTCAGAGAAAATGTAAGATGATGGAAACTGAGGCATGCATGAAGCTGCTAGAAACCAAAGAATAAGAAAGAATTTGAAGTTTAATCAAAAGAGAGATGATTGAGAAGATAATCTGTAAGAGGAGTTGGCAAGTCATAAAATCAAGGAAACACATGTTGGCATTGACAAAGAGAATAAAAATTTTACTATGAGAAAATGGGAGAAGGATGAAAGTAAAAGATATCAAAGGGTTTTGAGATAAAGAGAAGGGAGAAAGAGGTAGTTAGTGGTAAACAGCTTCAATTTTTCCCATAAAATAAGAAGTGAGGTCCTTAACTCAAGGGAAGAGAGAGAGAGAGGAGAAAAGATGGGAAGAGAAGGTTTGGAATATATCTTCTGTAGGAATGAAATAGTACGGTAATAAGAGAAATAAAAGGACTGTCTTATTACAGTCAGGACCCAATTGAAGTCTGATAACACAAATTTAGAGGCAGCTAGTTGGCTCAATGGATAGAATGCTGGAAATGGAGTTAAGAAGATGTGAGTTCAAATGTGCATTCACATACTTAATAACTTATGATCCTGAGCAAATCACCTAAGCTCTGTTTCTCTTAATCTACTGGAAAAGGAAATGGCAAACCATTCCAATATCTTTGCCAAAAAGACCGGGACAGTATGGTCTGCAGGGTCACAAAGAGTGGGACACAACTGAACCACAACATAAATTTATAGCATAATGTTTTTTTTTGTTGTTGTTGTTGTTTGTTTTGTTTTTGTTTTTAATTAAGGAGGTACAACACTTATTGGTAATGTTGAAATCCAGAATATGACTAACCCTATATGTGACTGAGATGAATAAAGAAGTAGGTAATAGGATTTCAGGAAATAGAAGAATTGGGAGATTAGAGAGTTTGAGGACCCTCAAATATTGGCCTGGATATTCAAGTTCCCTAGGATAGCGCCTTAGAGAACACCTGTAGTTAAGGGTCATAATAAATGGCAGAAATTAGAGCCGGGAGTGGGGGAAGAAAAGTGATAAATCTGGGGCTAGGCTCCCTAAGAAAAAGAATAAAATTAATGAGGGTCAATAAATAGTGATCACCATGATTTGACTAGAAAAGAGCATTTTAATCAAATAAAATTCAAAGGAGGGAGGCTGATGAGTGGTGGAAGGAAAGGAAGGTCTAGAAGTGACTGTCACTTCTCAACAATGGATTTTCAAAATCCATGTTCAAGGTTAGGTTTTGGAGGCTACGCATAAAAGTCCAGTAAATGCTAGAAAAAATTGTCAGGAATAAATTAGTCTAGGGGAGTCAGGTCTCTAATGAATACAAAGAGTACGAGAGAAACAGGTCCCAGATAAAGGGAAGTTTGTTTGCTATGGTACAGGAATTCCAGAGGGCACAATAGATAGGTCAGACTAGAACATAAGATTGAGATCGATGGAGATAAAAGAATGGGAGGTTATTTGGAGACAGTTGGCTCCAAAATGACCAGTAATTGAGAAAATAATGGGTGGTGGAAGTTGTTAACTATACATGTAGTAGTAAATGGCATATGAAAAATAATAATATATATAATTTAAAAATAATTTTGGGGGGAAAGGGGTGGTGGGCAAGGAAAGGGTAAAAGTCACAGTCATCTTAGCTTTTCCTCTTGGCTAACTGGATGGAGGACAAATGGGCCTTACAGAAGGGGCTTTTACTCAGTCAAGGGTAGTAGACAGCTTGACTCTCTTCTCCTCCTCATAATGTTTCATGTGTTTTCTTAAACTTTTTATTACTTCAAATTATTAAAATGAATTTAACTGTGCTTGGGAAGACTGTCCCACTTGTCACTTAAAATACATGGCACATCCTGTTCCCAAACAAATGACTCAGCAAATATGAAGAGAATTATTATTAGTACTGACAGGGCCAAAGTAAATAGTTTAAAAAAAAAAAAAGAGTTACTATATATCCAAATTAAGAAGGTGGATTGTATAACATTTCTGTTCTTCCCAAGCACGTGACCAGAAAGCTAGAGGCCCAATTATAACCATGGCCAGCAAGCATACTCAGTCAAAGATAAAGAAATGAGTGTGAGCTCTAAAGTCAAAGAACCTGAGTTCAAATTCCCAGCTCTGTCTCTTCTTCCCTGTCTTATATTAGGCAAATCAAAATTCTTCAGGCCTCGATTTCCCAATCCTAAGTAATAACAAATAATAACTATTATTTATATAGTGCTCTAAGGTTTGCAATGCACTTTATTTGCCATTTTCCCCATTTTGCAAATGAAGGAATGGAGACTAAAAGAGGTCATATAATTTGTCCAAGGTCACACAGCTAATAAATATTTGGGGCAGGATTTGAATGCATGTATTCCTAATTACAAATCCATCCCTCTAATCATCATAATATCTAACTGCCATGAAATGAAAAGGTTATATCAGATGATCTCTGAGGTCTCTTTTATCATCCTACTATCCTATTTCCACCATAGTAGAAATTTTGTCAAATGATTCTTTGAAACAGAACAAGATAAACAGGAATTTCAGGTCTAGATTGGAACAGATGCAGAAATATGCTCCTAATGGAAACTTCAGGTGCAGTTTCTTCTTCTTAGCAAAATAATAATAATAATAATAATAATAATAGGCCCTTCCCAGAAGAAGATTTCTTCTGGTTTCTTCACTATCCTAATTTATTCCTAGGAAAAGCAGAAATTAGCTCTTGGTCACCCCCAGGAGTATGATGGGAGTCAGTTAAAGTGCTATTCCTGCAGACTCATGGGCTGAAAGTGAAAGCATAAGAGATAGAATTAAGGTGATCTCTGACCTTTATCTCCTCCTCCATTACTCTGAATAATTCCATTGGGATTTTATGTTCTATGGTAAATGTAGTTCAAGACACTTTCTAATTAATAACAATAATAATATTCACATATCACTTTAAGATGTATAAAGGATTTTACACATTATCTCATTTGAGCCAAAGCATCAACATACTTTTATATGATTTGTGTTCATCAATCAATCAATCGACTAATCAACAAGTATTTTTTATTAAGCATCTAGTGTATATTGTGTTAAGTATTAAGAGATAAAAAAGACAGAAATGAACCAATCCTTCCTCTCAAAAAGCTTACATGCTAGGACAAATCTTATTCCTTTTGCTCTTTTAGGCAAATGTATTCTGTTTTCAAATATATCTTGGAAATTTATTTCTGGGATGAAGAGGGAAAGAAAAAAATGCTTAATTTTCTCTTTTGAGACTTAACTTTTTTCCCAGTTGTTGGGTTTGTTTGGTCTACTGGAGATGGATTTTTTCTTTTTTTTTTCTCAGAGCCATATTTTCTTTCAATGTTCAAAAAAATTGTATTGAAATTATTCATTTGGGAGTCCAAAAAGGTAGATGGCACTGTGCCACTGAAGAATTGTGAGCCCTTGAACTTAGCATTCTCTTCCTTAGTTTTCCCAATTGTAAAATGGAATAATTGTTTCTTCTTATGTATGGAAAAACAAATAGGGTCTGAGTCTGTGATTTCATTGGTATAATGAGATCCTAGATAGGGAAATTCTCTCTACCAATCCAGGCTGGCATCTTTTCTACAATGTATAGAGTTTGTCAGTACCTAGGACACTGAGAGGTTAAGTAAATTTACCCAGGTCAGACAGAGTGTGTGGGCTAGAGTCAGGATTGGCACTCAAATTTTTCTGACTTCAAGATCAGAGCTCTAGCTTCCACATCATACTGCCTCTCATCACAATATCTACATTTTGAAATTTTTATTCAAATGACAAACAACTAAACATTTATTTGAAAATGGAATCAAGTATAGAGCGCTAAAAAGTTATTCTTATTATACTAGTTCATAAGATATTAGAAAAGAGAACAACTTCCAAAATTCTTAAATGATTACAAACAGATAAAATAAAGGGATTAGGACTGTGGGAAAACTTTTTTCTCAAACTAAAATAATGAATGAAAGAAATCTTCAAGGGTTGGTTGTTTATGGTTCTACACTCTGGAGACCAAAATTCTTTGCATATAACAGATGGTTTTGTTTACACAATGAAAATTCAGACCTAGTGAGGGGCTTTTTTTTTTTCCTTTTCCAAGTCCATTTACATGCATAAGTAAAATAAATATGTGTACATGTTACTTATATAGAAGAAGCATCAGAGAACAGTCTTGAAATTTGAAACACTTAGATTCAAGTCCTGCCTGTTATGCATAATAGCTTCATGACCATGAGCAAATCATTCAGTTGCCATGTTCCCCCATACAACTCTCTATGAGAATTATAGAGGAATTGCTAATTTGCTTTGATGGAGAAAGGTTCCCCATTGGCTGCTTCCTTCATTGATAAAATCTTTCCATCTCAGATTAACATATATACACAAATATATAATGTAAATAGTATGCATACATAAGAGACACATGTATACATATATGTATGTATACATATAGAGGTGTGTTCATGTCCATATGTATATATTTATGTACATTTTTGCATCCATATATACATACTGACCTATATGTACATGTGCATATGTATGTATGCATTATACCTACTATATATACATGTAAGCCATATATATACATGTGGACAGTATATGTGTCTATGTGTATGTATATGTATATTATATATATATATAGTTCCAAGTTAGTGTCCATATGAATATATACACATATATATAGATAGATATATAGATAGATATATCTAAGACTGGCCTGTGTGTATACATGTTTATATATATATATATATATATATATATATATATGTATACATGCTATCTATATATACTTGCTTTTATATTAGTTTGATGTAGAGAGATTTTATCAATATGGGAAGAAACAGTGTGGAAACTCTCCATATGTGAATGTATAATATATATGTCTGTATATATGTATGTCACACTCTTAGAGCAGGTTTAAAGCTTAAATAACTTAAAACAGTATTAATGTTTTAGGGATATCTTGTCTACTTATATTGAGAATGAAGAATTTGCCTCTGACCACAGTCATTATGCATTTGAAACAGGATTTTAATTCAGATGACCCTAATATCACTCTTCCATGCTGCTTTTAATAACTGTACTTAAAAGAAAAAAATTTTATCTTATTTTGCCTTTTCTTATAGATTATTAAAGTGATTTTCATTAAATAGAGTACCTAAATGATTTATCTCCCTCTTTTCTCCTGTCCCTTAGGAACAATCTCTGAAATGAATGGCTTTCGATTATATCAATATGATCTCCTGATCTTAAAATACACTAAACCTTTTAAAGTTCTTAATCTATTTTTTTTAAATCACAGATTCCTTTGTTAATCTGGTAAAGCCTAAGGACCCCTTCTCAAAATAATGTTTTTAAAAAATTCATACCACAAAATATATAGTGTTACAGGAGAAACCAAAGGTTAGTGAAATTAAGTAAAGGTTGGTGAAAGTAAAAATGAAATCTATCAATGGATTCCTTAAAGGGAAAAGGTTGGTGGCTCTCAGGATAAGAAACCTGATGCTAAGCTTTGCATTTCAAAACATTAAGATTCAGTGTTTCCCTAGTCTACCAGTCTCAAAATGACCGATTCCATTGATTGTCACTTTGATATTCACATACAGTGCCATCTCCTAAAATAGTGTTATAGAAAATGAAAAAGAAAACTCAATTTTTTTCCATCTGAATATTTCAAGCTGCATCCTGTGTAAACTCTTGGCACCAAATCAACTTGATTTAGAACCTGTGGCAAAGATCCAATCCATCATGGTTATTTGTGGTTATCAGATCAAGTTACAAAGGAAAAAAGAAGCAATGAAAAACTGGTAAGATTCTCAAGCTGCCTGAGAAGAGCTCTGATTATGCCTGAAATCTGACTCTTCTGATAACATTAGCACCTGATCAGAGATGATAACAAAACTAGATAAGCATAATCCAAAAATGTTCTTATTGCATTTTGGGAGGTCTAGTGCATTCTATGCTCATTTCACCATTTAGTTTTGAAGCAGTAATCCCTTTCAGATTCAAGAATGGCTGGTTTATTTATTTTGTGGCTAGGTAGTTCAATGAATAGAGTTTTGGACCCAGAGTGAGAAAGACTCCAATCCTCCTAAAATCCAGTCTCAAACACTTACTATCTGTGTGACCTAGACAAGTCACTATACGCTGCTTCAATTTCCTGATCTGTAAAATGAGATGAAGAAATAAATGTCAAATCACTCCAGTATCTTTGCTAAGAAGATGCTAAAAGGGATCATGAAGAGTAGGATATAGACTAAAACAAAACAAGACCTCTTTAAAATTTCCTTTCTTGCACTTAAAATTTCCCCAGTGAATAAATCAATACAGATTTTGCTCTGTAATTGTATTTAAACATAATGAAATTCAATTTATACTTAAAGAAATTGAATCCTGAAATTATTTATATCAAGAACCTAATACCACAATAGTGACACCAGTTTCTTATTCTTATCCTGTGAATTCTCCTAATATTTCCTTCTTTAACATTCTTATAATTTATTCCCATGCCCTTTCACTAGTCCTTCCTTAAGTCCCTTAGTATCAATTTCCTATCTTCACTCCAATTCTTCTTTACAGACCTCTGCTGGCTGCTAAAATGTCCAGGATCTAATTTATAGTTCCCAGAAGGTTGAGAAATCCTATAGAAGGGAACTTCATCCACTGGAGCTCTGCTCTGTTATTCCTTGCTGGGTCCACCCCTAAGTCCCCTGGGCCTAAAAATATCCCTGCTATTGCCTTAGTTGTCTATTGCTTACCAGGCTATTTTTAAGCATACAAGGCCTTTGGGTCATAGAACTATATCCAGTAGCCAGGGCTCATCTCTGACTTTCACATAAACGTCAATGCTAAAGCTTGGATTTTTGAAGTACTGCATGTCCTCAAAGAAGATTTTGGCTTTACCCCAAATCAAGGTTTACTCATAATGTTAGATATGAATCAGCCGGCATAATTTCAATTTTTCTATACAGAATCTTATCCATTTTCCATTGCCCTAGACAAACAATCTTTGAAGTTAGATGAAATCAGAGAAAAAGATGGAAAACCATATGGGTTGTAATAAAAACGGAAAAGATGAGTCATCCAGCAGAATTCCCCAATCTAGGACTTAGATGCCAGTCTATTTTCAACCTACAGAGGGCAGCAAGCTTTGAAATTTCTTTTAAGAGCATGTGTATGGTAGAGGTGAGCCAAGCTAATTTATTTTAGAGTTATCATAATCAGATAAATTAGCTGCTTAAGTGAAATACTGCTGAAACAGCCACAATCTATCCTACACCCTTCCAGAAATCCTTAGAGTCAAAGAATTCACCTCCTTTTGTCAAATGAAAGCCCTTTGTAGAGCATGAAAGACATTTTACTGTATCTCTACATAACTGGTGTTCTTTGGTGTGGATCTCGGTTCAGATGAATATTGTGGAATTAAGAGTTTGGCTCTGCCCCCTTTTAAGTATTCAATGCAACAAAGTTTACTTTGGCAGAATTATTGCAGCAAAATAATTTCAATGATTGTTATTTCCTATGTAAGGATGATCCCAATGGCCCTTTCAGGATTTAGCTTGCCTTTTCTATATTATGAAAATCCAGGAATGTGGGTAGGCAGGTAGAAAAGACTATATATCCTGGTGTCCTGGGTTTAGATTTGTGTCTGTGCTTTTTTTTCATTCACTGATCTTATGCGAGAACAAAAGAAATTTAAGATTAAAAAACTAGGGAACCCTGAACCATAGGGCTGCTTGATAGTTGTTGGGGAAATAGTTTTTACATAGTTTAGAATCCAGCCTTCAAAGATTGAAGTCAAGAGATCTTAGGGAAGTTTACTATGAGCTAAAGTGAAATCATCCAAAGAAATCCCAGGTCCAATAATCATGAAATTTAGACCAAAGAAAAAGTTATGCTTGAGCGCATTAGCTAACTTCTCTCATCTAAAGAGATGAAGCTGAAATTCTCCTGTAAGATAGTAATTTCTGAGTGTAAAGAGAATGAAATAAAGTCCAAGGCAAAGGTGGCTGATTTTATAAAAGAAAAAGTTCTCCAAGTTCTAAAAAATCTCTGGCTTTAAAATAAGGGCAGAACACAACTATGTTTGTTGGAAGCTGTAAGACAGAAGAAGTTCCAGAGTAACGTCCCCATGTGGAGCTACGACCAGAAGCATCTGGCAGAAACCACATGAGTAACATCCATCTAACCCATAATCAGTGCCCAACATCCAGTGTTTAGCACTACATGCCCAAGAGTGACTACTCATCCCAGGAGCAGTATCCAGCACAGACCTTCTGCGTAGCATAGAAGCATACAGTGAGGGCTATCCATGCAGAAGGGTACTAAGAACACCAGAAGTTATCAGTGGCCCCAGAGCATTGAAGGATGAGTCATCTCATCACACATGTGCCAAAGTCAACGTGTTTGTTTTCCATTTGTGTATCTGCTGGCCACATATGTTCCTTTATGTGATTGTTCCATATTTGTTTTCTGCATGTGCCCACTTTTCCCATTGATTTGAAGTGTTTTGTGCCCTAGATTTATTAGAGAAATGTTTTATTAATACTTTTCATACTATACAATTTTATTTAATGCCTTTACTTTAGATGAATTTTGTCCTCAGGCTAGTCAACCTAAAAGAATATGTTTAACACCTAAAGGTAACATAAAGCTGATTTTTTTTTCATAGACTGTTGGCTCAATCTAGAACTTCAGTGGGCATCTAGGGTACACAGTGGATAAAATGCTAGATGTAGAAAAAGAAAATTTATCTGAGTTTAAATCTGGCCTCAGAAACTTACTAGCTGTGTGACTCCGGGTAAGTCATTTAACTCTGTCTCAGTTTTCTCATCTGTAAAATGACCTGGAAATAGGAATGGCAAACTACTCAATACCTTTGACTGGAAAACTCTAATTGAGTACACAACTGAAAATAACTGAGCAATAAAAACATAGAACTAGAGTAGGGAGACATTTGGAGATTTGCCTCAGAGCCACTGAAATTTGCAGGGCACTGCTAGTACTCATAGATTGTACATAACACAACAGCTATTGAATTTAGCACTTAGCATAAATATTTTAAAATAGATGGCTTTCTTCTCTCCTCCCTTCCCACCATCAATTCTTTTGGAGCCCTCACTAGTGTTCAGTGCTTCCTCAAGAGCATTTGAGGGCTCTTTTGGTACTGCTTACCATGGTCACGTTTGTCCCAAGCATAAGAATCTCTAGTAATGACACTGCATTAACTTCTCCTTTGATCTTCTTATAAAAGAAAACAAGCTTTAGGAATATGGAGCTCCTTTTCATTTCAAACTCACTGAATAGAATATGGGAAGGCTTTTCTCTGAGAATTAAGGTGGCTTTCCTTTATGCCAGGCTTTTCCTTGAGTCTAGTGAGAGGGAAGGCTAGAAAAACTAGCTAGATTTAAAAAGCCTTCAGATGTCATTCTCTCCATTTTGAACATCTCTGATGCACCTATTGTATATTGTAATTAAGGAGCAGAGTGGTGGTGCAGTGGATAGTGTGCTGGGTCTGAAGTCAAGAATATTCAACTTCATGAGTATAAATCCAGCCTCAGACACTACTAGCTGTGTGACCATGAGCGAGTCATTTAACCCTGTTTATCTCAGTTTTCTCATCTGTAAAATGAGCTGGAGAAAGAAATGGCAAATCACTCCAGTATCTTTGCCAAGGAACCCCCATCACAACTAAAAAATGACTTGACAACAACATACAACCATATTAAACCACAAAAAGCAAAAAGCATGCTATATCTATATTTGATATCTCCCCTAGCAAATAATAGGTGCTTTAAGTGTGTTGCATCTAATTGCATGTGGTAATTAACCATGAGTCTGTGTGGAGAAGTGAAGGAGTGTGAGAACCCAACTAGAGTAAAATAAAGTTGTTTCCCCACCCAAGCTCGAGACTCACTGAAATCCATACAAATCCCTTGTGGGCTTTAAGAAATGCTGCATGAAAGTCAGCTATAGGAAGACTGACAGAAGCTGAAAATACAGATAATTATGAGCTTCTTGGAAGATTCTTTTTCTCAAGTTATCTCTCTGTCTCTCCCACAACATGGAATACCTTTAGAAATGCTAGATTTGGGGGTCAGGAAGAGCTCTATTCAAATCTTCCTTCTATATGACACTGGGGACAAATAACTTAGCCTCTCTTAGTCTCAGGTCAGCCATCTTTAAAATAAGGATAGTACCTACTTTATATGGGTGGCGTAAAAATAAAATGAAATAACATAGATAGCCTTCTGTAAACCAAAAAGTACTATTTAAAACTACCTAACATCATCCTCATCTTCATTATTAATAGAGAGTCCTCATAATCCAAAGATAATGAAAAAATAAGTGAACAGAGAAAGTGGACAATGAAGGTGATTTTTTTTTTCAGGTGTTGGGGGGAATAAGAAAATGGGAAATATGGAAAGAGAGATTTAGACAATAAACAACAAAAGGATCCTAATGAGGCAATAGAAGAGAATTAGAATTCCAAGGCACAGATAACAAGAGGATGGAGAGAGGGATACACCATCCTAAGAATGATATACAAAGGCATTCATGACCTCTCTTCAGATTTTCTTCTTTAAACTGTACTAATCTCAAAGTGAGAAGATGCTAGGTGTTACTGTTGCTAGAGCACCGGACATGAAGCCTCACATACTTACTATGTGATCCTGGACAAGTCACAATAGCTAACATTGACTTTCCAGAATTGTTGTAAGGATCAAATGAGATAAAACTTGTAAAGAACTTAGCAAAACTTAATGTGCTGTGTCAATATTAATTATTGATGGCCATGATCATGTTCATGCTGAAGGCTTCCCCTCCATCTTCAACAATATCTCTGGCAAAGTCATAACTCCCCTGAGATGATGAACTCCTAGCTACTGATTAACACAGAGCACGAGTGCAACTCTGATTGCCTTTCTCATAAGACTAACACAGGACCATAGAAGACCTTCCCAAAACATCTACAGTTGACTGATGGGAACCAATATAAATGACAAAGATAATAGACTATGAACTTACTCTCTACACTACAAAATTTTTCCCACTCTTTTAACTCATAATCTACTAGGTCTACAAACACACACACACATACACACATGCACATACACACACGTCAAGAAATCTTTTAGCTTCCATTTTTTAATTCAAATACACTGTTTTCTCTCAGGAAGCAGGATTTTTAATTAACTGTTCAAAGTCTATATACCTCCTGAAAAAGAATTTGCAAAATAAATCTATTTTGGTAATAATAAAAACAGATTGAGCTAATTTTGTAAAATGTTTTGGTGTCATCTTTAAATTTGTTCATTAGGTATTGTACATTTGTTAAATACGTTTGCAGACAAACTTCCATTTTGAAATTAGTTTTTGTTCTGAATTTTTCTCTGACTCAACAGACTGGCAATCAATGATGATTAAATTATATCATTGTCAAAAATATCTTTACCCAGTAGTTAGTATTTTTTTTTCTTGTTCATTATTTTGCTTATTAAGCTATTTATTCAAAAAATGTTTTTTTGAGCATATACAAGGTTAAAAAAATACTGTGCCCTTAAGGTTCTCCCACAGCTCAAGCACAAATACCATATGAACATTTGGAGTGGAGATGTCTCTAAATTTGCACACCTTATGTTTCCTTTGAGTTATTACAGTTCTGTTTTGCTCAGAGAGCATCCTTTTTTGATGTGGGCATAACATTCTGGGTGATCCTGTGTGACTTTTGCTTTCATTGGTGCAGATCACAACCCATTCAGACCTCCTCATCTTATGGTCTCTCAAGTCCTTTATAGATCTACCAAATGTCCCCAATTTGCTATGGTTCTTTATTTAAGAAATATTAGAGTAGCATCTGATTATCTATCCCTATCTAATATGAATGGTCTAATTTTTCAACTATAATTGTTCTTGAAGTATTTTGGGTTTGCATCATTTCTTGTGTATGTCATTGTTGGTAATATGTTGCTCCTTACTCATATGGATCATATATCTTTCTCAAGCCTTTTGGGTAACCTCCAAATGGATTTCATCTTAGCTTATGATATTACACGATTCATAGTCATGATTCACCACTGGGAAAATAACTTGTTGGGGGGAGAAATGTTTCAACTTTTTATTTGCATCCCCAGTACTTAGCAAAGTGCTTAGCACACAGTAAGCATCTAATAAGTACTTGTTGGTTGATTAAAATGGCTACAAAGTTTTTGCAAATTTAACCAAACCTGAGATCCTATTCAGTTCTGGAGTCAAATTATTGTCCTTCGGTAAGTCTGCCCAAAATACATGTAGTAAGGAATACCTCAGTTGATAGCCCATTTCTATATGCAATAATTTGCACAATGTTATTTTCTATTATTATTTTGGATGCATTTGCTGATCTTTTTGAATAACAGTGGATCTTATTAAAAAATGCTCTATAATATAATGTTATCCACCTTGTGAATGGCATTATAATTTTACATTTACATTTTTACATTACATCACAAATTTACAATTTACATATGATATGATGTATATAAAATTTAATAGAATAATAAAATTAGAATTTTAATAGAATAATAACAAAATGGCCTGTATTGTTCTTGACTTCCTTCTGTATAATTCCATGTAAGGGCTTGTAAAGCCTTTTTCAGATCTGTTTATTCACCTTTGGTGTCTACCTTGAATTCAACTTTCACTTGTGGCTCAAAGAAGCTATAGCATACACAGGAGCTATACCCCACTAAGCTATCTCAGCAAATGAACTAAACCAGGTTAAGGGTAACCAACAGGCCTCAAACCTGTTGGTGAGTTATGGGGGTGTTTACCCTAAGCATGGGATGACATCCTCCATCCTCACTCCACCCTAGAAATAGGCAGATAACATAGTTTAACTGAGTAAAGGCACTAGGGCAATATCAATATGGATTTCAGTTTCTTCATCCATAAAATGAAGGGGTTGGAATATGATGAACCTAATGCCCCCACATTAGGACTACTACTACTGATACAACTGATGCAAGACTAGGAAGAGATATGTAACTGAAGAAGAGAATTCAAAGTCTACTAAGAAGAGGAAACTGAGGGCCTAGGTCACATCAAAAACATCAAAAGTAGGGTTTGAAATTGGGTCCTCTCTGACTCCAAAGTCACTGAGTAAACCAGGGATGTCACCAGGAACTCCAGGTCTGTGGGTATCAGGTAATGGTCTCATAATAAGCCATGCTGCCACAACTCAGTAAATGATTGCATCAAGTTCTCACTGGAAATCTCAGGTCTCTCTTAAGTTCTTGCATCTGGGCAATTTAGACAATACCTAGGTTAGGGTAGATACAAGATCAGGGCATTCTGAGGGTCAGAATAGTACAGGTGTAATATAGACAAGATGGGGTCCTGCCTGGGTGAGTCTGATTGGTTCTCCACGGAGAAGCTGTTAATCAGCAAGGCAAATGGAAGTTTTTAGATCCATTCAGATATTTTATCCTGTCCTGGCAACTCCAAAACATCCTAGGAGCATTTCCCATCATCTACATAAAACCTAATCTGTGCTCCTTTCCTCCCCCATTGCCCATAAGGCTCTCTCTACCTGACTGCTCTAGTCCACTCCTGTTTCCCCTACTTCTCTTTCTGCATGTTCTAAACATTTGCAGGATGTAATTTTGGCTTTTTTTCACTGAAGATAAGCTATAAAGCACCTTTGTGTTTTCACAGCAGGGAGAGAGCCCTTAAATCGATCAAGCATGGGATTTGGGATTGAAAGTCACCCTGAAGGAATTCTAGTAGGAGAGTATTCTAGAGCTGCTATTAAAAGATAAATGCTGGATTTTGCCAGTAAGTCAGTTGCCAAAATCAAAGTTGCTAATCACGTCCCTAATTCACATCTTTATAGGACAAATACAATTCATTTTTTATGTTTTTCTGTTATGCCTGACTCTTTGCGATCCCATTTGGGATTTTCTTGGCAAAGATATTGGAGTGATTTCCTTCTCCAGATCATTTTACAGATAAGGAAACTGAGGCAAACATGGTAAAGTGACTAGTCCATTGCTTGTAGGTGTCTGAGGCCAGATTTGAATTAAGGAAACTCAGGTCCCACTATGGTACTTAACTGCCTCCTTCCTTTTAGCTTTAGTTTGTTTTTTTGTTTGTTTGTTTTTTTTAACATCTGCTTCTCATGTTGGAAGATGTGAATGGAAGAGACTTTTGCTGTTTTCATACTTAGGATTCAGTATAGTGACATAGGGACTCTTAAGAAGGAGCATCATTTAAGTAATGAGACCCAGGATGGTCCTCAATTGACCTCCTTATGGTGGTCTTTTCTTGCAGAGTGATATATCACTATGTAAATCAATGTTTGCTGCAACCTTCTGGCTAGCAAATAGGACCAGGTTTCACTGGTTATAGATTAATAACGGTTTTGGTCCTAAAATAGCTTTCTCAACTCAGAGGTTGTTGCTAAGTCAACAAAATGGAGAAAATAGAGCTGAATGTGCCCTCTGCTTACATGGCGTTTGCTTGCTTCACCTTATTAGGGTTGAAAAGAGGCTCTTGGACGTGAAAACGGAGTCCTCGGAATATCCTGTGGTCATTTTCAGAGACTGTAGCTCGTTACATATTGTTAGTATTCTGCTGGCGTCATTCCCTCCCGGGGAGATGCTAAGCGGGGGCGACTGTGGTTTCCTGCTGGGAGCTGCAGAGAAACAGGAAAACAGCTTTGGCCAGATAAGGCAGAAAATGGGAGAGGTTTCAAGTAATACCCCAACGGTCTTCCTGGGGCTCGTTTCTAAATATGTAAATACACTGAAAGGTGGGAGTTTATCTCAGAAGTAATACTTTCAATGATTTTTTTTTTTTACCAAAGGCTACAAATAATAATGACCTAGAAGTGCTAAATGTTCATTTAAAAGGCAATATAATAAAGAAGAAGCAAGTAGAGCAATGAATAAAACGGCAGCCTCTGGGGCAGGGAGATCTAAATTCAAATACTTTCTCTGATCTACATCATCTCTATGGTTCTGGATAAGATGCTTCAAGTGTAACTTGCCCAACAAAAACTGATCTTCCTTGGTAAGGGTGGGCTCCTCATAAGGATTCGCCATCAAATAAAATTAAAATCCCAATAATAGTAGTAGCCAACATTTATACAGTGCTTACTGTTTGCCAAGCACTATGCTAAGAATTATCAGCTCAACTGATCTTCACAACAACCTTGGGAAGCAGGTACTATGGAAAAGGTGAGGCAAGAAAAGGTTATATGATTTGCCCAGAATCATGGCTAATAAGTGTTTAAGAGATTTTTCTGATTCCAGGCCCAGCTTTCTATTCACAGAGTCGTATAGCTGCTGGTCTGGTTCAAAATAGTAATAATAATAATAACAACAATATCAATAATTTCAGATGGACTTGGCAGGAGACTAAGAAATTATTTTTGTTTTTTAGTTAATGCGTTTTTGAGAATCCCTTATTCAGCAAGGAGATCAAATCAATAAATACTTAAAGAAATTAATTCAGATTACTCACTAAAAAAATCAAACACTGAAACTGAAGCTTAAATACTTTGACCACATATTATTATTGTAAAAATTGTAAAAACAAAACAAAACAAAACAAAAACAAAAACAAAAACAAAACTAAAACAAACAAACAAACAATGTTGGAAAGATTGAAGGGAAAAGAGAAAGAGGACATCAGAGGATAAGATGGAGAGATAGTGGAAACAATGAATATGAACTTGGATAGACTTTGAGAGAGAATGGAGGATAGAAGAGCCTAGTGTTTAGTGTTCTATGGTCCATGGAGTCACAAAAGACTTGAACATGACTGAACAACAACAAAAAATAAAGTTTTGTTCTATTTAGCTATTAAGTAAAATATATGTTATTAACTTTGTTTTAATGTTTTCCTTTTTACCTCCTTATTACTTTTCTAAAGCACAAGTTTAGCATTTTAAAAGGAAGCCTCAACTTACCAGATCTTTTTCTGTTTCTTTCCAGATTTCTGTAGTATCCCTACAGCACACATACTATCCCTTAATTTTCCTAGGGCCCCAGCCTCTGCACCATTTCTCCTACCACTTCACACCAAGCCTTCTTTATCAGGTTCTAAACTATCAGGTTCACCTCCTTCTCACTGGTTAAGGGCCTCCATCCCTGAATCCCTCAGCTCTGATAAGTCAATGTGAATATATGTCCTTCCCTCCAAACCTTCCATTAGAAAGAATGTTAGCTTCTAGAGGTCGAGAACTTTCTTGATTGCTTATTAACAAGATATATGCCTTTCTAAAAATCACCACACTATACAAAATCATGGGGGAAATAGGTCTAGGGATAAAACATTCAAAAATTTTGTCAGTGACCCATAAAAAAGATAGAAACTTAATAAAAAGTCATAACAGAGGTTTATGCATTTCAAATAGTTCAGAAACACAAAAAAATTAGAATAAATAATGACAGCAGTATTCATAACCTTGGACCATTTCTGGACCTGCTCCAGGTTCTGAGGGACTGTGCCTAAGCTGAAGAATAGAATCCTAATGGGCTACAACTGCTGGTCCAAGGTCTGGGGCTAGTGAAAGATCAGGAATTAGAGAGGGATTTCTGTCCATAGCTCATACTATACCTGGAGGTACATATGAAATATGGTGGTTTACCTTGATAAAAACCTGACAGTGGGTATTGGAAAGATTACTGCTAGAATTAATATTAAGTGGGGCAATTAGATGAGTTCTCTTCATGTTTCTCCCTGGAGAAGCAAACAAAGAATTTGAGTTATACTAACATTATTCCCTAATATTTCAATCCCATTAGAATAAATTTATACATAGCAAACAATTTCTAGATAATGATTCTTTCTATATTTGATTAGGCTTCAAATAGTGGGAAAGGAAATAAGCATGTATCTAGTGCCTATGGTGTGTCAGGTTTTTAAGTACTTATCCTATTTGATCCTCATAATAATCCTTTGAGATCCCTGTGTTATGGGAGAGTAAATTTTTAAAATGAGATATTAAATGACTTGACCAGGGTCACATAGCTAACAAGTGTCTGAGGCTAAGTTTTTACTTGCATCTTCCTAATTCCAAGTCCAGAACTCTATCTACAATGCCATTAATTGCCTCAGTAGTCACAATTTGGAACCAATAGCATACTATTAAGAAAAATAAACAAGGAATTTTCATCCTATTTAACAATATTAATGAAGAGAGAATATAATTTTAGAAATCTATTGTTCCAGTTGGATAGTAACTAAATTAAAAAGGGAAAGCTAATTGAGTTGCAAAAGAAATTAAGTATTATAAAATCACATTTATAGACTTTAATACTTGATTAATGAAATATGATAAATCAAATAAAATATAAACTAAAAAAGTTATACATTTAAAATAGAATGCTGAACAAATGAGATTTGACAGATAATTAGAGCTAAATGAAGGACAAGTTTTATTAATAATGAAAATTTCAATATTACAGCTCCATTTCTTTGGTAATATGAAAAGCATTGATTATTGAGCAAGTATATTGCAATTACAGTATCAAAAGTTAATGTTTCATATACAACTGAATTTTTTTTAAATGTGACATGCGACATGACCTGTGACATGTAAAAGTTATAAAGATAGAAATTATAAGCAATAGATGAAAATGCAACAAAAATAATAATCAGAAAAATAGGAACAACAGTTGTAGACTTAGATTTGTGGAAATGTAAAAATGGCTTGCTAAATAATGTCTGGGCTGAAGAACTAAATTACAAAAATTTAAGTTTTTCCTGGAAATAATGACTATAAATTCAACATATCACAATTTATAGGATGTAGCCAAGGCAGTAATTAGAAACAATCTGATGTCAATTACATATAGACTAACAAGAAAAAAGCCAAGGAGTTGAAATTTTAGTTAATGAAATTGAAAAAAATGATAAATTAAAGTACAAAAGGCAGGTACAAAGAAAGAAATTGTGAAATAAGAGGAGAAATCAATAAAATAGAAAATAAAAGAGGCTTTCCTGTGAAATATTGCTTATGAAAGCCTGCCTGTTCCCTACTAAAGCTGTCAAGAGCAAAGATGCCCTTGATTACATATATGTATGTAATATGATTTTTTTAATAACTTTTTATGTACACGGTGAGTTAGAAATAAAGCTTGGTCATTGATGATGTTTCTTCAATCGTCTTTTTCTTTCTTTCTTTTTTTTTTTGCAGTAATAAAGTTCAAGATTTTGTCCATGTTTTTGGTATATTCTTCTTCAGACTTTGTAAGTAATATCTCAATGTATCCCAATTGTTTCACCTACAGTATAGATCTGCTGAATGTACATTTGCCCTAGTCCATCTCATCCATAAAAACTCAAGTGACTCAACCAAAATTAACCTACTAAAAATGGAGTTAATGAGATAATAACATATAAAATAAATCTGCAAAATCATCAACATTTCCATGTCCTTAACAAAATATAAATGAAATAGAATAAAACCATTTACAAAAATGTCAAAATATGTCAATGACTTGAGAGTTAATCTAAGAAGATTTGTACAAAACATATATAAACATTTATTTGTTTATTTGGAACAGATTTCTTTTAAAATCAGCAATTTCTCTAAAACAAAGAGAGCTATTTAGAGAACAGTTTTAGAGAACTTCTGGAGTCAGAAGTTCAAATTAGGGTCTCAGACATTACTAGCAGTGTGACCCTGAGTAAGTCATTTAAATTGAACTGCCTCCAAAAACAAAACAAAAATTCTCTATATCTCTTTTGGTAGCTCTATAATAATTTTGATAGCTATAATGAAAGAATTGTAAATATGGAGAGATACAATCTATGTGCACATATGTGTGTGTGTGTGTGTGTGTATATATACATGTATATGTGTGTGTATGTATATATATATTATATATATATATATATATATTCAGTCTACTAAAAACTTTTTTTTGGAAAATTAAAATGAATTAATTAGATATTGCTGGAAATTTTCCAGTGAATTCCAGAAAGTTTCCCATAGGTAGAAGAATTTTTCCATTATTTTTTTCTATTCAATTAATTTGGATTTTACTCTCAAAGGGATAGCATCTTAATTTTAAATGCTAATTTTCCTTAATGGTGGGGAGATGGAAATGCAAGGAATTTTTAACTTTTTCCCTTTGAAAGAGATATCTGCAACCAACTTACAATCTGGATGAATGAAGTTGTTAACAGATGACCTAAATTCAAATACCATTTCTGAAGTAGTAGGTAGAAGAAAGAAAATCTTCCTTGCATCCACTTCATTAAGGAAGTCTAAGGTTTTTCTTTTTTTTACTTCAACAATAACCAGCTTCCTCCTTACTAAATAGAGAATCAAGATTATTATTTTAAAAATAAAATTTTAAAAAGCCTCTTCAACTTTAACAGCTTGTTTATATGTAAACAGGACCCAATTTCTGTTCTATTTCAAGAACTTCTGTTTCCATGACACTGCAATTCCAGTTGTCCATGTTGGGACTGACAATACTGCTGTGGTTTTGTGACTAGCATTTAAGAAAGGACCAGGATAGCTGTGTCTAGTTTTTAAAATTATTTTTAGAGGGTAAGACTTTTTAATGTCAATTGCAGGATCATAATTCCAAAGACACTGGAAGTCAAGGACATAAGTGTTGCTTGATGGAGTTATCATTCAATAAAAATTAAAAGTTTATTATTAAAGCTTTTTCATATGTGTCTAAACTGGACACATTTTTTTCAAAATATATGCAAAGATAGTTCTCTACACTTATCTTTGCAAAACCTTATGTTCCAATTTTTTTCTCTGTCCCTTTCCCCCACTCCTCCCCTAAACAGCAATTCTTTCATATATATTTCCACAATTATCAGGCTGCATAAGAAAAGTCAGCTCAAAAAGGAAAACATGAGAAAGAAGAAGAAAAAAGGAAGCAAACAAGAAAAAAAGGTGGAAAATACTATGTTTTGATCCACATTCAGTACCCATAGTCCTCTCTCTGGGTGCAGATGACTCTCTCCATCACAAATCTATTGGAATTGGCCTGAATCATCTAATTATTGAAAAGAGCCACATGCATCAGAATTGATCATTATGTAATCTTGTTGTTGCTGTTGTTGTCTTGTAAACCAAAAATTCGTGAACTTGTTTTGTTACTATTTGATTTGGTTTTCTTAGAGATTTAGATCTCTCTATTCTGGAAGTACAGTGGAACTATCCCACTATTGATTCCCACAGCAACCTTTATGAGCTTCATTTCCAACCTGAATCAATTTGCATCTATTTAAGCAGCCTGGTATCCACTCTCATGTTTACAATGTTTACAAGAACATTGCCAGATACCTGTCTCTGCTAACTTACTGCTCCTTAAATCATAGGATGCCAAGCCAAAAGGGGGCCTTTAGGGATCATATAGTTCAAAGTGCTAATTTTATGGATGAAACTGAGACCTAAGGAGTCAGCAGAACTCGAATTCAAGCATTAGGCTTCTAAGCCTAATGACTCTCCCCCCATTGTCAAGTATTTATTTTCTTTTGGGCACCATTTTTTTTGCTTGTTTGTAAATAGGTGTGCCTGATTGATTTAGGACAATTCTCTAAAATTAAGTTATCTCACACATACATCATTCTCTCTGTTTTACCATGCTTATCAACAATTTCAAATTTTTAAAAAACTGCAAAAAAGAACTGTGTGGGGGGGGAACAGAGCATTTTGGCAACCTATTCCTTGATGTAGGCTATATAAGGTCATGTTAAATTGAGGACCTTTTGTTCTAATATGACTGTGAAGATAGGCAATAATAATATTTTTATAGTTATAGATTGGGTTTCCCTCAAAGGTGATTCCCTAAAAGTGATTCCAAGCTGAAAGCACATTTGGTGCAGTATCTATTTAAAAAAATGTAACTCAAGAGCCTTCACTGATGATTCTCTTGCTAAATTAAACAAAAGAGATTGCCCAATTGAGAGCAAGTATATATTATATGCCAGCCATGATGGGAGGCATTAGGTATCAGGCATCAGGCAGATACAAAACTGAGACAGTCCTGAGTTTCAAAAAGCTTTTTGAAAAGCTTACTTTTCCCTAGGAGCCATAACATATTCATAGAATACTAAATATAAAATAAATGCAAAATAAGCACTTGATGATTTGAAATAGAAGGCACTAAACCACTGTGGGAAACCAAGAAAGGTCTCTTGAAGTAGATAGCATCTGAATGGAATCTTGAAAAAAGCTAGGGATTCTTAGACAAAGAGGCAAGGAAAGGGCATCCCAAGTATCTGAAACAGAGTGCAAAAGCAGAGATGGGAAATGAAAGATTACTCATAAGTGATATTGAATAGGTCTATTTTGAAGGAATATAATGTACCTGAGGGATGTGATATGTAAATAATCTCAAAGTGTAAACTTGTCCATTCTGGAAAACAATTGGGAACTATGTCCAGACTGTGCTTCTTCTTTAACCCAATAATAATACTACTAGATTTGCATTTAGCAAAGACATTTTTAAGAGAAAAAAAAAGACTCATTTGTACACAAATATTTATAGCAATTCTTTTTGTAATAGCAAAAAACTGGAAACAGAGTAAGTTCCCATCAACTGGGAAATGGTTAAGCAAATTATAGTATGTGAATGTAATATAATAGTATTAAAACATAAGAAATGTAATGAAAATGAAAAGAAATGAAAAATTGGAAAACAGTAAAATCTGAGAAAACTCATATGAACTGATAAAGACTGAAGTAAACAAAACTGGGGGAAATGCAATGACAGCATTGTATAAACAAAGAAATTTGAAAAATTTAGAAGTTCTGATGAACATAATAACCAACTTCCATTCTAGAAGACAAAACATTACTCCTGAGAAGGGGTAAATGGGCATGGCTGATGCTAATATTTGTTTAGTTTATCTATAAATGTTTGTTATTAGGATTTTATTTTTCTTTGTCTCTTTTCCAATGGAATGGAAGTTAATAGAAAGAGAAAATAGATTTTAATTGAAAAAAATAATTTAAAAAAGAAAAATTGGCTACAACTAGATTGTAAAGTGTTTGGAATGAGAAATAATATACAGTATATTCTTTTCTAAAGGCAACAGAAAAGAACTGAAGTTTGTTTAGCAGGGTGGTGACAAAGTCTAAGTAACATTTTAGTAATTCAAATTTGCAGTTGTGTGGAAGATGAGCTGAAGAGGAGACAGACTGGATGCAAGATTAGTTAAAAGGCTATTGCAACATTTCAAATAAAAAGATGCAAGCCTAGATTAAGATACTTGTGGTTTATATAGTCTAGAGAAAAATATGGATAGATGCTGAGGAGGTGAAATCAATATGATTTTTTACAACTTATTACATAGAAAGGGGTGTTAAATGAAAATAAAAAGCCAAGGATGACTCATAGTTGTAAAGCTGAGTAAAAGGAAATTTAGTTCCCTCAATAGGAAAAAAAGAGAATTCCTAATAGAGATGTGTATAGGGAGAAAAATAATGGGTTCTATATTGAGTTTGTTGATTTAGATATATGCCTAAAGGATATCCAAGTGGTCAAGCAGGCATTTGGATATGTGGATCTAGGGCTTAGAAAAGAGATAATAGTTGAAACTATAGATTTGGGAGTCATCAGCATAGATATGATCATTGGATCCATAAGAGTTGATAAAATTAGATTAGAGAGTGCATAGAGAGAAAAGAGGCCATAGGTCAGAGCCCTGGGGTATAATTATACCTGGGGAGCAGGACATGGTTGTTGATTCTACAAAAGAGGATGATGGGTAGAAAGAGAAAGATGAAAGAGCAGTATCACAAAAACTTAAGAAACTGGTATATCCAGGAGGAACCTGTTGACAATAGTGTCAAACACTTTGAAGTAAGAAAATAGAAGGAAAAAGTGGAGGTAGACAGATTTTTCTGAAAATGTAGAGACATATAGGATTGAATTCAACCAATCGCCAAGAATTTTTTAAGTGCCTACCATGTGCTAGCATTAGTACCAAGTGTTTTATGGTATGATAGAATAAAGTAAAAGTGTTTTTTATTTGTTTTGCCTTTTTTTAATGCAGGAGATTTGGGGATGTTTGAAATTCATTGTTAAGGAGCTAGGGGACAAGGAGAAATTAACAATTAGGTAGTTTTAGTGTTGGCAATAAAAAAAAAAGGCCATCTCATGCTCCAACACATAAGCAAAAGAGGAAAAAAAAAGGAAGATAATGTTAATGTAACTAAAGAGTGGAACTGAAGAAGACAAAAAGCTCATAACAAATGACTTTTTTTTAATAAGTGTGAGACAAACTTTCTGCTGAAGGGAAACGAGATGTTAATATAGAAAACTTGAGAAGAGAAGGAAAGATCTGCTATGACAAGCAGAACAGGGATGGGGGGAATAAAAGTATTGCTTTACTGTAGTGAGAAACATAAAGTAACATAAATATATTGTGAGCTCAGTCACTATTGTTGCACAATTTCCTTCTTCAGAGTTTAAGCAACATATAGAGGAAAGAGAGGAAGTGGATGATGGAAATCATTGAGGCTGTAGGTCTGGAAATGGATGACCACTGAGGCAACAGATACAGATGAGGGCATAATTTTGAACTTCTTAACTAAAAAGTAGAGATTTTAAAAGGAGAAAAATAAAGTCAGAGAAGGAAAGGTGGCTCAAAAATGTAGGGAGGGGGCAAACTGACTTTAGATTGTTATGAGGTGAAAAAAATAAAATGAGGTGGGGTGAAGCACAGGTTGAACTAGAAAATGAAGGTTTTGGCCAACTAAAGGAAGTTCAAAGTTATGAATTGTAGATAGTGATAACAAGATACATTATTTAAAAAATAAATAAATGCCTAAACAAGATTTTTAAACAGAAAAGAAAAATGACCTTCATATATAGGAACACAGATTTCCATACCATAGGAGAAGGAATAGATGTCACTTGGGCAAATCATACAATTAGGTCTGAGCCAATCTATCAACAAATATATATGAAACATTGTACCAAACACTGAGAATTCAAAGACAAGAGTAAAACAATCCCTCCTTTAAAGGATTATACATTCTATTGAGAAAGGAAACATAATAAGTATTTATGCAGACATAAATACAAAAAAATGCAAAGTAATTTTGAGGGGAAAGGTACTAGCAGTTAGGATGAATTAGGAAAAACTTCCTCTATTGATCTGAGTTTTATAAGGAATTAGGGATAATAGAATGGAGGGAATCCAATATAAAGGATAGCAAATGCAGATGTTACTAAAGGGAGATGGAATCTTCTATATGAAGAATCATAAGAAGACCAGTTTGGCTGAACTGTGAATTATGTGAAGGAGGGTAATATATAATAAGATTGAAAAGTTAAGTTG
This sequence comes from Sarcophilus harrisii, assembly GCF_902635505.1. Lineage (NCBI taxonomy): Eukaryota > Metazoa > Chordata > Mammalia > Dasyuromorphia > Dasyuridae > Sarcophilus > Sarcophilus harrisii. The sequence goes on from NC_045430.1 coordinate 49,541,951, forward strand.
AAGTCAAGTGGCAAGCCGAACTTTAAATAAAAATGGGATTTATATTTAATCTCAGAGATGATAGGGAGCCACTGATGTTACTGAGAAAGGATATAATATGATCAGACCTGCACTTCTGGAGAATCTCTTTGGTAATTATGTGGAAAATGGCTTGGAGAAAGGAAAAACTTGAGAAATAGATTTAAAACTCAGGACTCTTAGAGTAAGAGATCTGGAAGCCATAACGTCAAACTCTTATTTTCAAGGGAGACCAGGCAGAACACTATTGCAATAGTCCAGGCAGAAAGTGATATGGGTCTCAAAAAAAGTCAGTGGTTATGGAGAGAACAGGATCAACACTGGTAATGTTGTGAAGACAAAAATAACAAGATGTGGCAAAAGATTAGCAGTTGAGGCAATTGGTAAATTGAGGCAAGAATGACAGGCTGCAAGCCTAGGTGACCAGAATAAGGTGACCCGAATAACAGTAATGCTCTCAACAATAATAGGTAAGTTCAGAAAGGAAAATATTGGGGCAGAATGAGAATGAGTTTTGTTTTGAACATGTTGAGTTTGAAATGTACATAGGACTTTCAATTTCAAATGCCTAGAGGACAGTTGGTAAAATGGGACTGGTGTTAAGTAGAGATTAGGAAAGGGATATCATGACAAAGGAATTTGCATACAAGGATATACCCACATTAGCAAAAAGTGGTTTGGTGGATATGAGCACTGAGCCTAAAGTGAGGAAAATTTCAGTTCAGATCTGTTCTCAGACAATTACAAATTGTGTGACCTTGGACAAATCACTTATCCCTATTTGCCTCAATTCCTCATCTGTAAAATGAGCTGTAGAAGGAAATGGCAAGCCATTCCAGTGTCTCTGCCAAGAAAACACAAATGAGGTCATGAAAAATAGGACAAACCTGAAATGACTCAAAAACAACAACAAAATCCAGGGAAAAAATCTCAACCAAAGATAGCTTTAAAGATACTATTTGAAATGAATATTACATCTACCATGCCCAAACTAATAATAATTATAAAAATTATTGACCTTTTTTTGTTTGATAGTAATTTTAATTTGAAATAAGGGAGTTCCTAAAAGTCTTGGCATATTTTTAAGTGTTTTTTTTGTTGTTGTTGTTGTAGTTCAATCTTCAGTTATGTCCAATTCTTTGTGACCTCATGTTTTCTTAGCAGAAATACTGGAGTGATTTGCTATTACCCTTCTGAGTTCATTTTACAGATGAGGAAATTGAGGCAGAGTTAAGGGATTTGCCCAAGGTCACATAGCTACTAAGTGTCTGAAGCTGGATTTGAATCCATGAGGATAAATCTTCCTGACTGCAGGCACAGAACTCTACAAACTTATAGTAATGATGCAGGTTGTAGTCCCTTTAAGAATTGATTTATTCCTTTCTTTCAGATTCCCAACCCCTCTTAGCTGATGCATTATCAATCCAGGAAGCTAGGACCTTTGATTCACAAATCCTGGTCAAAAGCACCTCTTTGAATCCCAATAGAAGATACGAGCCTGTCCCAGTCCCCACCCAGATCTGAGTCAACTTGGGCTGTCCCAGTCCCCATTCTAATGATCTGCTCAAGTTTCCCAACCCCCACCAAGCAAACTCAAGTCCCCACTGAAATCCAGTGAGGAGCCAACTTGGGACTCCACCGACAGGCCCCATTAGCTAAATCTCTCCTTATAAAAGAATCAAATTGGAGCCCTCTCTTTGCAGAGGTTCCAAACATTCCAGCCTTACACCTGGCATGCCAGGGACCCTCTGTCCACTGGAATCCTGTTTCTGGTGCCCTCTTATCTCTACCTTCACCTATTTCCTTAACTATACTTTAACCTTACTTCTAAACCCCATAATAAACCTCTTTTATCAATCTAGCTTTTTGGGCCTGTAAATTCCTTTACAGGGGACTCTCATGCCATTACTAGACCTCATTTAACTCCGTATCCTTGCGCTGAATTCAAAGGGGCTGCAGGGGAGCTCTATTTGACTCCCTGTACCCCAAACCTGCCACTAGCCCTCAATTAAACCCTAATTTCATTTAGGTACCCCATATCTAGACCTCATCAGTACCACCTAATTATTCTAGTTTTAGTAGATCAAAATCACCCTAAGATTTTTGAAACACTCTATATGGTCATTACTTTAGTCTTAATATCACAATTAGGCTTAACATTCAAAGTTTGATTGTGCATAATGAGAACTGCCAAAGAGGTAGCAGCAGCTGCAAAGGAGCATCTTACTTCCTGGCTGAGAGGACAACATTGATTTATATTCATCTGTAAGAAAAACTCCATTTAACTTCCTGCCTATAAAAAGAAACAATCTACTGGTTTCTGAGAGCAGCACCTGGAAAGGTCATACAGTTTCCCTTTAAGCACTTGAGTTTCCTTGCTCTGCTCTTGCCAACAAAATCAGAGGCAAAAGACTATGAGGAAGGCAGATCACTGAGAGAAAGAACAGATGAGCCAGCCAAGACTGGCTCATACTTACAGAACAGAAGACCCTTGCTGTTCCACACACTATATCAGGGATCCCACAGTAATTTTATAGTTATACCATGTGCACAGAAAATGAGAAAGAAAATATAATGAAATTTAAAATGACTTGCTTTACTGTTAGGAAGATGTTGGTCCTATTCCCAGACAAGTTTTATAAGGAACATGTTCACTATTTGATTCAGTTGATATTAAAAATGTCTGAAAAAAAGTGAAGTTTTTTCTAAATCTTTTCTGACTTATCTTAGAGATTTTCTTTCATTTTTTTTCTTCTGATTCCTTCAATCATCCGGATGATATAGGAAAAAAAATCTCAATTTTCTCTAATGGGATCAAATTCAAGAGAGATAAATGCATTCTTATACTTGCATTAAAAAAAAATCAACTATGCTGTTATACAATCAGGAAACATTTTTCTGAAAAGGATTTGGAGGTCTTAGTGGATTGCAAGTCCATCGACCAGTAAATAGTGTGTTAGGACTGCCAAAAAAATAACCAAAACAATCCCAGGCAGCATTAACAAAAGACAGTGATTGGGACTAGAAAGGTTTAGAACCTGACCATCCCTAGGCAGATCATATTGGAGTCTAGCCACTGGAACTGATAGAAAAGTTTTTAAACAAAGCCAATTACTACTCTATTAGAGTTTACAATGTAATAAAATAATATAACAAACCCAAATACAATATGAATTAATATGTGATAAATATATAAGAGAAGTTTATTCACTTTATGAAGTCTCAAGAGAAAAAGATCATTATCAATTGGAAGGATCAAAGAATTCATAGAAGAGATGATGTTTGGCTTCATGACACCATAAAATAACATTAAAACACCACTTATGTCCCTGATGTCTTCATTGTCTTGCCCAGGTCTTCGTAATCTTTGTGGTACTTTCCAGTTTTCTTTTGGCAACACCATTTATCATCCGGCAGATCACCAGAAATGGGTAGTTGTCCTAAGATGTGAGAAGCCTTGGGGCAGTCATATACCTGGCTATTTTTAATGTCAGACTGATTACTAGCTCCTCGTGAACAAGAGAAATGATAATTAATAACCAACAATTTGGGGAGACCCAGAGATCTCCCCTTGTTCTAATTTATAAAGATTCAGTCTCTGGAAGGATATTGCTGACAATGAGATCAGAGTAACTTTCTTATTTAAGACCCCACCCTGGTAGTGTTCTGCTCAGGCTAGGAGAAAGGGTAGAGGAGAGAGGAGAGAAAGGAAGTCTGGGCATAGAGATAGTCTATACAAAAGATCATTTTGGGTATTTTAATATAACCTACCTCCCATTTTGTTAACCAGGTAGAGGTGTTTGCCATTTCTCTTACAAAAGAACATATAATATTTTTCTTAAGGCTTTTTTTTATTCTATGTTTTCTTTTACAACATGACTGTTATGAAAATGTTTTGAATGACTTGCACATATATAACCTTTATCAAATTTCTTGTATTCTCAGTGCAGGGAGTGGTAGTGAGAGGAAGGGAGAGAATTGGAACTTAAAGTTATTTTTTTAAATGTTAAAATTAGTTTTACACATAACTAGGAAAAAACAAAGTACTAAATAAAAGAAAAATGTAAAAAAAATGTCAAAATAAAGAACATATAAACTCTGAGCCCACTGTCATGATTGTTTTTGGTCTAAGAGAGATATCCTTTTATTAAAAACACACTGGCCTTATCAATAACATGATTAAATTATGCAGAAACTGCCTCTCAAATCTTTTTAATTGTAACATGCAGAAATCACCAATCACCAATAATCATCTTTTCTTCCTCTAAGCCTTATTAGATAATCTTTCATGTGGCAGCAATTCTAGAATCCCTTCATTATTCTTTCGGAACATAATCTATTGCTTCTTTTTCAGAATTTCCTCCACTATTACAGTCTCGTGGCTCTAACTTAGCTTGAAGTGTTCTATGGTCTTTCTTTCTATACCTTTCTATGTCATTCTTTCATCTTCCAATTTCATAACAGAGTTAGAGCTGTGTTTTCCCTTTTCAGATCCTTATGGCTTTTTAAAAAAAAAGATGGGTATGAATTCAGCAGACAGAAGTAAGGACAAAAGAGACATTGTAGGCACAGAGAACAGAACAAGTAAAAGCATGGAAGCAATTTAAGTGATGGGCATTGATACTAGTCAACCACAACCTATCCATTTTGACTGGTGTGTAAAGTACAAGGAAATACTGTGAGACAAGGGCAAATACATAAATAGAGTTATTATAGAGTAGTGGAAAGGAAGATGGAATAGGAGTCAGGAATATCAAAACTTAGCAGGAAAACAATGACTGGGCAGTAAGGTGGTGCCATGCAACATGCTGGACTCAAAGACAGGAAGAGCTGAGTTCAGATCCTGCATTGGGCACTTACTTAGCTATGTGATCTTAAGAAAGTCACTAAAACTCCTTCAGTCAAAGTTTTCTCATCTATAAAATAGAGAAAATAATAGCCTATTCATAAAGAATGAGATTATAAATAAATTAGAAGAACATAGGATAGTTTACCTCTCAGACCTGTGGAAAAGAAAGGAATTTGTGATCAAAGAAGGACTAGAGATCATTATTGATCACAAAATAGAAAATTTTGATTATATCAAATTGAAAAGCTTTTGTACAAACAAAATTAATGCAGACAAGATTAGAAGGGAAACAATAAACTGGGAAAATATTTTTACAGTCAAAGGTTCTGATAAAGGTCTAATTTCCAAAATATATAGAGAATTGATTCTAATTTATAAGAAATCAAGCCATTCTCCAGTTGATAAATGGTCAAAGGATATGAACAGACAATTTTCAGATGAAGAAATTGAAACTATTTCTAGCCATATGAGAAGATGCTCCAAGTCATTACTAATCAGAGAAATGCAAATTAAGACAACTCTGAGATACCACTACACACCTGTCAGATTGGCTATGATGACAGGAAAAGATAATGCTGAATGTTGGAGGGGATGTGGGAAAACTGGGACACTGATGCATTGTTGGTGGAATTGTGAATACATCCAGCCATTCTGGAAGGCGATTTGGAACTATGCTCAAAAAGTTACCAAACTGTGCATACCCTTTGATCCAGCAGTGCTACTACTGGGCTTATATCCCAAAGAAATACTAAAGAAGGGAAAGGGACCTGTATGTGCCAAAATGTTTGTGGCAGCCCTTTTTGTAGTAGCCAGAAACTGGAAACTGGATGGATGCCCATCAATTGGAGAATGGCTGAACAAACTGTGGTATATGAATGTTATAGAATATTATTGTTTTGTAAGAAATGACCAGCAGGATGATTTCAGAAAGGCCTGGAGAGACTTATATGAACTGGTGCTGAGTGAAAAGAGCAGGACCATTATATACTTCAGGAGATCATTATATACTTCAACAACAATACTATATGATGATCAGTTCTTATGGATATGGCTCTCTTCAATAATGAGATGAACCAAATCAGTTCCATCTGTTCAATAATGAATAGAACCAGCTATACCCAGAGAAAGAACTCTCTGAAATGAGTGTGAACCACTACATAGCATTTCCAATCCCTCTGTTTTTGTCCACCTGAATATTTGATTTCCTTCACAGGTTAATTGTACATTACTTCAAAGTCCGATTCTTCTTGTGCAGCAAAATAACTGTATAGATATGTATACATATATTGTATTTTACATATACTTTAACATATTTAACATGCATTGGTGTACCTGCCATCTGGGGGAGGGAATGGGGGGAAGGATGAGAAAAATTGAAACAAAAGGTTTTGCAATTGTCAATGCTGAAAAATTATCCATGCATATATCTTGTAAAAAAAAAAACTATAATTTTAAAATTAATTAATTAATTTTTTAAAAAAGGAAAATAATAGCCTATTCACATGGCTATTATGAGGATCAAAGTGTTTGTATCAAGACTAGATTGAAATATTAATAAGTTATTCATAAATATTCAAAAGAACAAAGGAATTATAATGTAGAGTTAACTAGAACTATATAGTAATAAGAAATTCAGTTGAGAAAATCCTGGAACCAGAAGGGACAAGCATGGTAGAGAGTACATAAATGATGATCAAAGGAAGAAGAAACAAACAAGAAAAAAATTATCAGCACATACTATAAATCATCTGAAAAAGAAAAGGCAATAGATGAGAATTTGGAGAAACAGATAGCAAGAGAATCAAAGAATATGTTTGGCTGCTCCTTGAAGCAGGTGGGGATGGGGATAAGTGACAACAGAGAGAAGGCAGAATTACTTGATTAATGTTTTGTTTTAATTTTCTTTGTCCAATGATCTTTGGACTGAAAAGAATACAACTAAATTGAAGTCTTTAAAATTTTTAAATATTTTGATAACTATTTCAATATGATTGGCTTTCTTTGAAATTCTAAGTATTTTATCTTATGAATTTAAAAACATATTTCTGAGAAAGGGTCCATAGACTTCACTAGACTTCCAAAGGGAGTCATGAACAAAAAAGTTCAAGAAATTCTTTGTAAAGCAAAAAAAAAAAAAAAAAAAAAATCAGTACTTGACCAGTGTGGTATAGTAGAGATTCTTATGGATATATATGGGTTATATGTATGTATGGGTTATAACAGATTTCTGCCAAGATCCTTTCTAATTCTAAAATGTTTGATTTTGTCTCCTGATAAGTATGTCTTAGAAAGTTGTATGAGTTTCAAAGGGAATAAGTGACATGGCATATTTATACAACTAGGAATATTAATAACAATAATAATAGCCCACACTCTACCCAACTTTAAGGTTTGTAAAGTGCTTTACAAGTATTTTACCTGCACAATAGCTCTGGATACTATTATTATCCCCATTTTACAGATGAGGAAACTGAAATAAAGGTGAAATTATATACCCAGGATCACATAGCTAGAAAGTGTCTGAGGATGGATTTGAACTCATGGTTTCATGATATCCAGCTCCAGAACTCTATCCACTATGTCACTGACTTACAATTAGTGTTAAGAGCAAGATTTGAGTTTGATTCTAAGTCCAACACTATGCTATGTTCTCTTTCAAGCATATGTATTTCTTTAAGACTTGTGTGTGTGTGTGTGTGTGTGTGTGTGTGGTTGCAGTTTCACATGAGTCAATTTATATTAATTCTCTAATATAAAGTAATAAAGAAGATAAAAATAAAAGAAATAGAAGTGATAAGCAAATTAATGACAAAAACATCATCTCTATGGCAGGACTTTGTTACCTGCCCTCAAATACCTGGCACATTCTAGTATCTTCTTGACTATGTTACATTTAGCTAAGAGCTCCATAATTGCACCTTATGGTCCTTCAGAACTCTTGGATAAAAGCCATCTAGGATCAGTGATTTATTTACATCAAGCTTGTCAATTAGGTCTAGAACATGCTGTGCCTTTATCCATATTTGTTCTAATCCATTTGATCTTCAAGTTTCCAAACCCATTTTGGGAGAGGGAATCACCCTGATTGCTTTCTTAATAAAGACTTACGGAAGGAATTGATTTAACCGCTAAGCTATCTCATCATCTCTAAAAGGTTTTTTGTAACTAATGCTAGTCTAACAAAGAACCAACCCTTAGGCAAGCAAAGGAAATATTTTTCCTGTGCCCTCCACCATATCTTTGCTGGGACAGACCCCAAATTGCATCATGTCTCTCCTACCATGGAGGAAATCAATCTGATAAATGAATTTATATTTAAAGTGCTGGTCCAGAGACCAAGGTTTGAAAGCTCTATGTAGCTTAATAAAAATTAAAAAAAAAAACCCAGACCCCATGTTGATCTCTCATGCCTCATGCATTAGAACATTTTGACAGCAAGAGAGAAAACATTCTACTCACATCTTGTTCCACTGCTTCATTATGGCATGTAGTTGACCCGACAGAGTACAAATTCTAGCAGACCTTAACAAATAGGAATGGCTTCAACTATGGACCTGGGTGATGTATTGTATAAATCTTTCCCAATGGCCACTCTAGCTGAAGATCATAGGATTATGATCTATTTAGTGATAGAAGGGTCAACAAGTCCAGCCACTTCAAAGTCAACAAGTCCAACCACTCTCATTTTAAAGATCATCTACTAAGTCACAGAGTAGGGAAAAAATCTGTATATGTGGAAGGAGTAGCCACAACAACAAAATCAAAGATCCTTGAGAAATTGGAATATATGAAACAATCTGTTCAATGAGCAATTTTGATCACAGAGACTAGAGAGTAAAACATAGTTCCTTTCTCTTAGTAGAGTGGTGGTGGTGGACCATAGACATGGAATGAGGCATACATCATCAGACCTGGCCAATGTATTCAGGTATTTTTGCTTAATTATGCTTATGTTTAAAGGAAATATTGAGAAGGAAGAGGAGGAAGAAGAGAAGGGGGGAATAGGAAGAAGATAAGAGGAGAAAGAGAAGGAGAAAGAAAAGGAGAGGAGGAAAAAGAGAGGAAAAGAAAAAGAAGGAGGAAGAGAAGGAGAAGAAGAAAAAGAGGAAGAGGAGGAGGAGGAGAAAGAAGAGGAGGAAAACAAAGAGGATGAGGAAGAGAAGAAGAAAAGAAAGAAGAAAGGAAGGAAAAGAAAAAGCATAAATAGAATATTTTCTTAAAAGTTAGTCTTATAGTTTTACTTTTTAATAATTTTAATATGGAAAATCAGAACGTAATTTTGTTTTTAAAATTATTATAGTCATTATTGATAACATATTAATGTTTATAAAATCTATTTTAATAAAGCATGGTTAATATTGTATATATAATATATAATTAATGTAATATTATTAATAATATAAGCTGTTATTATCAAAAAGAAGTCACAGGCAAGGAATTCCTTGAGGTTTCAACAAAACACAATTTTTTTTAAAAAATGGATGGGGGCATTTAGGTGTCACAGTGGATAGAGCACCAGCCCTGAAGTCAGGAAGGACCTGAGTTCAAATTTGACCTCAGACACTTAATACTTCCTAGCTGTGTGACCCTGGGCAAGTCACTTAATCCCCAATTACCTAAGGAGAAAGAAAAAAAAGATGTCAATGAAGAATTCAACCAATAATCTCTTTTTTCTTCAATTTCTACATTGCCCACATATATGCCAAATTTACCCATTTATATGCATATCAAAAGACCTTGGATATATGTCTTTGTCCTTTCATCTGGGTGGAGTATTTATTTGTTCTGTGTTGTAGAAAAAAATAAAAATTCTCTTTCTGGGGAATATTACAAACTGCACAAATGGGAGAGAAATGCATGGTCAGTTCAAAACAGGGTCCTTGATCTCCCAGGATATTGCCAAAATGCTTCTCAGTAGCTTCCTTTGGCAGATGATTTGGGAATTACTTTAGAACAGATGAGTTTTTTTAACTTTTATTGGACAAGAAATAACTCTACATTCTGTACAACAGGGAACACATTATTCTGCCCCAGCTATATAGGGAAAATATCATATTAAAAATAAATATCACATAGGAGAGAGATAGGATTTTTGAAAGAAGTCTGGCACACAAAGATAAACACAAATGATATGCAAGAAAGATTTATAGAGTACAGTTTACCTTTGGTCACTGACTCAATGCATAGAGCAGGCAAAAGATTCCATGTTTGAAGGAAAAGAGACTCGTGGTGTGACAACAGAAAGAACATTGAAACTCCAGGAAAAAAGAAAGGGTTCAAATTTTTCCACCAACATTTAATCATGTGACCTAGGGCAATTCACTGAGCCTTCTTTTTTCTCATCTGAAAAATAAGGAAGTTGGAGTTAGGGTCCTGTAAAGCTCCTGCCATCTCTTGATGTATGATCCTTTCAGTCAGGGGACCTGCATTCAAATCCTATTTTGACTGATTATTGCTTTGTATTCTGAAAGGATGCAATCTGTTCCAAGTCAAGAAAGCAAAATTAAAGGAATATTTTCAGACAGTGTAGAGTCAAGGAACTTTGGTACAAAGTTTCTCCTGACCCTTCCTTTTTATTTCCCTTACACACATGCACACACATTTGCACATGCATACACACACACACATACATACACACACACACACTTATCAGATAGTTCATTGCTTATGCCAACCCTACTAACAAGCATACCACTTATCTGCCATCAGCCTCATATACCTGCTTTCACCCCTTAACTGAATGCCCTTTCTTTATACAAGTTTCTTCTCATCATAATATATAAAACATCATCTACATCCTATGGGTCTCTGGTAAAGTCCATGGATGGATTCCTTTTCAAAATAAAATGTTTAATGCAATAAACTAAGGGCATAACTTTACAAAAAAAAATCTAATGTTAGCAAAATAAAGATGTAGTTCTTTGTTAACTGGGAGTTCAAATCAAACCTCAGATACTTATGCTTACTACCTTTATAACCCTAGGGAAGTAAGGTAAACGAGGATGGTAACAGTACCTACTTCCCAAATGAGACACTACCTGTAAAGCCTTTTACACAGTGCCTAGCACATAGTAAGCACTTTATATATGCTTATTTCTGTCTTTCTTTTCTTCTTTTCTTCCTGCTTCTTTCCTTCCTTCTTTCACTATCCTGAAGGAATTTACATCTAATGGGAGAAGACAACACATGGAATAAAACTGGGAATCAGTTTGGGGAAGAGGAGAAAACTTAGGAAGGTGACCATCAAAGGGTAGTTATTTGGTAAAGTGAGACTGGGGATTTTCTTGAAGTACCCAATCAAGCTTTCTGCTTCCAAGGAAGGAAGTTGTTGAAGGGGAGGAACAATCCAGAGAATAAATCAATACATGAGTAAGTTTTTCTGCGTGGTTTCTTAATTGTAAAACAATCCACCTAGACCCTACTGGCAACAATATAGCAGGATATAGAACTGACTAAATAAGTGTTCTCAAATTCATGGAACCCAAAAAAACTGATCCAGGGAACCTCTGATTAAGAACATCTGGAACAGAGGCTCCATTTCCCCCAAAAGTTTCAACTATAATCAAGGAAATTTGGTTAAGTGTCCCAAGTTTTGACTCATCTATTTGTTGTCCAAGAAGGAATGCAAAAGACAGAGCTTGGGAGGAAGACATCTGCTGAGATTATGAATCTGCCACCATTCTATTTATAACAGTGCTTTCTTCCTGCTAAGTAAAAAAATGGGCTCCTTGGATTTGTTAGGTGAATGAGTCTAATGACTTTTTTCAACAATCAGGTACTGTTTAACTGCTGCAGGTAGGGATCTTGAAAAGTGTGTTTGTGGAAGTAGGTAAGGATCTATGTTCCCAAAGAGACTCTTATTCAGCAAGGGAAGGAGATAAATTTTGGCTTCTCGTGTATATGTGCCAAAAATCCTAATTTGATGACTAAAGTAAATATATCTTTAAATACCCATCCATTGTGGAATGGCTAATCAAATTGTGTTACATGAATATAATAGCATATTATGGTGCTGGAAGAAATGATGAATGTACTGAATACAGAGGAACATGGAAAAATTTACAAAATCTGAAGTGTGAAGTATACATACTCAAGAAAACATTATCCACAATAACTATAGCAATGTGATTTAAAAAAACAGAAAACAAAAAAAAGTGCTACAAAGTTACAAAGGACAAACATCACAACTCCTTAGAGAAGTAAGCTATGGTTGTGGCACAGACTTTTTTGATGTATTGATCAATTTTAGTAATTTTTTAAAAAATATTATTTGTTGTATAGGATAGCATACAGGGTGAGAGGAAGAAAGAATGTTGGAGAAATTTTGGTGATTAAAAAAAAGATGTCAATAAAACTTTATTTTAAAGATGCTCAGTTAAAACAAGATCACAGGATCTTGGGCTTGATGGAAATTTTCACTTTACAGATGATAAAACTGAAACTCAGAAAGGTTAATTCAGTACACTCCTAAGGTGACAAAAGTAATGAATAATAGAGTCAGAATTTGAACCCATGTCCTCTGGCTCCAATTTCAGGTGGTTTTTGTTTGTTTGTTTTCCCACTAAACTACCTGACTTTCTCCAGATTGTGAATTTCTTGATAGCAAATTGTCCCTTTGTTTCCCTGGCACTTAATCTTGTTTCTGGCACATAGAAAATAATTAATTGATTGTTGTCCTTAATAATAGATATTTATTGACTGAATTCCCAGGGAGCAAAAATGGAAAATCAAATGTGCACACTGTACAAGAAACCTAGGGAATATGGTGCCTTATGTCAAATAAATCAAAAATTTAAGGTCAAGGAATACTGACATAAAATGTCAAGTCTATACTATAAGATGCTTCATGTCCAAGAATTCTTTGATGATATTATTATCTAGTTGATCTCAATGCAATTTAATTGGTGCAAATAGCCAGTCACATTGTTTTAGATCCATCTCAATCCTTATAAGAATAATGGAAATACTACCCCTTCCCAAAAAAAAAAAAAAAAAAAGAGGAGCTTGCCTTGGGATAACTCTTGAGGGAGCACTTACAATGAATGTATCTCTATGTGGTAGATTAAAGATACTGTTAACAATGGAGCCTTCATATATGTTTTCTTCAAGACCTAAAAAGTCTTTTTTTATTCATTTACAGTGAAATCATTCCCCCTTTATAGAAGTCAAATCAAGATCTCCATCCACCATGAAAAGCTCAGTTTCACCTGCCAGTACAAATTTGTGATTCTAAAGAAATATTGTAAAGTTTTCATGGGAGAGTTTACATTTACCTTACCATTTCATTGGGTTTACACACATTGCAGATCTATTTGTAATTTGCCTGCTCCTAAAATTAATCCCAAGAAAACTACCTAAAAAGCTGATTAAAGGTTTATCTCTAAATTGCACTACATTCTCTACACCAAAGTCCCATGGAGATGACCCAGAGGAATATGATCCTCGGTCAATCCAGTCACGCCAGAAATCCTTCAAGCAGAGCCCAGTGGTGATCTGTACCCATGGACCAAGAATGAGCCCAACTATTTAGTGAGGCTCATCACAAGGCAGACCACACCTGGTAGTAAAGTATTTGGTCACAATATTTTTTGTTTTTTTCATTATTAAATGTATTTATTTCCTTAAAACTTAAATACAAAATGGGGAAATATTGTCATGTGCACAACAAAACATGGGGAAGGATTCAAAATATTTAACAATAGATTTCCATTTCAAGAAAGCCTATATAATAATAGAACACATTATATTCAAAACTGTCCATCTTTTTTTTTTTTTTTTGCTTCCTTGTAGGTTTTCTTTTGTCCTCTGTTGTTTTTTTTTTAATTTTTAATTTTTTTCTTTTCTTTTTTTTACTTTTTTCTTTATATTTTTATTTTATTTTTGTTTTTTTTTTTATTTTTTACTTTATTCTTTTTTCCCTTTCCTCCTCTTCTTTCCCAAGCAGGCTATAGTTAAGCTTGGACACATACATACATGTATATGAATATATATGCATATATATTCACACATATATATGTATCCATAGATACATATAGTTATACATATATTTATTCACATGTAGATTCATATATATCTAAATAAGGCCATACTATGGTTGTTTGTCCTCTGTTTCTCTGAAGGTGAATAACATCATCTTTCTTAAATCCAAATCTTTCCATATTTTTCTAAATCCACCAACTCATCATTTCCTATGCCACAGCAATATTTCCACCTTATACTATCTAGTTGTTTTGATAGCCTAAAAATTAATATGGTTGACATATAATCTAGAATTCTATCTTTGAATCTTTTTTAACTTTGTCTGAGATCAATGATTATTACTCCTACTTTCTTTTCTAATAAATTCTACTCCTGATAATTACTCTTATGTTTATATATTTTTAATAAATATATATTTATATATTTTATTTCCTACCCCACTAACTCTTTTACTTTATTTATACCCACTAACTTGACTTTCTATTATTAAATCCTCCCCAATAGGATCCCTTCTTTATCCTGCATCCCCACCTTCTCCCTCTCTCTTTATCCCATTCCCATTAATCTATACAATTTATCCTGCTCCCTTATCTATACATCCCTGCCCTATCTCATTCCCTTCCCCTCTTATTTCTTTATTTTTCAATTGTTTTATTTTTTTTTGGTTATGCATATATATTAACTTTTATAAATACCCATTTCTTTATGATTCATGTTGGGGGACAAAAATCGAAATAAAGAGTAAAAACCACAAGAGAAGGGAAAAAACAGAAAAAAAGAAGTTAATATAGCATTGTTGATTTTCATTGAATTTCCATAGTTCTTTTTCTGGATGCAGATGGAGTTTTCTGTAGAGGGTCACAAACAGTGGGGGAACTCCGGGTAAGGTATAAGACCCTTCAGCCCAAAGGGAACCTGCTAACAATGTCTGATTTGGCTCCCCATCCTTAAAGGCTTTTTGTCTTTCTGAGAAGTCAAGGAGTGGTGACAACCTGTGTTGTGATTGAAGCAGAGTGATGCCAAGTGGAAGAGTGATACTAGGTGGCAAACTACATATGATAGCAAGTTGTTTATGTGGTCCCACATGTGCAGTATATATTTGGCACATGCCCAGTATTTTGGTAACATAAGGGCATATAAGGGTGAAAGAACTGGGAATAAATGGACTCCATATTTCCCCCATTCTCAGGAGTCCTGCCTCATCACTTCTCCATTAAAACAATATATTTTAATCACCCCAGTGTGGAGGCTCTAGAAAACAGTATGTTTTGTCACTCCCAACTTGGGAGCTCTACAAAGCAGGACATAACAGTTTTCTTTTCAAAGTTTATTGAAATTGCCTTGGATCATCGAACCACTGAGAAGAACCAAGTCTTTCATAGTTGATCATCACCCAATCTTATTGTTATTGTGTGTGATGTGTTCCTGGTTCTGCTTATGCTCAACATCATTTCATGTAAATCTTTCCAGGTCTTTCTAAAGTCAGCTTGTTCATCATTTTTTCATAGAATAATATTCCATTAAGGAATTAGAGTAAATAATGAGGAAAACAAATTTTCACTCTTTGCTGATGATATGATGGTATACTTAGAGAACCCCAGAGATTCTACTAAAAAGCTATTAGAAATAATCCATAACTTTAGCAAAGTTGCAGGATACAAAATAAATCCACATAAATCATCAGCATTTTTATACATCACTAACAAAATTCAACAGCAAGAGATACAAAGAGAAATTCCATTTAAAATAATTGTCGACAGTATAAAATATTTGGGAATCTAACTGCCAAGGAAAAGTCAAGAATGAACAAAACTACAAAACACTTTCCACACAAATAAAGTCAGATCTAAAAAATAGGAAAAATATTAAGTGCTCTTGGTTAGGTCAAGCGAATGTAATAAAGATGACAATACTACCTACACTAATCTATTTACTGCTATACCAATCAGACTCCCAGGAAACTATTTTAATCATCTAAAAAAAATGATAACAAAATTCATCTGGAAGAACAAAAGGTCAAGAATTTCAAGGCAACTAATGAAAAAAAAAAATCAAATAAAAGTGGCCTAGCTGTACCTGATCTAAAACTATATTATAAAACAGCGGTCATCAAAACCATTTGGTATTGGCTAAGAAATAGACTAGTTAATCAGCGGAATAGGTTAGGTTCATAGGACAAAATAGTCAATAACAATTGCAATCTAATGTTTGACAAAGCCAAAGACCCCAACTTTTGGGATAAGAATGCATTATTTGACAAAAACTGCTGGGAAAATTGAAAATTAGTATGGCAGAAACTAGGCATTGACCCATACTTAACACTGTACAACAAGATATGGTCAAAATGGGTTCATGATCTAGGGATAAAGAATGAAATTATAAATAAATTAGAAGAACATAGGATAATTTACTTCTCAGACCTGTGGAGGAGGAAGGAATTTGTGAATAAAGAAGAACTGGAGATCATTATTGATCACAAAATGGAAAATTTTTTTATTATATCAAGTTAAAAAGGTTTTGTACAAACAGAATTAATGCAGATAAGATTAGAAAGGAAACAATAAATTGGGAAAACATCTTTACAGTTAAAGGTTCTGAGCCTTTATTTCTAAAATATATAGAGAATTGGCTCAAATTTATAAGAAATCAAGCCATTCTCCAATTGATAAATGGTCAAAGGATACAAACAGACAATTTTCAGATGATGAAATTGAAACTATTTCTAGTCATATGAGAAGATGCTCCAAGTCATTATTAATCAGAGAAATGCAAATTAAGACAACTCTGAGATATTACTACACACCTGTCAGATTGGCTATGATGACAGGAAAAGATAATGCTGAATGTTGGACGGGATATGGGAAAACTGGGACACTGGTGCATTCGTTATTGGTAGAGTTGTGAACAAATCCAACTACTCTGGAGAGCTATTTGGAACTATATTCAAAAAGTTGTCAAACTGTGCATACCCTTTGATCCAGCAGTGCTACTACTGGGCTTATATCCCAAAGAGATCATAAAGAAGGGAAAGGGGCCTATATGTGCAAAAATGTTTGTGGCAGCCCTTTTTATAGTGGCTAGAAACTGGAAAATGAATGGATGCCCATCAATTGGAGAATAGTTGAGTAAATTGTGGTATGTGAATGTGAAGATCGCGTATTTTAAAATCAGCAGGAGTCCGGAGTGCAGGTTAGGGGAAAATCGTCAGTCTTTATTCTCAGTGAAGAAGGATCGGAGGTGGAAGAGAATCGGCGATAGCAATGTGTGCAGCTGAGTCAAGAAGCTAGCTAGACCCGCAGCCACACGACTAGCAACCAGGAGAATGGACCCAGGCCCTATCTCTCCCAGCTTCTCTTCCTGTTCCTCTCTCTGCCTCCACCCACCAAAATCGGCATTTCCTGTACAACACATCAGGACTTGCACAGAGAGTGGGCAGGGACCATTCTTTATCCAATCATGTATATTAATATAGCCCAATTACTATTTAGCCTCATGTACTTGGGACCTAAGTGCATCAACTCAAACTTCAGCCCATTACATGTGAATGTTATGGAATATTATTATTCCATTATGTTCTGTAAGAAATGACCAGGAAGATGAATATAGAGAGGCTTGAAATGATTTTAAGTGAAATGAGCAGAACCAGGAGATCATTATACACTTCAACAACAATACTATATGAGGATCAATTCTGATGGAAGTGGCTATTTTCAACAAGGAGGATCCAAATCAGTTCCAATTGATCAGTAATGAACAGAACCAGCTACACCCAGCAAAAAAACATTGGGAAATGAGTGTGGACCACAACATAACATTTATACTTTTTCTGTTATTATTTGTTTGCATTTTTGTTTTTCTTCCCAGATTATTTTTACCTTCTTTCTAAATCCAATTTTTTTTTGTATAACAAGACAACTGTACAAATATGTATACATATATTGTATTTAACATATACTTTAACATATTTAACATGTATGGGACTACCTGCCATCTAGAGGAGGAGGTGGAGGGAAGGAGGGGAAAAGTTGGAACAGAAGCTTTTGCAAGGGTCAATGTTGAAAAATTACCCATCATATGTTTTGTCAATAAAAAGCTATAATAAAAAAAAAGAATAACGTTCCATTACCTTTGTATACCACAACTTATGGCTATTCCCCAATTGATGGACATCTACTCATTTTCCAATTTTTTGCTACCACAAAAAAGCTCCTACAAACATGTTTGTACATGTTGATCCTTTTCCCTCCTTTATGATTTCTTTGGTATACAGACTCAGTAGTAGTACTTCTGGGTCAAAGGGTATGCACAGTTTTATAGCCCTTTGATTGTAGTTCCAAATTGCTCTCCAGAATAGTTGAATCATTTCATAACTCCACCAACAATGCATTAGTGAGCCATTTATCATTATCTTTTCCTGTCACCTTAGTGACAGGAGGTCACCTGAGAGGTGTGAGATGATATCTCAGAATTGTTTTAATTTGTATTTCTCTAATCAATGGTGATTTAGACCACTTTTTCATATGACGGCAGATGGCTTTAATTTCATCATTTGAAACTTGTTCATATCCTTTGACCACTTTTCAATTGGGGAATGACTTATATTCTTATAAATTTGACAGTTCTTTATATATTTTAGAAATGAGAACTTTATCAGAAACACTGGCTGTAAAAATTTTTCCCAGCTTCGTACTTTCCTTTTCAATCTTGTCTGTGTTGGTTTTGTTTGTGCAGAAGTTTTTTAATTTAATGTAATCAAAGTTGTCCATTTTGCATTTCATAATGTTCTCTAGTTCTTCTTTGATTATAAATTCCTCCCTTTTCCAAAGATCTGATAGGCAAATTTATCCCTTGCTCTCCTGATTTGCTTATGGTATCACTCTTTATCCCCAAATCATCTACCCATTTTGACATTATTTTGGTATAGGGTGTGAGCTGTAGATCTATGCTGAATTTCTCATCTTATTTTCCAGTTTTCCCAGCAGTTTTTGTCAGATAGTGAATTCTTATCCCAGAAGCTGAAATTTTGAGGTTTATTAAATACTAAATTACTATAGAAATTGATTATTGTCATGTGTCTCTAACCTATTCCATTGATCTATCACACTGTTTCTTAGCCAGTACTATATGATCTTGATGACGCTGCTTTATAATATAATTTTAGGTCTAGTACTACTGGACCATCATTCTCTGTATTTTTTTTTTCATTAATTCCCTTGATAGACCTGATTTTTTGTTCTTCTAGATGAATTTTGTTATTTTTTTTCTAGTTTTATAAAATAATTTTTGGCAGTTTGATTGGTATGGCACTAAACAAGGAGATCAATTTAAGCAGAATTGTCATTTTTATTATATTAGCTCAGCCTACATGAACAATTGATATTTTTCCAATTATTTAGATCTGACTTTATTTCTGTGATTTTATAATTGTGTTCATTTAGTTCCTGGGTTTATCTTGGCAGGTAGACATCCAAATATTTTATTTTGTCTACAGTTGTTTTAAATGGAATTTCTCTTTCTTTGTCTTGCTTCTGAACTTTGTTGATAATACATAGAAATGGTGATGATTTGTTTGGTTTTATTTTTTATCTTGCAACTTTGCTAAAGCTGTTAATTGTTTCAAGTTAATTTTTAGATGATTTTCTGGGATTCTCTAAGTATATCATCACATAATCTACAAAGAGTGATAGTTTTATTACCTCTTATTTTTTTTTATAAATTTTGAAGAATTTTATATTTTTCTAGTTATATTTGTATTGTTCACTTTTTACCCCATTCATGATGTGAATAGGATTTCAGAACTACCAGTCTTCCTCCCTCATCCTCTGTGGCATTTTTTGCTCTCACACTTCATTCATATAACAATTACTATTTGGACCTTTTCCTAGACAGTTTTGCTTTTAAGAATCATACAATATGGAGTTGTGAACAAATCCAATCATTCTGGAGAGCAATCTGGAATTATGCCCAAAAAGTTATCAAACTGTGCATACCCTTTGACCCAGCAGTGCTACTACTGGGCTTATACCCCAAGAAGATACTAAAGAAGGGAAAGGGACCTGTATGTGCCAAAATGTTTGTGGCAGCCCTGTTTGTAGTGGCTAGAAACTGGAAAATGAATGGATGCCCATCAATTGAAGAATGGTTGGGTAAATTGTGGTATATTAATGTTATGGAAAATTATTGTTCTGTAAGAAATGACCAGCAGGATGAATACAGAGAGGCTTGGAGAGACTTACATGAACTGATGTTAAGTGAAATGAGCAGAACCAGGAGATCATTATATACTTCAACAATGATACTGTATGAAGATGTATTCTGATGGAAGTGGATTTCTTTGACAAAGAGACCTAACTCAGTTTCAATTAATCAATGATGGACAGAAGCAGCTACACCCAAAGAAAGAACACAGGGAAATGAATGTAAACTGTTGGCATTTTTGGTTTTTTTTCCTGGGTTATTTTTACCTTCTGAATCCAATTCTCCCTATGCAACAAGAGAACTGTTTGGTTCTGCACACATATATTGTATCTAGGATATATTGCGACATATTTAACATATATAGGACTGCTTGCCATCTAGGGGAGAGGGTGGAGGGAGAGAGAGGAAAAATCGGAACAGAAGTGAGTGCAAGGGATAATGTAAAAAATCACCCTGGCATGGGTTCTGTCAATAAAAAAAGTTATTATAATATAAAAAATAAATAAATAAATAAATTTTGTGGGGGGAAAAAAAAAGAATCATACCATACTCAATTCTATCCCAATCTTTCTTTTGAATTGCCTAATTACTAATGATAATCTTAGGTATGTGGATTACATTTCCACATATAAAATATAAGCACTATGTCTTTATTGATGTTTACATTTTATTTCTCTTGACTCTTACATGTCAAATTTTCTATTAAGTTCAGGGGGGTTTGCAACAAAATCCTTAAAGTCTAGCAATTTATTGAATATTGATTTTCTTTTCCATTCAGGATTATGCTTAATGTAGCTGGATATAATGTTTTTGGCAACAAAACTAATTCTCTTAATCTTCCAAGACTTGCAGCCTTTTGTTGTAGTCACTGACAGGTCTTGTGTGATTCTATTGAATTGCAATTCAATAATAATTGAATTATTTTTGTTGTTTTTATTGCTGCTTATAAAAATTTTCTCTAATCTGGGGGTTTTGAAAATTAACAATGATGTTCCTATACCACTTTTCAAGTGGTGATTGGTGAATTTTTTTCTATTTTTACTTTCTCTTCTTGTTCTAACACTTCAGGACAATTTTCTTTATTTCTTGTATTATTGTATCAAGATTCTTTTTTTGGTCATAGCTTTCAAATAGTACAATTATTCTTATGTTTTCTTTTCTTGATCTGTTTTCCAGGTATGTTATTTTTCATATAAAATATCTCATATTCTCTTCTATTTTTTCCATTCTTTATATTTTATTTATTATTTCTTGATCTCTTATGAACTTCTGGCTTCCCTTTGCCCAATTCTAATTTTCAAATAGTCATTGTCTTCCTTAAAACTATGGATCTCCTTTTCTAGTCAGTTGACTTTGTTTTCATAATTTCCTTGTTTCTCTTGGATTGATTTTATTTTATTTTTAGTTTTTCCTCCCTTTCTGTCATTTTATTTTTAAATTTCTATAAAGTTCTTTTTTTTTTAGTTCTATGAATTCTTCTTGGGTAGGTGATCATTTGACATTACTTTTTGGGATAGGAGAAGCTTTTTTTACTTCAGTATTCTCCTCCCCGGGTTTCCCTAAATCCATAATAACTTTCTATGGTTGAGTTCTTTATCCTTTGCCTGCTCTTTTTAAAAAAAAAAAAATAACTTTGCTAGTATATTTATCCTCTAGTCCTGTGTGTTGGGGAGGACAGAGGGGAGAAAGAGGATGGGCACCTCTAGACTCAGGTCTTCCTTGAATTCTCTCCTTTATCCTGGAAACGTAAACTAAGAACTCCACCCTCCTGCAAATGCCTCTCACTCCCTAGCTAGCAGTGTTCCTGCTCCAGTGCTTCTACATTCATCCAGTTTGTGCTGGTTCCTTCTCCCCAACGGCTTCATCTCAGCAGCACAGCAAGAGCTGGCATATCTTATCAGCAGAGGTTCCCTCAGTCTTCCCAGTCTCCAACCACAAATTCCCCACACTGTCTGGAAAGTGAAAGTTCCTCCCAACCTGGCTAACCCCAAGGTTTACCAATAGTTTTACTGAAACTAGCCTAGGGATGTTTACACTTCACAGGGACCAAATATCAATTCTAATATCTTTTTTCAGATCTTCTCCAATTGCCCCAGGCCTAGACTAGGACTAGGATTCTGCCCCAACTTCTGTTTGTTCTTAATAGCTCTCTATTCATTCTAAAATACAGGTCTTGTTCTGAGGAAAATCTGGAGAGCCTGGAATTTTTATGACCTTCTCTGCTATCTTCCCAGAATTCTCTATGACCATAATACTCTTGAAGATCATTTATTAAGAGATAGGAGATTTGCAATATTAGGTAGGGGAGGGATGGAATCACAAATTAAAGAGGTACTGAATTTCAATAAAGGCTATTATTAAACAGGGTTAACTTTTCTTTTATGAGAAATGCATTTAATTAGCCAATTAACCTATAAGCATTTATTAAGTACCAAGTATATGTCAGCATTAATGTCCTGTCATTTTTCAATTGTGGTCCAAGTCTTTATTACTCCATTTGAGTCTTCTTGGCAAAGATGCTGAAGTGGTTTGTTATTTCATTCTCCAATTCATTTTATAGATGAGGAAAACTGAAGCAAACAGGATGAAGGACTTAACCCAAGTCACACAGGTAGGGGGTGTCTATGAGGCTAAATCTGAACTCATGAAGATGAGTTTTCACTTGATACTCTCTCCACTGAGCCACCCATATATCTAAACACCAAAGATAAAATACAAACTAAAATCCTCTCTATCTTCGTGAAGCTTATGTTCAATCAAAAGTATTTTAATCCCAAGAAAATACTCACTTGTCATGATACATGGCATCATGGTACAAAAGAACTCTAGTTCAGCAAGCTGAAAACTTGAGTTTTTAAGTCCCAGCTCTGCGATTTCATATGCAAATTGAAAGAATTGAACTAAAGGATCTCCCTCGGTCTGAGATCCTATGATCTAGAATGTCAGAGTGAGAGAAAGGAAAGATGGAGAGAAGAGAAATATCCCCTGTGTTCATTTTGAAAATTCCATCTCTCAGAAGCCTTTGCATTATGTTAACAGCTTTCAGCACTTCCAATTTGGAAGAATTGAAATCTCAAACTAGAGGGCAACATAGGTTATGAATTAGGGTAGTGGAACCTAAGGTGATGAATAAAGATGGAAACAATTCTTCCCCTCAATGGCATCTTGAGTACACTCACTCTCAGGTGGAAGTAATATCAAGTGGCACTATGTCAATTGCAAATGCCACCGGGTAGAAATTGTGCCAAGAGACCCTTTCTCTCTGGTTTTCTCAGAAGAAGAAATTCTGCAAGAGTTCATCCAGGTGGAAAATCTCTAATACTCTTCCTGACTTCTAATTTATAGTATTGTGTGCCTCAGTTTCTCCATTTATAAAATGGAGATGATAATAGCACTTATTTCTGAGAATTGTGATGAAACATTTCAAGAACTTTGCAGAGTATTATACAAATGTTAACTATTGCTGTTATTGTTAAGCCTTCTATAATCAACACAAAACTATAATTGTCCTACCTTAGGGATAAAAAATGGTGGCATCTCTATTGGCAATAGACAGAAGCAAATAAATCCTTTTGCCATATTTTCTTCTAACTCTAGGTAAAATGTATATTTTGTAAACAAAGCACTTTATAATTATCACCTATTGTTATAGCTATTTTAAAAATTAAATCTATTACCCCAAAGTTTTCTTTCTGTTCAATTAAAATATAAACCTGCTTTTAAGGTGCTTGTGTTCCAGGAAGGAGGTCTACAGAGCAGTCAATAATGGATGAGGGAGGGGAAAGTCACATTACTGGAATGTCTCTCATTCCAGAGAAGAAGGTCCCTGCTTTAAGAAGACTATAGATACCTCTCCTATCCCGTTCAAAATGGGAATTGTGCTGTTGTAACCATGGCAACCCAAACACCACCAACAACACCTTCCATATCATTGCTTCCCAGAACTGTTTGTCCTCATTAGACTGCCAGCAGAGGGGAATGGTTTTCTACCACACAAGCTCTCCTTCCAGAAGTCTTCCTGTGCAGTCAGCACATACTCATATGCCTCAGTTCTCCACCTGTTCCGTGTTATTTCCACCATACTTCAAGTCATATAACTCTGTAAGGTCTTGGTGTCTGTAAGAACATTGGGGTCTACTTCATTTTTACTGAGTCTGTAAACATAACTGGAAAATGCATAGGATCATAGATCTAAATCAGAAAGGGATCTTAAGAGGTCATGCAGTCCATCCCTCTTATATTCAAAGAAGGAAACTGTGATCCCAAAAGGTTAAATTACTTGCCTAAGATCATATATGTAACTTCTCAGGCAAAATTTGAACAGAAACATTTAGATTGTAGTTAGTTAGAATCTTTTCCTTGTTCCCCAAATTTCTCTCCTAATTTCTGACAGTTTCTATCACTCATCAAGAATATTTTCCTCATTCATACCTGTACAGTTGTGTCCTAGCCAGGTGAACCTTCTTTTTGTTGTGGTGGTGGTTGTGGTGGTGGTGGTGGTGGCAATTGGGGTTAAGTGATTTGCCCAAGATCACACAGCTAGGAAGTATTAAGTGTCTGAGACCAGGTTTGAACTCAGGTCCTCCTGACTTCAGGGCTGGTGCTCTATTCACTGCACCACCCAGCTGCCCCCCAGGTGAAACCTTTCTTGGACATCTCCAAAGGCTTTTTTCTCCTGAGATTACCTTCTATATACTAGTGTATAAATCTTATATGTAAAAAAAAAAATTTCCATATTGTCTCCTCCATTAGAATGTCTTTCTAGCATTTAGCAAAATGATTGGCCTTCTGTGTAGTGGTGCTTCATAAATGTCCGTAGGCTATTGGACTGATCTCAAGTGCTCCACTATCCCATGACCCAGTGGCCTCTGACTGGTGTTCAGTTGCTTCAGCACTGTGCTTTCCCTGTTTGACTTGGGATTTTTCTGGCAGAGCTGTACTTCCTCTCCCATGCCTTTGGCAAAATGCATGATATACTTGATTTAGAACAAATTAAAAAAAATTGGGTTCAAATCTTGCCTCTGACATTTATTAGCTCTGTAATCATGGTTGAGTCATTTATTCTCTTTATAATACAATAAATATCAATGTTTATAGTCTACATGAACAAAAGCTCTTATTAGGAGGGAGGAGTCCTCAAAGATTTTTAAGAGTGTAAAGGGTTCTGAGATCAAGAAATCTGAGAAGTGCCACTCTGTATATTTCCCTAAATTACCAGAAATTCAGTTTTGAATTATAGAAAACAAAGAATGTTCCTCTGCTCATAAATTGCACCCATCAAGCATGGTTCCTCCTAATTTTGCAATGAAATGCCACCTTTGCTTTCTGTTGCCAGGAATGAGCAGTACCATTTCTTTTTTTTTTTTTGGGGGGGGGGGGGTTTGAGGCAATTGGAATTAAGTTACTTGCCCATGGTCACACAACTAAAAAATGCTAAGTGTCTGAGGCCAGATTTGAACTCAGGTTCTCCTAACTTCAAGTCTGGTACTCTACCCACCATGCCACCCAGATGCCAAGGGAAAAAACATTTCTTCTATCTATCCCTGAAAAATAGAAAGGAATATTATTGAATTCAGGTAGGCTTGTATTTCCATTTCTCTGCATTTCATGAGCAGTGATGGATTGTTATTTGCACATTTTTTTTATAAAAAATTAGTTATACTTCTTTTTACTATTTGCTATTCTGTTCAGAATTGTGCTAGGTTCTGCAAGAGACAGCCACAAAAAAGTATAAGAGGTGATCATAGACTTCAAGAAACTTACAATTTTTAAGTGAAATAAAAATATTAATGAATCAATGAAAAAATGTAAGGCAACATATAATAAAATGTTTCCTTAAATATGATCAAATTAGAAATCAGAAGTCTAGAGTAAATGCTATAATTGTTCTCACTTCTATTAGAGTAGGAAAATGAGGAAATTGTTATGGAGTTTCTAATTCAGAAACTAAGAAGCAATCATTTAAAATCTTAGGGTCATACATAAATACAGAGCTGGAAGGAACTCTTCTTGCTTCTACAGTCACCAATGATTTTTTCCTTTCCTCTATTGAATTCAACCCCTTTTGCTATTTACTTAATTCATATGACAAGGTAGAATTACTTTCCCCTTCCCTAAGAAAAAAAATAGAGCAATAAAGAAGGTCACAAACAAGCAGCCACTATGATATATGTCAGTCAGATAACATTTATAAAGATCTGATGGTGTACCAAGCACTGTGCTAAAATTTAGGAATACAAAAAAAGAAGGCAAAAAAGAAAAAAAAAGGCAAAAGCATAGTCCCTGTTCTGAGGAAGCTCAAAATCTAAAGGAGGAGACTACATGCCCCAAAACAAAAAACAAAGGTACAAACAAGGAAGATATATACAGACTAAATTAAGGATAGTGTCAGGGAAAGTACTAAGACTGAGGAGGACTGGGAAGGACTCTGCAAAAGGCAGGACTTTAGCTGAGACTTCAAGGAAGACAAGGAAGCTAAAAAAAAAGCAGAAATGAGGAGGGAGTGTGTCTCCCAGGTATGGTTCTTTAGTAGCACTTAACCACTCTTAGACTCCCTTTCCCTCCCTACAGTGGCATAACAATAGAGCCTCCTTCACAAGGCTATTCTGAGAATTCAAGGAGAATATGTGTGTATACTACATACATATATATATGTATGTATGTTTGCATGTATATGTATGTATACTTTTTCCTCTCTCTCTCACATTCATGCCTATTCAACCCAGGAGGAAAACTCATGGACAATGCTCCTGAATCTCCTTTATAGAGGAGAAGGGATTTCAATCTCTTAGGCAAACTGACCTAAAAGATGGGTTGTCTCTATGCCATGGTTACATAGGTATGCTGGATCATGATGATTATTTTGGGAAATGCTTGTACCCGAATTCACTGTTAGATCATCCCATCCAGAGCTGATCCTGAATGGTGATTGAGCTTTTCCTAGTTAGGGGAAAGTACAATATGTGCCACTTTTTATACCAGAGACTGAGGGATGGAAGAGTGATTGGGTAAAAAGGGTATAATATTTCTCTAATAAATAGCTGGTTTATCCTATGGGAAACATGTTCTTTAGCTCAGCCTCGGACTTGAAAGACTGTGTTTTGACAATAAAAATAACAATTGCTGAAATACATCTAATGGAGTCACACTGATGCACTTTGATGTAATTTATACTTTGAGAGAGAAAGGGTAAGGATAACATCAGTTAGGGACTCAGATCTATAGAGATTGCATGAGTCAGAATATTATTCTGGGCTGAAGTGGCAAGAGAATTATACTGAAGTTTTTTCATATAACTGCTGAAGTTCCTTCCAATACCATGATCCTATGATTCGATGAAAGAGGGAAAGAATTTACTAAATATCTTCTTTGTAACAGATACTATGCTAAATACTTTACAAATATTATCTTATTTGAGTCTTATAACACCCCTAGGAGATAGGTGATGTTATAATTTTACATTTTACAGGTGAGAAAACTGAGGAAGGTAGAGATGAAATGACAACTTAGTGGCACACAGTTAGCAAGTATCTGAAGCTGGATTTGAACTCAACTCTTTCTGACTTCATCTCAGCACTCTATCTAGGGAGCCACTTACCTATTTCTATGAGATGCTGGGCATGCATATTGGCCAACCTAAGTATTAGAGCACATGTTCTAGGACTATATATTTGTTATTCTTTTGTCCTTGATCTCCAAACTTGTCTCTTGTTCTATTCTCTGGATCCATCTTACTGGATACCTTAACCTAGTCCCACAGTTCTTTTAAATTTTTAATTTAATTTTAATTAATTTTTTATTTTTCTCTTCAATTGTATTAATTTTTCTCCTCATTTTCTCCTATCCATCACTGAAGTAAAGGAAAAAATAAAATTCATGTAACAAATAAGCAAAGCAAATTCTATGATTATAAACTAAGCCTGTTCTCCACTTTGCCTGAACATCCTAAATAGAATGTACATAACATATTCTGGCTTTGTGCTTTTTGAATTTCCCTTATAAATTAATCAACAAGTATTTACTGAGTATTTATGAAATGCCTAGAACTTAGACCTTTTCCCAATCCAACTTCCATTCATTACAAAACTGCTGACATGACTAGGTCCCTTGAGAGATTCTACAATTGTTGGAGAAGTCAACTTCATCCATACTACTCACCATGGAGTAATACATTCCTTCCTTTCATAATAATCTTAGGATTAGATTGTACTGATGATGATGGTGTAATAAAATAGTAATTCATGAAATTAATGTCTAATTCTGTCATTGATTTTTAATAAAGCTTTCAGCAAGTTGCTTGTGTTCTTCTTGCTTCTTCATCTGTAAAACAGATTAAAAATTCATTCCTTAACCAAATAAGTTATGATACATGAATATAATAGAATATTATTGTTCTATAAAAAATGATGAAGAGGATGATTTCTGAAAAGCCAGGAAAGACTTATATGAACTGAATAAAGCAAACAGAAACAAGAGAACATTGTACACAGTAACAACAAAATTATGTGATGATCAACTATGATAGACTTGACTCTTCTCAATGTGGTAATTCAGAACAAGTTCAATAGACTTGGGATAGAAAATGCCATCCACATCAAGAGAGAGAACTATGGAGACTGAATATGGAACAAAGCTTAGTATTTTCACTTTTTGTTTGTTTTTCTTTCTTGTGATTTTCCCCCTTTTGGTCTGACATGACAAATATGGAAATATATTTAAAAGAATTGCACATATTTAACTTCTATTAGATTATTTGCTTTCTTAGGAAGGGAGAGAGAAAAATTTGGAACACAATTACAAACACAAATGTTAAAAAAAACTGTCTTTACAAATACATGTATTTGGAAAATAAAATACTATTGAAAATAAAAAATAAAAATGCATTTCTGAAATGTGCTCAATATTAATGTTTTAAAGCACAGTTAAGATACAAGTGCTAAATCACATTATGTCATCAAAAGCTATGTTCTAGCTTGTCTTGTATGATGTATAATGAATGAAAATAGATTTCTAAAGCATTTATGCTGAACTACACAACACAATAAGCACCATAATGATAAAAATTCATTGATATTCCTCTTTTAGGTTTTCAAAGGTTTACTCTCTTTACAATCACCTTGAGAGATAGATCACTCAATTAGCTTTGTCTCCATTCTGCAAATGAAGAAATAGATGTGGGGAGAAGTTATGTCAACCTGGCAAGAGTTTGTGATAAATTCTATTTCCAATAATAGGAATTATTATTTCTCCCCCCCCCAAAAAAAAAAAGAAATACAGGTTAGGCAGAGAGCTATAACTAGTTTTTTGGTACCCATAGCAAACTTCATAAAACATAAATGGGGTAAGTATGGAGTACAACTCAATCAAGAAAATTCAATTGGTCTTGAAGTGAGTGATAGACCCTAGGACACCGGACACTGTGAGTAGGATCACAATTAGACCTCTGAAGGGAGGCAGCTGTTGGCAGCATTGGGGAAAGAGGGAAGAACTGGGCATAGCTGACAAGAAATTCACCTGGAATATCAGGTGAAGAAGGTGCCATCTGGTGGCATCCCATTTTAACTATTTACTCTTGCCAATTGTGCTAAGTCAATTGTTTTTCTCTGCTGAACAAGATTAAATATCATCAAAAGCCCTCTGAATATCTATGATCTAGGGAAAATTCCTTATGATCCCACTCTAGTTATAGTTCTAGCAGAGTATATTAAAGGATCCTTCTAGGAAATGAGCTAATGTTTCCCAATGATTGCTAAAGGTTATTCAAATATACATTTGTATATTTACATTAATTTGTATTTATACAAATATAAGTAATAATATTATATAACATGTCAATTTATCTTCAGGGTACCTCGCTGGAGTTGAATAAAGATATACCCTGATTATCAGGGCATATAATGGGTTTATCAGGGTTTATAGTGGAAAATGAGGAAGGTTCTACATCTTCCAAAATTAAACCTCTGTTAATTTACTTAATGTTTTTAAACCTTGACTTGTAACTAAGAATTTTTTTTAAGAAAATCACTGTTTGTGAAGTGATACAAAACGGAAGCAAGAATATTCTCTGATGACTCCAAGAGACCTTTATCATGAACTAAGAACATTCCACTATTCACTGGAAAAATGATTTGCTGTATAAGTCAAATACACAGTATGCTGTAGTAGACAGTGAAATGTTCTTGTTTTTATTGTTCATTTCACTTGTATCTGATATTTTGTGACTGCATTTGGGGTTTACTTGACAAGTGATTTGCCATTTCCTTTTCTAGCTTATTTTACAGATGAAAAATTGAGTCAAACAGTGTTGAGTGATTTGCCCAGTCACATAACTAATAAGGATCTGAAGCAAAATTTCAACTCAAATCTTCATGACTTAATATCCAGTGTTCTATCCATTGAGCCACCTGAGAATGAGCCCATTCTCATTTTAGGCTAACTATTCACCTAAGCAATGGAAGCAAAATACTCTGAACTCTTTCTTACCTCAGGAGTGGTGAGTTCTATGCCCTTCCTAATGTAACAGAAATCTAGTTTTCTAGCTTTATTCCACATTACTCATCTTAATATCATAAAATTAGAGACTGAAGATGATCTAGGGTCCTAGTATTTCACTTTATCAAGGTATCTGAAACCCACAAAGTGAATCAAGTGATTTGTCCAAGATCCAAGAGACAGAAGCAAAATTTGAACTTTTTATTCATTCATTCTGAATCCAGAACTCTTCACTGTGGGCAGCTGACTTCTCTTCCCTCCAAGGATATCTAAGGTGTGCTGTAGAACTGGATTCCCTAAATCCATAGCTCTAACAATGAATGTGAGCCATTCCTCACACCTTAAATGAATTTCTGCCATCACTTCCATTTCTTAAAATGAAATGAAAATTTCTTTCAAGGCTCATGTGAGGATCCATCTCTTATGAAACTTTCTCTGATTCCCCCTACTTAAAAGTAATGTCTTCATCTTCCATTTTTCTTAGAGTATATTTGAATTTCCCCTTTGCTCTGAACATGTGGGGATGCTCAAGCATGCCTCTCCCTTAATATTAATCTTAGCCCCAACCCTAACCCTCCTGTGTCCTTGCCAACCCTATCAGTTCTTTTACGAAGTATGAAGTCACAATGTTCTGAGTCACGGGTTCTTCTTTCTGGCTCAGATACAAGTTCCTCTCCTTGGCATTATAGATGTAATGAGGATCAACAAGCTGACATCTAACTGCTGGTGAAGTTCATCCCTAAATTATACCTTTAAATTTAGACTTTAAGCAAGAGATCTGGTCACATGTGCTAGGTTGTCATTTATTCTGAGTTATAAGGGAAAAGTTCTATAAGGTGAAATTGGGGAGTATATTGAAAAATAATTGGCATACAGAAACTGGAAACTGAGTGGATGTCCATCAATTGGAGAATGGCTAAATAAATTGTGGTATATGAGTATTATGGAATATTATTGTTCTGTAAGAAATGGCCAACAGGATGTTCAGAAAGGCCTGGAAAGATTTACATGAACTGATGCTGAGTGGAATGAGCAGGACCCAGGAGGTCATTATATACTTCAACAACAATACTATATGATGATCAATTCTGATGGACCTGGCCCTCCTCAGCAATGAGATGAACCAAATCAGTTCCAATAGAGCAGTAATTAATTAAACCAGTTACACCCAGAGAAAGAACTCTGGGAAATTACTATGAACCACTACATAGAGTTCCCAATCCCTTTATTTTTGTGCACCTGCATTTTTGATCTTCTTCACAAGCTAATTGTACAATATTTCAAAGTCCGATTCTTTTTGTACAGCAAAATAACTAAACATGTATACATATATTGTATTTAATTTATACTTTAACATATTTAATATGTATTAGTTAACCTGCCATCTGGGGGAAGGGGTGGGAGGAAGGAGGGGAAAAGTTGGAACAAAAGGTTTTGCAGTTGTCAATGCTGAAAAATTACCCATGCATATATCTTGTAAATAAAAAGCTATAATAAATAATAATAATAATAATTGGCATAAACAAAGAAAATATACTAATAAAATTTTTAAAAGAAAGAATGGTTAAAGAAAGGAATCCAGATATTGGACAGCAGTTCTATGAAGAAAAACATGTAGATCTATCAAAATAGAATATTCACCAAAAATACACTTGACATATATTATGTGGTTTCATGAAGAATTAAAGAATATGTCAAAATCTGCTCAACTCAATAGTAAATGTTATAAAAAATAAATGATAAATGTAAGACCATCTTCCACATTTCAAAACATTTTAAGATTACAAATTTTAAGATTTATTGTATAAATCAATATATTTGATTCTTTTATTGAGTCCCAAGTATTTTATACATTACTACACATCTTTCATGTCTTACTAGCCCAATTATGGTAAGTGCTAGGAATATGAATACAAGCAGAAAAAAAGATAGCCTCTGCCCCTCCAGAAAAATGGCAAGAGAAGATCATAGAAAGGTTAATAGAGAATACAGTCTACAGTGGAAAGAAGACCTGGTTAACTACCTATATTCATTAAATGAAAGTTCATGGAGGAATGAATTGATCAGAAAAAGAACACGGGGGAAACAGACAGGGGCTTCAAGAAGGAAGAAATGAAGGAAAGAACTCAGGTTTTCTGTGGTATCATCATATTGTTCTCTTCGTGATTTCTCCTGTTGGTCTCAGAATCTTCCCCTGATATTATTGATGCTTTTTGGGTGCTGTTTCACTGACTGTTTAGTCTCCTCTACAGTGGTCCAATAGATGCTGCTCTCCTAGACACTACTCACTGGGTGCTACTTAACATAAGTCTCTATTGGACGGATACTACTCAACCAAACATGAAGCCTTCCCAAACAGGCACCACTCCATTGAATGCTGCTTAGCTGGATTTTGCTTCAATCGAAGCCTGGTCATAACTTAGACATATCTCTAATGTCTATAGTTTCTAAGTTTAGCTGAAATTCTTGAGTATTTCTTCCTAAATAGAAGAGCAGATGGTATCATACTCTTTTAGCTAAAATCTATTACATTTTTTTAAGGTAAAAACTCTTTTCCAAGACCAACAAAGAGTCTTCCCTTAAGATCTTCTTTCTTTTTTTCTCAGAATCTGGTTGAAAGAGCCATTCATCTACCCAGAAGAAGATTCTTCTTTAGAAAAAAGAGCTAGATCCCAGTGATTTTAGTACATGTCTTTGCTACAAACATTGGGACTCCTTAAGCAGCCCCACTCTAACTCATTCCAGATACTTTTCAATTTCAATACTATATATTCAATATTATAAAGCAGGTAATGATTAGTTGGCCAATAACTACCAATCAGTGCCAGAATTTTCATCTGGAACTATTCTGAAAGTACCTCATGCAACATATCTACTAAGTGGCAAATGAAACTATGTTTCATATCTCATTCAGTAATCCAGTGACTTATTTTATCATATTTCCTGCGCAGGGTACATATCTTCTTCCCCTGCTTTCTATGTTTTGTTCTGTGCCCAGAAATTAAATCAATACTAACATTACTTCCAAAAAGGCAATGTCAAATTGAATACTCTTTAAAATTAGATTCCTCATTATCTCTGTAAACCTGTTTCACCCCCAACTTTCCATGAGAACGAAAACTTCTTGAGAGAGCAGTCATAGTATTATTTCTTTATTTTTATTGCTAGAACAGGGCTGGAATAGAGTATTCCTTTAATGAGTGCTGTTCCTCTACTCACTGTCATGAATAAGATTTGAACACTTTTTCCTGTTTCCAAGTCCAGTACTTTTTATCCACCATGACAAACTACATCACAGTAAATAATAATGAATTATCTAAGGGAGAATTACACTTTCAGGAAAATCACAACTCTGTGTTTCATATTTAGGATTATCTATTGTGGTTATTATCTATCCAATGTGGTTTTTGATAGAAAACTGCACTGATTACTGACATTTCTGAGGTATTAGAAACAGCTATAGTTGATAAGGTCAATTATTTTCAGATGAAATTTTCAGATTGGTATGCCATATACCACAGGAAATCTTTAATTTAATTAATCCTGGTTTCTGCAACTCCTAGCAAAAATGATAAAGCAATATAAATGGTATTTTACAAGTAACCCATTAAGGGGTAGGAGCATTGATGTCAGTCAATTGACAATATAAAGCAACTAGAAACTCAAAATGACAAATTAAGGTGAACAAATTTAATAGCATTCTTCCTATTATCATCAATTTAAAATATGCATGCCAAATGAAAGATAAATATTTCATTAAAAATCTTTTTTAAAAAAGACAATAAATAGAAAGGAATGAAATATTCATTAAGCTATTTCTGACTCATACAAATAGAGAAAGGGACTAGACCTGTGATTTCATTGACTTAGAGAACTCAGATAAGACAACTGCCTTCACTAAAATAAGTAAATATTTATTTTGTAATTTATAGTCTTAGAGAGTTGTCTGATGGCAAACACATGGCTCACAATACTCTCAAGAGTAGCCCAAAATTTAATAAAATAAAAAAATTAATAAAAAAACAGATATTTACATTTTAAAACTATTACTATGAAGCCCAGAATGATTTTATCTACAGTTTAATAGTGCTCCTTTCTATTTGAGTTTGAAACCACTGGCCCAGAACATTGTTAAATGACTTAATCAAGATCACACAGTCAGTATATGCCAAAGCTAAGACTTGAACCCAGGTCTTCTTGACTTTGAGGATGGCACTCTATCCACCATGACAAGCTGACTCATCTATCTGCTGAAAAATAAAATACAAAAGCCCTTAAGAGATGAGGAAAGTAGAATCAATAAAATATCGATAGGAGTGGCCCATAAAAGTAAGAAGACAATTGAGAGGATTTAGTATCATAAAAACCACAGGATAAATGGATTTCTAGAAAGAAGTGGGGGTCAATCAGTGAGAAAGATTAGATACACAGGAAAGAGAACCAAACACACACAGTAATACAGTTTTGGGGAATTAAAAGATTCCAACAACTACTGGATGAAATGCTTACTATTTAACCCTATTAATTGGGGTCTTTCAAAACTTCTGGGGAAACTGGATAGCAGTCTGGCAGAAATTAGGTTTAGAACAATACCCCAGACAAAATAAGCTACAAATGGATGAAAATTCTAGATGTATGAATTTGTTGCATTATAAACAAATTAGAGAAACAAAGAAGAAATTTCCTTTTATATCTATGAATAAAAGATGAATTTACATCTAAACAAGTAACTAGAAAGAAACCATTCAAAAATTGTGGAACTACAATCAAGATTACACAGGATTTAGCAGATACTACATTAGAGAAGTATAGATCTCGGAATATGACATTCCAGAAGGCAATAGAGCTGAGATTACAACCAAAAATAATCTACCCAGAAAAACTGAGTGCAATCCTTCAAGGGAAAAAAGTCAATAATTAATGAAATGGATGACATTCAAACATCCCTAATGTAAAGGCTAGAGTTAATGAAAATTTGACCTTAAATACTAGATTCAAGAAAAGCATAAAAAGGCAAACATGAAAAATAAAGTCCCTTATAGGGACTCAATAAGTTTAAATGGATTCAAAACCAAAATTCAAGAATATATTGTTTATAAGAAATATACTTCAGAGATATACACACAATTAGTCTGAGGCAGGATCTATTATATTTTAGCTAAAGTTTACAAAAAGCAGGGGTAGCAAAATCATTATTTTAGACAAAGCAGAAGCAAAGTAAACTTAATTCAAAGTAATAGGTAGGGGAAACTACATCTTGTTGAAGGGATATATACACCAAATAATATAGTACTTAAATTCTTAAAGAAAAAGTTAAATGAATTACAGGAAAAAAATGGTAAAATTATACAAATGAAGGTCTGCAACTTTTCCCTCTTAGAGTTAGATAAATCTAATAACAAAATAAGTAAAAAAAAATTCCAAAAGATTGATACTCTTAGAATAATTAATTACTCTATAATTAATAGACTCTTAGATTTGATAAGTCTCTGGAGACAACTGAATAGAAATAGAAAGAAATACACTTTTTGTTCTGTTATATATTGTACCTTCTCAAAAATAGAACATCTATTAGGACGTAAAAAACTCACAAATAAATCCAAAAGACAAAAAATAAAAAAGCAGAAATATCAAGAGCACTCATTTCAGACAATAATGTGATAAAAATTACATTTAATAAAGAGTCGCAGAAAAATAAAAATTAATTGAAAACTAAATTATCTAATCCTAAGGAATCAGTGGGATCAAAAAACAAATCATAGAAATAGTCAACAATTTAATTGAAGAAAATAATAACAATGAAGTGATATTCCAAAATTTAAGGGATGCACCCAAAACAATATTCTGAGGAAATTTTATATCTCTAAATGCATATATTAATAAAAATAAAAAAGAACAGTTGCATTAGGCATACAAATAAAACATAAACTAAAAGAAATTTTAATTGCCTACTAAAACAACAATATTGAGATTCTAAAAATCAAAGGACAGATTCACAAAGTTGAAAGTTAAAAAATAATTGAACTAATAGATAAAGCTAAAAACTGATTTTATAGAGGAAAAACAATACTATAGATAAACCACAGGTTAATTTGATTTATCAAAAAAAGAAAGAAAATCAAATTACTAATGTCAAAAATAAAGTGAATGCACAATCAATAAAGATGAAATTAAAGCAATAGCAGTTATTTTATTTAATTATGTGCCAGGAAAAACTGACAATCTAAGTGGATAAATATTTACAAAAATATAAACTGCCCAGACTAATAGAAGAGGAAATAGAGACTAAAATAACCCTATCTTTAAAAAATAAATTAAACAAGCCACAAATGAGTTCCTTAAGGAAAAAATGCCAAAGTCCAGATGGATTCACAAATGAATTCTACCAAACATTTAAGGGATAATTAGCCTTAATATTCTGTAAACTATTTTTAAAATAGGTAGAATATGAGTCTTATCAAGTTATTTTATGACACAAATATATTTATGATACCTTAAATAGAGAGCAAAAATATAGGGAAAAAAACTATAGATTAATTTCCTTAGTGAATATCAATGCAAAAATATTTAATAAAATATTAGCAAAAAGATTACAGTGGAATATAATAGAAATTCAGGGTTAACTAAATATTAGGA
The DNA here is from genome assembly GCF_902635505.1 of Sarcophilus harrisii. Classification (NCBI taxonomy): domain Eukaryota; kingdom Metazoa; phylum Chordata; class Mammalia; order Dasyuromorphia; family Dasyuridae; genus Sarcophilus; species Sarcophilus harrisii. The sequence continues at coordinate 49,579,122 of NC_045430.1, forward strand.
AAACTATTAGCTTAATATAGCATAACAATGACAATAGCACAAAAACCATAGGATTATATCAATAGATGCATAAAACACTTTTGACAAAATACAACACCCATTCATATTAAAAACAACAAAAGCATAGGAATTAAGGAAATCTTTTTTTAAATGACTAAAATTATTTATCTAAAACCAAGAGAAAGCATTATTCATAATGGGGATAAATTTGAATCCTTCCTAAGAAGATCAAGAGTAAAACAAAAATATCCATTATCACTACTATTATTCAATATTATGCTACATGTGATAGTTGTAGCAATAAGACAATAAAATAATTGAATGAATAAAAAATAGGAGATGATGAACAAGAGTACTCATGAGCAATTAATATTTTTTCCAATTGTTTAGATTTTTCTTATTTTTTTGAAAAGTGATATTCTGTTCATATAATTCCTCAGGTTGTCTTGGCAGGTATACTCTGATGTATTTTATGTTGTCCAAAGTTATTGCAAATGATATATGATAATATACTTAGAGAACCTTAGAGAATCAACCAAAAAAATAATTGAATAAATTAACAAATTCAGGAAAATTTCAGGATATAATCTAAACCTACAAATCAGCATTTTTGCATACTACCAATAAAACTCAGTAAAAAGACATAGAAAGAGAAATTTGATTTAAAATAGGCAAAGCAAATATAATAAAAATGACAGTTCTACCTAAGTTAACTTATTTATTCAGTACCATATCAATCAAACTACCAAAAAATATTTTATAGAGCTAGAAAAAATGGTAGCAAAATTCACGGAAGAAAAGAATATCAAGGTAACTAATGGAAAACAACATGAAGGATAGCAGCATTGCAAACTATATTACAAAGTAGTAATCACAACTATCTGGCACAAGCTAAAAAAGAGAATGATAGAACAGTGGAATAAATTATATATACAATACACAATCTTCAGTGATATAGAAATCTAGTGCTTGATAAATCCAAAGATCCAACCAAGTTTTGAAGGTAAAAATTCAATATTTGACAAAAATTCCTGAGAAAACTTGGAAAGTAGTTTGGCAGAAACTAGGCATGACCAACATTTCACTGCATGGCAATTCAAAGTCAAAATATATAAATTATTTAGACATAAAGGGTAATATCACAAATATATTATGGCACCATGGGAAAATGTTCCTGTTAGATCTATGGATAAAAGAGCAGTTTATAACCAAACAAAAGATAGAGGAGATTATGAGTAGTAAAATAGATAATTTTGATTACATGAAATAGAAAAAAATGCAACCAAAATTATCAGAAAAACAAGAGACTAGAGAAAGTTTTTTTTTTTTTGCAAACAAATTTTTCTAATATTTCTCTTTTCTTAAATATGTGGGGAACTAAACCAAATTTATTTTTTAAAAAATAGAGCCATTCCCCAGCTGATAATGATTTAAAAATATGAATAGGGAATTTTCAGAAGAGTGTTCTGAGTCAGTATTGATTAGACAAAAGCAAATTAACACAACTTTGAAGTATCACTTCACACCTATCAGACTGAATAACATAATAGAAAAGAAAAATGACAAATTCTGGGAGGATTGTGGCAAAATAGGAACACGAATTAATGCATTATTGGAGGAATTGTAAGCTGTTCTTATCATTCTGGAGAACAATTTGGGACTATGCTCGGAGGCTATAAAACCATGCACACCCTTTGACTGACCAAAGAATTCAAAGAAAAGGATCCATATGAACAAAAATATTTATAAAAGCCCTTTTTGTATTGTCAAAGAATTGGATATAAAGGAGATACCCATCAATTGGAGAATGACTGAACAAGTTGTGATGGAATATGATGGAATACTATTTTGCTATAAAAATGATGCTATAAAAAAATTCTGCAATAAAAAAGGAAGTTTTCAGAAAAATCTGAGAAGACTGATATGAATTGATGCAAAGTAGAATGAGAACTGATCATCCTTATAATAACAGCAATATTATAAAAATGTTAATAATGTAAGAATGATTAATTATGAAAGGTTAAGCAATGATACAAAACAACTCAAAAAGACTATAATGAAAAATACTGTCCAGTTCCAGAGAGAGAACTGAACTCTGAATATAGATTGAACACATTTTTTTTTATTTTCTTTATTTTTCTTGTTTTATTTTGTATTTTGCAACATGGCTAAATGTCCATTATGATCTCACATGTGTAACTGAAATAAAAGTGTTTTCCTTCTGAAGGAGAGGTGAGGGCTCAGGAGAAAGAGAAAAAAAATTTTAAATAAAAAAAATTTTTTAAATTATTGTTTAAATAAGATGAACCAAATCAGTTCCAATAGAGCAGTAATGAATTGAACCAGCTACACCCAGCAAAAGAACTCTGGGAGATGACTATGAACCAATACATAGAATTCCCAATCCCTCTATTTTTGTCCACCTGCATTTTTGATTTCCTTCACAGGTTAATTGTACACTATTTCAAAGTCCAATTCTTTTTGTACAGCAAAATAACTGTATAGACATGTATACATATATTGTATTTAACTTATATTTTAATATTTTTAACATGTATAATCAACCTGCCATCTGGGGAAGGGGATGGGGGAAAGAAGGGAAAAAGTTGGAACAAAATGTTTTGCAATTGTCAATGCTGAAAAATTACCCATGCATATATCTTGTAAATAAAAAACTATAATAAAATAAATAAATAAAATTTTAAAATAAAATAAATTATTTTTAAATTTTTTTACATGCAATTGGGAAATAGTTGATGATTTTTTAAAAAGACACACTATAATACAATGATAAATTAGGAATCTAAAAGAATGAAGATCAAAGAAATACTGACAAATATTATTTAACATGCACAGAAAGAGATATACATCTTTTGACATGGCTAATGTGGAAATATGTTTATCTGGATTATGTAAGTACATAATTAGAAATTTGGGGGGTACTAGTTTTTATTTTGTTCATTGGTAAATAGGGAAGAATAGATTAAAACATATTACTTGGAAAAATGAATTACTTGTAAAAGATAAAAAGAGAATAATCAATAGTTTCAGATCAAGGAGAATGATAATTTTTAAAACATATTCTTTGTGGTACTTTGTAATAACAGATCACTGGTATCCTCTGAGAATTCAATTCCAATAGAAGCATAAGCACAGAAAACGAATCATAAGAATTGAAAAATGATGTGGCCTCTGAAAAAAACAGCAACTCTTAAAAATTCTTTGATGAATAAATAAATAAATAAAACAGAGTCAGAAGAAGATAGGATGGTATAAGGAAGGTCCTTTCAAACTAACCAATCAATTACTATTAAACTCCAAAAAATCAAACAGTGTTTTATAATTTCTACAAGCATTTTCCTCCTTTAATGTGATGTCTTCTAAAATGGGTGGGCATCCTTTCTTGCCCTTTACATCTGCTGACTGCCAGGATTAGAGCAGATGAGTTCCAAATCCAGGTCCAATATCTTAAACACTGCCATATATTTGGGGCTTCAGAAGGCTATATGACTATGTAGCTCTATCCCCAGCCTTCTACTCTTTCCAAATTAACTCTGGTTTTATTTACTTTAAGGTCAATGCATTGGGAAAAGAGACTTTAATTCAGAGCTTTCACTCCCTATCCAAGAAGTCTCATGTGCAAGCAAAAACTTCAGGAGCAGAGTGATTATGGATTGATGTCAGCATTTACAGGAACTTCTCAGTACTGATGAAGAAAACAAGGCATATGTGGAACATAGCTTTCCTGGCTTTGTAGAGCCCTTGTAAATTGTTTCCCTTAAAGAAGCAGAAACCCAGTGTCAAATTTGTGCATGCTCAGAAAGGTAAAAGATAGCATCTCTGGAATGAAGTTGGAGAAATATGACTCATCTCTTTTGTTCTCTGCCAACCTTACCTTGACATTGGCTTCTGTAAACACAGTCAGCACTCTAGAGAAGAAATTATCTCGTGGATATGCATCTGGATTTGCTCCCAGCTGTCACATCCTGTCCAGCAAGGAGAATTTTTCCCTTTTCCATTCAACAATAATGCCAATAATTAATAATAAGGATCTTACATTTGGGTAAAAGGTTTCACTAATTGTTTTTCCAAATAGCCTTTCCAACTATTATTTTACTTTATCCTTGAAAAAATTCTGATTCTTCCCTGGTATGATGATGAAATCTGCAAAAAAAAGAGAAGAAATAAACTGAAATTTATAGAGGAGGTATCATGTCACTCTAGTGTTTATAAACCAGAGACATTCTAGAATTAAGTCAGTACCAATTATAGCAGGTGAGTCTGTTTAAATACAATTAGTCCTCAATGACTGATTCACGAAAAAATTTTGACTTTATTGAAAAATTTTTAATTTAAATTTTCCACTCAAATTTCAAAAAAATCTATGATTTCATCTGCATAAATATTCCTAAAGACGTTGCAGGTTACTGTCCCACCATGGGAAACAACTAGTAGTCCAGTCTGGTTAGCATTAAAGTGAACAAAAGGGTATAATGTGAAATAAACTGGAAAGAAAATTTGGACATAAATTATTGTTGCTGTTGTTGTTGTTGTTGTTGTTGTTGTTGTTGTTGTTGTTGTTGTTGTTGTTGTTTGTAGCAGAGTAGCAACTCACATAACCACTTACTCAGGCCAAATATTAATATTACAACTATCAGTGCAAGAAGAGTATCCAGAAAGAAGAGTTGTCAAAATGATGCAAAAAGATGCTCTAAATCACTAAAGATAAGAGAAATACAATTTTAAAAAAACTTTGGGTATTTACCGCATACCCTGTAAACTGGCTGACAAATAAAAAAAGGAAAATCAACCTTAGTGAGATGATGGGCAAATAGTCAAACTTATAAATTGTTGATGGCTCTGTGAACTGATGCAACCATTCCAGAAAATGTTTTGGACCTATACTAGAAAAAATATCACTAAACTACTCATACTCACTGATCCAGTGATAACACAGTTGGGTAGAAACCCTGAAATAAAAGGTAATAAATGGCAGAGAAAGATTCTTAATACCAAAATATTCTTAGCAACACTTTCTACAGTTGTAGGATAAACTTGAAACAAAGTGGATATCCATCACCCAAAAGTATGACTTAGAAAATTGTGGGATATGTACTAGAATATTATTATTCACTAAGAAAAGGCAAATAATAATTCAGAGAAACTTAGGAAGACTTATATAAACCAATGCAGAGGAAAGTATACAAAACTAGGAGTAACAAGTGGTTACAACAATTTAAAGGAAAACAATACTCAAAGACATCATAACCCAGATATAATACAATGGCCAATCTTGGCCACAGAAGACTGATGATAAAATATATTTGCTTCCTAATAGTAAAAAGGTAATGCTACACATGATAACTATATCAATGTATCTTCTTTAGCGGTAGATTTTTGTTTCAGGAAAGTATTCTATTGGAGTAGAATTGCTGGGAAGTGAATGCAATTTAACATTTTTAAAAGCACTAGCAAAACATTTTAAAAGGCCATTAGATTTAGTAATTAAAGATATTGATAGATTTAGAGAGATCTATTTCAGTGGAATGATAAAACTGGAAGCCAGATTGCATGAAGTTTAGCAGAGGGAAAAATATAGAATATCTAAGCATGTAGGCAATGGGGGGGAAATCAATAAATATTAGGGAGAGATTTAAGATAAGAAAGAAACAGGAATGATCAGTAATCTCTAAAATCTTTAATCCTAAAACTTTATAAGTATGTCACTTGTTCAACATTTGTAACCCAGACAAATTAAGTGCCTAAGGTCATACGATGAGTTAGAGACCAATTTCTCATGTTTCCTTCTTTTATTTATACTACTAAATCTTGTTGTCTCTTGATATTACTATTTTGTATCCTATTGTTACCTAAAACAAATATTGAGAAGGACAAAATTTTGAGCACTATTGTTTTTATAATAATCCAAATGAGATGCCCAAGGAAACGTAGCAAAGATCGTTTCTCAAAGATCCATTGACATTTATAATTTTTTTTTGTTTCCCTGGGAAAAAATTAGAGAAAATACAGAATATAATGACAGAAATAATATAAAAATTTATCTTTCATCCCAAACCAACGATTCTCCAGTACTTCTTTGTAAATGACAAGGATACTAGCTTTCTTCTGGTTACACAAGTTTGCAATCTCTGTATCAGTTTCAGTTGTTTTTAACCAACTTGACATTTCTTTCTCTATAATTGTCATGTATGAAACCTTATCTCCACTCACTCTGCTAGTAGTCTAATACAAATTCTTACCACCTCTTAACTATTGAAATAATCACCTATTTGGTCTCCTTGTTTCAAGTCAATAGATTCTCTCCAACCCATGCTCCATACTGCTGCCAAAATGATATTCCTATCCAAGTTTGACCATGTCACTCTCTACTCAATAAACTCCAATGTCTTTGTATTTCCTCTATGATTAAATATAAATTCTTCTTTGGCATTTAAAGTTCTTCATGATATTTCATTTCCCTTCAATGCATACTATGGTACAGCCCTACTGACCTATTTACTATTACTCATACACACTCCTCTATATCACTAACTTTATACTAGCTGTCACCTTATGCCCAGAATGTACTTCTTCCTCACCTCCAATTTTTTCAAGACTCAAATCAAATAGTACCTTCTCAAAGAGATTTTTCCCTATACCACTCACATTTTCCCTTCTAAAATTATCTTCACTCTATCCTATATTTGTCTTATATGTATTGATTTTGCATATGTTCCACTATATTTCCACTATTAAATTATAAGCACCTTGAGAATTTTTTGAGAAGATAAGCACCTTGAGAATGAAGAATATTTTTTTTCTTTTTGTTCTTAGCATTTAACAAAATGTCTGGCATGTACTAAGTGCTTAATAAATACTTGGAGAATGATTGACTGAGAAGATTGAGATCTGAGTGGTGATAGAGGATCTTACTTCTCCTATAGGAACTCTAGCAAAAATATAAAAAGGGTTTCAGGATAATAATAAAGAAAACAGGAGAGAAATAAATGTAAGCACCTTCATCTAACAAAATTTCACAAAAAAAAGGACAGAAGGCAGCAAAGGCTAGATCAGAGATCATACCAAGGAAGTCAATGTAGACTACCTGATGGGCTAGAAGCATAGGAATCTAAGAAAGGAGACATTCCAGGTAACCAGCATGAGCTCTTCTAATAGTTTATGACATCAAATGGCACTCTGAACAGGACTGATTACAAGCCAGTTCAAACTTAAAAAGTCCAAAGCCTGGGGCAGCTACATGGTGCACTGGATAGAGTATCTACCCTGGAGTCAGAAGGTCCTAAATTCAGATCCAGCGTCAGAAACTTAACACTTCCTAGTTGTGGGTTAACCCCAATAGCCTGTCCTGCACCCCCCCCTCAAAAAAGGTCAAAAGCCATATCCATACCAGGCCTATCAGAACAGAAGCAAGATAGAGAACCAACCCACACAGATCACTGAGACAATATCTGGCCAAGGGTTTTTCTGAACTGCAGTAAGAGAAAATCTCAACTCAATTCCTGGGTATCTAAACCAAAAGTACTTGGTGAAGTTCTAAAACAAGGGATGTACATCTGAACTGAGAACTAACTCCCTATTGAGCACTACATAAATAGAATCCCCATTAAGGATTATCAGGACATTGAAGGAATACAAGCCAAAGAGTGAAGCAGAAGTGAGGGACTAGCACTAGCTGCCTAATCCAGTATTGGTATGACTATAGAATCCAATCTACAGAGAAGTTAGCACCCAGTAGGATGTATCCAATCCAACCAAGAGTTCCAGAGAAAACTAGCTCAAGAACAAAATTTCAGTCTAAGAAGAGAGATTGGAAATAAGAATAAACAGAATAAAATTCAGAATACAAGGAATAATTGTTATGGGTTAAGAGATGTTCAAGAGGTAAACCCAAAAGAGAAAGTAATTCCATAACAAACAGAAGCAGAGCCTCAGAAGAAGAAAAAAAAAATAACTGGATAAAAAGCACTGAAAAGAATTGAAGAGAAAAAAATGAAATTATAAATAAAGTAGCATTCTAGAGGAAAAATTAGAAGTAGAATTAGAATAAGTCATTTAAAATAAAAAGTAGAAGGCCTTACCTAATTAGTGGCTCCCTGAATAATAAAATTAAACAAACAGGAATCAATGATTCCAGGAAAAAATATTAGAATAAAAGAAAAATTAGAATAAAGTCCAAAGACTTTTTAAAATAGGAAAAATATACAATTGACCCATAAAAAAGAAGGAGCAGTAGGATTCCCTGAAAATCATAAGCAAATAAAAAATGATGCAATATTTTGAAATATAAAAGAAAATGGCACATACCTATTAGAACCAAAGGGCAAGGTAATGATTTTTAAAATCTAATGATTAACTTCTAAAAAACCTAATGAAAAATATTTGTAGTCATATGAATTATGATTATTTTCTAAAAGAAAACAGTGGAAATGTCATAGTCATCAACTTGTGCTTTAAAATCAAGAAAAATGTCAAATATAAACAGTCAGCGTAAATAGTTCAAATACCAATGAACCACAATTAGTATAATATTAGACTATGCTGAACTATTATAAAGGAAAGAAAATCTTGAATTATAATATTCCAAAAGGAGAAAAATTAAGGCTTATAATTAAGAATAGTATTACCCCCAAAAAAGGAAAGAAATAGTATTTTCATATTGTGGGACATGAAGGGTGTAGAAGGAAACCTGTAATGCAATGATGAAAGTTCAAGTATTCTTAAGGAAAGACCAGAGATAAATACTTTTGAGAAATTTTATGGGGTTAAATTAATATGAAATCCTAGTATTCCAATATTAAGAAAAGAGATGTATTCTTCCAATTCTTTCTTTTTAAGAGACACAGAGAGAATTAGTTAAGACAAACACAGTTTGTGGAGGTAGTTTTGTTCTCCTTTACTAATTTTAGGAGATGAAAAAAAAAAAAGGGAAGGAAAAAGCAATACACTAAGAAAGACATGAGGAAGAAGAGGGCAGAGTTTCCTGTTTCACACAAATGGTTTGGGTGAAAAGAGTAAACAAACATAGAAGAAGTGGTGAGAGAAGTGGGTTCCTCATGAACCTCATTTTTTTATATAAAATGGACAAATGAGGTTTGAAAGCATGAATAGAAGTAGGCAGAAGCAGGAAAATTGGAGAGAAGGATTTAAGAGGGATATTAGAGTTGAAAAGAACTCATTCTTTAACATGATCTGCTAACAAAATTGGACACTAGCCTGCCAGAAACTAGATTTAAATTAATAAGTCACATCATATATTACAAGATCCAAATATACATAACTTCAACATTAAAAGTTATATTATTAATAATTTAGAGGACCATGGAGCAAGATACTTTTCACAATTATATGTAAGTGAAGAGTTCTTAATCAAATAAGGATTAGAGATAACAGGAGATAAAATGAATAATTCTGAATCCATAAAATTGAAGTTTTTGTAAAAATAAAGTTTGTAAAAATTAGAAGGGAAATGGTTTTCTAAGAAACCATCATCACAGCAAATTTTCTTAATAAAATCTGATATGAAAAATTGATTCAAAAATAGAACAGGAACCACTCTTCACTACACAAATGGTTAATATGTATAAACAAGCATTTCTCAAAATAAAAATAAATTATCAATAATTATAAAGGGGAAATGTTTCGGGTCACTAATAATAAGAGAGGAGGCGGGAACAGGAACTGAATCTGTGATTTTATTCATGAATGTCTTCTCTTCAATTTGTAGTTTTAAATAATTGCTTGGAGAACTGAGAGAGTAAGTTACTTTCTTTAAGACCTAACTAGCTGGTAACTGTTAGAGGCAGAATTTGAATCCAGATCTTCCTAGTTTTAAAACCAACTCTCAACCCACCATGCTACATAAGAGAAATGAAAATTAAAACAATTCTGAAATTCCATCTTGCAACCATCAAGTTGCTAAAGGTGACTGGGGGGTGAGAGGGAGGAAAATATCAATTATTAGGCAAGCTGTGAGAGATCAATCAGGAGTAGGATCACAACTGGAGGAGTTGTGAATTGATCTAGCTATACTAGAAGTCAATCTGGAAATATATCTCACAAATCGCTTTTTTAAAGTATTCCTTTCTTTTGATCCCAAAATACTGCTACTAAGCATCCCCAAAGAGATCAAATAAAGAGAAAAATACATATTCTGGACCCTAGATAGATAGTCCAACAGGGATAAGATTAGAATTCAATAAACACTTATAGACAACATAATTAAATAAAATTAACTTATTTACAATTAGAGATTTAAAAAGATACAAGTACTAATTTTTTTTTAAAAATGTTCCTACCACCACCATCACCATCACCAAACAAGAATTTGTCCTTTTTATCTCCATCAAAACCCATTTCTATGTGTTTTTGGACCATAATGGTTTGTTTCCTTCAAAAGTGAGAAACACAGAGAGAAGATAATGAAGTAAGTAAGAACAAACAAGACAGCATTGTACCTTAGGGCAAATGTAGAACAGTTAAAAAAACAAATAATAGTTGAGGCAGAACAGTGGATCTCCTGAAACAATCAGAGAAGATCCAAAGACACTAGGACTAAAGTTTAGCCTCAGTGAAGTATATATGTCTCCAGACCAGCTCTACTGAAACAGCAAGCAACAAGACCTGGGGCTAGCTGGGGTGGGAAGTAGCTTGGGTTACAGCCACAGGAATTTCCATCTCAAAGATTGTGTGGGGAAAAAACATAATAATAATGTCATATAAATCAGAGCAGCATGTATATACAATTAATAGCTTTTGGGATACAATTCTAAATTGTTTTCTAGAATAATACAACCCCACCAAGAGTCCACTAATGTATCTTTCTTCCCACAGTCCCTCCAACAATTAATGTGTTCTTCTTTAATCATCTTTTCCATGCTTGTAAGGCAGAGTATGGTGTTTTAACTTACAGTTATCTCATTATTAATATCTTAGAGCATTTTTTATATGGTTGTTGATAGTTTATATTTCTTCAGTTGAAAATTGCAGTAAAATTTTTTTCCCAAATTAATTCTTTTTCTTCTGATTTCAGTTGCATTTATGTTGCTTGTTCAGAAGCTTATCGATTTTATATATTCAAAATAATTTATATTTTAACGACCATCATTATTCCTTGATTAGATACGAAACTTGCATCTAAACATGTTATAAAAGGTTTTGCTTTTTTAATTTATTCTATTATTCATCTCCCTTTGATATAGTCACATAATCATATTTCCATCAAAAAAGGATTTGAGATTACAAGGAGAGAAGTCAAAATTACCAAATATTCTCCTTTGAGCAAGTTTCTGTTGGAAAAGAAAAGGACCATCTGTTTGCTATGAAACTGAAAATTTGCTTTAATTTCAAAAATTCATAGTTTTTTAAAAAAGGAATTCCACTCTTTCTTTGGCATGTTAATTTATTTTAAATGGCTCTACTATTAAGCATTTTTTAGATAAGCAGATAAGGAATTCCCTCTGAATAAAAACTTCCCTAGTAAGATTTACTTTGAAGAATTACTCTTCTCAGTCTCCAGCCTATTGCTTACCAAAATATATTTTTGTAAGTATAGAATGTCACTTTCTGTTCAGAATTAGCTATTTTTATATGATCAATGTTTTAAAACAAAAATAATTATCTAAATAAGTTATATCTTAATATAACTTAATATCTTAAGTTAATATCATTAATTGTTCATATCACCATCAAATAAAATTAGTCCAAATAAATGTAATGAAAGCTACTAGCTATTAGAATCAGTAGAATTATAGTTATTTATGTCCTGCCTCCAATAATCATTATCTTCGTAATTATGGGTGAATCATACCTCATCTGAAACTTCAATGTCCTAATCTATTAAATGACAATAAAAATAATAGTTGATAGCACAGTGGATAAAGTGTTGACCCTGGAGTTAGAAGGACCTGAGTTCAAATTCAGCCTCAGACATCTTTAAGCAGTATGACTCTAAGCAAGTCACTTAACTCTGTTTGTCTCACTTCCCTCTGCTGTAAAATGAACTGGAGAAGGAAATGGCAAACAACTACACAGTATTTGTTGAAAGAAAGAAAGAAAGAAAGAAAGAAAGAAAGAAAGAAAGAAAGAAAGAAAGAAAGAAAGAAAGAAAGAGAGGAAGAGAAAGAAAGAAAGAGAGAGAAAGAAAGAAAGAAAGAAAGAGAGGAAGAAAGAGAAAGAAAGAAAAAAGAAAGAAAGAAAACTGAACATTAACAAAAATAACTTATTTCACAGGATTGTTTTGAGGTTTAAATGAGATAATGTATATACAAAAACCTTTGTAGATCTTAAGGTGATATTCAACTATAGGTTAAAATTTTTATAATTGTTATTTGTAAAATGAAAGACATTATGCCCTAGTGGATATAGAATTGGCATAGGAGCCAAGAAGATCTGGGGTCAATTCTACCTCTGATAACATCTGGCTACATGACCCTGGGCAAGTCATCTACCCTCTATATGTTCTAAGATTATAAATCACAGTGAAAGTACTAATCTGCATTGGTATAGAGAATTTCCTCTTCTAGGAGTTCATTTTGTCAATGCAAACATAGGTCTAGTATCTATCCAAATATTCTCCTTCAAAAAAAAAAGAAGGAAAATGATCTATATGTACAGAAAATATTCATAACAGCTTTCTTCTCAGGGCAAAAAAAAAATGGAAACTGGGAGGATGTGATGTTCTCTTCTTTAAAATATAATGGTTCTCTGGGAGCAGGTTTCTTGGGGAGGTTTTCTGGAGGCAGCCTTAGTTTCAGTTCAGAGTAATAATCACTCCAAATGCAGCCAGGTGTTAAAAGTTCAGATCTTTTATTGCTTCCTCCAAAATAGCCTGGTTAGTTTTCTTGGTGGCCTATCTCTCTGCTTGGTTCCAAGAGCTCCCTCCAAATGTCTCCAAATCCAAAGGTTTGTCCTTTAGCTTCCAGCCAGCACAAAGGTGGAAAATGGAATGAATCTCTTGTCTCCTTGCCTGGGGCTGGGCAGCTTTCTGGAGAGCCTTTCAGACCAGCCTTGGTCTCAGTGGGGGAAAGGCAGGAGGCCAGCCACCACGGTGGTGTGAGATGAAGTGAATGAATTTGACTCCACCTCCGAGAGTGGGCTTGTGAGCTTCCTCCCAGAGTGCTCCTGTGTCTGTCCCAGAGTGCCTCTGTGTCTGTCCCAGAGTGCTCTTTGGCCCTGAGAGCTTCTTGCTTATATAAGCTTTCTAAAGGTGCGAACACAAGCATTGTTTCTATCAGTTCCACTTAGTACCTGGTTTCAAGTTCTGGCCCATAACATCTCCTTGTAAGATCAGATCAATCATACTGAACCATGCTAAATTAGATAATTATTGTCTCTTATCAACTCTAATAAGTTAACACTTGTTAAGGATTCCAACAGGGGGATGCCCATCATTAGAGGAATGGCTCTATAAAGTGTTTTATGTGTTTGTGATGGTATATTAGTGATCTATGGGAAATGATGAGCAGGATGCTCTCAGAAAAAAAAAAAAAAAAAAAAAAAAGGAAAGTGCCCCAAGTACTCCATGAACTCAAGCAAAATGACATGTACTCTATACAAAGTAAATAGAATTGTTCTGGGATGATCAGCTATTCTCAGTAATACAATGATCCATAACTATACTGATGGACTTATGATGAAAAATCTTATCCATACCCAGAGAAGGAACTGATGGTATCTGAATAAAGATTAAAGCATTCTCTTTCTCTCCCTCTCTTTTAAAAAACAAATTTATTTATCTTGAGGGTTTTTATTTTCATTAGCATGGGAGATCAATGTTTTCTTTCACCACATGACTTTTATGAAAATTGCAAATGGTAAAAAAATGTTTTAAATTGAAATTTTAAAATTGGGGAAATATTAAATACATAAAATTTTTTTAAATAAATTTTTTAAAATCTCTTTTTTTTTCTTATATATCAAGCTTGATCTTTCTCCTCTGACTTTATAAGTACAATAATTAAGGCTCCTTCTCCAGTCCACCTACCCAATCCTGAGTCCTTGCTCAATTACAATTTCTGCTGTGTTCTAACACACCAGGTGATTTGAAGACATTTCTTTACCTAAAGGCTGAGTGTCTAAGTGGTTCTAAGATCAGAGGAAATCAGACTCCTCTGGAATAGATCCATTGTACTTTCCCTTTGCTGATCCCTGCCTTACTCAACAGGCCTATGACTTCACTCTGGCTCTCATAATGGGCTAGAATCTAGAACAATCCTTAAGTTGACCCGCTATATTTTCTGGGAGCTGTCTATGTCTTTGGCTTCCAAAAGAATCTTATAGTGACCTGGGCATCAAAAAGCAAAGGGAAAATTAGGTAATCCCATAAGGAGACAAACAGGTAAAATGGCAACAGTCAAAAATGGGGAAATAAAGGAAGGAAATTAAATGACAGCAAACAAGATAGATAACAATCCCATGGAAATTAATCAAAGAAATGATACACAGAAGGTTGCAATTGGAAATGTAACTGTGCTTTGATTGTCAGATTAGGGGAATAAACTATCATGTAAATCTGGGCCAAAGTTCTTCATGATTTTTTTTTTTAATACAATAGGGTTCTTCACTTGGACCCATGCATAAAATTCAGGAAATCTGTGAACTTGGAGAGGGAAAAAAAATTACATCCATATGTTCACTAACTTTTGTTGACCTTGGTAATCCTGCAAATTTTGTTTTGTGCATTTAAAAATGTTGCTGAGAAGGAATCTATAGGTTTCATTAGACCCCAAAGGGTCCATAAAATGCACCAAGAATTTAAGAAACCCTGATTTGGCAGATGGTTCTGACCCCCAGTTCATATTCATGAAAAACAATCAGAGGCTAGTAGACCTAGAGATGGCAAGAACATCAGAGGCCATCTAGTCTGGCCCTGGGGACGCTGGCCTCTTTTCTAGTTCTTTTAGCTAGCTACTTCTCCCCTAGACCAGATCAAAATTCCACTTTGGACAGATCATTGAAATTTCCTGTGTCTCAGTTTCCTCAAGTGTAAGAGAAAAAGGACTTAGTTAAGTGAACTCAAGATGACTTTCATCTCTAGGTTTGTGATACTGTGATTCTTCCAGGAAGAAGATTCCTATCACCATCACTATTGTTGGTTTCCATAGCGATAGGTGACTAACTGGCAGCAGATGCTAATAGGTGACTAACTGGCAGCAGATGCTATTATCATCAAATTTTGAGATTTGTACCTTCTACTTCTAGAATTAACATTTCAAACACAGAAGACTCCTCAGAGATCACTCAGCCCAAGTTCTTCAATTTACAAGGAAGATATTGCCTTCTTCCTGAGGAGCTCAAAGAAACATAATATAATGCACAGAAATTTCTTCTTTGGGTTATACTAGACAGAGCACTGAATTTTGAGTCAAAGGATCTGGATTCAAATAAATCTCTTAATCTTCCTGTGCCTCAATTTTCCTATATAAAATTATAGATTGAACTTACTGACCTTATCAAGAACCATTTAATGCTACATCAGAGAAAGCTAGACAGCACAAGGGATAGCAGGCAGGGCTTGAAATTAAGAAGACATGTGTTTATATCTAGCCTCAGACACTTGCTAGTAGTGTGACTCTGAACAAATCACTTAATCTCCATTTGCCTCGGTTTCCCTGACTGTACCTCCCAGGGTTGTTTTGAGAATGAAATGAAATAATGTTTTTAAAATGTTGAGCACAGTATCTTGCATGTGGTAGGCACTACACAAATGCTTATTCCCTTCCCTAAATCTATGATTTTATTGTCCAGAATCAATAGAATAAAAGATTTGTGCATGTGTTTCTTTGGCTCTACTGCCTAACACAGTGTTTGGCACATAAGATGAATGTAGAATGAAAAAATATACAACACTACAAGATAAAACATGAAGATTTTAAAATAGATCTTGAAAATGTTCTTGGGCAGATACCCTTCATAGATGAAAACTCTTTTATCTATAAATATTAAAACAATTACACATTTTTTATGATATGGTCATTTCCTAAGGACAATTTATCTATATAAACAGCATTCTTTGTTAGGGGAAGAAATGGAAAAATTTACAGTCAAAAGTCTGAATGAAGAAGTGAAAAAGAAAGAAAAATTCATTCTTTGGAAATAAATATACTACTTATGGGACTCTGAACAATTTATTTAACCTCTCTAGGCCTCAGATTGATTTAGAACAGACAGATTTGTGATGAGAAATATGGCACAAGTCAAACATAGACTGATAGTCCAAAGGGAAGATCAGTTTGAACACTGTAATCAAAATAAAATGATAAAAGACGAAAAAAGAGGAGACTTAGTCATGCATTAATTGATTGAATAATTGAAATTTATTGCATACATTTACAGGAACAAAAATGATAAATTCAATTACTGTTATACATTTCACACTCATTCAAAACATTATGCCAAGACCATTTTAATCTGATGAAAAGAGATCCCAAGTATCTCAAGTCATCCACTTCCAAGCAGCATGACTTCAGGCTATGACCTTAGAATCCCCACTGGAAAATTCCGATTAACAAAAATGTGCAGAGGGTATATGATATATAAGGTAGTGTGATAGATTAAAAAAATAAATCCAAGAGTTGTATCATTTAACCCTTGATTTTACAGATGGAGTGGTTAAATAACTTGTATCAGACAATACATTAGTAGAGTCAGGCCATCTCTCAACTTCGATTTCTTCATCTAACATTTTTTTAAAATTATTTGTGTGAGCCAACACAGCCTGAGCTCCCTGGCTGGTTTATGCAAAAAATAATTTTACTTTAAGGTTTATAACGCTTTAATAGGGCAAATGACTAGACATTTCAATCAGTAAATAGACTATTAAAGTTCAGGTTCAATTCTGTGTGCATAGGGTGCTGGCACTTTTTCTCATTAAAGATCTAGACCCAAATAACCATTCCAATTTTGCATCATACTATACTTCTTAACAATGTCTGATTTCAAACTGTACTACTCACTAATCCTTGAATACACCCTCTTCTCTCCTACCTAAACGTTATTACTCATACAGTTCTTAATACCTATAATATCTTCCTCCCACATCTCCACCCATTCTGAAATCCTACTTGTTGTTCAAGCCCAGATCCCAAGTGCCAACTCTTCCTTGAAGACTTTCTTAATACCACCATCTGTCAACCTAACACATGATCAACAAAGCCCAACTTAAAAATTTCTGAGGAGCCTCACCTGTTCTTGTACAGCACTGATTGTCAAGGAGCCTATTTGTATGTTATGTCAAATTTGTCTCCCTAACTTCTATCCTTTGTACTGAGTTCTGGTCAACTAAGTACATAAATAAATCTCAACCAAGTGTGGCCTAGGTCCCTTGGATTTGGATTTCTAAAGATAATTCAAGTAACCAAGTCCTTCAACAAATTCTGTCCTGATGTCCAGACAAATTTGCTTATGGAATGTCACTGTACCCTTGTGTATTCCTGCTGTGTTGGATAAATTAATCTTCTTTTTATTAACTGTTCAATGACTCCTAAGTGCATCATTTTATCCCACATTAAGATGAACTAAATGCTGGCAATTCTCCAATATCTTCTCTTATTTTTAAATAACCAATATGTCCTGTTCCCCTTTTTCCAAATATTCTCTAGATTAAATATCCTTGATTCTGACACTGTTCTACGAACACATTTTTCTGGATCACTCTAGCATCAACATATCTCTTAAAGTGCTGTTTCTCCTAGAACTTGATAGAATATATTAGAGAAGAGAACAGTGAAAATTTCATCATACAAGATGCTCCCAGGGCAGCTAGATGGCACAGTGGATAGGGCATAGGCCCTGAAGTCAGGAGAATCTGAGTTCAACTCTTTTCTCAGAGACAATATTTCCTAGCAGTGTGACTGTGGCAAAGCCATTTAATCCCAATTACCATACACACACACACACACACACACACACACACACACACAAGTTTATATTTATTTAGACTACAATTATATTACTTCTGCTTAATTATCATATTACACTGATGATTTTCACTGAATTTGTAGTTCCCTAAACTATCCAAGAATTTCTCATCTTAGTTATTACCCAACTCATCATGCTTGTTCAATCTTGAAATTGTCTTTGGGGATTTAATCCAAGTTTAGGACTTTACATTTATTTAAATTTAATTTTGTCTTAGAGAGGGCCTTTCCTAGTTGTGATCTGGTCTTGGAGACAGGAATACCAGAGTTTAATTCCTGCCTTTGACATATTCAAGCTATATGACCCTGAATAAGTCACTTAACTACTGATGGCTTCAAGCAACTCTAAGACTATAAATTTCAGAAAAATCAGCAAATCTGAATTGGTGAAGGAAGTTTCCTAGACCAAGAGTCTATTTTATTGATCACAGATCCAAACCAAAAAAAAAAATTATGTCTTACTAGGAAGACCCTCTCTTTCTACCCTGCTGAGACTTTTAATGGATCTAATTTTGTCATCCACCTAAACAGTTATTTCCTTTACTTTCTTTTCATCTTCAAGATAAATATTTTTTAAAATTGAACTGAAATAAATTCTATCTTCAAATGCTAGATAAGCTCTGCCTAAGTTCTAAAACCATTTGGGGGGGCCATTCAGGAATGCAAATATCAAGTTACTTCTTACTTGAACTAAAGCAAATAAAGACCAATGAGCTTCTGGGGCAGGGAGGGTGGCAGGGAGAAAAGGTTGAAGCAGCATCAGGAGCAGGGATAATAGCCATACTGTAGTTCAACAAATTTATCACACCAGGGACCCAAAATGAAAAGTTTATTATGACCACAATAGCTAGGCATTTACATAGTACTTTAAGATTTGCAAAAAACTCAACATATGATCCCATTTGATATTCAAGCAACCCTGTGAGGTACTATTTTTATATCTTTACTCAGATAAGGAAAATCACATGAAGTTGAGAGAGACAAAGTGATTTGTCCAGGGTCACATTGATAATAAATATCTGGGTAGGTTTTGAATTTAGGATTTCCTGATTTCAAGTCCAATGCTCCATCCACTGTCCAACATCCTTCCATGTGGCGACTATTGGAATCAAGATATAAAACTAGGTACTGGGCCTACAAAGACTGAAAGAAAATTCTCTCCCCTCAAGGAATTTATGTCCAATTGAGAAAATACAACATGTATTCATAAATACAAATTAATTTCAGGGATAAGAGAAGACCTAACATCTTGGGGAATTAGGAAAGGCCCTGTGTAGGAGATACCACTCAAAACCAGAATTTGAAGGAAGCTCAAAAGACTATGAGGCAAATGTGAAATGTCTATGACATTTTAATAAATTAATCTCTCATTAGTGCTCCAAAACATATGATTAATTCAAAATCTATTATGTATTTAATGTTTTTTTCTTTTACCAAAGGAAACCATCATAAGTGTATATTTTGAAATGTAACTTACACATTATTTTTCACTTCAATAAAGCTATTTTCCATCTATCTGAGTAAGAAAACACAAGGAAGATTCCATAATGAAAAACAGAAGCTAACTTATGTTGAATTTAGAGCCTCACTAATTAACCTTTTATTTCCAAGAATTTGGAATTAGCTGTGTCTATCTTAGATCCCAAGTAAAAAGGTTTATTCTGTGTAATTACATCATGCTCTTTTTGTGAAGAGTAAATCAGGTACAGCAACAAGTTCAAAGAGAGAAAATTTCTGCAATAGCATGCTGGAGAATCATTACCAATAACAAAAAGAATAAAACCACAGACCTGAGGATAGAAATTAACAAATTCCAGGTGTGTTCAGAAGAGAATAATCAGAATGTCAAAGGATCTAGATTTTTAATTTTTATGGAGATCCCCTAAAGGAAACAAATATTTAACAGGAAGAAAAGTTTTGGTGGGGCAGAGAAGGGAAAGACAGGGTAATAATGTTTTTCAGAATTTTGAAGTATCATAGGGCTATTATATATTCAAAGTTGGAAAGGACCTTAGAGATCATAGAGACTAAATCTATTTACCTCACACATGAAGACTGAGTCAAAGGAAGGGTTAAGTACTTTGCCCAAGATCATACAGCTTTTAAAAATGTTTGAGGTAAGATTTGAATCTGCATCTTGTTAGCTTCAAGTCTAGGGTTCTATACACAATGCTATG
Source organism: Sarcophilus harrisii (assembly GCF_902635505.1). NCBI lineage: Eukaryota > Metazoa > Chordata > Mammalia > Dasyuromorphia > Dasyuridae > Sarcophilus > Sarcophilus harrisii. Next base: position 49,599,235 of record NC_045430.1, read on the forward strand.
CTTGCTGTCATTTGAAAGACAGATTTGGGTCTATTTAACCTCAGAGTAGAGCCTAGGCAAATCATCTAAGTATTCTGTACCTCATTTTCCCCATTATAAAACTAGTGATTTGGAGTCAGTGGCTTCCAAGGTTCCTTCCTACTCTAAACCTACTTATTCTTTGATTCTATAAATGGAGAATATCATTAATACAGAGCAAAAGTTTCAAAGGGTCGTATTTAGATTAGAAAATGGAAAGACCTATTAAGAAATAGAGCTGTCCAAAAATATTAGGAGTTATTTCAGGAGGAGCATGGGGGTCTTTAATCAGAGTTGTGATAAGTATAACTTATGGATCCTTCAAGACTCAGTCCCCTTCTATAAGACCTATCATGAACTAAGCAGTTGCTAGGGCTCACTAGAAATTTATTTTTGTATTCACTTTGATAGGATTTTGCCTTTAATTAACTGTTGGTTTTCTTCCTGCTACTTCTCTGTAAACTCTGTCCCACACAATTTCTATTTCATTTCTTGTCTATGTACTCCCAATGCCTAGCACAGAAACTGTCATATAATTAATTGATAAAGGTTTATTGAATAGAGGGAACATCATTCAAGGGAACATTGGCTTTTGAATTAGAGAAACTTTTTTAATGCCCATCTCAGTCACTTTCTACATGTGTTACCTTGAACAACTTATTGAACCCCTTTGAGATTCACTTTTCTCCTCTGCAAATAAGGGGACTGGGCTACATGACCTTTAAGGATCCTTACAGATCTTGCTCTAAGAACTGTGAGTGAATGAATTCCTATTCAGAGACAGATTAAACCAGATAATGCCATTCTATCATTCTGTGATGACATGACTATGATGTTTTACCAATGCATGGTCCCCAAATGACTATGTTAATATATCCATGTCCATAATTATTGTGCATGCACACAAATACACATATATATTTGTAGCACACTGAATAGAACATCAGGGCTTGAGTCAGGAAGTCCTGTTTCAAATCTGACTTCTGACACTTATTAGTTGTTAAGTTGGGCGAGTCATTTTATTGCTATTTACCTCAGTTTCCTAATTTGTAAAACTGAGGTAATACCTCCCAGAGTTGTTTTAAGGGTCAAATGAGATAAATTGTACAGCACTTAATTCAGTGCCTAGCACTATATAAACAAACATTGGCTATTATTATTTAATGTTAACCTTATCTTCTGTCTTTGTACTTTCAAGTGGATAAAAAGTACAAGCAGAGGCATGAAGAAAGCCAGCCTACACTGAACTCTTGAGTTTTTGTCAGACCAATAGAGTCTTAATGGAGAATGAAGAACTTTAAAAGAAAAACCCTTCTGACTACCTTGGTTTTTTGTAACCAAATCAGAAATGCTGAGAGCTCTCTGTGTTAAAGAAACTGCCACTGGATTCCACCCACCCGCCTGCCACCACAAATAGAACCTCCCAGCATGCAGTCAGTGAGAATTTGTACCACACAATTTTATTTAAACTATTGTACTAATGTCTACCCTTCAAGGAGGAAAAGGAGCGTTCCAAAGAAGGCAAAGAAAAAGGTTCCCATGGGGGCTCTGAAAGCATACACATGTAACTCGGCATGAGCCACTGAAAATCGGGGTAGGGGTGGGGGGCTGACTTGTCTTTTTTCCAAATTCATTATGTTTTTGCTCCTCAGCATGCCAGGATTACCAATTGCTCACCAAGCTACCTATGATCATTTGCCACTGGGTAAACCTCCATAAAGGGCTAGTATGCATTCAGAATAAATACAATAAAGAATAAAAGAAAAAGAAAAAGAAGCAAAAGAAAACCAAAAAAAAGGGGGGGGGGAGGGGGTACTTAGGCACTTGGAAACTATGATTAGGAACAGCTGAGTAAAAGGTATTATGATTATCAGAAAAAAACCAAGAAATTGTAATAAGTGCTTGTTGGTTAAAAAGGAATAAAATAAACATTCAAAAAATAATATTTTCTTCCTGTGAATAAGAGAGATGGGGTGGAAAAGGACTAGAAAAACAAAAGAATGAAAAATTTTGACTTCTACAGTAATTTAAAAGAGAATGAATCATTCTCTCTATTTCTTCCCCCTTCTCCAACCCACAGCATCCAATGTGACTTTGTCATAAATATTCTAAGGATGTTTCACAACCACAAACCATGGTAGAGAGGGAGAAGTACAGTTTGATTCAATCAAATAAGTTTGTAACTAGTCAGTAATTTTTAAAAATTGGTTTTGAAGAAAGAAGTTCTGTAATCAATCAAATAAACTTATTAGTTGGAAAAATTGAGTCCATTCTGTTATTTGTTCAATAAAGTCAAGTCAACAAGTATTTACAATGTGCCAATCACAATGCTAAGCTATGGGGATGTGTGGTTCAGAAATGGTGAGGGATCACCATTTAATAAAAAAAGCTGGAGAGATCTCTAGAAGCAAAGCAAAGTTTATTTTCTGGTGAGAAGGGCAGACAATTGAAGGGAGGAAGCACCTCCTGAGGCCAGGGTTATCCCTAACCCTAATCCCTAAAGAAAATATCCCCTCCCATCACTGAGTCTCATCCTCCTGGCTGAGGGTCTCACATTCTAAACACAGGAACTACCCAAGAAATTGAACTTGACCAATAAGTACATAGTCGCCCATATTTGATTGAAATAGGGAGAAAATGATGTCATGAGAGGATAGCAGAAAGAGGATTTAGGTATGCCCTTGGATCGATGCTCAAAGTCCTTCAGGCCTACTCAAACTCTGAAGTAGATGAAGCCTTACTCAATTTTCACAACTGTCTTGAAAGATCTCATCTCATCTCCTTCAGTGATAAAAAGAAAGGCAAAAATATAGTTCCTGTCCTCAAGGAACTCCTATTCTAATGAGGGAAACAACATGTAAAAAAAAAAAAAAAAAAAAAAAAAAAAAAAAGATACCCAGAGGAAATGGATGATAATCTGAGTGGGCAAGCATTAGTACTAAGAGTAAATGGCATTAGAGTTTTGAAGTGAAAATTCAGAGAAATGGAAGTGAAAAAGGTAGAGCACATCAAGCATCAGGGACATCCAGCACAAAAACAGAGAGAGGGGAAATGGAGGATAATGTCAAGAAACTTTAAGTAGTCCAACAGTGCTAGAACACAAATATTTATTGGGCATCTATTATGTCTTTGGCATTGAAACAGACATGATAAAAGATGCAAAGGTGAATATAACACAGCTCCTGCCCCTCAAAGATGGAAAATATAGAACTAGAGCTCTAAGGAACCTTAGACGTCATCTAGTCCAAACCCACATTTTACAACTGAGAAACATAGTAGGTGGTAATGACAAGACATACACCTGAAATATTATAATGCATAGCAGAATTTAAGAAGAGAGAATCCATAAGAGAAAGAAAAATATTGTGGAAGTTAAAAAGGAGAGAAAATTTCCACTTGGGGGTACCATGGAGAAGGTGGCGTGTAGCTGGAATTTGAAGATAAGACAACTTTTGAAAATCAAGGAAGAGCATATCATAGGGAGAAAAAAGCATGACGAAAGGCATGATGATGGAAAGCAATGTTTGTTCAAAAAAAAAAGGGTAACACAGTTTGGTTCAGGAGCAGGATTCATGAAGGGATGCAGTGGGGCAAAGGGATAGAGAACAAAAGACCCTAAATAGGGGTCCAAACTGTGTTTGGTAGAGAGGAGCTAGTAAGCCCCTCATGGTCGTTGTGGCTATCCAGTCTCCTTCACTTCTCCACAAGATCAAGACCCATTTGAAGGTCCCCCAGAAAGCTAGCCCAATCCCAGGCAAAGGAGACAGACTGTGAAGGAGACTGGACAGCCACCATGAGGGTCTTTGTCTTCCAGTCTCTCTTCGAGTCTGTTCTCGAGTCTATGTCTGAGTCCAAGAGCGAGCTCCAGCCTCCACTCCTCTGTCTTCTCTATCCATCTCCGAGTTTCTCTTCCCTCCCAGATCTCTTAGCTCTTATATACTCTAAGTACATCATCATAGGTATCAATCTTGTAGAATAGGTGTCACCTTGTAGAACTATACCAAGTACTAAGTACATGTAAACTAGAGAATCATTATCTCAATTCCACTGAGTTAACACCTTGTTGTAAGATTATTTATTTCAAGTACACTTGGCCCTCTACAACTTACTAATAATTAGAACAACTCACATTTACATTATTCATTAAGGTTTGCAAAGCATTCTCCTCATAGCAATCAAATAAGGTAGTACAAGTGTTTTCTCCTTACATTATAGATGAGAACATTCAAGCCTTGAAAAATCTGATGAGTTGTCTATGCTCACAGAACTAGAAAGGGCTGGTGAGGATGTTTAAAATGAAGCTCCCTGATCCAGCACATTACTCCATTATACTTTTTTCTTCTCTATGATAAACTACCTTCTTCATAGAATCTTAACACTGGAAGGGACTGGAATTGTATTTTATTCAGATACTTTGTTGGACTAACCAATTTATTAATCAGAAATCTTTGTGGATTGACAGATAGAAAAATTTATGGTTGTACTATCCTGGTCCTGATCTAGGTCAATCCCCAATAATTCAAGTCTGATGCTAGGATGAAATGATATACTTAAAGGTCTTCCAACAATAAAAGATTCACTTAGCCAAAGAAAATGGATTCTACAAGGACACAGGATGCTGACTTAACTGAGTACAGGTACCCTACTTATGTGTTGCCCAGAATAGATCACCAGCCAAACATCAGATCATACCTGAGCAATTTGTGGCTTTTTTGTACTCAGGCAATCAGGAAGTAGTAGCAACAAACCAAATCCTTAGGCCTCTGAATAAATAAAGGATAGTTTTGATAAGGCAAAACTAGTCCAACTTGAATAAGGGCTAGAAGAATTAGGATACCGTTCCCACCACAATCATTTACAAAATTCTTTTCTTACAATAACTCTGTGATATAAGTAGAGCAACAGAAGCAATAGTGAAGATTTAAGACACTGAGTTCTAGAGAAAAGAGTGACTTGCCCAGTGTTATGTGGCTAATCAATGAATGGCAGCACCCAATTCCAGCTCTAATTCCTGGTATTCTTTACACATCATCCTCCTAGTGACTGTGAGTTTCATGGAAAAAATCCAAGCTTTCCAAACTTATAAATGAAGGGATGAATATATGGAATCTAACTAAAAATACAGGATAATATCCGGTTTTTTAAAGAACTTAATAGTAAGAACTATATAATATAGTAGAAGGTAAGCTTCTTAAAGTCAGGGATTATTTTATTTTTCTCTTTTGTCTCCCTAGCACTTATGATGATTTCTGTCGTAGTCAATGTTTAATGTTTTAAAAGGTTGGCCCCACTTTCCCAGAGCCAGGTCTGTTACAGATTAACTCAGTGTTCCCCAGTATCCTAAAAGGTATAGGAAATTTCTTTCCTCTACCATTGACTCATGTCCCCATTGGATGAATTGCCCTCATTTTACAAAGTCAGTGAATAGCTCCCCAGTTCCATTTAACCACTTAATATAAGATTAACTTTTACAATAGGATATTTATTTCAAATATATAACAAGAACATGAGTATGAGACCACCTTGGTTTGTTAAGGAGAAGAAGTGAATTTAGGTTCACAGCTTAGCCCAGTTCCTACATAATATGAATCCCCAAATCCAAAGTGTTGGTTTCTAATGGGCTGCATGACTCCACTTTTATTCCTCAGGATGTCCCTACTAATTTGCTTGAAACATCTGGCATCCTGTATTCCTGAACATCAGGATTTCCATGATTCTAGGTTCAAGGCTAGAACAAACATTCTCTACACTGAAGACAGAAAATAACCAATGGAATGGTCAAAGACTTTGATCTGTTTCTTTGGATTGCAAGGTCTCAGAAAGGGAAAAAAAGGTGTTCAGGATCCCTCCCCCTCATCACATGGTATGAGTGGCTTCACCTTTACCCTCAGATAAGAATGTAGTGAAAGCCCCATCGAATGCAGTCAATCATTTAAAAGATGCCAAATTTCCACCTATGCAGCCAAAATAAAAAGACTAGTTAATTGATCAATTTCCTTAGTTTGGTAAAAAGCCTTGCTTGACAAATACTGTAAATAAGGGTCAAGATGGGAAGTAACATTCTATGGGAGTAAATAAACAAAACATAACATGGGATTTAGAGAAAAACACAATTAAAGATAATCTCTTGAAAAAGAACATGAGAGATTATTTAATACAACCCCACCTTTCTGTAGATGAGGAAACAAGAAAGAGTAAAGAAGACAGGAGAGATCCTTGGCAAATAACTATAGTAAGTAATAGAAGGAGAAAACAGCCTTCGAACAGATGCTGCAGGTCTCAACCCACATACTTCATCTCTTTTTTTTCCCCCTCAAACGTATTTTATTTGGGGCAGCTAGTTGGTATAGTGCAGAGAGCACCAGCCCTGAAGTCAGGAGGACCTGAGTTCAAATCTGACCTCAGACACTTAATACTTCCTGGCTCTGTGACCCTGGCCAAGTCACTTAACCCCAATTGCCTCAGCAAAAAACAAACAAAAATAAAATAAAGTATTTTATTTTCCAAATACATGTAAAGATAGTTTTCAATATTAATTTTGTAAGACTGGTTCCAAATTTTTCTCCCTCCCTCTCTTACATTTCCCCCACTCCCCAAAAAACAAGCAATGTGGTATAAATTAAATATGTGCAATCATTTTAAATATATTTCCATATTTGTCATGTTATGCAAGAAAAGTCAGACCAAAAGTAAGAAAACCACAAGAATGAAAAAGCAACCAAAACAAAACAAAATGTGAAAATATTGTCATCTCTCTTTATTGAAAGAATCCCAAGGACAGAAACTATATTACCCTTTTTTCCTCATCCCATAGTTTCTCAAAATGTTAAGGACACAGTAATTTCTTAATAAATATTGTCAGTAGAAGCTATCCATCATGAGATTCTTCTTCCCTATTCTATAACTCAAAATTCCTTTCTATCCATTCTCTGTTTTCTCTTCCGAATAAAAATGACCTCACTAAGGCCAAACTTCTCTACTTGTGTCACTGATTTATTTACATTTGTTCTAGAACCTTATTCCCCTGAAAAATACCTTTTCTCTCTTTAATCTTCAGTTTCTACTCAACAACTAGTTCCTGCTGTCTGCCAATAGGGCCTCAGTCTTCCCTCCAAATCCCTCACTTTACCCTATCATTCACCTTAGAGTGCATTCTATTATATCTCTTCCCTATCCTAGCAAGCATCTAGGGAAGAAGAAAAAAGAAAGAAAGAAAGAAAGAAGGAGGAGGAGGAAGAGGAGAAGGAGTAGGAGGAGGAGGAGGAGGAGGAGGAAGAAGGAAGGAGGAAGGAAGGAAGAAGAAATAGAAAGAGGAGGAAGGGGAGGAGGAGGAAAAGAAGAAAGAGAAGCAGGAGGAGTTGTCAGTATTCACTACTGACTCATTTCTTCCCACTTACTTCCCAATTACTTACAATCTGGCTCTTGACATCATCACTCAATCAAAGCTTCTCTCTTCAAGGTTACCATTGTCCTCTTACTTGATAGATTTAATGGTCTTTTCTCAGTATTCACTGTTTTTAACCCCTCTATTCCAGTCAAAACTGTTAACTAACCCCAGGATCAGAATACTTTCTCCTCCCTAACTTTTCCTGACGCTGCTCATTGTTGCATCTCCTGTTATATGACTGCTCTTTCTTAAATTCCTTTGTTGGATCAAGTCAAGTCAACAAGCATTTATTAAGCACTTAACATGTACCAGGCAATGTCTAAGCACTGAGAATACAAAGTTTTTAAAAAATCATTACAGTTCTCAAGGAGCTCACAGTTCAATGAGAGAGACAACAGGCAAACAACTATACTAACAAGATATATACAGAAAAATTCTTCAGTAGCTTCAGAGGGAATGCCCTACAGTTAAGAAGGACCAGGAATAGCTTCTGGAAGAAGGTGGGACTTTAGCTGAGACTTGAAGCTAGGAGGCAGAGGTGAGGAAGAAGAATATTCCAAGGATGGGGGACAGACAGTCAAAATATCCAGAGCTGAGAGAGAGACAGAGAGTTTGAGAATATCTTGTGGGAGGAACAAGAAGGAAGTCAGTGTCACTAGATTGCAGAGTACATGGAAAGGAATAAAGTATAAGACTGGAAGGACCTAGATTATGAAAAACTTTAAAAACCAAACAAATGGAACCAGTAGTATTCATTGTGGGGAGGGTGGTGGAGTAGGGAGTGTTAAATGGTTAGGCATACTTTAAGATCAACTTGATAATGGAGGAATGGAGTGGGCAGAAATTTGAGGCAGCAAGGCAAACTAAAGGCCAGTGCAGTAACCCAGGCATGAGGCAACAAAGGCCTGCTCTACCCTGGTGTCATTGTTCAAGAAGATAAAAGAGTGTATTTTTAAAATATTACAAGGGGCAGCTAGGTGGTACAGTGGATAGAGCACCAGGCCTGAAGTCATGAGGACCTGAGTTTAAATTCAGCCTCAGACACTTAATAGCTGTGTGACCCTAGGCCTGATTAATGTGTTTGTGTGTGTGTGTGTGTGTGTGTGTGTGTGTGTGTGTGAGAGAGAGAGAGAGAGAGAGAGAGAGAGAGAGAGAAGCTACAAATGTAAAAAAAAAAAAAAGTCTTGGCAATAGATTGGATGTAGAGGATGAGAGAAAGTGAGGAGCTCAAAATGATACTTAAGCATGGGTAATGGGTAAATTAGAAAGTGGAAGGAGGTTTGAAGGGAAAGGCCTTGATTTCAGTTTTGGATATTTCTGTCCATGTCTCATCTTTTAAACATGGGCCATGCCAAAGGATCTGACTTTTATCTCTCTACTCTCTCTACCTCTCTATTTCTTTCTGTTACTCTCTGTCAGATTATAATAAGTTCAATCACCATCTCTATGGAAATAATTTTTGATGATCTATATATACAGTCCCAATCTATGTTCTGAACTCCATTACTCATCATTATGTCCTCAATGAATCTTCAGGATGTCCTATAAATAGCTTAAACTCATGTCCAAAAAGGAAATCACCTGTCCTAAACTTATTGCTATGTGCAATGTGCTTTGGTTCTATTCATTTCACTTAGCATAGTTTATGTAAGTCTCTCCAGGCCTTTCTGAAATAATCCTGCTGATCATTTCTTATAGAACCATTCCATACCATTCATATACCATAACTTATTCAGCCATTCTCCAAGTGATGAGCATTCACTCAGTTTCTAGTTCCTTGCCATTACAAAAATTCTATAAATATTTTTGCACATGTGCGTCCTTTTCTTTTTTTATTATCTCTTTGGAATACAGGCCCGATAGACACACTGCTGAATCAAAGGGTATGCACAATTTGATAGCCCTTTGGGCATAATTCCATATTGCTCTCAAAGAATGGAGAGTTCACAACTCCACCAACAATGTATTAGTGTGCCGCTTTTCCCACATCCCATCCAACATTTATCATTATCTTTTCCTGCCATTTTAACCAATCTAAGAGGTATGAGGAGGTACCTCAGACTCGTCTTAATTTGCATTTTTCTGATCAATAGTGATTTAAGATCATTTTTTAATGTGACTAGAAATGGTTCTAATTTCTTTATCTGAAAATTGTCTGTTCATATCCTTTGACCCTCTATCAGTTGGAGAATGGCTACTATTCTTAATAAATTTGAGTCAATTCTCTATATATTTTAGAAATAAGGTCTTTATCAGAACCCTTGAATATAAAAATTTTCCCCCACTTTTCTGCTTCCCTTCTAATCTTGTCTGCATTGGTTTTGTTTATACAAGAATTTTTTAACTCCATATAATCAAAATTATCCATTTGACATTTTATAATGCTCTTCTTTGGCCACAGATTCCTTCCTTCACAGATCTTTTGTTGTTCTAATTTGTTTATAGTATCACTCTTTATGTCTAAGTCATGAACCTATTTTGACCTTATAGTATTTGGTATAATTTTCAAACAACCAATCAATCAAGAAGCATTCATTAGGTACCTTTCTTGTGGAAGGTGATTGATGGACATAGGGGAAAGAAGAAAGAAAGAAAGAAAGAAAGAAGGAAAGAAAGAAGGAAAGAAAGAAAGAAAGAAAGAAAGAAAGAAAGAAAGAAAGAAAGAAAGAAAGAAAGAAAGAAAGAAAGAAAGAAAGGAAGGAAGGAAGGAAGGAAGGAAGGAAGGAAGGAAGGAAGGAAGGAAGGAAGGAAGGAAGGAAAAAGTCCTAGTCTCAAAGACTATGCAGATAAACGATGTCTAATAAATGCTTGTTATATTGAATTAGTTGGATTAATTTTTATTCTTTTCTGTGCTGTCATACATTCCATTAAAATGAGCATTTGTAAATATTTGTTCATTGATTTTCTGTGGTTCTAAATCATAGCAAGCCATGATCTCAAAAGAATCATATGCAGGAGATTCAGCAATGGGAAGACTCGTGATGAATGTTAAGTAGGCTGCAACATTAGCCAATTACATGCAAAGAGATATAAAAGTTAGTAATCAAGGTAAGCAACATGGGGTAGAGGAGAAAGTGGTGGCTTTGGAATTAAAGAACCTGAGTTTGAATCCCAGTTTTGTTCATACTATTCATGTGATCATGAGCAAATCACTTAATTTGTCATTTTCAGTTCCCTCACCTGTAAGATTTAGATTTTGGACTAGATGGTCCCTGAAGTCTCTTTCAGAGACTACTTTATCCTTATAAGTAATCCATTCATTTAATAAAAATGAAGATAATACCCAACAATTTGAATAAATCTGTGAAAAATCTTTGGAAAGACACTGACAAGAATCATGCAAGATGAGAAGTATGGGTGGACTATGATCATTATCCATAGAGAATACTACACACCCCAATGAGAAAGTATGTCATTAGCTAAATTAAGAGCTCATAGGGATCTCTGGGGCCATTTAGTCAACCTTCCCATCCTACAAATGAGGAAACTAAAATACAGGAGACAGAAGACAGGGATTAGACCTGCCCAGTATTACATAGGTGGTAAGCATCTAAGGCAATATTTGAACTCAGGTTCTTTAACTCCAGAGCCAGTGTTCCTTCCATTTTACCATCAAGCCTCCTAGTGAAGAATTATGAAATGTGACATCAACCTTGTAATGTTAACAAAAAAATAAAAATAAAAAGAATAACCAAGATTCAACAAATAAGGCCTAATTAATGATGAGTTTTATTGCCTCACCCCTTCAAAAACTGAATGTTGTTCATAACCTTCGAGAAACCTTCTTTAAAAAATTTTGTGTCCATATCAAACTATGCATA